>NC_071396.1:31993276-32593276 GCF_022682495.2 Desmodus rotundus | reverse complement strand
CTTTTACTTCGGAATGTGCGGTTGTTTCCTTCTTGTGGTTTTTTTTTCCCCCCATGACTTAAACAGTTCATTTCTTTTTAGTGCTGAATAGTAATCCTGTGTCTGGCTGTACTATATTTATCCATTCACTGAAGGACATCGAACTGCTCACCTCATGTCCATTAAGGTTTTCCATCTGGACAGTCAGATAATGAAGAGAGACCAGTACATCCCAGTTTATTAAATGTTTGTACTGGGAATGACTTTATGTAATTTTTAAAAAATGTACCTCAAAGAAAGGGTTGAGTTCTGGAAAGAGTAGAAAGGCCCAATCTTGTTAGTTGAGCATCTTCTCTTTGTTGGAGGTGGAGCTAGCTGTTTTACATACCTTATGGGGCCATCAGTAACTACCCTGCTCCCAAGTTAGTGTCTGTGGTAGGACCTTAGGCTCTGAAGTCCTGAAAAAGTGTGGGAGCTGGCCTTGAAAACTGGAGCAGTGGTTCCTTTATGTTCCTAGCCTGGAAATTTGGGGTGATTCTACTGAACTCAGATCAGTCAGTTTATATCAACAGTAATATTCCCTCTCCCAAACCGAGTACTTGGGGAATATCTTGCCCAGGACAGCTGTTGTTTATGCATTTGTATCTAGTGCACAAAGGGAGACCATAAAAGCACTCTGTTATTTTTTAACAAGCAGATCAGAACATATACTTAAAAATGGATAGTGCTGCCTGTGAAATAGTTCTTGTCAGATGCTCGATCCTGTGGCGCCTCTTGGGCACAGAATGGTACTGGAGCCATGGATGTCCTCTTGGGAATGGCAGCCAGAGTCTATGTGTCATCTTGGGGTAGTCTCGGGGTTGGCAGCTTGGGTGCTGTGACGGAGCCATGCAGCAAGTAGCCAAAAGTTAAACAGGCTCCTTTCCTGGGAATTAAAGGGTTGAAGTGACGTCCCCTTTGAGGACCAGGGCAGAGCTTGGCCGGGGTGGACACTATGTGTAGAGTTCGGGGTCTCTGGATACTGAATATGCTGGTTAGGGAAAAAGGGCTAATGTCACGTGGGAGCTGGAGACCGGAAGGTAAAACCGGGGACACAAATAAAAGGACAGTGTTAGTCTGAGTCTTCTGAGAAGCACATGTCAAGATGGCATAAAATATATGTGTTTTTTAAAGAGGGCAAATGCCTACATGAAAGCAAGTGGGGGGCCCCTGGGGCACTGGGAGGTCATCAGACCTCAATGCAAGCCTGGTCCGCAGTGATGGAGCAGAGAGGACGTTAGACGGAAGTGTCCTAGGTGGCCTGTTTGGAACATCCGAGGATGAAGTAGACGCTCTAGAAGGATAAAGCACTGACAGTTTGTTCCTCACACGTATTTCGTGGCATGTTACTAGTAATTTCCCCCCGCTGGTGTATTTTCCTTAAGGAGAGAGGGGTTACGTTTTCTTTCTCTGCATCCCCTGTACCTGACATCATCTCCACCGTACAATAGCGGCACTCCAAGGCCACGTGTGATAGGGCCCTGAAGGACTGCTTGTGTGTGCAGTGCTCTTTAGTTGTCTGTGTGACATAATTCCTGCAGTTTCAGAAAAGTTTTTTAAAAATATTTTCTTACACAAATTATTATTGGCTATGTTCCAGTTTTGCTGTTCTGCTTCCTAAAGTGTCCATCTCCCAGATATTTCTAACTTCCTCCCATCAGTGGATGTGTCCCCTCCAGCCTGGGCTGTGGGGTGTCAGATGAGAAAGACCTGGACTTGCCTCACCCTGCAGTGTGGAGTTTTTGGCTCCTGGCCTCTGTCTCTAGAAGACTAAATATGCTAATTTCCAGGTGTGCGTTTCTTTCTCCAATCACTTCAGCACTGGCCCATCACACCAGTACACTCAGCTTTCAATCACCATAAATAATGGCCTCTGAGTTCAGCCACTGCCAAGAATAGTCACAGAGACACACACCACTTCCGGGAGTCAAATGTATGTTGCTGACATCAGTGTTTGCCAGGTGCTCGCTGCGCCATGAGAGCCACCCCAGCCAGAAATGAAGCAATTGCAGTAATGACGGCGGTGGTGGTATCAACATTGATAACCATAACAAAATTACAAAGTTAATATATGAATGCTCAGATTTAGGCTCTGATGTTGTGTGTGTGTGTGTGTGTGTGCATGCATGCTCCAAATTCAGGGGCTCTGATTTCCAGAGAACTTTCTATTTTATGAGGCTCTTAGGGCAGCAGACAAGACTCATGGTGTCTTTTGGGACCCTGTGGTGGAGAATATGACTTCAGATTCACTTACAATGTGTGTTTGAGCAAGTCACCAATATTCTGGCCCAGCACTCCACACACAGAAAGCAATACGAGTCATTGACAGATGACATGTGACATCTAAAGATTTTGCAGATGCAGTTGACGGGATGTTCAAACAGTATGATGACATCTTGGAAAATAATATTTTCTTTTCTTAATATGATTCTCCTTTAAATGTACTAAGAGAAGAAGAAAATCTAGTATGTGAGTAGAGGAAGCAATCTGCAAACGGAGAGTAATTGAAGAGGTGGTAATAGAAATTGAGTTTTGCCTCCCAATCCGGCCTCTACTGAGATTACATTATCAGATTCTGAAAACATGCTTTAGAACTTCCTTTAGTATAAGATTTGTTGTTGGCAAATTCTCGTGGCTTTTCTTATTCTGAAAATGTGTTTGTTCCATCCTCACTCGTGTGTGATTGGTTTAGATTGGTTCTTTTTCTCAGCCCACTGAAAACATTATCCCACTGAGTTCTGGCCTAGACTTCTGACTACTTTAGATACCTCGTGTAGGTGGAATGATGCAATATTTGCCTGGCTTTGTTGACTGGCTTATTTCACTTAGCGTAATGTCCTCAAGGTTCATCTATGTTACCACATGTTGTAAGGTTGCCTTCTCTTTTTTGAGACCAAGCAGTTTGCAAAAAAAAAACCAAAAGAAAAAAGAACCTTCAGGTGAAAAGCAGAATAGAGGAGCATGTATGCGACTCTTTGATGAGAATGTGAACTAAGAATATTTATGGAAAAAATCTATTATCTTTCCACTAATACTCTCTACATAATAACTGTGATGATCACTTGCAGAATTCTCCTTACGAGTTAGGCATTTTACTAAGTGATTTACACATATAATCTCATTATATATTAAATTCTCTGTGTTTGGTACAGTTATCCCCATTACAAATGTTAAGACATTCATGCTAAGAATAGTTAAGTGATTTCTGCAAAGTCAGACTACCAGTAAAAAGTAAATTTAAAATTCAAACCCTGTATTGTAATTCCAGAACCTTTGGGATCTTACGTATTACACTGTACAACCTAGATATGAGCTGTAATGAAATAGTTCAAATTAGGTTACTAGTTTGATTTGAGCATGGGACCTGGCATAGGCCTTGCCTGTAGGGACTAAGGGGACAGTTTGCTCTAGTAGAAGGAGCAGACACAGCAGTGCCAGGTAAACACTGCTCTCACACGTACCAGCCTTGGAGTCTTTGCCAAGCGATGGGCTAGAATATTTACCTTTTCCCCTTTAGATTCACTCTCTGGCCTTCTCTACCCTGCTCCATGCCCCAGGATGCTAAGCTGTAGTAAGTTCTGTTCTAGTTCTGGCTGCTGTAACAAATTACCATAGACAGGTTGGCTTAAACAGTAAGTGTGTTTTTCTTTCAATTGTGGAAGTTAAAAGTCCAAGATCAAGGTGCCAGCATGGTCAGTTTCTGGTGAGAACTCTCTTCAGGATTACAGGTGTCTGATTTCTTTTTGTATCCTCACATGGTATGGTGGGGGAAGCAATTTCTGGGGGTCTCTTTTATAAAAGACTCCATCCTTATGACCTAATTACCTCCCAACAGCCCCACCCTCATCACATTTTAGGGGTCACAAACAGTCAAACCGAAGCATAAGCTCCCAACCCCTTGAGCTTCCCATTGGTTGGGCCAGTGGGTAGATGGGCAGTACCCTAGAGCTGGGAAGGAGAGTGAGGCCACTGTCGTTCCTCCCTTGGTCTTCCCCGGTGTAGTCACCATGGGTGCCACTAAAGGCCGTCACTGTTGGCCAGCAGCCCTCTCAGTGCAGCGACTCCCCGTGGTTTGTGTGACCATTCTTTTGTTGCATCTGCAGGTGTTAGGGTGGACAGAGCTCCCACTGTTGCTTGCCCTGGGGTGTTATACCACATTTTGTTGGGTTCTCCAAATCTTGCCCATTCCTTTGTAGTTAACCTCTTTATGCAACTTTCCTCAATTTTCTAGTTTGAGTGTCTGTCATGTTTTTTGCCTGTAATCTGATTGATAGAAATCACCTAAGGTTCAATTTTCTCATTGGTAAAACTGACACAACAGTTCCCTTATTGAATGTGGCACAAGTTTGAGTGAGATAATGAATGAGCCTGTCATGTTGCAAAGCTCAATAAACAGTAGTAAGAATGATGATCGTGATGACCCCTCCTTTTTAAAAAACTTCTCCAAGATGGGAAGTCATCTTATTCTAGAATATGGGTCATAAATTGACGGCCCATGGTCTGGAGTCAAATTGTGGAAGTGTTTTGTAGGTGAATACATTTTTTTAAAAAATGTAAGAACATGTCATATAAAATCCAGATCTTACCTTCTCTTTCATAACTAGAAACTTTGCTGACATTGGGCTCACACAGACACATGACCTCTCTTGGCTAGAGCTGACTAGAGGGGACCTCCTCTCTAGTTTGCCACAGATGCCACCAGTCCCTATTATACATCAGGTGGCTATTCACCTTTATATTATCTGCCTGGTCCTGAAGGTAATATAAGTTTTTTACTTCTGATCTAAATTGTGAACTCCTAGAGGCCAAATACCTTAATTTATTCTTCTCTGTGCATAACTAACTCAGGAATATATTTTAACTGAACAAACAACTGTACTTTCACCCCTTGGTCCCCAGACGTTCCCACTGCTGCCACCACCAGCTCATACTCTAGCCATCGGCTAAGGCTGACGACCACAGTGTCCTTTCCGTCTGGGTAAGCGTGGAGAAAGAAAAGTGGTGGAGGGAAGGAGACTGGGTCAGGAGTAAGATAAGGCTGAGAATGCGGGTGAACCTGAGGAGGTTATCCTGGCACTGAGGACATTATTTTTTATTTGTATATGATGTTTCCCTAATTGGCTTAATAAGATAGGCCCAATCCCCCTCTTTCATGTTGCTGAATATTCAGATCTGAATGCTGTCCTGGAAGCACAGCCCTTCTGCTTGGCTACCCAGAGCTCATTACCCTCCCCACATCCCCAGTCATACAGCTCAGGCTCGGTGAGAGCCCCTGACAGCCTGGCAGCCGCGGAGGGCCCAGCTCACCATTCTGTCAGCTAATGGGAAGGTAATGACCCAGCAGCTGCAGATCACTCTCACCCTTCTGCCCTGCTTAAAAAAATACAAACAACCAACCGCAAAAATTCAGGCCTGGCATTGTATTATTCCCTTTTTAATAAGGACCTGGGAATGTCAGCCTCCGTGATTATGCCAGCAGGTGCCTGGGACTTCAAAGTGAGCACCTGTCACAGGGAAGATAATTGACTTTATTCAACCAATTGTCTCCCTGTTGTAATCAAGCCATTTCATCCAAATGGATCTTTCAAACTGTGCTTTTGTGTGGGTGGGGAGGCAGAGCTGGTGGATCACAATTACCAAGGAAAGGGAGGGGGAGCAGAGTGAGCTCGGGAAACAGGAGCAGTAGCAAAGAGCTGTCAGGCTTCCTGAGAGTGGTGGCTGGCCCAGGGGAGGGTGTGTAGGTGGAAAAACCAAAGAGTGATCATGGTGGGGTGGGGGGGCCTTCTGCTCTCTCCCTGGAATTAAGCATTTTGTATGTTTATTTAGTTTGCCTGCTGGCCACAGACAGACACTCCCGGTCTGTGCATTGTTTTCAGCAGCAGGTGCCCTGAAGGGACAGAGACTAGAGTAGACCTCTGTGCCCAAAGTGTCTGTTTTCCACTGCTGAGGAACAAGGTTCATATAAACCTCAGAGAGGAGAGAGGATGGTGGACAGAGACAGTTTAAGGGTCTCTGCTCTTCCAGGGGGTAAATCCTCCTTAGACGTAAGTTAGTCATGGCTAAAGAGGGTTTACCTCCTTGATGTCTTGTTGGATCTGACAGATGTGATCATCGGGTGTGCAGAAGGCTAGAATTTGAACCAAAGTAGCTTCAGGCACTGATAGAATTGACTGGCTCTCAATTTCCCCCCAGTGTAGACAAAAAATGCTGGATTCTATGGGGCTCAGGGAGGATGGGACTGCTGACTTCCAGCTGTGCGCCTGGCTGCTGTGCTCCGAGGACTCAGGAGCTGCCAAGTGGCTGGTTTTAAGTTTTAAAGTAAATTGGGGTGCAGGTTGTTCAATGTGTGAGACGAAGTTCTGTCCATAAAGAGAAATCTTTTTTCAAGATAACCTTGTTTGGACCCTGGCTCAGCTCCTTATCTGCTATCTGACTTTGAGTAAGTCACTTAAGGCTGTGAATGTCAACGTTCTCAACTACAAAAGGGGCAACAGCGCTATGAAATGAAAAGAGATGAGATGATAAACCACGTATCTCAGTGACTCAAATGCTTGATGCTTGTTTAGATGCTCAGTGGGACACAAGTCTCCCAAAAGGAGCAAGGGTGGAACGAACCCCAAATCCCCATTGTCCTGCAGTGGCAGTGGATCTTCCCATTGTGACAAGGAAAGGGCCCATGCACATAATCCAAGCAGCTAACAGGGGTGGCCCCCTGGGAGGTCTGATTAATGACATCTTGTGTGAAGGTCTAGAGAGAGGTTTGAGAAAAGTGTATACAACAGGAAACGAATGATGTTCAGAAGGAGCTGATAATGGTGCATTAAGTTGAATCCTGATTGTCACCATAAATTTGCTGTTTGAGCTTGTAAAAACCAAAGCAATTAAACATTGAGAATTACACAGGGTTTGACCTAACATGTCTAAGGATAAACTTGAACTTCAGCTCTGGAGTTCTAGGTACAGAATTCTGGATGGTAGGAGTTATAACATGTGAAGTCTTATCATCCTCTCAACTAGTGAATGTTGAAATTTCAGCTGTTTGTGAAATTGTTATTATGGTAGACTTGCTTTTCTTGCTGCCTCTGGTGAAGGTATGAGAAATAATCATGGATTTCTATGTCCACTGGGTCTCAGAGGCATCTTTGTTGGGAAGAGACCCCAGATGCCAGAGACCCCAGAAAATGGCAGATACTCACCAGGGCAGGCTTCGTGAGCATGCGGCCAGTACAGTCGTGTGGGCTATACTCCAGAAGGACACATGCTTGGGGAGTAGTGGACTGTGGGTCCCACCTTGATGTTCTTAATGATTTTATCACTTAATTTTTGCTTTATAAGTGCAGTCCAGTGGGTTAATGGAGCATGCTCCAGGGATTTGGAGCCCCAGTTCAGGAGCAGTCCTTCCCCACCCCCTCCCTGATGTGGGTCCTGGCTGTCTGCTGCCCAGCCCCCACCCAGGAGCAGCTGCTGCCCTGGGGACGGGCCCAGGGAGGGGTGAGCTCCAGCAAGTGCACTCTGAGACACAGAGACACAGAGCGGTCCCGGGAATATGTGAAAGGTCAGTCCCCACTCCTGCAATAACCCTGTGCCCAAGGGGGCTCAGAATTAAACAGCAGATAAAAACACTATGCATGAGAAGTTGAGCAAAAGATCACAGAAAGGGGTGGGGGGAGCTTTCTTTCCTGCTTTTTGAAAAAGAGCTGCACATTTTCATTTGACATTGGGCCCTGCAAATTGTATTAGCCAGTTCTGATGCCCAGCCTTTGGGTGCCACGTGTAAAGGCTCAGAGCAGTTCCTCTGTGTGCACTTACAGACACTTCTAACGGTGGGCTCCCCGACTGGAAGAACAGAATGTGAAGTCACAGTCTGCACTCCGTGTTTGCCTTTGACATATTTATTATATGACATATTCGTTGTGTCTCAGGTAATGGATACCTGCTCACCCTTTTTAGGGGAAAAATCTGAAACCTACTGCTTGAGATAGAACTGGACATTTAGACCTGATATTACATCCTTGTAACCCTTGAGTTTTCCTTTGCTTCATAATCCCATTAATTCCGGTGTCAGGCGAGATCCAGGGGTAGGTTTCCTTGTGGTTTCTTTTCCATCGAATGTCAACCATTATGACATCATATTACGTTGTGTGTTAGATCACAGTCTTCCTTTAACATGCCTGTGTGGCAGGGAAGAGTAACTTTGGTACCATCTGTCTCACAAGGCACCAATTTCATGCACACACACTACAGGGCACAGGGTATACTGTTGTTTTATTTATACTTTAGCAATACGTTGGTAACAGCTGAAGTACTCTAATCAGGAACCACACTCGAGGGGCAGCTGGCATTTTAATGAACTTAATCAGAAGCCTACATTCTAAGGGGAAGCTTTTACGAGCTTTTGATTGTCTTTAGAATATTTGCTGATTAGAGTGAATGATGTTTAAAATGATTTTGTGTGGGTGAAATCACTGGTATTCAGTTATGTAGACTGACTAGAAATAATGGTATAGAACAACCTTTTTGTGTGTGGGTTTTGAGAGTCTAGAGTTCTAGGCAGCCTGTACCTATGAAATGGATGCCTTAGGCCAAAGGACTCTATGAAATCCTGTGTTCAGGTCCCCTTAGGATGTAATTCCTTGTTCTTTTTAGGTCACATAAATAAATTATTTGGTAATATATATATTTTTTACGTCATTGAAATATACATATACATTGAAAGGAAAAGTTTCCAGAGAAAACACTTTTTTTTTAAATTTTTATTGTTATTCAGTTACAGTTGTATGCCTTTTCTCCTCATCCCTCCACCCCACCCCAGCTGAACCCACCTCCCTCCCTCACCTCCACCCTCCCCCTTGATTTTGTCCATGTGTCCTTTATAGTAGTTCCTGTAATCCCCTCTTCCCACTGTCCCCACCTCACTCCCCACTGGCTATTGTTAGATTGTTCTTAACTTCAATGTCTCTGGTTATATTTTGTTTGCTTTTTTTCTTCTATTGATTATGTTCCAGTTAAAGGTGAGATCATATGGTAGAGAAAACACTTCTTGCTCTCACTTCATGAAATGCAGTCTGTTATTTTGTATTCAGTTCAATTCTTCTATATTTCATTTTGTAAATGGTTGGTTGCAATCTACTCAGTTGCAGAACTCCTTAGTGGGATGCAAACAACTGTTTGAGAAACTCTAGCCTAGAGACCTAGCAGAATCCTGCCACTAGAGTATTGTTGCTTATGCCATAAGTGAGCCTTTCCTGAAAGGTGCTTGTTACAGGGCCTGACCTGGCAAGGAGCGGGGGATTCATGGAGTCGCAGGACAAATGGGACATGTGTTTTTGTGCCAGGGTGCGAATGCATGTTTGTGTGTGTGCCAGAATTTGGCTTGGGACTTGCTTTCATTGTAACCAGGTAGTGAAGAGGTGGGAGAGGAGACCCACAGCCCTCACCTGTGCCCAACCCTGGACGTTAGTTACCAGTAACTGCCAAGAAGAACCTAATAATGGAAATAACCGCATTGGTAGGTTAAGGTGCAAACAATATTTTAAAAATAAATGAAGCATCGTCAGGCACTGTAGTGGGTTGAATAGTGGCTCCCCAAAAGAGAGGTCTATCTCGAACCTGTGAAGGAAACCTTATTTGGAAAAAGGGTCTTTACACATGTAATTAAGTTAAGGATCTCGAGATGAAGTCACCCCAAATTATCCAGGTGAGCCCTAAATCCAGTGATAAGTGTCCTTACAAGAGAAAGACAGAGGGACTCTGAGACACAAGAGAAGAGAGGGTGGCCACGTGAAGATGGAGGCAGATCTTGGAGTTTTGCAGCTACAAGCCAGGTGACACCTGGAGCCGCCAGATGCTTCAAGAGGCAAAGAACAGATTCTCCCTAGAACCTTCAGAGGGAATGTGGCCCTACAAACACTTTGATGGGGACTTTCGGCCTTCAGAATCATGAGAGAATAAGTTCCTGTTGCATTAAGCCACCCAGTGTGTGGTAAATTGCCAGGGCAGCCCTAGGAAACTGGTACAGACATCAAATAGCAAGGGGCAATAACCCAGCCAGTCACTCAGCCCCAACCAGAATGACCTTACCCTGAGCAAAGGACCACAGGTCTGTCATGTATTCCTTGCCAGCCTTTTAGAGTTGGCTTTAAGGAAAATGCTCCATGTTATTTGATTCAAAATGTTTTGAAATATCATTCACTATTTTTCAAGGTATTTATGACTCAACATTCTTTATAACAACAGTGCCTGCTAAATTACAAACTTATTTTATAAATTGTGATGGACATGCTTATTACACACAAGAGGGTGAACAGACTTTTTCACCAAGGAACAAGCAGATGTGTTTCATCAGGGGATCACCTCTAAGAGATATCATTTCCTTAAACAGACGTGACCCTGGATGGGCATTTCTGGAAGATGGTAATGCTACTCCTACGTTACAAAGGAAAAAGAGGCAGCCTGTACCTCAGCGTGTAGAGGGACCAATTTCAAATATGGTCCCTTGCTAAGACAGGTAACATCCTATTCAAAAAGAATGAAAGAGAGAAGAGGAAAATAAAAACGTGGGGACCTCATATTTACTTGAGAACATCAGAGCAAATCAGAAAGTCAGAGACCTTGGTATAGATCTTGTAGAGTTTAAAAATCAGAGGCGATTGTTTCACTCCCACAAAACACCTAACAGAATAAGCAGCTTTGTTTTAGCTTCAAGCGTAATGTACGTACCAGAGGTGTATGTGCTGAAGTCAAATGATGACGGAAAAATAGATCATTTGTTTATTTTTGACGGTTACTATGGGAGGATAATTTGATCATTTCTACTGAATCATTAAATCAGAAAGGTTGCAAAATAGACCATAAATTGTACATGCAAATTGCCTTTGATAACACCAGCGTGAATTGCATGTGGAATCTAATAAAGCAAATGTCGTTGGTCTTCCCGGCAGCATTTCTGTATCAGGGCCAACGTGGAACGTAAAAATGATATTTAGGAAGAACTTACATCTCATAAAAGTTACTACAATATGATCATATTATGATGACCTTACTGTGAAATGCTCTGAACACTTTTTTCAGGATTTGGATCATTAGACAATTCTGTTTCATTTAACATTCCCAATTCTTTCAGACTTTTTAAACCTTTCAAAACAATTTGTTATTAGGGTTTAAAATGAATATGAGCTAACATCATTTCATCTTTGCATGGAATAATGTTAATATTGTGTATGATAATTTTATTTATAAATATATCATTCACAATATTTATAGTTTATTTACAGAATACATACTCCATCTGGGAAAAAAAACCGTTCCCTGTTACAGGCACTTATACAGTCCCCAGGGAAGCACACGTGATGATCTCTGGATTTATTTGCAGTGGCTATTGGGTCCTCTGACTGGCAGCCTTCCCAGGGCCCTGTGGGTAGTGTGGGGAAGGACCCATTCTCAGGAAAGGTGACTGTGCAGAGGGAGCAAGGGACGGGACTATTCAGTAAACACTCAAGTGTGCACATATACACTCAGACATATCCACAGATGTGCTTAGGCAAATTGAAAAAATACTGGAAGAAAGTATAGTGATGCACACGTTAGCCACAGTTCTGGACGATGGGATTATGGGGAGATTTAAACACACCTTGCTGGCTATAGTTGTCCTGTCTTTAAACTTCCTATTCTTATAAACAAGTGTTCAGTCTTTGCTGACACTGGTCTGTTGCAATACATGGAAATTATGGTGATGTAAAGCTTTGATCGAGCCATTGGAGGTAAGAGAGTTCCAGGCAGTCAGTCCCAGGTGCTCTGTGACCCTGCACGTCCATCTGTAGGCCTGACGTGGGTCCCTGTGAGTGGCATATACATGGCTGGCCAGTGATGGGGAATAACCGCATCACTGGCCACCCTCTGTTGCTTAGGTCAGAGCCAGGGGAAGTGCTCCTGGCTGTGGCTTTCTTTGGGGAGCTGCAAGTTTGCCTCTCCCTCCTTGCCTCACCTTCTGGTTTATCTCAAACATGGATGTGTCTCTTTTCCCTTTGGTCTTGTCATCCTCAGTCCTGAATTACACTTCCGTTCTGACTAATTCTCCCAGTCAGGCTCATTCGGGAAGGTTTTAAACCTCTCCTCCTGACGAGGAATCCTGCTCTTGTTCAAACACTTCTCCTACCCATGAGAAACAAAACATTATTAAATTACAAACTATTCCAAAATCTACCATTTTCTTAAGCATTTATCAGATGCCTACATGATTTCCCTTAGTTCAGGAAATTCTGGCTTGCTTTTCCAAATTTCAGATGAGCAAAGGTTATGTAACTTGTATAAAGTCACATAGCTTATAAATTGCTTTCAATTTGAGCCAGATTCTGAGCCCATGATTTTGAAAAGGCAAGTCCTGCTGCTGCCTCACCCTCGCTGTGTTATGTTCAGTCAGTCGTCTTTAATTCCGCCATCATGTGATTTTCTGCAAGGTCGGAATATACATTAAGTCTTGCCCAGCCTGCTTCACAGGCTCTTGGGCAGCTCTATGAGATGATACATAGGAGGAAGCTGTGCCTATAAGCCTGTGTGCACACATGTGATGTCTTTTTCATAGATTGAGTCCCTAGAAGACTGTCTAGGTGGGTAGAGACACATCTGTAGCGAAGTGCAAGTTCTGGGAGCTTTAGGAGGTTGCAGACTGGTTACAGGAGCATGAAGTAGTGAAACAAATATACTGAGGTTCCAGCTGTGGGTTGGCAAGAGGCCAGGCAGGTCTGTGTAAGATAGGGTGACTGGCTCTCCTGGTTTGCCCGTGACTGAGCAGTTTCCTAGGACTTGGGGCTTTCTGTGCTAAGTCAGAACACTCCAAGAGCAGTGGGTTGCCCAAGTTAAGGTGGAAATGATTGGTCACCTTAATAGCAGTAAAAAAGGTAACACATGACCACTCCCTCCTTGGGGACCCACTTAGCTTGCTCTGTATCTACAGTATAGTGTTCATCCCTCTGACAGATGATGTCATGTTTGCCGCTAGACTGTGAGTCTTGTGGAAGAAAGGGTTGTGTCTTTTTCATCATCTTGTTTCCAGGGCTTAACTTAGTCTCTGCTATAAAAGGAGAATCATTGCATGTCTGCTGAAGTGGTGGCAGCTAGCAGAATACCTGGCTTGGCTTTGGTGGTCAATAAATTAGGGTTCTCTTGCTAGGATTGCAGAAACAGTTAGTAGCATAGGGGGGCTAGTCTTGACATTTTGTTCCTTAAGCTTATTTGTACAGCTGCCTTAGAAGGAAGATTATTCAGAAAATGACTATAGAATGTTTTTAGTGCATAAGCAAAAATAGGACTTAAGTAGAGGTTACATCATATATTTAAACTACCTTTCTATTTTCCAAATTAGGCCTACCTTAGAACACCCATTGTATTTCCTCTTCAGTTTTCAGTTTTAGTACATTTTAGAGGAGGTGAAAACTCCTCCATCAATATTTCTCAGTAAGAGCCCTGGTTCATTTGTAATTAAATTGCCTCTCCTGCTAATTTGTGCACATTCATATATTATCTCTCCCTTCCAATTAAAACATTACTCACTGACCATGCTTGAAATTTGAAGCCAAGATAGAGACATGAAAAGGGACAGAAATCAAATCAGACATTTCCCTTGAGTTAAGGTATTTCTCTTCCTTTATATCTTGGCAAGTGATCACTTCTGTGGCACTAACAGCTGTACTAGAGGAACACAGTCGATAGGTAACATGTTTTATATTCACACATGTTAGTGATGAGGCTTGGAAACATTTTTAAAACTGAAAAAGAAGCATGAACAGTCCATTTTTCTCATCATAAGTTTGTAGAATAAAGCTGTTTGTCTCAGATAAAACTGACTTTCTATAGCAACTTAGCAGATGAATAATCCTTGGACCATTACTGTGTGTTCCATGATGTGGAATTAGAAGTAACTGAGTTAAGTAGAACATAGGTCTGTTTCTGCAATATGAAATGTGAGTTCTTCTCATACAATTTTAGAAATTCAAAGACCCAATTGCAAAATAATGAACTGATGGATGACATTCAGAACTTTAGATAATGTGTAAGGAAGTGCAAACATTTTCCAAAAGAATTTGAAATAGCACAATATGGCATGCCTTTATATAATTCTAAAATTTATAAATCTAGGCAATTGATTCTTATCAGCCTCCTCCCACTGTAGTTTATTTTTCCATCTTGACCCTCTCTGCTGTTCAGTTTCCTCTTTAATAAAGACAGATTTCCCAGTCCTTGTTTCATTAATGCTGGCCTCTCTAATCTCATTTACCCAGATGGTGGTGATAATATGCAGAATGTAATAGGGAAGGGAAATAGATAATTACATATATTATCAAAGGAAGCCAGGAAGGGCCTGGAGAAAGATATGTCTGTAGATCTCAGAGGCACACATCACAGCACAGAATATCAAGCCTGCAAAGAAGAGCTGCATGGTTGAAGTCAAGGTCTCAGCTGGAAAGTGTTCCACAGGTAGCCCCCAAACTTTTACCTGTATTGTTCCTTCCTGGCCCCCAGACAAATTGTGACATGACTTTTGAAAAAAAAAAAGTAACAACACAAATGTTATACTTTCAGTGGAGGGACTCTGTAATCACTGAACTAGC
Source organism: Desmodus rotundus (assembly GCF_022682495.2). Taxonomy (NCBI): domain Eukaryota; kingdom Metazoa; phylum Chordata; class Mammalia; order Chiroptera; family Phyllostomidae; genus Desmodus; species Desmodus rotundus. The sequence goes on along the minus strand of NC_071396.1, from coordinate 32,578,652 downwards.
TGGAACTTTTAATTCCCGTGATTTCGGCCAAAGGAAGAGGCAACTCTACGCATGCATTCTATGAGAACTGTGTCCACGTTAGTTTTACTGATTTTTAAAAAAAATTATAGCTATCGTAGTAGCTATGAAGTGGTACCTCATGGTTTTGATTTGCATTTTTCTAATGACTAATCAATGATGTTGAACATTTTTTAATGTGCCTATTGGCTATATGTATATCTTCTTTGGAGGAATGCCTATTCAAGTCCTTGGCTCATTTTTGAATTGGGTTGTCTTTTTGTTGTGGAGAACAAATTAATTTTTAAGTAAACTTGTAAAGCATAGTAATTCGTGTAATTTAAGTATATCTGCGAACTTACTTAATTTTGTTGATCTGTCAAATTTAGAGAGAGAAGGCTTAAAAAATTTTCAGCTTATAGTTTTGTTGAATTCTTAGATTTGTAATAGTTTTGTTTTACATGTTTTGATGCAAGGTGGTTCAGTGATTCATCAGTGGTTCATTGTGGTTTTGATTTCTTAGTGTAATAAGAAATCTCATCCATTCAAAATGTTCTTTTCCTTTTACATCTGATTTTCTTGAATTTTACCTTGCCTAATGTTGCCTCCCTTGCTTTTTTACATTTGTTTATATTGGTTTGGGGTATTTTGTCCAACCTATTTGTGGATATCAGTCTACCACCATTTACTGAAAAGAATTTCTTTTCCATATTGGATTGCTGTAGTGCATTTGTCAAAAATCAAATGACCATATGAATACTTATATATTTCTGGGATGGAGGTCCATATACATCTCCTATTTAATTGATTTATTTATCAAACCTGATGTCACAGTCTTAATTACTATAGCTTTAAAGTTAGTCTTTTTTCATAAGAATAAACTCAGAATGGACAAAAGACTTAAATGTAAGTTGCAAAACCATAAAAATCCTAGAAGAAAACATAGGCAGTAAAATTTAAGATACCTCGTGTAGCAATATTTTTGCCAGTATATCTCCCAAGGCAAGGGAAACAAAGGGAAAAAATAAATGCAACTACATCAAATTGAAACGTTTCTGCACAGCTAAAAAAACCAGTGTCAAATTAAAAGGGAACCCACTGTATGGAAGAACATATTTGTCAGTCATACATCTAATAAAGGTTTAGTTTCCAAAATATATAAAGAACTTATACAATTTAACACCAGGAATACAAAAGACCCAATTAAAAAATGGGCAAAAGCTTGAATAGACACTTATCAAAAGAGAACATACAGTTGGCCAATAGACATATGAAAAGATGCTCAACATTACCAATCATCAGAGCAATGCAAATGAAAACCACATTGAAATATTGCATCACACCTGCCAGAATGGCTACCATCAGTAAATCAACAAAACAAGTGCGTGCTGGGGAGGATGTGGAGAAGAGGGAATCCTTGTGCACTGTTGGTGGGGATGCAGACTGGTGCAGCCACTACAGAAAACAGTAAGGAGTTTCCTCAAAAAATTAAAAATACAACTCCCTGCAATTCCACTCTTGGGAATATATCATAAGAATCCTGAAACACCAATTCAAAAGGAATATATGCACCCCAGTGTTTATAGGAGCATTGTCTACAGTAGCCAAGATCTGGAAACAGTACAAGTGCCCATCAGTGGATGAATGTATAAAAAAGTTGTGGTACATTTACCCAATGGAATCCTGCACAGCGTTAAAAAGGAAGGGACTCTTACCTTTTGGGACAGCATGGATGCCGTGGAGAAAGTCGGTCAAGTGAAAGGCAAGTACCATATGTTCTCACATGTATGTGGAATCTAATGAACAAAATAAACTGACGAGCAGAATAGAAACAGAACCATGGATACATAGAGCAGACTGAGAGAGCTGGATTACAGGTGAAGGCTTTAGTCAAAGATCATGTATGCAGAACCCATGGACATGGACAGTGGAGTGGGGATTGCCTGAGGGTGGGCCTGGTGGAGGTGGGCAAAGGGGGCAAAATTAGGGACAACTGTAATAGCATAAACAATAAAACATAACAAAAAATAAATGAAAAACTTGCAAGAAGAAAAGCAATAAAGTTAGTCTTTTTTATATTAACAAATTGTTTTAATGGGGTATTTTAACAGAAACATTATTTTTGTGCAATAAGGCTGGCCGCCTTCTTTCTTTTCTTTCTTTTTTTATTTTTGAGGTAGCATTGGTTCATAGCATTATAAAAGTTTCAGGTGTGCAGCATTATAATTTGACATGCTCACCACCAAGAGTCTCATCTCCACCCGTCACCACACAATTGAACCCCTTTGCCTGTGTTGCCCTCCCGTCACCCGCCTCTAGTAACCACCACTCTGTTGTCTGCCTCTATGAATGTTTTTGTTTTTGTTGTTCATTTGTTTACGTTTTGTGGTCTTGGTTTTGTCATATTCCACATATGAGTGAAATTATAATTATACGGTGTTTGTCTCTTTCCATCTGACTCCTTTCACTTAGCATAATCCCTTCAAGGTCCATTCATGTTGTACTAAATGGCAAGATTTCACCTCTTTGTGGCTGAGTAGTATCCAATGTATATACATACCGTATCTTCTTTAACCATTCTTCCATCGATGAACACATAGGTGGTTTCCATATCTTGGCTATTGCAAGTAATGCTGCCATGAACATAAGTATGTATCTATCTTTCTGGATTAGCGTACAGTTAGGTAGTTTAAGTCTTTCCGATTTGTTCTTTGAAGAGATGGTGTCACCATATTCAGTTTTCCAATCCATGAACTTACTGTACACTTTACTTCTCTTAGTAATGTTTTCTGGCTTACAGTGCAGAGATCTTGCTGATCTTTTGTTAGTGTTTCCTAAGTATTTTATTTTTTTTGACAGTATTGTACATTAATTTTCTAACTTTTATTTTCCAATTGTTTGCTACTGGTATATAGATGTATTTTGGATTTGGCCTTATACACTGAAACCTTGCTAAATTAGTTTATTAATTCTGAAGTCTTTTATTCATGTGATTAAATATACTAATCTTTTTCGTAGTGGTTTTTCAGGTTTAGATATTGTTTATAAAGGCCTTTATTTTTCCAACATTAGGAACATAAGTTTCTATTTAAAAAATATGTTTATAAATTTTATATTTAGATTTTCACTATATTTAGTATTTAGTTAAGTGTATGGTAAGGTAAGAATGTACTCTTATGCCAGTCTAATAATTAGAATAGTAAATCATCTTAACATCATTTATTCAGTAAGTTTTTTGAGTTGAAATTAAATTGCTGTTTTTCATCTTATACTAAGTTTCAAAGTAGACATGGGTCTGTTTCTGCAGTTTGTAGCTTGGTCTATCTATCAACTTGCTTGTCTGTATATTTTTTGCTAATAATTATAGTAGTTTTATTAATTATAGAAGCTTATTTACTTTTAAGAGTATCTTGGCTAATTCTATGCATTGACTCCTGTAGATAAAATACATAATTAACTTAAGTTTTATAAAACATCCCATTGGAATTCTTATTAGAATTAAACTGAATTTACACATCAATTTGGGATAACTATATACCTTTGAATATCAAAATATTCCCACTCAGAAATATAATTTGCATCTCCTTTTTTGGTTAGGTATTCTTTCATGACTACAGTAGGGCTTTATAATTTTCTTCATATAGTTTATTTTCCTCAAACTTTACATAAGTATTTATAGTTTGCTATTGTCACATGATCTTTTTATATTATACTTTCTGTTTTATGGAAAGCAATTGACTTTCCACAGTTCTTTTGTTGAGCTTATGTTACAATTCAATATAAATGAGTTTGAATCAATAAAACGTAATAAAATTCTTAAATAGCTATTCAAATAATTGCCACTTTTCATAGAGAAGGAAAGGGAGGCTGCAAGATGCCAATGAATTTCCCTTGTAAAATAGTGGTAGACGTCATCCAAGACTGGAAGGCAGAGAGCCTGTGGAGGGTGCTCTCACACCCATGTGTTACAAGGCCCTACGGGAAGAACTCTGAGTTTAACCGCCCTCTGAACTTCCTCTCCCTCTCTATAAAAGAACTTCCTCTTCCTTGTGTTGGGGGATTTGCACATGGCTTGCCATGGCTACTTGTTTCAGATTGCAATTGTCTGTTTTTCCCCAAATAAGCCCTTTTCATTTGGAGGGATATCTAGCTGACTGTTGTTTAATAACCCACACTCTGTTTAACTTGCTTTGCAAGTGAAAACTTTCCCCGTGAAGCGGTCTGAGACTGGCCCGCTTTTGGTGTCTGCAGTTGAGTGATCATAATATACAGGGTCTGGCAGAAGTAACACCTGCTTCAGTGTGGTCGGTAGGGTAATCATATGGGTGGAACAATTTATAGTTTTAATTTGAACATTTTACCTAAAATATCATGTGGTGTGTTTGAATGTGATATTGTTACATTACAGAATTACATGCTTATGATTTTGTAATAAAAAATTTTATAATAAAAAGGGGATGTTATTTGTGCAGGACTCTGTATATCAAGAGTTTTGAATTTCAAGGTTTCTTTCACATTAAAAGCACAGAGATCCCTAAAATGAATATGTGTGTTTTCCCTGTTAACTGTATTTTTCTTTTGTCAAGGAAAAAATTATGCAAGAATGGACTTCACAGTTCTAGTTTTTGCTGTGTAGGTTCAACTTCATTATATTTGTGAATTTGACCTGAAGCTTTTAAATTGACTCCTACCACTTTACCAGGCCTGAGAGAGAAAAAGCCTAGCCCTAAACCTCTCTCCCCGTTTCTAGAAAGTACCAGATTTGCATGAAGGGGTGAGCAACCTGAGTTTAGATCAATTCCAAGGAGTATGGTAATCAAATCCCTTCTTGGGCACAAAGAAACAATGCTGATTTTTAAATGTTGTCTCTTTTCCAAGTTACACAGTGGCTCCGTTTTCCCACTTCATGGCTTTATGATATTTAAGCAAATGCATTTTTCCAGTGTTGACAAAGGAATGAGTAGGCAAGGGAGTATCTCCACCTGTGCCCCTTAAAAGTTTTGTTTGGATCTAAAGTGCCACCCAGTTTTCTAAAGTGTCTCACTAGCCTTACATCCTTATAAAAGCCAATATAATGAGGCTAAATACAATGCAGATGTCAGGGCAAGTGCTGTAACTACTTCCTGTTAGTCACAGAGGTACTCTCAATAAGCCCTGTCCCCAAACCCTCCTACAGTGTCCCAGGTTTCCATCTTCTCCGTGGGAAGCACTTGAATCTGACAACCCAGTATTCTGCATTACTTTTGGTATCTTATGTAAGCATTTTTAAAGGAAAAGAAGCAGATGATGTGGCAAATAATGATTACAACTCTTTATTTTTCTTATTTTGTGAGTGAAGGCAGCCCTAATTCCAAATCTTATTGTCCAAATGAGACAGAGACTGAAAAATTCTAATTTAATGTCCTATAACTCTGAGCTGGTCATTAATTCTCTTTCTTTTGCTATTGAGGTTTATCAATATCAACATGAATGATTATCAGTCACTATCAATAGTATCCTGGGCTCTGATTCCTTGAAGACTTTTAATTTAAAATTTTAGTCCATTTCCTTTCCTTACATTTCTACTTTCTAATAACCCACCAGGTTAGCCCAAGCTTGTGTTAATGAACCTATAGCCATGGTCATATGTATTGTGGGCATCGTTGTATCTTTCAATGTTTAACTGGGTGGGGCTCGCTTGGTTCCCAAGTGAAACCTAAAGTAAGTCATTCAATATATAAGTAGCACCAATAGCTCAATCTAATATTCTGTCCTTGACTTCTAGTGAGAGAAGTAGATCAGACAGGGAATAAATCAGCCCCTCAGTTTTGCAAAAAGTGAGCCGTACAAAGAAATGGTTATCCTTGTTAGGGACTGAGTTCATATTGTCACCTCACCAGTAAGTGACTAATTTCTAATCTCTTTCCCTGATTACAGGCAGAGGGCAAATACTGGAGCAGAAAGGAAGACTGTCCCACAGCGATGGGAAGAAGGAACATTGACAGTAAGAAGGCAGCAGAAACGTAAGTGAGGCGCCATCCATCCATTAACCTCGGAAAGCATTCTGGCCAACTTTCCTCTTGGCTGACATGTACAGTATTCCAATTGTAACAGGTGTCCTTTGGGCCAACTGTAATAAATTTGCCCTTGTTAGTGGCAGCTGCTTGGAGTTGCTGCTTTTACTTTTGGCAAACTAGTGAAGAGGGAAATTCCCTCTCCTGGTGGAGGAAATCTGTCAAATTCTAAGATAGGGACTTCATTCCTTAGCACCTGGGCAGCAGTTTTAAAAAATACAGGTGTTTTTGTAAAGAGGCTTTGCTGTGCCCTCTCCCCCGGCACTGAACCTGCACACTTTAAGGATAGATGGGGAAGGGTTGGGGAGAGGGAAGGGGGAGAGTGGGCTGCAGCCCAGCCCTGAGTCAGCGGGATGCACTTCCACTACATAGGCCATTGGCAAAGCTCTTGACCTAATCTGACTGCAGATAAAAGATGAAGACTGAGACAAGCAGAACAAATAGCTAGATGGGTACTTTACAGGTGATTTCCCTTAGGGCAGGAGGGATTCTCTTCCAAGGAAAAGGTTGGGAAACTGTTACCATGGTAACTCTCCAAGTTCTGAAGTGAAGTAATTGGGTGATGCTCTGGAGAGCAGAGGGAAAGTGGTGGATTGAGCACACATGAACAGCTGAAGTCTACAAGTTCAGCTTTCTCTTCTTTAATGTTAAGTCCAAATATGAAGGAAGGAAGGAGAGATACAGAAACAGAAAATTAAAGTAAATTTAAAAGGAAGGAAAGGAAGGGAGGGAGGAAGGGAGGAAGAAGGAAGAAGACTCAAACCCAATTTATTTCTGAAGAAATATCCTTGGTGGCAAAAAAGAGCTGTTTGTAGAGTTGAGGCTGAGAGAGAGAGTGAGTTTTGATTCTGTTTGATTTTTACCTTTGTGCTTTATGAAGATTAATAGAAGAGTTCAGTCAGTTACTGTGATTTTCTACTATTTATTAGCACATCTGTGATGTTTATTGTTTTAAGACATACCAGGATACAACTGGATTATCATCAGTTTAACATAGGATTCATGCCGTTTAGTCTGCAGCGGCATGCTGCTAGTGGTGGCGTGAAATAGAATGATTATACATGTGCTTAATATCAATAATGAAACTAACCATAGGTTCATAGGCTAGTTCTACTTAATAAGACAGTGCAACTTGATCTTTCCTGAATACTGTAGTAAAAAAAAATATTTTTGGGAGAACAATGTGCAAAATGCTTGACTTGGCAGGTCCCGCCCCTTTTGGATGTTGCATACTAGCTGAGCACCATCCATTGCCTATCTCCTTCCTGTTTTCATGGGAAGATCAAAACCCCTAGGAGAGACCCTATCCAGACCATTTGAAGAACTTTCATCTCTGCCTTTTTGAGGCTGTTAAGACATTCCCCCCACTGGGGCTGGTGAGGGGAGGTAGACCTTTCCCCATAACTTTGGTCAAGTGTCATTGATGTCAGAATTTGGAGAAAAGGAGGCTAGTAGAGGGAATGTAAGAAATAGAGGAATATAGCCAGGGCTTGAGCAAAAGGTTTCCCTCATTTTTATAAGCAATTAATATTTTCAGAAATCAATAATGGGGGTACATGAGGTGATTTCGAAGCCCTCAGCAAATACTTACAAAGATTACAAAAAAAACCCTGAAGAAGTTAATTATAAAAAATTGTTTTTTATGTGAAATAAAAATATTTTGTTGCATTGCTCTCACCACCCCCAAAGCTGGGAATACTTCATATGAGGTGATTTCCATGGCTCAGAGAGTTCGGGAGACAACACTGAAGGCCTAAACAGTGTTGTCACTCATTTTTGTCAAGGCCAGGATGTGCATCTCCTAGGCCCGGTGGCATTTTGCTGTGGAAGTTCTCTGAGAAATTACCAGTCTGTCTCCCGAGGAGAACTCTTTATCATTGCTGCTTGGAGTGAACTCCTAAGAGTTGAATCAGCCTAGTTCAGCCAAAGCTGAAACAATTCATGTGTGCTAACAGTGGGAATGGGATGGAATGGAGCCGAGCAGCAGGTTGGTCGCATGCCCACAATGTAACCACCTTAAGTACCAAACTATAGCTTTCATTCCCCCCTTTCAGGTGAAAAGTTAAAAGAATACAGAGTTAAGACTTAACAAAGATGTTGGAATCAGAAAACGTTGACTCGGATCATATTCCAGTCACTTGTTACCATGTCTGCTTGGGTAATTCTTCTAATCCTTCTGAAGCTCCAAATCCTCATCTCTAATATGGGGTTAAATGATGTCACCTATTATTGTCATTGGTGTTAGTATCAGATTGAAGTGAAATCATTAATGCGCTGAGCACAGTCTGTCAATTAGTTCATATTCAAAGGCTAATCATATCTATTAGCAACTATTGTCACAGTGGTGCTGCATAACAGACCACCCCCAAAACTCAGGGGCTTACAATGACCCACATTTATTCCTTTGCCCTAGTCTGTAGGTTTATTGCATTACTAGGGGCTTGACTGGGCAGCTTTGCTCAGGCTGGGGTTCATCTGGGCTTGGCTCCAGGATGCTGGTTGGGTCCATTCTGTTCCAGGTGTGTATATTCTAGGGCCAAGGCTAAGAGTCAGTAGGTGGGCTCTGGCCTTCTCAGGTCACTGGGGCCCCAAGCTAAGTCAGAAGGTACAAGCACATTTAAGTCCTCTGCTTACATCACATCTGCTGCCATTCTATTGGTCAAAGCAAGTCACATGGTGACCCCAACATCAGTAGGGTAGGTTAGATTTTACCACATTTGGATAGGGAAGGAAGTAAATATTTAATGAACAATAATTTCAATGATCACACTATAATACTGTTGTATTATTTATTTTTATTAATGTTGGTAGGTAGAAAAAAATAACTATTGATCCTTTGCACTGATTTTGCTTGGTTGCCAATTTTGTGCCAGGAATTGGCCTAAGCCACTCTCTCAAATAATGTTAAGCTTTCCCCAGCCTAATAGTGACTTTGATATGTGGTTTTAAAGAATGACTTCAGAGACAGTGCCCTGAGTTGTATAAATTACTTTCATCAGTTTGGGGACTGACAGACAGACTAAATGAGTGGCCAGATGCAGGTCACGTCTTGTCGTGCACTGACTGACTCATTTATGGGTTTGGTCCTCCTTGGACCTTTCCAAGCTTTGGCTTTCTTTCTTTCTTTCTTTTTTTTTTTAATTTAATCTTTTTTAAAAAAATTTTTATTGTTACTCAGTTACAGTTGTCTGCCTTTTCTCCCCATCCCTCCACTGCACCCCAGCTGAACCCACCTCCCTCCCCCACCTCCCCCCTCCCCCTTGATTTTGTCCATGTGTCCTTTATAGTAGTTCCTGTAATCCCCTTTCCCCACTGTCCCCTCCCCACTCCCCTCTGGCTATTGTTACAATGTTCTTAACTTCAATGTCTCTGGTTATATTTTGTTTGCTTTTTTCTTTTGTTGATTATATTCCAGTTAAAGGTGAGATCATATGGTATTTGTCCCTCACCGCCTGGCTTATATGGAAAATGAAAGGTGTTCTCTTCAGTTCTTCCTACATTACTGAGTATTTTCCATACACAAAAGGACTTTTGCTATACACCAGTCAGTTTCGTGCATGTAAAGCAAGACAGGAAAGCATTTGACACAGTCCATTGATGCTCACTAGAGGGAATCAAGTGCCAGGTTCAGTTCAGTCGTAACGTAACTTACGGATGTGGGAGTGACTCACAAAGTGCATTCTTTGCCCTTTGCTGTGCTGGGACAGGCAACCTGAAGAGGACAGTCCAACATAAAAACAGGCGTCACGTCTTATGAGTTCTTTCCTAGAACTGTTGGAGTGTGGCACATTGGCGTAGGAAGGGGAGCTGGACATGACACAGGAAGGAAAAAGGAAGGTATCTGTCAGATGTTAGTTGTCAGTACAGCCTTTCTTCTGGCCTGTCAATCATCCGTGGATGGCAGCTATCGAGTCTACAGAAACATCACGTGAGAGGTTATGTTGCTGAATTTGAACATTTCTGTTTTACAACTCCATTGGCTAATAAACCAGAGGGAAAGAGCTCAATCTACAATGTGAAGAATGTACTGTAATTTGTGCATGGAGGAAGGGTTCCGATCTAGAAGGCTGATAAATATTGAAATATCTTGATCACCTCATTATCAAGTTGACATGATCAAGACAAGTTGACAGCTCATCCCTCCCAATCTCTTGGTGTAAAGGGGTGAAGGAGGGAGAGACGTGACTGACATCTTTGTTTAACAAGAATCAGGGAGTCTCACGTACAGTATCCCATCAAACACCACAAGAACCCAGCCAGGTGAGAATAACGTTATATTCAGAAAAGCATCCAGGATTGGGGTTAAATACATTCTTTCCCAAGGAAATTGTGGCATTGACCTCAAACTTAGCCTCTGTTTTTTTCCCACCATATTGCATTTTGGTCTTTAAAATATGCCTATAGATTTAGAAAGTTTTATTGGTTATGGCTAAAAACAAAGAGGTAGACTAAATTAATGTTCACAAAGGTCCTTTCAGTCCCAGACGTCTATGAGTCTATTATATACAACAAATTATTTCCTTGGCAACCCAGACCCTAGACTACATGGAACATATTTTTCCTGTTTTCAGCTCTCAGTTCCTTGACTGCTCCTCATGGCCACTTTGCAAGTCTTCATGGTCAAGCATTCACTTCCTTCTTCCAGTTTGTTCAGAAGATGGAAAGCCTGGGGAATGGATTGTTGGGCTTTGGATAGAAGGCACATGAAATATGCCTTGTAATTATGGATTATATTTTTGTACTCAATAAATGGCTGAAAGGAGTTCTGTGATAGAAATTTTTGGGAGATTACTGAATATGTCAACTAGATCAAAAAATTGTGTACTTGCTCCACCTCCGCAAACTGTGATAGTCTGTTGTCTGGAGAGCTTGCCTAGGATTTTCTTCTGCATTGTGAAATTATTCTAGCCCTCGTCATGGGGTTTTTGGTTAACAACTCAAACCTTTTAGACTAGACTTCATTTTGTAGATGCCCCAAACTGTGCCTAGTTACCTGGAAAACAATGGATTTAATTATTCAAAACTTCAATTTATTTCTACCATGAGCCAGGCTAAAGAAATGTGTATTTAAAATTTTGTTTTTATCTTCACCCAAGGACATTCTTTCTCTGCTTTTAGGGAGAGAGGGAAGGAGAGAGGCAAACATTGATGCAAGAGAGAGAAGCATTGATTGGTCCTTCCCCTACTCGCTCAGACTGGGGATCACATGTGGACCAGGGGTCAGCCTGCAACCTAGGTATGTGCCCTGACCAGGAATCAAACCCACAGCCTTTCCGCCACGGGATGATACCTCAGCCACCTGAGCCATACCAGCCAGGGCAAAGTGTATATTTTTAAAGCAAATTTATTTGGTTAAAAATGGGGTGGGTCTAATGTTTGGTAAAATTTCTCTATCTGAAGAATGAAGTGAGAGGAAAAACATTTATTCTTCATTATTTATGTTTCTAGTTGTGTCCTTTACATAACTGCCTTGTAACAGAAGCCCCTTATTAAAATGGACAGTCTGTGGCTGTAATAGAATTTCTTAGCAGAAGAGCAAAAGAAAATATGAATTAAAACTTCCTATTAAATTCCAGCAGTATATAGTGTGGCCTGACCTAGAAGAATTGAGCTTGTTTAAACACATGTAAATAATACAAACTGTGAGCATACACAGAAGTAAAGAGCGATCAAGTCTAGACATAGGGCTGGAGTGAGAGGGTTCTGATCTTGAACGGAGTGGAAGAAATAAAGGAAAAATATCAGTAGGTATTTTATATACAAGTTACAGTTTCTCTCAAAATTGCTTAACAGGCAAATAAACCAGGGGAAATACTTGCTTCAAACAGGACAAAGGGCAATATCCTTAATAAGAAAAGAGCTCATGCCAAAAAGTAATAATGAAAACATTAATTTCCCCGTAAATAAAGGGGAAAGGAACAAAGGCAGTTAAAAATGGAGGCATATCAATGGCTAATAAACATTTGAGCATTTTTTCATCTTCACTCATTATCAACAAAATGGAAAGGAGAATAACAATGAGATGCTATTTTTAACCTATCAGAGTAATGGAACTGTAAAATACGAGAACATTGGATCCTGGAGACTGATGCAGTGACTCAGGCACACTCAGCAGAGCTGGAGGGAATGGAAAGTGATTCTAGCCTTTGGGAAAAGAACATGGATACAGTGCAAGAGCCTTGAAATATTTGTACCTTTACTTCCAGAATTCTGTTTCTGGGATTCTACTGATGGAAATGGTCCAAAATGAAGAGTTTTCTGCTGAAGATGTTCATTGCACTGCTGTCTGTAATACTAAAATTTGGAAATAAAACTGTTTCTAAAAATAAGGGTGACATTAAACCAAATGAATTTAAAAAATGTAGTCACTCAAATATCTGTAAAGTATTTTTAATAATATCACAGAATGCTCTGATTTTAGTAAAATATACTATACTTAGTAAAATATAAAATTAGAGTATAAAATTTTAGTGTAAAATATAACATTAGGATGTAAAATGTAGGATGAGAAAGAAGATGTGAAACATAAAAATTACTGGAGTGGATTATAGTAAAGTATTGATATTCATAATGTTTTTATCTGGTTAGAAAGATTATGGGCAGAGTGACTATGTAATTTATTTTCCAAGTTGGAACACTTAGGAGATTAAAAGGGGCTGGATCAATGATTACAGACTAAATTGTTCCCGTCACATGGTCACACTTCTCATAGATAAATTTTTGTTCTTCCATTACAATTTCTCAAAAATTTTTTTTCAAAATTGTCAACGAGAATCTTTCTGATTATAGTGTATTGAACACATAATCTGAATGTCCATGAGAAATGATATGTCAGGGCACATTCTTCTGACAGTAAAACCTAAGGAGAATGTTACTTTTCATTAAAGTTCATAAATATGTTTTAGGCAAGTACTACTTCTTTTTACAATGGGATTCTTTCTAGTTATCAAAGACATACATGTTCAATGCATAAAATTTAGAGAATACAGAAAAATATGAAATTTTGAGAAATTACACTGACACATGGTAGGTAAGTAAAGGAGCTCAGTGGGAAGTGTGGGCGGGGAAACCACTTGTTACGAGAAATAGATGAGGGAAGTGGAAAAGATCTAATGTTAGAGAAACATAGGCTAGGGCAGAAGTAGTTTTGCAAAGTGATGAGCTCCCCATCACTGGAGTCATTTCAACTAAGACTGGGGGACTCCGTCCGGGTTGCTCATTAGCTCTCTTAAGGTTCTCAAAGTGTTCCTCAGATCCCCTTTTGCTCCAGGCTTTGGTGATAGGTACAAAAATGTCAGCTTTTCCAAGCTGATTTCTTTCCACGTTTTTTACATGCATATAACAGTGGTGAATTTGCAGCAACTCTGGGATAGATAGCAAAGCTTTGCTCAAGCAGAATGTAGAAGCCATCCAGCTGGCAGGCCAAGCTGAGAAATCCACGATCGTCTAAGCTGGTTTGTGCCTAAATGCTCTCTGGGGTTTTACTTATTTTTCAACATGCTCTCGCTGTGAAAGTTTTGTCTTCTACATGTTAGGTCACTGAGCCATAAAAAGAAGTGACATGACCACAGCCAGCAGGCAATGCCAGTTGTTCTGTAATGGTCTGCATGCCTGATGCTAGCTGTGGGGAGTGTTGGAATGAATTTCTAAGTGTTGTGGCATCCTTATTCTTTAATATATAATAGTTATCACTATAATTTATTGAGCACTTAGTGTGTGTCAGACTCTCTTAGCTGCTCTTTTGTTGTTTCATTTAAGTTTTACAATAAACCCCATGAGATAGGATTATCAACATCATTTTATGGAGAAAGAAGCGGACCCAGAAAGGTTGAACAACTGTTTTAAGGTCAAACAACTCATAAGTGGCAGAGCTGGGATTGGAGTCTAGTGCTGTTGGATTTTAATGCTAGTTCTCATTTCTCTGTTCTGTGATGCATAGCAGGAATGAGGAGACTAATGTGAGGTCTGGAATGTGGGTCCCAGAAAGGAGAATGGGATCCAGCCTTACTGATACGCATGGGTCTGTGGGGGTGGGCACCAGTGTCCCCAAAGCCCTGACTCATTACAGAATACAGCTGCTGGGGCTGGAGAGGAGCAGGTGGTGGCATGCCTGCCAAGAACGAAGTCAGGTGCACGTCTCGGGACTCCCGCCTACGTCTGTCCAAGACAAGCTTCCTGCAGGCAGTCTGGAGGAACAGAGACAGCTTTCCAGATTTTTCTTTCACCACCAATGTGAGGTGCTCTCTGCTGATCTATGATGGTTCTTGATTTAGCAAAGCGGTTCCTTTCATCCGAAACACTCATTCCAAATATGAGTGCTTAAAATAATATAAACAAACCAAAGGTTGCCTATGCTTAGGAAACCTTCTATAGTGAGTCCCAGATATGTGGAAGGGAGTGGGAGGAAATATAAACACATTGTTCCCCCTGAGAGTCAGGCCCTGCTGCACCTTTGAAGATGACAAAGGCGTCTCTCTGCACAACCCACCTTGCTCATTCCTCTTGGTCTTTGGAGCCAATTATGTCTTTAAAGTAACATGTCCAAACTGGGTGCTTAAGGCCTGAGTTCATTTTTGCCTTTTGAATCCATTCTCCCCACCATAGTCTAAGCCACCATCATCCCTCCCCAGGATTTCTTGGGCCACCAGACCAGACTCCATTTCCACCTTTACCTCCCTATAATTAATTTTCCTCAAAGCAGCCAGAGTGTCTTCTCAAACACACAAATCACATCTTGTCTGGGGCAGAATTTACTTTCCAAATGCAGCAGCACCAATAGATCTCATTCCACATGTTCTTCCAAGGTGCTGTTGAGACTCCTGCATGACTGGTAGGGTCTGTGTTTCCTCTCCTTGACCCCAGGCAGGCTTTGGGTTGGCCTCCATGCGTAGAACACAGCAGACTTCCAAGACTCAGTTAGAGAAGGGAATCCAAGCTACCACCAGACCACCCACCCCCCACACCTTCTCTCTCCTTCTCTCTCTCCCACCCCCTCTCTCTGTCTTTCTTTCTTCCTTGGAAATCCAGCTGCCATGTTGTGAGGAAGCCAAGCAGGCCCATGGAAGGGCTAGGTTTCTCTTTATTAAGTGAACAATCTCAATTTCTGACAACTGTTCCTTCTACACATTGTCATCTTGGTCACAGTAACTGACAACTCTCCCTGGCCACGGTCAGTTGCAGTAAGTATTGGAAATGTAATCATACTCTTAATGAATACATAAAAAAAACCCCACCAGAAAACCTACTTCCTGTGCCTGGCACACTATGGAAGAGTTACATGGGATTTTTATCAGTTTTTAAGCAACTATACAAGGGTTACATTTAAGTTAAAGCATTGTGCCCCAAACAGTAACAACTTACATGCAGTATATAATTGACCTTACCTATTATTATTATTATTGTGGGTATAGTCTTTAAACCTATCAGAAGTTATACTTTGCATTTTTTATAATCACATTATTAAGGGCTTAGAAACATATTCCAATGTAGCATTTCTGTGAGTGACATCCATTTTTTGTCTCATTACCAGGAGGGGTCATTAGGTAATCTGATGGCATTGGGTAAATCTATTTCTTGAAACTGTTCTCCTGGGAAAAACAGATAAAGTCATCATTTTGTTCACTGTGGTGTCTCTAACTCTCAAAATGACTGATGGGCCATAATGGGGATGCACTGCATCAGCTGGGGGTTGGCTTTTGGTTTCCTTAGCAACCCTCTCCTAGGGACACCGTGGCAGCCACATTTATTCCAAGTTAGAGTTCTAAAAAAAAGACTATTTCAATTGAGATTTTATACACCTAAATTAACTTTGCTCAAGAGAGATGATTTTTGCATTGCTCTCATTTTTTAGTTTGTGTTATTTCTCATTAGAATAGCAAATTCTGCCCTCAGAGGAGAGTCGGTTGGGAGGGGTGAGTGGTGGGGGTAGAGGAGACTAGAAAGGTTTAATAACCTGAGTCTGAAAGAGGAAGTGGTTTCCTCTTAGCTCCATTTTCCGGTATAGCCCTGAGGGGCACTGATTTAGAATGTAAGCAAGCCCTGTCAAATATATGGCCTCCTAGTACCATGTTATTCAACCCAAGTAGAAATAACTTAGACTCTCCCATTGTTTTTACAGAAAAGCCGGTTTCTGTGAGAGATTTATTACAGTTTCCTAAACTAAGGTTTCTCAAGCTTGGCACCATTGGTATTTGAGACTGGGTAATTCTTTGTTGTGGAGGCCGCCCTGTGCATTCTGGGAGGTTCAGCAGTATCCCTGGCCTCTACCCAGCAGATCCCTCCCCTCACTGCAACAACCGAAAGTCTCCAGACATTGCCAGATCTCCTGTGGGGAACAGGATGGCCCAAGTTGAGATCCGGTGTCCAAAAATAGGTGTCGTGTAATCCTATGAGTAAGCCACTGTTGTCCTTTCCTCATCAGTCCTCACTTTCGGCTTTTTAGCTATATACAATTTTATAAGGATTTATTATCATAACATCAATGTCTTGGTTAGCTGTGAGAAGAGGTGATTAGACCCATCTTCTGACCTCGGTCATTTCCCGTCTTTGTCATTCCTACTCACTATCACACACACATTTCTTTTAAGAGTATGCAGGTAGATGGAAGGGACTCATACTTTCAGCCTCAAAATAGAAAACTAAACAAATGACAGAACCAAGTGAAGGGGAGCCATGGGAGAGTCTACTGTGAGCTTCACAGGGTATTTTTTTATAGAATATTTATTCTACTTGCGCTTACTATCGACCACCAAATTAGACACTGCTTTGCGGAGATTTATGTAACACTTTTAAACTCTAAAAGGTAACTAGCACTTTTCCCCCAACAAGACCTTTAAGAAGAATTTCTAAGAAGAATTCTTTAAGAAGAATTCTAAATCAATTAAAAAAAATACATGTAGCCCCTCACACTTCCTTATGACCGAAACTACTTTTCTAGAATGAAAGTGTTCCTCTAATCCTATGTGTGGACAAACACCTTTAAATGATCTTTAAAAAAAAAAAAAAGTAGGGTTATGGAAGATTTATCTAGAACCTCCATGATGCTGAGAATCGACCTATGCTGGAATTGAGGCAACGCTCGAAAAATGTGAGGTGTACTACCGCCCACGTCAGCCAGGACGCACCCGGCATATATTCAGCAGTTTGTTGCTTGTGTTGGAACAGGTATTAATCTTAGGATGAACCTATGGAAGGAGGGAGATGGGAAGACTGGATTTTTGCATCTGGTCGACTTTTAAACTCAACACTGGCTCTGTGGTTTCAGGCACCTTGTCGAACCATTCTGAGCTTCGGTTTCCTCATCTGGAAGGTAACAGTATAATGCAACCACTGCAGGGTCACTCTGGAGATTAGAAAGAATCTGTGTAAGGCCCGGAGCGGAATGTCTGGCCTGGAGCAGACCCACTCTCCGTGGGATAGTTCATCCAAGTTGATAGGATTTCTGACACACAGGGCCTCAGGCTAGCACATCTAATGCAGTGCCCAAGTCCTCCTCATGCAGATGATCAGAGCCCCCATGCTTATTTTAACAACAATACCAAGTTAATGTCTGCCTCAGAGCTTTGCAGATGATATCAGCCTGGCTGGCTCAGATACGCTTGGGAGCCTGTTAAAGACAATGATCCCTGGTTCGTACCCTATTGATTCGGATTCCGTGGTCCACTAGGACTTGGGGGTCTGGGATTTCAAAAGCTCCCTCGGACCCACCGATGTGCTTTTTCTCAGTTCAGCTAGTTGCATGAATGTGTTCACTTTGTGAAAACACAGCAATTGATACACTTTTCTGCATGAATATAATTCATACTTCAGGAAAAATTTAATGTAAAATAGAGTATCTCCCCAAGTGATCCTCATGCACAGTCAGGTTTGAAAAGTCCCTGGCTTTCGTCTTATCCAAGTCACATTTAAAAGTAAAAAATGATAAATAAGGTTTTTTTTTTTTTCCATCACCTGAAAGAATTATTGGGCAAATTTGCTTGGCCAGTGGAAAAGTCACTTCCTGGAGCTGCAGAAGCATAAACTTTGACAACACATACAAAGCATCTCGTCTGAGCCTTTCATTTTGCAACTGGGGACACTGGCAGCCAGAAAAGGGAGATGATTCCTGTGGGTGACCCCGTGAGGAATGGGCCAAGTAGACGCGAGTGTAGCGACCGTTCCTGTCCGGCCTCTAAGGAACGTGCGTCTGCTGTAGAAGCGTGCCCCACAGCGTCAGATGCACAAAAACGCTGTGCTTCATTCCCGTCTCCTCCCCACCGCCACACAGCTGCGACCGAGGCTGAGTGCCTGCAGGGGAAGTGAGGAACCTTGGCTGCCTTTCAGCATCCTATGCTCCTACATACCTTTCACTTCAAGGAATAAAGAGCCACGGGAAAAAAGTGCTTCCAACCATCTGCCAAAGCTCTTTCCTTTGTGGAAACTGTTTCTGAAGGCAGCACAACTCACCCCTCGCTCACTCAGCCCTTGCTCGAACACGGAGAACGGGAAAATGGATAGCTAATTGTTCTTGTTCCCACTGCTGCTCAAATGGGAATTAAAAGCATTAATACTGTCGAGCCAAAGATTGCACATTGTGTACAAAGTGGCATACTTCTATTTTTCTTCCTGTCAGGAACAGTTCATTTTCTCCTGAGGAACTCTAACTGTGCACTGCTTTATCCAGCATTGAATAATGGGAAGAAATTGCATAGTTGAAGCTTACAAAGTACGGTATTTATTTGTAATTTCACTTAAAAGATGAACCAGTTGAGACTTATGCAAAACATCAATATGTCTATACACAGGGCATCCAGGGACAATCGCTGTGATTGTGACTAGTGGTTTAGTTTCCAATTTGCTACTTTATTTACTTATTTCAGTTCTGGGTAGAAAAAGTAAGCTAGGTTCACAACGCTATGAGAATTTTCCCCCTATGATGATGAATAAAAAAGCACATAGAGAAACACTGTCAATGCCTTAAGTAGATGCTAAACACATGAAATACTGATCTTAACCAGATGAAACACTGGGATTTTTTCAATCAGTTAAAATGCTGGGAAAACCGTTTTATTTGTTATATCACTCCGGAAGGACATGGTAAGAAAAATATGCACACTGTGAATTGGTGGATTGAGAGTAACAAGACTTGAGTCTGAAGTGACATAATAAATGTCAGTTTGATCCTCCTGATGGTCCTTCAAAGTTAAGATACTGTACCCATGTTTCAGATGAGGAAACTAAGGCACAGTAGAGCTGGGAATCATGCAGGTCTGTTGAAAAAGCCATATCCTCTCCTGCACGCCTCCCTGGTAATGTTAGTGAACAACATTCAGAAGTCTCAGTAGAGGGCTTGAAGATGCAGTAATGACCAGACGAAGACACGGCCAGGCAAGGAAGTCAGGCACTATGAGGAACAGCTAGAAAGTGAGATGGACATTGTCAGGGGAAGGGGAGCCAAGGGGCATTGGGGTCAATGAACTAACATCAGCTTGGAACAGAGACTCTTAGAAAAGCACCTACCTCTGGCATATAGAGCAGAATTCCCGGGGAAGCATACACCTTGACCTGTATTCACCTCAGTCACCGAAACAGCTGACACTCTGCTGAGCGCATTTTACATGGACATCATTAAAATGTCACAGTCTTATTTTTATATACACCTTGTAGTGGGTTAAATGGTGGCTCCCAAAAAGATACGTCCACATCCTGGAGTCTTAGGGAGACCTTATTTGGAGAAAAAGGTCTTCAAAGATATAACCAAATTAAGGATCTTGAGATGAGATATCCTGGATTATCCCTGTGGACCCCAAATCCAATGACAGGTATCCTTAGGTGAGAAGGGAAGACAAACACAGAGGAAGAAAAGGCCACATGAAGACAGAGGTGGAGATTGGGCTGTGCAGCCCCAAGCCAAGGGACACATTGAGCCACCTGGAAGACACAGGGAAGGGCTCTCCACAAGAGTGTCCCAGAGGAAACTGACTCTGCTGAAACCCAGATTTCGTTCTTTGGCCTCCCTGAATGTGAGCGGATACATTTTTTGTAAGTCACTGAGTTTGTGCTAATGCACTATGACAGCCCTGGGGAACCAATACATTCCTTTTTCTATTTTAGAGATGAAGAAACCAAGGCTTAAAATGCTAGGCAGGTGGTTCAATTCACACAGCTATGAAGAAGTCAAGCCAAGGCTAGAACCTGACCACAGAGACCGTGCTCATAATGTCACATTGACACCAACTCCCTGTCTCCAGGGACCAGGCCAGAGTGTAGCCCCTCTCAGTGAGACGCAGTGCACCCTCCTACACCCTGCTCTCACCATCTTCCACCCTGCCCCTCACCACCCCCTGCAAACCTTGTAGTGCGTGCAATTGTGATAAAAACAACTGCCACGACATGAGTGCTTAGTATGTTCTTTGTATGCACATTGTATTAACTCCCCGGCACTTGTGATTCATGTTTTACAAATGAGAGGACTAAGGCTTATAAGATTAGTGAGTAAATACTGGAAGCATTGGGCCCAGCTCAAAAGCCACTTCTTCTATGGTGCTCTCTGGATTTTTCTTACCATGATGGAAAGGTCCTGCCTCCTCTATGCCCCATGTCACTTGGGTCCCACTTCTGTCAACCTTTCACTCCTTCAACAGTTAGCTGTTGAGCAAGTACTTTTCATCAGGCACTGGATTTGGAAACGATTGCACAGAGAGGGAGAAACACAAGTCCCAAATCAAGAAGCTTATAGCCAGGTGTGAAAAACAAAGAAAACAATGTTACAATTTATAGTTGTCCCTCGGTCTCCATGGGAAATTGGTTTCAGGCCCGTCGGGCATACCCAAATCCACAATACTCAAGTCCCTTGGACGAAATGGCGTAGGATTAGCCAGACCCTGTGTTTGCATGCAGGCTGCGGTAGGGTGTGCCTACCCATCACTTCACCCACGTGGGTGCACCATAGTGCTCGGCATGCGGCAAACACAAGTTTTGCATTTTGGAACTTTCTGAGATATTTTGTCTTTTTCAAATATTTTTGATCCATGGTTGGTTGAATTTGCAGACACAGAACCTGCAGATACAGAGAGCTGGCTGTACTGCAGTGAATGTTAAGAATAGATTTGGCTGGGGGACGTGTGTTACTGAACTCAAGGGGTCCGCCCTTGGGGTGCTCTATTCAAGAATGAGTCATAGTTGTTGTCACAAGGTAGTTTTATTTACTTGCAGCAATTAAAGCTCTTGTCTCCCTCAAGGGAGGCTTGCACTGTTTATATATACTCTTTGGTCAATTACACATTGATTTCTTCTTTGCCAGTTTGTTACACTTACCTGGTTGAGTTCCCCTCAAACTCATCCTGTTTACATGCATCTGCCTGAGGGTCACTGAATCCCAAATTCTCGATTTGGGCTTAGGAAGTGAGAAAGGGCCCTTTGATGTTGGCCTGGACCACCTGCTCTGGCTCAGATTCCCAGAGATCTCATCAGTGGTGTTTGGGCCACATCCCAGCTCAGAATCCTCAGAAAAAGGATGCTTTGGTTCTCCATTCCCCACACTTCCTGGTACCTGTCACCCTTGGAAGCAGGGTCTGGTCGGTGATGCAGTCTAGTAAAGTTACAACAACTGCTGCCACCAGCCTCCCTATAATGACTGGTTAAATAAAACAGAAGTTGCATCCCCTCCATTTGTGTGCACAGCTGCCAAAAGCTCCATAGCCATCCTCTTGATGTTAAAAGCTCAATCGTGCCATCTGCCTCGTGAGAGAGGACAGAGGGAGGGTCACAGGCCCCAGCCCTGGCAGGGGGAGTCAGCACAGAAGGACCAGTGAAGGAGAAGACCTGGGGAGCTTGGCTTTCTTCCCAATCTCTCATTTCTGCAGCACCACGGTGACTTTAATTAAATGCTCCCCCTACTGACTCAGTAGCTGACAAAACCAAGTGCAGAGCCATGATAAGTAGAATGTTACTGGAGGCAGTCAAACTTGGAGGCTGCCGCTGGAGTCCACCAGTGGCACCTCACCTGTCAGCTGCAGAACCAGCGCCAGCCCCAGTCTGCCTTCTTCTCAGCAGGACTCCCCAGGGGCTGCCTGGAGGTGGTGAGCTGTATGTTCTCAAAGCCTGTTGGAAGAGACACTTTTCTGGACTCCAATGTTCTTGGTTCTTGGTTGTTTTTTTATCAAACTCCTAGTGGGAAAAGCTGCTTAATTCACCCCATAAAGCTTTCCTCCTGGCTTTTGCATAGCTGTGGCCAGAAGCTGACTTCTGAGGGCTCTGTTGACACCTGGAAAAAGACAGAACAACTCTCAAAGAGAAGACCTGGGTTCACAGACCACAGTGCAGAGCAATTGAAAGCCACAGACCTTGTACCCAGACCCACATGGGTTCTGATCCCAGCTTTTCTGGCTCTTTCCAGTGTTCCTGGGCTAACTACTTGACTTTCCTAGCCTCAGCCTTCTATGTACAAACCGGGAGGCATAGTATCTGTTGGATAGGCTGATTTCAAGAATTAATTGAGACCCAAATGCTACAACCAAGCCTTCAATAACTGGTGACTATTATGTCTAACATGTATTTTCCAAGGGGATGCTGGATAAACCACAGCCTATGGCAGAGCTGCCAAGACAGTGCAAATATATGTGAGCACTTACAATGTTTCAGGCATTCTGCCACATAGTTTTCACATCATCTAAGCCACAGAGGAAAATCATTTTTCTGCTCCCTCTTTTCAGGGAGAGGATTCATGGTCTCAGGGAGGCCGTCTCAGCCCCTTCTGTTTCAACAGCCTATGCAGCCGTCTCAAGGTGTTTATTAGCATGTAGCTGGTAGGAGGTTTAATCCTTTGGTAAACTACCACCCCATACAGGAGGCTACCTTTTGAGCCCATTGATACTGAGCTTGGTCCTGTACTGTTACGGCCAAGTGGCATGCTGGCAAAAGCCGGAAATGCCTTGAGTTCTGAGTTTTGGTCTGAAGGGACATTGTGTGTTTCTGCTCATAATTCTGGAAATTTCCTACCTCCACCATGCATCACCGCCCCTCCAGCCTGAGCCCCCAAGAGGGTCACATAGAGGAGACCCACAGCCTGAATCAGAACCATCCTGAGCAACCTGCAGACTTGTGAGCAAAAATAAATGCCTAGTGCTGTATGTTACGTAGCAGTGGCTGATTAATCCAGTCTCCCAGGGAACAGACTAGAACAGAGATCTCTAGTTTTGGATCCCCTAATCTATCTAGGAAGTCTCCTGTTCCTTACACCCAGTATTCTACCAGGTAGGAAAATAAGCCCCATCTTTTCAGGAACAACTTACACTTCCTCCTCTCCCCTTTGCCCACGTCTCGACTAGACAAAGAGAAAACATTGGTGGAGCGGTGATTCCTCCTCAGTTTTCCCATCTTGTGCTTGAACCTTTACATTTTATATTCTCTGAGTCCATTGGGATAACTTCCCACTGGGGCAAGGGTGCCATTCTAGAAACACAGAGAAGAAAGGTTAGTACTTCAAACAATTATACATCTATGGAAAAGTTCAGTGAGATGGAAAGGATATAGTATGCACGAGGTAAACTTCATTACTTTTTTATTTTATTCATAAATGCAAGAAATACTTACTGCGAACCTACTATGAAGTTTGCCAGGTATAATATAGGGTACCCAGATAAATTTGAATTTCAAAAGAACACCTCTTTTTATATAAAGATGTCCCAAATATTGCATGGGATATACTTGTACTAAAAATTATTGTTTGCCTGAAATTCAAATTTAACTGTGTGTCCTGAATTTGTGTTCGTCAAATATAATGGCCCTACTACTAGAATCCAGGCACTGGGTTAGCTGTTGAGGGTAGAGTGGTTAGGAATGATAGAAAAGGTCTTGCCCCCCACTCCCCCCAAAGGCTTTTAAGATTTTGGACGTGAGCAGGAGTGTACGCAGACATGGATACAGAACAGGAGCGTGGGCGTGAGTACCAGTTAGGTGTCATTCTGGCCCCATATCACGGGAAGCCCAGGTGCTAAGGGCTGCATAGGAGGACCGATGTGTGAGCACACGGGCTATCCCTCCCTAACCTCACACCTCTTTCCTAGCAGACCGTTCTCTATGCCACCTGACAAAGGAGGAAAAAAGTAAGTCTGTGCTTTGGATGGCTCTGCATGACATCCTGGCAGTTGACAACACTCAGTGATGCAGTGTTATAGCTCACTCAGGAACGGCCGTAAGAGAGAACAGAGAAGGAAGGCTGGCTCAGCGAACAAAATGTAGCAGTCCCATCTCCTTGGCCATTTTATTTAGGAGAGACCGCCTTAACTGAGGGTTTCTTCTTATCCACGGTCAGTGACTAGTGGCTTGGCCTATTGGTCAGGGACTTGGAAGAAGCAGTACTAGGTCACTGGTGACAAAGGCTTTTGGAGGAGAGATATGTGGGCCTTTTGGAATGGCCTTGGAATGTAAAAATACCTGTGTGTTATGTGAGGGCCCAGCTAAGTACTTCCACCATCCAGTGACTTCTTAATAATCAGGAGGGCACACCTACCCAGTCTGGGAATATCAGCCAGCCTCCTTCCCTAGCCTCCCCCTGCTTGTCCAGCGGGCAGGTGGATTGTGGCAGGAATGTAGACTGCATGTACTTAACAGTGTGGACTTCCTTTTGCCAAAGCTTACCTGGCCATGCAATGACACATAGGCAGGGCCGTGGTAGGGCACAGTGTGTTTAGTTAGCACAACGGTGTCCAAAAAATTCATCTCCCTTCATACGCACCGAAATAAGGTCAGCTCTGCAGCCGCCTGAGTAGCCTGATGAGCTTTGTGCTGTGGAACCCTGGGTTCTGTTCCTGAGTCTGTCAGGCACTAGCTGTATGATCCTAATAGTTCGCTTGGGTGTCTTCGTCTATGTAATGGGAATAATAAGACTGTTACTTAGTTGTGACAATCACAGAGCTGATGTGTAGAAGTGCTTTTGAGAATCTTAAACTTATAGAAAAGTTGTAAGAATAAAAATAATAACAGAACATACATATATTCTGGGCCCTGTGTCACCTATTGTTAACTTTTTACCCTATATTTCCCGCACCATTTGTCACTTGTACTCTCTCTCCATATATATGCATGCATATATGTTAATATGTATGCATTTCATATATACACATGTGTGCATAAAATTCTTTTGAGCACTTGAAGATAAGTCACATGCATCATGGTCTTTCACACATGAACACCTCAGTGTTTCCTGAGTATTTCCTGAGAATAGGGGTGTTCTCTTATATAACTACGCCACGGTTATCAGCTTCATGAATCTAACAGGGTACAATAGCTTAATGTACTGTTCCTTTTCCCGTTTTGTCTGTTGACCCAATTCTGGTCTTCACAGCATCTCCCCTCCTCTGTGGGATCCAGCCCAGGGTCAGGCTTTGTACTCGGTTACATGGCTGTAGCGTCCTTGGACCTGGAGTGTTTTACAGCCTTTCTTTGTCTTACAAAAGTAACACCATACCAACACAAGTTTAAGGCCTAAAAATTAATTAGTATGTGTATGAAAATCTTTGGATATGCTTCTTCAACTACAAAGTCCTGTACAAGTCTAAAGCACTCGGCTAGACAACAGAACCAGGGATTGTGTTAAATACCTTTACCTGCTACCTCTGCTCCTTTTCTCTGGCTGCCTCTCTCGCTCATTTCTGTCTTCACCCACTTTTCTTCTTTCTGTCGTATCAGGGACTCTTTTCTGTGTCCCCAGAGCACTGTAATTAAGTCTCATTGAATCACACTGCCATTATCAGTTTATAGATCTGAATTCCTCACCAGACTGAGAAGCCATAGCTACTGGGATGCTGTCTTATATCTCATTTTATCCTTAGTACTCACCCAGGAAGTGCCTGGGACATGGTAGGCAGTAAACAAAAAGAGAAGAGAAGGAACATATGAGTGAATGAATACAAATCTATTTAAATACGTTTCCAGAGAATGTAATGTTGCATTGGAAGTTTCTCAGTCTCGGTTTTCAGGTAAACTATTGAGTCTTAGCATGTGTATGGCTAGTAAGAACATTGGTTTATTGAAGACTTTACACCTGTTCTATTATCTACAAATTAGTAACTCTACCGAAGTTCATGGTCAACACAGTGGTATCTAAGAGGAAACAGTAATTAATGAAACAAAACCACATTTAGAGGGAAATTCAATCTTGTTTAAATTAACACAGTTGAAAAAAAACTGGTGTAAAATTGGAGCACCAGATGGTATCAATACATTACACTAATTTTCTATTTATGTATTCAATTATAGTTTAAATAAAAACTAATATGGGTAATTTATCTCATGGTGTTTGTATGCACCATCTGATTATAAATTCCCTCAATGTCCAATTTACCCACCGATCTCATGCTGCACAATTATTGAGCAAACAGGGCATGTCCACAGGGTGCTGGCTCCTATGGACACTGGGTGGCGCTGGGCATCAGAGGGCAGGGCGTCGGCACTGACTTGTGTTTCCCAATCGTGTGGGTGCGAAATAAAATACAGGATGCCAGTTGGACTTCAGGTAAACAAAGGACAATCTTTAGGACAAATGTGTTCCAAATATTGCACAAGACACATACTAGAATAGAATTTACACAAGTTTACCCATGCATTCCTTTACTTTTTACAATGGATTTGTAAACCAGAAACTCAGACTCAGTGGGAAAAAATGGAGGTTCTAAGAGGTAGGAGCGTCCAGGGAAAGCTCTGCCATTTCCAACAGCATCCAAGGATGGTCCGCGTTCAGCAGCCACAGCCAGGGCCTCCCTTTCAAAATCTTAAAAGATGTATAGGTTTAAAATAATTGTTGGTAACTTTAGTTAGTAAATTTACATCTGTTGTCTCAATAATGAGCAAAACATTTTTCTCTACTTGATCTTTTCCAGCTCTCCCCATTTAGTCCTTATTTAAGTCCCCCAAAGACCTGAAATGCTGTTTCCCTTTTAGATTCTTTCTGAACTCTCTCTCACAGCCTGGAGGGATTCTCCCCTTCTTGGCATCTCACCGCATCTCACGGTTAACCACCTTGTAACACACCGCTTTATCTTGTTGGGGGATTTTTGCATTTGCTTTATCTCTCATTTCGTATAGAAGCTCCTTGGGGTAAAGAAACACATTTTTAGTTTCAGAGTATCACATCAGTGCCTTAAATATAATAGATGATCAATTATTGCCAAAAAAAAAGAAAAAGAATAAACTGCACTTTAAAATTAAATGTGACCCATTTTTCCAATAAAAGAAACCAGGGCTCCTTGGACAAGTGGCTTATTGCAGGGCTGGGACAAATACTGCAACACAACAGGACTCTGTTTAAAAGGACGGGGGAGCTGGTTTGAAGGTGCTTCCACTAATCAAGTGCAAAATAATGTGAACAACAAAATTAAGGCTAGTAACCCATAGAATAAAATGAGAACCTGTGAGTCCTAAGATAAACATGTAAATGAGTACCTAAATTAGTGTCACTGATAAAAAGCTTTCTCTTAAAGAAAAATTCCAGTGAAATGTAGAAGAAATTATACTGTTAGAATAGTGCCATTTGGCAACTACTATAGTAATAGTTGTTTTAGATAAGAATTATCAAGGGCGCCAAACCCTGTGGGCAAAAGTGTGACGAGAGGTGGCACCTGTACATTGTCTTAGTGTATGTCCTCACAAGACACCTGTTAATTGCAATGAAAAAAAGTAACTTTTCAGTGAAGAAATCTGGCAGGTGCCACCTTGGTTAGTATCATTAATACTGAGAGAAAATGTCATTGTCTGCCTTCTGATACGATGCACCGAGAAGAGTACAACCCTTCTCCTTTGTATTCCTGACAAGAATGCATAGCATGAATCTAGTCAGAAGGAGGCATCGAAGCTAAACTGAGGGACGTTCTACAGAAGGTGTGTGTGCTGTGCGTGTACTCTTTAAAAATGTCAGTGCTTCGCTAAAGAAAATCTACAGATGGCCAGTAAGCATATGGAAAGGCGTTCCCATCCTAAGTCATCAAAAAAATGCGAAGTAAAGCAACAATGGGATAACCACTAGTCCCTATCAGAATGGCCGATGGCCAGGAGTCCAGAATACTTAGAGCACCGAACGCTGGCAGGGATGTGGAGCAACAGGAGCTCTCACTCATTGCTGGTGGGAGTGCAAAATGGTACGGCCTCTTTGGAAGATAGTCTGGCAGTTTCTTACAAAATTAAACATACTATTAACATATGATTAGCAATTATACTTCTTAGTATTTCCAAACGTTGGCCTTTAACATTTCCTTATCACTAACTTGTGTCTTATTTGTCTGCTCAAATTGCCTGGTCCATTTGGAGTATTGCCCCAGTTTTCTGGCTCTGACCTGACATGCCCATGGGGTTCTCCTCCTAGAAACTTTCTGCTTCAGATGGTATAGCCCCAGGTAAGAGGTCTGCCTTCACTCGTTTCTTCCAGTTTGAGGATGTTGCGAGCCCCCACGGGTCAAGGCATGAGGACCAAACCTAGATACAGCAGTGGAAATGAAAGAAGAAAAAGGTTCAAACCTTCAAGAAACTACTGAAAGCATTATTCACATAGATTTAAGATATGCTTCTTATTATTAAAAGTAATGCCATCTCTTTAGATCATATTGGGCAAAATTTTCAATTTTAGTCACAGATATTAAGTATGAAATTGATGAAAACCACAGAAGAGAGAGAACTCAGGGGTTATATAAGGCAACCAACTGCATCGAATCTGTAAACTGAAAAAGTGATTATTTCTTCAAATGATTATTTTCTGAGTTCACCCAAGACCAACATCTACAGAGCACCCAATCAGTTCTAAATAACAGGGTTTGCAGTTTTACTGGAGCCAAGACATGGTGTTTATCATTTATGGCGGATTTGTTTTTAGAGGAATAAATCAGCCTAGAATCAAATGTTTACATTTATTCTTCAGCTATGTCCTGGCTTAACGATTCCGAATGTCTGCACTGTAGCATGGGATTAAACAGTTTTTAGAAGTCTTGTCTCTTTATACGTGGAATTTTTCTTTATTTTCAGGGACTAATGTTACCAAGGGTACTGGTCTTGGGATCAGTATGTGAATCAAGCCAGATCATATTTGGAAGGTCTGCTTTTTAATTCCCTAAAGCCACAAACAGCATATGCTAAAGTACGTACAGCCTGGATTCTTGAAATAAAACACAACTGACTTGGAAACAGCTACAGGAATCTGAATAACCCAATTATATTGTTTTAATGCTCTAACTGTGGTCAAAGGCAGCCCATGGCTCTGTCATACATTAGGCAAGCTTTTGAGGGAAATTCTTAAAAATGGCATGCACGCATTGACAACTGAGCAGTTTTCCTGCTGTGCCATAGAAAGAGGTGCCAGCTCAACGAGGTGCTGTTGGAATGACTGAAAGCCACCTGCTGCCCATCGCTACTCCACAGCATGAAAACCAGCCTCCTCGTGGATTATCACTGCTGGTCAGAGGGAAAAGTTGCCTCTGCACGACGCGCTCATTGTGGTTAACTGGCAGGGGAGTCTTTGCATCTGGGTCTTAGAAGATTCATAGGGGTGTGAAGATGCCAAGTGACAGGAATAGGACGGGGAAACCTGTGACAAGGAACACAGCCATTTATTCTCAGTAAGTCAGGGAGGGACACAGGCTGGAGCACTCATTATGCTTTAAATGCTTTTTTAAAAAGTACATTTTAAAGTTAAAACAGTAATGGTCTGACATTTGAAAGCGCCAAATATTAATTTTCTAGGAACCACGGCTCTTTTGTTTGTGCTAGAAAAAATTGTATGCGACTCTAATATTTGAGAGTTTTTTTACCAAAAAATCCATTATTTTTATTTTTTAATATTTCCTAATTTTGGACCATGTGAATAAATAGTAATATGAAAATAACAATCAGAGTAGATATAATAATTTATAATTCTTGATTTAATAATGTAGTCCTGATAATTGCTTGGCATCTTTTCAGAGTTATAATTAATAAATGTGTAATACCTCATGTATGTGGGGTATATGATATCTAAATTTATAAAATGTATGACCATCTCTAGTTGTGGACATTAAAAACTAAAATGTGATAAATGTTCCCAATTTTTCACTGACATTGATGGATACAAGTTAATATGTTTTTCTTCTGTGGAATTATTTCTTGAGATAAAATTCTGGGACTAGGATTATGGAGGCAAAAAGCAAGAGCCCCTAAATATTGCTTGCAGATTGAGCACGGCAGAAGTCCAAGGGGTGCTAGTCATAGTTTTACATTGTGAATGGCGCCCCCTGCAGGTGTTCAGTGCTTCACCTGTGCAACCTTGAGTGGCAACCCTGTAATGAAGCTTGAAATACCAGCCTGTTGCTAGGTCACTTTCTGAAGGATTAGCTCCCCAAAATCTTAAACACACAGACAATCCCACTCTCCTGCATAACTTCTTGTTTTAGGAATTAATTAATGATATAAGACCAGAATATTTAATAACAATAAAAGTAAAATTGCTTTAATTCTTCATATAATTCATGAGTAGTTAATGGTATAGTACTTAAGATAATTTTTAGAGAAAATTAATAATCTGTGAATTTAGTTAGAGTTTTCAAAGAATATACATTTCAAGAGAAATTAAAGGTCTTAAAGATAAAAGGAGAAACAAATTTAGACAAATATATAAAAACATTGGGAAAAAAAATAAATATAATGACTGCATCTGGGAAAACCATAGTGTAACAAATAAATTCTTGGTAAATCTACCAAAGGAAATTAGAGGAAAAATAATAAACGAACCATTTAAAAATGAGAAGTATAAACAGCCAATATAAAAGATTAACTTCATATAAATATTACACTAATATATTAAATTTGGACAAGTCAATGAATTATGTTTTATTTTAAAAAACCATAAATACTAATATGCATGAATAAAATAACAAGCCTAAGCAGATGTATTACAAAAAAAAATTGACAAAAGACTACAGTTTACAAAAAAATCAGTTAAGAAAAATATCAGAATCTCATTATTGTTTCAGACATTCAATAAATAAATAATCTCTTGTTATATAAATAAATTGATGGTAAAAACAGAATCAGATGGTAAAACTTTTAAGGCAAATTTCACTGTGATTCCCAAACTTAGAGAAAATAACATATATACTTTTACACTACTCATTTTATAACAGTAATTGGAGAAAGCTGGAATCAAAATTGTGTATATAGTATGATTTCAATCATGTAACAAAACTACATGTTAAAAAAAAAATGAAACCAGGAAGGAGAAATGTCAAAATATTAGGAATGCTTTACTCTGATTTGAGTGAGTGATTTCCTTTTCTAAGATTTCCTAATTCTCACTGTAAGTTGATGGGTAGTGAGGACTGTTATAGTGAATTACGGCCCCCCTAAAATTCGCTAAGTCTTCAGTATCTCCACCAGAAGGTACTGTGTTGGAGATAGGATCTTTAAAGAGGTAATTAAATTAAAAGGAGGGCTTCAGGTTGGGCCCTAATCAAATTGGTGTCCTTATGCGAGGAGGGTAGGACATAGACACACAGAGGAAAGACCCTGTGAAGATACAGGGAGGTGTGAACCACTTACAGCCAGAGAGAGGGAGGTCTGTAACGCACCTTCCCCCACAGCCCTTGGAGAGAACCAGCCCTGCTGGCACCTCGATCGTGAGCTCATAGCCCCCAGAACTATGAGTACAGGCATGTGTCTGTCTGTCTGTCTGTCTCTCTCTTCAAAATTCTTTCTTCCTTGATCAGTCAAAATCATCTCATTGGAAAACATTGTAAAAAATTTTAAAAGCATGTATTACTTTTACATACGGATTTTCATAACACTACTTGTCAAGAACTAGATTGGTTGAGGAGAGTGATTTCAATTACTGGGAGTTGTATTGGTAATAGTATAATCAGCATTTGGAAGCAGCACCTCAGGCTAGGGGTGAGGCCCTGGGCTAGTCATAAGGCCATTCTATTTAAGTGGCTTTGAGTTTTGTTCACCAGGTAACAAATGTGGGAAGAATGGGTGAAAGTTCTTTATGCCAATAATAGTGTCAGTGACAACAGGGGGGGGAAGCTGTTACTCCACATATCAGCTCCATTTGATCAGAACTGGATCATTCAGTGATGTAACGTTTTTATAGCTGTTCTGTTACAGCTATAAAAATACCTTTACTCTTGATACTCCTGAAGGAAAAATAATGTTGTTGTTGCCAAGCTGAAACTCTAAAGCACATAGCATCAATTGCCTTTATGATTCAAGTCTTGGCAACACAAACATTTCATAAGCTCTGATAGTGGAAATAAAATTTGGATATGCGTAGAAAGAGAATTCTACAAGGTGCCAGTAGACTGCGCAGCTTTCTAAATCAGAGGACTAGGCAGGTGGCTCTGCTACTGGAGTCATTGGTGTAAACTCCATCTCCACAAAGAAACAGGCTCTCTCCCATCATCCCTCTTAGTCTACCATTTGATTTCCATAAGGGCACATTTGCAGAGGACTGCTTCTCTACCGTAAAGAGAACACACTGTGAGCAGGTGGATGGTTGCCTGCTGACCCCAGTCCTTTTTGAGGGGAGGGTGGCCAGCTCTGCAGAAGCTGGGGCAGGCTCTCTGTCAAAGGGGGTAGCTGCCTGTAAGTGTGGACTGCGCAAACAATCTGTCAACTGCGAAAGAGGAGGACACGTTTTGGATGGCTAAGCAAATTCTCCAAGTTTTTAGATGTTGGCTCAAAAAATTTCTACAGCACCCTGTTCACCAAGTCCATCACTGGTATGAGTGGGATGCAGCCGGTAGTGAGATAAAAAGAGCTGTGTTCAGGAAGTCAGCAGAGTGGAACCTCCCCCCTCCACCACCACTACTGCTGTGTAGCTTTTTGAGTTATACAAAACTAGACTGTACACCTGAAACTAATATAGTATTGTGTGTCAATTGTAGTAGAAAATTGTTTTTAAAAGGTAGTTCAGAGTAAGGTCATTGTGGTGTAGAGAAGCTGGAAAGAGGGCATGGAGAGGGCCCTAGTAACTAAATGTTAGAGTGCATTACACAGCCAAAGGCAATTAAGCAGTGTGGCACTGGCACCACAATTAAACTGTAGGTCCTCAGAAATCGATCAACGTAAGACACATTCCATAAGTGTTAATCAGTAATGATGAGATAGCGCGTTGAGGAGGGGAGAGTGCATTTATGTTTGCACATTGTGCTGTACATCAAGCAAACTCTGGCTGTATTGTGAAGTTAAACGGATTTAAAATTTTAGTTTTAAAAACGTATTCAAAGTACAGTAATTAGGGAAATTTGGTCAAGATGTTTTCAACATGAATCTGGGGGAAAATCACTGAAAGAAGGACCATTTCAAATACATCAAATGTTTAAAAATACACTAATCTGATAAGAAAAAAAATAAAATTTAAAAGTATACAATGTGAAAAATTTGCATGAAATTTGAGAAAACCAACAACAGATTAATATTTGCAACACATTATGAGCTCATTCAATTTTAGAGAGGAAGAAGAAAGATTCCTTAGCTACATGGGTCCAGATGAAGTGGATGTTGTGTTGAGCGTTTTCATTGAGTCAAGCATTTATTTCTGTTTGCTCATGCATATTTATATTAGCTCATCAAAACTCTGTGAGACGAGGTATTGATATCTCCAGCTTACAGACATTAGCCCACTGGCCCCGTAGGCATAGAAAGCAGAGCTGCAACTTTTGCTCTGACCACAACTCTTGCTTTTTTAATTTAGATATTCCAGCAGCATAATGGTCAGAAATGTTCTGCAATTCATTGGCTTAATATTCATGGAGCATCTACTACCCACCAAGCCCTGGGCTGGGCACCTGGGATCGAGATGGATCAAGACGCTCTTGAGACGTTGAGTGGGAAAAACAGGCAAGTAAAATAACCACTAAGAGTATGATGCCGTGCACAGTCTGCTGTGAAAATTAGCACAACGTTGGGGGGCCATTTTGATGGCCAAGTCAACATTTGAAATCATAATGATAATGAAAGCTTTAAAGAATTGATGTAATTCTTTTTAAAAGCAGTGTACTGGTGTATATGAAGGACTTCAGAATGTTTACTCCCTTTGACCCAGTGATCTGTCTTATTCTTGAAAGTTCATCCTAAAGAAATAATTCATCAGAAGGAAACAAAAGTATCATTTGTTAATTAACTTGTTAAATATTTATTTGAGCCTGTTGCCTACCGGGTTTTGTGCAAGGACCTGGGGAGATGGAAGTGAACAAGAAATTTCATTCTGCGAGTCTACATCTCAGCACTCATTGTATTAAAGAAAACTGCCAACGACCTTAATACTAAATAATGGAGAGTTGCTGTAGGGATTACGGCATGGTACACTGACTTGCGTAAATGTAGCAAAATATTAAAGTTATATTTCCAAATTACATAGGAAGAAGGTAGTTTTCATGGTGCATTGATAACTTATAAATATTAATTTTATATATAGTTTTGTTGGTGTAATAAATATATATTTATAAAGCCAAAAGCTAGAAAAGTATAGCTAACATGAAAAGTTGTATTAGGACCTGGGGATTGTAGATAATTTTTATTTTACAAACTTAATGTTACTGCTGTTCAGCTTTTTCAATGACAAACAGAAAGGAGATCAAGAATTCCTGTAACCAAAGAGTGATCCTGCAAGAGATTAATAATTGATCACAAAGGTGTTTGCAAACATGAAGTTCTGTGTAGCAGCTCACAGAATAACGAACCAGAGCTTTCAGGATGTAAAGATATTCCTGCCTTGTACGCACAAGCAGGAAGAAATGTTAGAAGATTGTAGAAAGGGTCGCACTGAAATTTCACCCACATGAAACCTCAATTATTCTGAAATGACTGGCTTTCGACTCACTAACAATATAGTACTTGCTAAGCGTTGTCAAATATAACTTTATTCAGGATTCCCATGGTTACATATTTAGCATAAAAATTATTTTAACACACTTATAAAAGTGATAAAACACTTCATTGATTCTTAGTCCCTTTGAGTCTTCCTCCAGTTATCTAGCCCAGTTATTTG
This sequence comes from Desmodus rotundus, assembly GCF_022682495.2. Classification (NCBI taxonomy): domain Eukaryota; kingdom Metazoa; phylum Chordata; class Mammalia; order Chiroptera; family Phyllostomidae; genus Desmodus; species Desmodus rotundus. Next base: position 32,543,621 of record NC_071396.1, on the reverse strand, counting down.
CTCTTAAATCAACTGGCCTGCCATTTAGAAAGCAGGAACCCCGGTCCCTCTCTTTTTCCTTGAACCACATTTCCCTTTGCTGCCTTTCTGGTTTCTGATACGTTGATATTCCTAAGTCTGACCTTCTATCAAAGAGTGAAGGACTGGAAAAAATAAGAAAAATGTTCCCCAATGCAAGGGGACATTTTTCTAACATGGACTTCTCTGCATTGCACAAAAAAAGAACTCTTCTTGTGAGCAGGGGAAATAAAAATGGCAAAGCAAGGACAAGCTCTTTCCCCAACTTTGGTGGTAAGGAGTGAGTTCAGTGAAGAAAAGCTGAACACGTCAGTGAGGTAGACAAGACGGTTTCTGGGGTCGTGGGTGCTGCACAGTGGCTTCACTAGATGTCCGAGTCAGCAGCAGACATAGGAGTGTGTCTCGTGACATTCAGCACTTGGCTTCTGTAGATAGGACAGTAGACTGGAGTCCAGGGATTGTGGCAAAATTAACACTTCATAGCCAAGTGTAAGATATGAGCCTCTGCCAGGTTCGATTTCTGCTTGGCACTGTTTTGGCAGTTGGAGGAAAGCTTGGTTCTATAACTACAAAGTACATCTCTATCTCTCCCAAATACACCTACATGGACCCATTCATTCTTGTACCAGTTCCGAATTGCCTTGATTGTTTTCCTTTTTGATCAATAATACACTGGCCATAGATCCCCACTTCTGCCGCAGGTGAGGACTGGCGGACCCCTCAGAGCCCACGGGCAACAGCACTTGGCACATACTTGGCGAAAGAGGATGTTATAAATGGCAGTCAGAGTTTTGTTTCTCTTTTTTTGGTTGTTGTTATTTTTACTTTTGTTTAAAGTAAATGTTTTATTGAAGTGTAAGATACAAACAGAACAGTGCCCAAATCTCAGCAGTCCTGCTAAAGAATGTCTTAGAAGTGAACACATCCTTTTCACCAAAATCCAGGCCAAGAATGAGCATGAGCCAAGTCCCCACAGTCCCCTCCTGCCTTCTCTCCGCCATCATCCCCGAAAGTAACCTCTGTCCAGACTTCTGTCACCAAAAGTTACTTTTGCTTGTTTGTATACTTCTTATAGATGAAAGCACACTGTATGCACTCCTGGGTCTGGCTGCTTTTGCTCAGCATGTATTGGAGGTTGACCCATGATCACTGATTTTCATTGCTGTGTAGAATTTTATCATATGATTATTTCACATTTATTTATCCATTTTACTACTGATGGACTTTTAAGTTGTTTACAGGTTCTGCCTATTACAATAATATTGTCATGAAATTGTTGTATATAATTTTTGGTAAACATCCATAGTAGACATGTCTGGATCTCAGTGCCCAGACCCCTGTGTGACCCTCCTCCAGCTCGTGTGTGCCTTTGCTTTAGAGGCCCTGGAGGAAGAGAGACAGAAGTGCCTGGAAGTTTAAATCGTTGCCTCCCTGTCCCACCTGCACCCCCTTAGCCAAAGCCTGACCTCGGCAGGTGTGTGAAAGCCTAGCTCCCTCACCTTGTGTGAGGATAAACTCTGAGGCACAGAGCACAGCTCCCTGCAAGGCGAGGCTGAAGTTGCTCTTGTAGGACTTTGCCTGCGCTCACGGCCTTGTTTGCCTTCTTCCCCACCTCTGTGCAGCTGCCCGACTCACCCTTGAAAGTGTGTCCTTAATACATTGCTTAGACACCAATTCTCACCTCAGGGTCTGCTCCTGGGGATGCTGCGTCACTCACACAGGAACACTTTTCTCTTGGGCGTATCTAGGTGTTGGGCTGCTGCGTCAGAGAGTATGCCTGTGCTCGGTTTTTCATTGTGGTTGTACCAACTAACGCTCCCCGCAACTGTTCGCGAGAGTTCCAGTTATGTCAAATCCTTGTCAACACTGGCCAGCAAGTCTTGTCCGGCTCTTCATTTTTCAGTGGGATATCTTTTCTTACTGATTTTTAGATGTTCTCTTTTTCATATATTTTTTCTATTTCTGTTTTTTTAAAAAAATATTTTATTGTTGTTCAATTACAGTTGTCTGCATTTTCCCCCCACCCTTCCCCCCCAACCCCAGCCAAACCAGCCTCCTTCCCTTGCTTCCACCACCCCCCCTTGGTTTTGTCCATGTGTCCTTTACAGTAGTTCCTGAAAACCCTTCCCCCCATTGTCCCTTCCCCCCTCCCCTCTGGTTATTATTAGATTGTTCTTAATTTCCATGTCTCTGGTTACATTTTGTTTGCTGTTTTCTTTTGTCTATTATGTTCCAGTTAAAGGTGAGATCATATGGCATTTGTTAAAAGTTTTTTTGGTCATTGTTTTTATGGTCAGTGACTAAGATTAATCTGTGGTCTTTATGCATCTATTAAAGTGATCGTATGACTTTTCACCTTTTTTCTGTTAGTGTTAAAACTAACCTTGCATTCCTGGATTCCAACTTCATTGTGCTGTATTATTCTTTTTATATATTACTGATTCTAGTTGTTCTTTCTTATTTTTCCTTAGGACCTTTGCCTCTATGTTCCTGAGAGATCTTAGCAAATAGTTTTTTTCTTTTATAATGTTCTCGTCAGGGTTGGTATCAAAGTTATGCTGGTTTCATAAGACGTGTTGAGAAGCCCTGCCTCTTTTTCTGTTGTTTGGAAGATTTTGTGCAACATTGGGGTTCTCTATTCCTTAAATATTTAGAAGAATTTATCCATGCATTTCTCCATTTTTTCTTGGACTTTGACCTCTGAAGTCTTGGCTGTTTTGACTATTTGTGATCTTTTACATAGCTATTTTTAAAATTTAACCAGATTTTATAAGTATGCTCAGCAAGATGTTGGTCTAATGCAATTGAATCATTATTGACTCCCTTTTTATGGGCCCGGTATAAATAGAGCGTAGATTGTGAATCATGAATGGTTCGACGTAGGACCATTAATATAGCAATGATGTCTGATGTGAAAGGCAGGTAAGAGGTTATTACAAAAGTTCAGTGAAGGCAAATAAGGGTCTGCTTAGGAGAGTGCAGTAAAAATACAAAAGACTTCCTTTCAGCCACTGGTTCTCAAACCGGGCCCCTGGAGCAGCTGCAGAAGCTCTCCTGGGATCTCGTTAGCCATGCAGTTCTCAGCCCGCCGCAGCCCCCGGAATCACAGTTCTAGGGGAGTCGCCCACCAGTCTGTGTGCTAACAAACCCCTCCAGGCATTCTGGTGCTCATTCAGTTTAGGAACGTTGCTTCAGACACCAGCTTCACCTCCCTCACAGGGAGCCCGGACAGCGTGGTGCCGGTTCTGGGCAGTGAAACCTAAGAGGAAGTGCACTTGGGGTACCGGTAGGAGAGCTTTTGCTTTCTTGATAGGAAGAACAGATGAAGCTGGGCTGCCCATTTTCTTTCTTCCTACCATGTCTACTGATTGACCTTGTGACCAAGAGGCAAAAGGTCTGAGGACCGAGCAATTCAACAGGCTGAGGACGGCAGGGCAGAAGCACACGAGAGTCAGGGGTCTCGGTAACATTAATGTGCCTCACACTTGCCCTTCACTGGCTGCCTTCACGGAATTAGATGCATTTTTCATTCAATTCACTGGTAACTGGGTGTTGTGCTGCTCGTAGTTACATGAACTCCTAACTGATACCTGTGTCAAGTTTCGATCTGGCACCCAGTAGAAGATTCTAAGAGATAGATCCCCTTGATAAGTGAGAAAAAAAAAATGTAACCTGCTTCTGAGGAAGAGATACCAGCTGAGTAACATTTTATTTCTTCATACCTTGGGCAGAAAAGGCAGTTTGGAATGTTGTAAAGATATTTCTTCACTGGATGAAGCCATTTCTGTATGTGAGCCCAGAAAGGAAGGAATCATAGGGCCACCTCCTTGACATTACCACTCGTCTCTTCTCCCCGCAGAAGGGGAAATCCACAGGGAATGCAAGTCCCACCAGAGACAACTCTGTTCCTGTCTAATTACTGCTCTTAGGATACATCACTGAATTCGGTTTCCTGCTTTCCCAGGCCTCAGTGAAGAAGAGAATAGTGTTCTGCCAAAGGAGTAAATTCCATCACACTGGGGGCTGTGCCTGGCAGCTTTCTTTCTCTCTCTGACTGACTTACTTGGAGCTCATCCCCAAGTGTGCTCCAGATGGCAGCAGGTCACAAACACGCTCGGGTGCCATGAATGACATGTGTGCGACAGTCTTGTTCTAAAGGGACTGACCCACAGTGCACAACAACAACAAACACTCAAGTGGGAAACATCACTTGAGCGGCTTCTAAGGAGACTGCCTGGGAGTATTACCCACATGCCCACCTTCTGCCTCCTAATTCTGCTTTGAGTTGTAGGACATTCTGTGAATGTGTACACATCCTGAATCACCTCCACAGAGAGCTTTTGGCACTGACCACCCTGTTTAAAATTACAAACCCTGCTCCAAACTCTAGCATGCGTACTCCTTCATCTTTGCTTTATTTTTCAGCACAGCGCTTATCACCATCTGGCATACTATATGCCTTACTTGCTCAAGTTTTCTTTTCTTTCCTTCTGCACTCGATTATAAGGGTTAGGAGAGCAGTAATCTTTGCCTGTTTCCCTGTGTCCGCAATGTTTAGGAAAGTACCTGGCATGTGGCAGGTGCCCAATAAATGTTCGCATATGGGTGCCTCTGCTCTTGGTTGGCTGCCAGGTCCTGACAAATGGCACACCTTCTTCCTGCCCTTTGCCATTTTGTTTCTAAAGAAAAAGCTTTAGAGGATTTTAGGCTCCAAATTCTGCTATGATTTTCTCCATGTCAACAGACAGTGGTTGAATAATAATAACAATGCTTCATAATGGCTAGTATCTATTTAAGGCTCACTGTGTAACAGACTAAAGCTAGGTGCTTTAGAAGTATTTTCTTATTTAATTCTCAGAATAGCTTTAGTCCTATTTTATCAGTGAGAACAAGAAGGCTCAGAGACTCCAGATTCAAGCTCTCACAGTTCATCAGTGGTGGAACTGGGATTTGAACTTGGGGCTGCCTGACTACAAAGCCTGGGCTTTCACCCATCACTTCATTGGAGAACAATTACAGCATTACTTGACACACTTATATTACCCTGATTTTTCCTCTACTCTTCCAAAAGATATTTTTATGTAAACCCAGGACTCACGTGACTGATCAGAGATGCTTTATCTAGACTCCCCTCCCCACCTAGATAGGTAGGTAGGTAGATGAAATATTTGGCAGAAGTGAAGTTCTGATTAAATGTTGACTCTTTACATGTTTGTATACCGTCTGAAAGAAGAAAATGAAAGTATTTTGTGTAAAACGAACTTTTTAAAATACAGTAAGTCCTCAATGTTATGGATAGATTCTGCAACTTTAAGTACAGTAAAGTGAATGAAACCCATTTAACCCGTGAGTTCCTGTGGCATCTCATCGACATTATAAGGAAACCAAGTAGAATGAAACATCTCGAGGACCTATTGCAGTATCGAAGACAGTTTCAGAGGTCCTATTTCCTAAGGAAATGTGTAGTATGATCAGATACTAACGCAAGTCTTAAAATTAGTAATAATAATAATAGTGACAAATGCCTAAAAAGTGCTTATGATGTGTTGGGCTTAAAATATACTACAGTTGAGTGAGCAGACAGAGGTAAACTCACGTTTAACCAGTGGTGTTTGTGGAAATAATTCACACTGTGTACCCCACACCACTGCACCCCAGTGACCGGCAGTTCATCCTCAACTGCCCACGTCGTTTTGTGCCTTCACTCACACACGCTCCTTCCTGAAATGCCTTTCCCCTCTTGTTGGCACTGGGAACTCCTGTTCCTCCCTCAGACTCACTTCTCCCAACAGACCGCCTGAGACCCTCCAAGTCCTAGTTATCTGTTTCCCCACTATGCAGCCAGATGCCCTGCACTTTTCTGTGTCACATGCAAGTATTGGTCATTTCTTTCTTTCACTGAGGTATAATCCTCAAGGGCAGGGACTGTGCCACATCCGTTTTTGCAATGGACAACACCTAGTGTGATGCCTCTAGAACAAGAATTTTAAAGAACTGAGCTGAAACCAACGAGGCTGAAATGAAGTACAGCATAGCATGACTGTTCATGGAGTTAAGAAAGCCTACTGACGAATAACACACCCAAAGTGTGAGATATCCAGAAGTGCCCCACTGGGCGCTCTCAAACATCATCTCTGCAGCCTTCCATGCTACAGTTTTTGAGCACGTACCATGGCTGTAACAAAGTATTAAGCATAATCAGGGAAAAAGGGAGGTATAAGACATGGCCCTTGAAGTACTCTGCATCCAAGGAAAAATGTCCAAAAAGAAGAGCTCGGTGGGCTGCAGTCTGTTCCCTGGCCCGCATCTCTAGCAGGCAGTGACTGCATTCAGCATCTAAGAAACACATTCCATTGGCCCAAGTGCAGGGAATATCTCAAACCTGATGCTTTCATTATCTTAGATCTTGACTAAAGGATTCCTCCCCTGGACTTTAGGCAGACCACTTTGGAACACCTCAGCCAAGAGACAAGCCGACTGGCATTTTAATGGATTTCTCTGCCACAGCATTGACAAAGAGCTTCTGCCTGCACTTTGTTCAACCAAGGGTGCAGAAGGCTTGGCTTGGGTTCCAAAAACTCTCCAGCATGTGTTTAGGAACTGTCTCTGTGAAGATGATGATACAATACTGTTTATAACTCTGAAGTGCCACTGGCTCCATGCAGGGAGGGGACAGTGTGTTTGCTAAGCAGAGGAATGTCTTGTTTAGGATTATTGGGAAGCAGCCGACTACCCACAGGATCCTTAAAACCTGACTTCTCTGGGGAAATTATTGAAATGAAATGAACCTTTGCATAATGAATGGATTCACCTCCCCTTTCCAAATCTCCATCTCTGCAATCTGCTGTGATCTCTCATCTCGGTTACCTCTCTGCCCTGCACACACAGAAGGGACTCCCCACCCAGGACTGGGACCTGAATACAGTTGAAATTGCCAACTTCGGCAAAGCCACGAATATTCCTTCGCAGTGGGACTTCTCAGAGTCCTCAGTCTCCGTAACGTGTATGGAGTGTGCAGCATTTCCCGAGGTTATGTGACCACGGGTGGGATCATCGTCTTGCTTTTCAGTGGAGTGTTTCACAGGGCCAGTGGGCCACAAGTGCACACTTTGGGATAGTCAGATCTCGTGTTTGAAAACTTTACGCTAGGTGCCCAGAAGCCAGTCACAAAAGACCACATACTGTATGATTCCATTGATAGGAAATGTCCAGAACTGGTAAATCTGTAGAGACAGACAGCAAATGTGCGTTTGCCAGGGAACAGGGGTGCAGGTGGTGGGGAGTGAGATGTGACTGCTGATGGGAAGGAGGTTTCTCTTGAGGTTATGAAATGTTCTAAAGTTAGATTATGGTGATGATTGCATAATCCTATAAATAATACTTAAAAACCATGGAGTTCTGCACTTTAAAATGGTATGGAATTTTATGGTATGTAAATTAGATGTCAACCAAGCTGTTAAATTTTTTTTACAAAGATCCTATAGAGATCATTTCACTCTTGCCAATTAAAGTAGTTCTTTGTTTCTCTTTCTTCTCCCCTCCTTTTCCCCTCCCCAACCTTTTGGTGGTGTGCTGCACCAACTCAAACCCCCCCATTGTTTTCTGATAGACTAGTTTTTTTAAAGAGAGAATACATATGCAAAGTTTAAGAAGTACAGTGAGTCCTGGAAAGTACCTGCTGTCAATAGTCTCTTATGGCTCTCCTTAGAGATTGTTCATGCATTCATAGCCCGTGTCCATATGGTGCCTATATTTTTACACAAATTGGATCACACTCTATTCTGCATCTTGTTTGTCGCATTCAGTGGTGCATTTTGGAGATCTTTTTTATGTTTGCACATATAGACCGATTACATCTATTTAACAGCAGCATAGTATTCATTGAATATTTATGTCATATTTATATAATCAGTTCCCTATTAAGAGATATTTAAGTTGTCTCTAGATGTGGGCGATTTTTATATATGTTTTGCCATTACAAACTATACTACAATAAACATTTTTGTGTATCGATGCAGGATAATTACTGGGAAGTATTCATTCATATGGCTTTAGATATTGGCAAACGTGACCAGGTTGCCCTACAAAATAGTACTCCACATATAATCCAGTCCTCCAGGAATGTAAGTGTCAATGTGTATTTTAACAGCTCTCTTAGCCTAGAACATGTTTCATCCTCTCTCAGCCCAGAGCTCTGACCACACCCAAGTACTGCTCAAGCTGAAGGCCTGTACTAACACTGTAATGACCTGTTTTCTTCTAAGCACTCCACCCTCTTCACGGGAAGATGCTTGCTCTCTGGTCTCTGAAGTTCTCTTTGATAGGCAGGCCTCCAAGACCTGTACCAGAGATGCAATCAATATGCAAATGACGTATTATTGTCTTGTCCAAGAAAGAGCCATGCCAGCTCATGTTCTGACCTTACAATTCTCTGACAGATGATCCTAATTCTGTCTATGTATTCCTGCTGAACCTTGAGAAAAGTCACAGCTTCGGCCTTCTCCTGTCCCTGCATGGACTTAAGTGGCTGGTGGGGATGGTGGTGGCAGAAGGCTTTGAGTATGTGAGTGCCTGGAGGGGTGGGGAAGGCCGTGAAGTTGGTCAGATACTGAATAGCTATTTTTCAATTTGCAGGGAGCCAATAAAAATATGGCTAGAATAATATTGTGGACATTTTTCATTTTCTTGAAGATGCTCAATCCAACTAAAAAAAGTGTGGTCTCAGCTGTGAAGTAGGGCGGCCAATCTTAAGAAAGGACTGAACAAAAATAGAAAATCCATGTCCACCTAAGGCTGACCTCACTAGCACTGTCAGGCCACACCCAGTTGTATGACACTCTTTGCTGCTGGAAGTGGCCCGGTCGCAGCCCCTTTCATCACACGGTCTTCTTTCAGGGTCAGGTCCCCTGACTGTGCTGGAATAGAGTTGTGATACTTTGTTAACACAAGTGGCCCAGAAGTGACAACAGATGAAGAGAAAATACTCCCTGTTTTTAAGCTTTTGATCAGATTAAGCTCTGGCCTGCATTCTAAAAAATGCAGGTTTGAGGCTCAGCTGTGACAGTAATAGGTCGGGAGGGGAGTGGTTTGTGAGTAGCAGGTAGGAGGCAGCACTGAATTTTTCTGGATGTGTACTTCCTCAGCTATAAAATGAGGGTGTTGGTTTAGGGTCGTGATCACTATTTGCAAGTGTGCAGCAGGCCAGGGAGACTGAGCTCGAAGGGGCCTCACACCTTATCCAGGGAAGGGCTGGCTATTTTTCAGTCCCAGCTGATTGCAGCCATGCAGGGGGTAGGGTGAAACTCCTCCAGGCCACATACAAAAGCAGATCTGCAGGCCTGTCGGTGAGGCTTCCTTGTCTGCTGGCGCCAGCTCTGACACTGTGCTATCTGAAAGGTACACAGTGGGAATCGCAGGGGCTACCCCTGTGTGAAGTATTCACTAGGCTTGCACAGTCTGCCAAGCACTTAATAAGAATTAGCTTTTTTATTTCTCAGAACAACCCAATAAAGCAGAGACCGAAACTACCCCATTTTGCAGAGCAGAAAAATAAAACAGAAAAGCATTTTAAGGACAATTATTTGGGTCATGGTCTTAGTCTATTCATATCTCTGCTTTAAAAATTACAAGACAAAGTATCTGAGGAAAAATTAAATTGTGTCTGGCAGGGTATCTCCCCCATGATGAGAGAGGAGACAGAACTGAGGGATTTGAAGCAACCCTGAGAATATAATACTGTGCTACGGAGCTACCAAAATCCTGCCTGATTTGTAAATTTGCGTTTCCATGGTAACCTGAGTGTGTAGTTAAATAATCCTCACTTGTGGACGACTGAATTCCAGCAACTCTTCCTAAACCTTCATCCTATTCTAATCCCACAGCTGTTGCCATGGAAATGATCAGATAAGATTCAGTCCTAGAGGCAGATGGGCCTATGAAAGCTAAGACCTGGCCTACATACAGCCTCCGAAATACAAGGTTTTGTTTTGATTTTTTTCCCTTAATCTTTGAATCACACAAAGCAACTGCCTCTCATGAGAGGTTAATATAGCACGTTGTCATGAAAAATCAGTCTTGCTGGTTCGGCATCTGGAAAAATGAGGCAAAGTTGATTCCAAAATTGTTCTGCAGAATAGAGAAATTGGGAATGCTTTCCTTGGACTCATTTGGGAAACTTGCTCTAAGAGACAGTCACGTGGGGCGGGGGGCTGGGTTCCTAGGAGAGTCCACATCCCATAGAAGGAGGGTCACACCAGGCCGGTCCTTTCATTGTCCTTTTTCATGGTTGATGGGAGTTTATAGCATGCCTCCAGGGTTCTCTGATTGTGCCAGCAATGTCCTTTAAAAAAGGGAGTGACAATTTTTCAGTGCCTTTGTCAACATCCTTTTATCATGCACACTCTTGAAAACAAATTGTTTGGGAAGACGTATTTAAATCATTTTTTTTCTAAGCAATACCCCGATGAAATTGTGCTTTATTTAAAACAGGAGCGATAGCCTGTCTCTGTATGTTGAACAGTGTGATTATATTTGTTGTGATGTCTTTGCCCGATACTTCACTTGGGGGCGGTAAAGCCAGTCCCAAAGCAGTTGCGCCCTTCAGAGAGTCTAGTCCTTTGGACTGTGAGCCTCAATATGTCACATACACATGAAATAAACCTCAGAGTAACATTTACTGCACCTCAGGAATGGAAGGCAACGTACAGGATCTCAGGCAGTTCAATTACTGTGAGCAGTTTGCAGAGGAAGAACTTACCATTGAGACTCCAACGCATCATAGTATAGGACTCACACATTTTCCGCTGGAGCCTTTCCCACGCTGCCCCCAGCAGTTTAACAAAGGATTCAAGAGTTACTGCTATCTTTATTTTCCTTTTTTAAAAAAAGATTATATTTATTTTAGAGAGAAAAGAGGGAGAGAAACCTCAATATGTGAGAGAGAAGCATTGGTCAATTGCCTCTTGCGCACACCCCTGCTTGGACCAGCCTGTAACCCAGGCATGTGCCCTAACCGGGAATTGAACCAGCGACCTTTTGCTTTGCAGGAGAAAGCCCCACCCACTGAGCCATATCAGTCGGGCTATTTCCCTTTTTCTTTTCCTGGGCAGCTCTAGATGAATTCCTATTGTTTCGTTCTCATTGATTATCCTCCTCTAGAAGCTTTATGTTCTTTCATAAAGTTGCATTGTTTCATAAATTTTCACTTACATATAATTTGTTTAATACATACTTGTTGAATAATATGTGTATTGCATGGTCTGAGACACCAGTGCAGAGTGTTTGTAATACGAAGCTGCTATCACAATTAATATTTTTCTTGTTTTAGATGACTCCTCTCACCGTAGTTACAGAGCGATAGTGTCAACTTTTAGATCCCGCTTGGTGCCTTCTGGGCGAGTTGTGTGTTTTAGGTGGTAAAGGCGATGCTTCTCAGTGACATGAGGTAGAATTTCATTCTTGCTCTTCTCTCAATTTTCATAATTGCAAGTGATGTTGAGGAGAGACAAGAGCTGAATTGTTTTCTAAAGGAAATGAAATGAAAACTTGGAACTGAAAGCTTGCCATTCTCCAGCCGACTTCTGTGACTCTAATCAGTACTACAAAGTCACCCTCTGTTTCACTGAGCATGTATGTAGCTGTGCAGCCTTCCACTTATACCTAGATGGAGCTTAAACCAGTGTAGAGAGCCTCCTTGTGCCCGATGTGCTTCTCTGATCACTGTTCCATCTCATAGTAGCCTAGGCTCTGTGGACCCCCTATTCTCCTGAAACTGAGCTGTATCTAACTACAAAGAACCCTCTTTGTGTGCAAGGATGTGTACTTGTTACTAAGGTGGTGAATTGTGTCACTTCCACAACCATTAGAAGAAGGTCTGAGTTGGAAGGTCTCACAGTTACTTGGAGGAAAATAGTCTCAGACGTGGCCATGCCAAATGTGTCTGTCCTTGAATTTTTGCTCTCCAGACCCAGTCAGGTTGCAAATCCTCCCTAAGTCACCTCTGAATATCTCTAAAATTCGCCTTCTCTCACGCCACCATCATCTCTCTCCCCCGATAACTGTGGTAGTCTTGATTAGTCTCCCAGATCCCCTCTTAGTCTATTTAGCACAGGGCCAAAGCAGTGTTTTAAAAAATCTAGATCTGATCATGTCACTGTCTTGTGTAAAAGCTTTCAGTAACTCACTTTTGCCTTGGATGGACATCCCAAACCCTTGGCATGGCTCTCCCAGAGCAGTCCCCTTCCTGCCTTCCCAGTGCAGCCTGGAGCTACCTCTTCTGTGTTTCCCTCGCCCCAGTCACGCACCCAGGTCTCCATCGTGCACGCCATGCTCAGAGCACTCCTTCCTCTGCCCCTGGCTTTAGGGTGATTCCTATTCAACCTTCAGCCTTAGCTGAAATGTCACTTCCCAAAATAAGCCTTCGACGAACTCCCAGATCAGCTTGGGTCTTGCTCTTGTAAACTCTCCTTCTGCCATGCATGTGTATTGAGAGGAGTTTACCACAACCGTAACCACGTAGCACTGAGTTTTGTACTTTATCTGCAGCCCCTTCTAGAATGTAAGTTCCATGAAGGCAATGACCGTGTTTGTCTGGTGCATCTTGCTCTCCCAGGTGCCTGGCACAAATGAGATGTCTAAAAAGTAGCTGTTAAAATGAGAGGCTGTGTTTGGCTTTGAGAAGGTTCAGACCATTAAAGGTAGATTACTGGAAAGGCTGCCAGTGTATAAGAATAAACTGGGAATGAAGGGTCCCCTTGGGTTCAGTTGAAATATTGAGCACCTGTATGTTCTTGACCCTGAGCCAGAAATCCTTTTCGATAAGGAGCTCATAGTCTAATGAGGGTGACACACCATAGTGTATATTATAGTGAAGTCACAGCATACATGCTTCTAAGGTACATGGATTCACTTATCAGGGCCTCATCTCACACAGGAAGACACCCCCTGCCAAGTGTTATGCCACAGCACGATTTGGGAGATCTGAACATCCCGTGCCTTTAATCAGACCGGGCACCTAGAGGCATCTTCCCCAGTGAAGCTATTCTAGAATTGGAAGAAGGGTATTTTTCTTATATCATGGGCCTTAACTTGAGCCAAATACTTCATCTGGTGTTCAGCTAGAGCAAAGATGATGTGCTTCGGTGCTGTGGGGAGAAAGGCTGGAAGTGGGTTGGGTTGAGGAAGGAATGGAGTTGTGATGCAGTCTTGACCAAGGCCTCAGCCAGTTGAGAGCTGGGCTGGCCCCCCGGAGCTGTCCTGAATTTAGGCAGTGGGGCTGGGCCTTTGCATCCCCAGGCAGGCCCAGTATTCGACGTAAGGTACCCCAGCAGTGGGGCAGTAGGGGTGACCTCAGATGAAGCAGCCTCATTAGGCTGAGGGCAGTTCCTGGGCAGAACCTCAGTCCTCTGGAAGCTGGGGGAACAAGTGCCTTTGTCCTGCTGTGGGACTGGAGGGGAGGGGAAGTAACAGATTTTAGATACTGTTTGTTTCACAAGGTCTCAGTCCTTTCTTATCTTCAGCAGTTACTGACTGGCCAGTCAAGGCAAGCTAAAATGTCCTGCGCCTCCAGGAAAGGGTTAGGTGTTTCCTAAGGAAGAGGCTGTGTGGATTATTTTGCACTTAAGAACAGAGTGGTACATACAGATGAGTCGTAGGGACTTTTGTGGCCCTGGACAGTGCTGTGAGCCAAAGGTCTTTGTTCCCTTTGTACCTTTCTAGTTTTCATTTGTCCTCCAAAGTGCAGAGATGACTGTCCGGAAGGCGCCCAGAGCTTCAAGCAGCCACAGATTTTGCCTCAAGCCCTGCAGAGTTGTAGGTGAGGCTGGCTTCAGGACGGACAGATCTAGGGCCAAGGTTGCTACTGTGTGTGTTTCAGAGCCCAGGTGCTCTCTAAGTCAGGTTCTGACTAGTCATCTAAGTGGCAGAGCTGTAGCAATGACAAGCTCTCCATTTCCTCCACCGGTTACACCTTCCAGGCAAAGGGGAGTTATTTATAATCACTTTGTTCCAAATAAATCGTCAGTGTGGCCAAAGCCCCTGTAGCTGTTCACACACTGTGTTTCCAGGGCTCTGGCCCCTACCATATCCAAGGCCCCTTCCCTCTGCCCTTTCTCCCCCTGGTTGCAGTGCCTCTCAGTTGTCCCTGTGGTGGAACCTCTTCCCAGTACCTGGGATGACAAGGTCAAGGAAGTGTGGCTTTGCCACCTGTGTCTGTGTCATTCTAACATAGCCCTATCTAGGCCAAGCACAATTAGATTTTCAAATCCTTCCTTTTTAAGCTCATTATGGAATTTCTCAAAGCTGTGTCATCGTCCTAGAGAAATTTAAAGCCCTTGTCATATTTCTGGAGCTTCTTTTGAACTGTTGGGACCAGCCTGCTGCTGAGACCCCTCCCCCCACCCCCTTTATTTTTTTTACGATGTAGTTGAGGTCTAGATGGGACTCAGAATCACAGGGGTCTTAAAAAAGTCAGCTAAAAGATTTTTGTTCTTTTTAATCTCACTCTTTGAAACCTCTTGTCACTGGTTTCTTGAGAATCTGGAGGCATCTTTATACTTATACGCGTTCACTGAAAATTGAAGAAAACCCAGTTTGCATTTATTCCTTTTGCCCTCACCACTAACCTACATTCCCAACTATCCCTTTATTCAAACATGTATGGAGCACCTGCTGTGTGCCAGGCTCTATCCTGCCTTCGGGAGGCATGGAGAGAGGGGAAGGGAGGGGAGAGGTTGTTTACACCCTGAGGCTGCCCCATTACAGGACAAAAAGCAGCGAGAATGTGCCCCCTGGAGTGGTGGACCCTAGTACCTAGGCTGCCGCTGCCCTGTACTCTGGCACCGCCCCCTGTGGGTGCTGAGCGCTTGAAATGCCGCCAAGAGGCTGCGTCTGCAGTTGTCTTTGGTTTCAGTGAAACTTCATTGCAAACGACTACTGGAATACTTTTAAGTGTGGTTGGAACAACTTGAGAGAGTGAGTCTCCTTTTTGAACTTATGAAATATAAGTAGAGATCAAGTATTTCTGGTGAAAATTTAGCACCCAAAGTGAGAGGTGCTCTTAGTGTAAATTATACATTGGATTTCTAAGACTTCACATAAAAAAAGAATGTATGATGTCCCATCAATAATGTATATATGTTGAAGTGATAATACTTTGCATATATTGATAAATATATTCAAATATTACACAAATATGTTCTTAAAATTAATTATCTGGGGTTTTATTTTTACCCTTTTAAATGTGGCTAACAGATAATTTTAAATTACATGTGTGGCACATGTTATATCGGGCAGTAGTCTTCTAGCAGAAGAAGTAGATAAGGAAATAGAAAATGAACATTTTGTGTGGTGAGGGTGAGATGGAGAGGTAAGGGGCAAGTAGGTAGGGTATCTCATATGCGGATGTGTAGGAGTTCATAGGCCTAAGAAAATGAGAAGGTAAAGAGTGTTCCCCTCAGACAATTTGACATGTACAGTGACATGGAAGCACATGGGACCGGTGATGAGTGCAGTGTGAGAAACCGAAGGACCCAGTGAACCAAACTAAGAGACCTGAGATTTGTCCTAAAGATGATGAGGAACCACTGAGACCTTTTAAGGAAAGAAATGCCACGATCAGAGCTGCATTTAGAACTGTCTCCCTCGTGGCAGTGTGGCAAATGGATAGACGCAGGTGAGCCCAGAGACACTCCTGCACATGTGAGGGGAGCAAGACAGAGATCCAGGGTCCTGAAGGAGAGGCGTTGAGTAACGGAGAGGATGGGAGGTAATGGTCCGGTGGTTCCTGTACTTTAGAAATAATGAAGTCGGTCATAGATAGGGATTTTTAGAAAAAGAAGGAATTTTATGTTTATGTTCATGTTGCCCTCATTTCAGAAAGAGATCTAGTTCTTAGAAAGTACAGACCAAACCTGGGAAAACAAACACATCTATTTAGGAAGACAAATTACAACCAGAAAACCTGAAAACAAGAGTTTCTGACAAACGAAATCAATTAATTTATACCCTGTGGCATGAAAAATGCAATTACAAAAAGAAGGGGGAAAAACTGGCCATGTTGTGCAGACAGATTTTCCAGGGTTACTTCCAACCTTGACACTATTCTGATCTTGTTTATTTGACTGCTGAGTGTGGGCAGGCCTCACTTTCATGTCTTTGGCCTTGGGACCCTTCAGACAAATGGCTTTGAATAGAAATATTTCAGTTTTTCCTTGGGACTCCCTCATTATATTTGGACTTCGTTATTAGTTCTAACCTCGTTTCATTACTAATTTACATTTACTTTTGTTCCAGGAGGTCAGAACTTTTTTTTTTAAATAAGGAAATGTGAGTTGCTATATTTCTGTTTTTCCATTAAGCTCCTACCACTTGGGAATTAGGTGTCATTCTCTATCTCCCAAGAAGGACTGAATGAATCAGAATTTAAAATGTGCAAATGCCTCAGGCTTCATGGAGGAATAATGTTCTAGAAGCAAAGAATAGAAATATGGATTTATAAGTATCACAGGGAATGCCCTGGGTTTAATCAATACAAATGGTAACCAGTTAGGGGGCAGCTTCTTGCATAGGTTTGGGAGCAGAAGTGAGGAGGCTGGGTCCCCAGTCCTACTGTGCATCTGGCCTCGGTGCCAAATGGGCCGTTCCCTTCATTGCCCTGGGTTTGCACCTCCTGGTGTGTGAAATTACAATAATAATATCCTCCTTCCATATGCCAGGGGTGCTGTTGGGAGAATCAAATAAACTATCTTCTGTAAAGTCATTTGAAAAGTAGACACTTTCCTCTGGGTGTCACTAGAAGTGGCAGATATTGGAGGACAGTAGTGATGATTATGGTGGTTGGTGTCATTGTTTAATCTCTCCAAGTGCAGCGACATGTCAGCACGTGGCCCATGGCAGGCACTCAGTAAATGTGGATGGAGCCAGTGTTCCTCTGGGAGGTCTTTTCGTCACATTGTGTCAAGAGCTCCTCCCTTCCATCACCACACACTGGCCCCTTTCATCATTTGTAGAGCCACCTTCCTTCATTTCCAATTTACTCTGATTTTTCAGGACTGGCTTTCTGTGTTAATTTATCTCCCAGCCCCTGACTCTTGAACCTCGCTTATGAGTCCAGTTTGGTCTCAACTGTGCTTTTCTCTTTGCCTGAACTTTGTTTCATGTTCCTTCCAGTTACAGGTCTACGACATCAGTGCCCCCCACTTAACACACCCTCAAATAACTTTGAAAATTTCACTTCTTTCTTAAACACGTCTGCTGCTTTCTCCTGCTTTCCCCACTCACACCAGCACATCCTCTTTCTCTCGTCCTCTCTTTTTTCTCTTCTAGATAGTCCAACTTTAGCACCCCTATAATCTTTCTCATCATGCGGTTTCCGTTTTGGTTAAACCCATTATTTTGGCACAGTTTGCAGCCTCCTTCCTTCCTTTTCTTCAAAAACTCAGCTCTTATTTAATACTAGGTTTCACACTGATTGTTTCCCTCTGGGTTACAGCCATTACTGATGCCATAATGTTTTACGATCATAGACTGTTTGGTCTCGAAGAAGTTGTACGAGTACAGTGCATTTTGGAAAGGCCAAGCGAGGTGTGCCAGGCCACCGTTTTAAAAGCACAATTGGTGTTTCTGTGGGAAACTCCAATGGCGTCACAGTCTATTCTCTGAAGTGCTAGTTAGCCCTCTGTCTCGTAGACGGACTGCACTTCAAGAGTTTGTGTTCTCTCTCATGTTTTTTCCTAGTTACTCACTGCTTTGTTCAGTGTGCTAGTTACTCACCCAGCCCGGGGAGAAAAGCGGATGAGGAGGAGGGTAGTTGTAACAGCAACAGCTACTTTTCGAGGGACTTCACCAGATGCACCAGGCACTCTTCTACACTTTATATGTGTTAACTCATTTTGTGCTCCCAACAGTCCTATTGTGGGCATAGCTATTATCCCAATATAAAGAAGGACATAAAAGGCAAATTAAATTCATAGCTGTATTGGCAAGAAATTGGGCTGCTCGTGTGAGGGGGCCCATGTCCCCTACAGCACACTGTGGTGAGGGTGTCCCTGGCGGCACAGCAATGGTGAATGTGGCCGATATGGGAGCAGCCGTGAGGACCAGAGGAAAACACATTGGTGGACAAGAAGTGCTAATGGAGAGGGATAAAGCTTGGTTCATGGCTCGTTGTGTGGCAGTCAAAGTTCAGTTTCCTGCCAGAAAGTCTGTGCCGTCATAGTGGGACAGCCGTGCTTTGTGATGGAGGCGCTGCTGCCCTGACCGTGTGGGCGCGCAGCGATAGCGCCCATCTCACACTGGCGGCCAGAGGGGAGCCAGGTCGGGATTCCTCCTTGTGGTTCCACAGTCCACAGTGCCTGGATCTGGGATACTGACTCTGCTGTGGTTTTACTACCTGACATTCCTCTCTGTTTCCATGGGGCACTAAGTAGGGTATGGATGGCGGGAATGGATGGCAGGAAAGGAGCTGATTTTCACAATGGAATGTATAAGCACCTCCCACCCCCGGGGCTAAACCATCCTCAACATCATTCAAAAACACTGCAAGTCGTGAACTGAACAAGGCTTTCTGCAGGCAACTCACTGCCATCCCTCAAACCTTTCCGCACTTCTCAGGGGTGGTTTCCCATCTCCACGCGTACTGACACCCTTCTGGAAGCCTTTCCCATTCTGGCCCAACTGGTGAACCTCTACTCATCCATCAGCTCTTAGGACAATCTTCCTTCACTCCCCTGCTCGGGCTGAACTGCACCTTTCTCTGTATCCCCGGACACTCGTGCTTCCTCCTTGCCGCGGTTACACTGCTGCACGGTTCTCCTCAGTTTGTGGCGTGGCTGTCAGGAGGCTGTGAGTGTCCGCAGGACACCAACCCTATTGTACAGAATCGGCACTACAGACCCCTGGTGTTCAGAGCAGACGTGTCACCCCTCTCTACACGTTTTATTCCTGATTTCATACAGCCTATTTGACTGAAGATTCAATCTTTGATTCAGAAAACAAGGAAGGTGTCAGTTCTCCCTAACTTTTCTGACCTAACTTTTCATTTGCAAGCTCTTGCAAATGAGAGAATCTATACTGGGTGCTTGATTTCTCCCCAGATAATACCAAAGGTAAATAAATGTCCGTGGGGCGCTACCATGTGCAAGGATTTGTTAAATTCTCAGTGTGTAGTGGTCAGTACTATCATGTATCACATGCCCTCCCCTTTTACTCTCACAGCTACACTGAGATGCAGGTTTCATTTCCGTACTTTTTACCAGAGAGAAAACTAAGGTTCAGTGAAGGTTAAGTGCCTCCGAATTGCCCCACAGCTAGGAAGTGGCTGAGCTAAGTTCAGACTCCAGCATTGCCCGTCGCTGACACGCTACTTCGTGACGGCGCTGCCCTGCGTGGAGGGCTGCTGGTGGCCAGTCCCCAGGCACACGTTACGGAATCACACTGAACTACTGCAGACCCTTATTATGCACGTTCATCTTCTTAGTGCTTTCTAACTAAACAGGAGGGGGGTCGTGATCTCTTTGCTCTCTAACTTCTGTTTTCTCTGAGTGGAAAGCACAGGACCCCCAATGAGAACCTTTGCATAATAGAGCTTATTGTGCTGCAATCAGCTGTTTAAGTGCGGAGTTCTCCAAGGTCCCTCTTTACTAGAGAGAGTTAATTAACAGCACAGCCACTCATCACTTACCCATGCTTGGTCTTGATTACTGAGAATATGTGAACACACTTAGTCACCTAAAAATCTAAAAGTGTGTGCCCCTACTGTAGCAGGCTTTAATGTACCAATAACAGTATTTGTAATTGAATTTATTGGGGTGACACTGGTTAATAAGATTACAGAGGTTTCAGGTGTACAGTTCTATAACACGTCATCCGGATATTGCACTGTGTGTTCGCCACCCAGGTCAGGTCTCCTTTCATGACTATTTCCCCCCATCACCCTCTTCTGTCTCTTCCACCCCACTTTCCCTCTGGTCATCACCATGCTAACAATAACAGTATGAATACTGTTTGACATCAGTTGGGTGCTTACTAAGGACCAGGTACTCTGCTAAGTGATTTTTACTTAACCCTCACAAGGGCTTTAATTTGAAGCAGAGGCTATTCCCTTTCTCTCCACTTGGCCCGTGGAAAGCCCAAGAGGAAGGTTAGGGTGAAACTGAAAGAGCTGAGACTTGAACCCAAGTGTATGCAACCCCAAGGCCCAAACACAGGCTCATGATGGCAGCCCTGTCCTAGCCGATGGGGATGATAAATCATTTCCTCTTATATTGTACCAGGGCACTTCTTCACTCACATCGTAGAGCTCATGGTCATGAAATCTAAGAACCTGAAAAAAGACCCTTACAGCTGAAGTTACAGACCATTTGACTGTAGCCAAGGAAACCTTCTCAGGACCCTTGAGTTTGGGTAACTGACAGCTCAGCTCAAAGCAAGTAGCATTCTTCTCACCTGAGCCCCTGTGACTGAGACCTGAACAAGGCAGGGTGCTGGTGGCCTCTGATGTCCAAGTTCAAACCCAGATGAGTATTGTGACTTATCAACTCTTCTAGCTGAGGCTGCTTCGCCACTGCACAGGCCCTTCAAAACCAATGCTCAGGGTGGGGTGGGAGGTGGGAATCAGACAAGGAATTAGAAGACTGACATTTATTAGCACAATCAGGTTCCTGGCTCTCTCCGCAGCCTTTCCTTGGCCCCCCTTCTTTCTGTCATTATGTTTGTGACTTCACAAGCTGATTCTTCTGCCTAGTATATTTGTTCATGTTCGTGTTCATCAGATCCTCCTCTGCAATTTCTGAGACCCTTCAGTGTCAGCTTTAAAGCTCCTTTTTCGTGGAAACCTCTGCTGACCCCCAGAAGAGGTCACACCTCAGCTTCCCCACACCAGGGAACCCTCTGTGAGTATCGCAGCCTTTGTGGATTCAGTATCTATTGTCAGTGCCTGATTACAAGTTCATGTCTTATTCTTTGTTCTGTCTGTAGCTTAGTATAATGCTGGACATGTAATGACCACATATAAATAGTGGCTGTATTAGTTGTCCATGACTTTCTTAACAATGTACCAAGCACTGGATGACTTAAAACAAGAAGTTTGTTACCTCACTGTTCTGGGGGGCTAGAAGTATGGAATCGAGCAGGGCCACATACCCTGTGATGGCTCTGGGGGGAGACCCCCCTTGTGGTGCACTGCTGGGGTGATGGCAGTGACCCTCAGAGGTGCAGGGGCTAACTAACAGAAGGGGCTTTTAAGTGAGGCAGACCTGAGCTTGTGCCCTTGGGCTCACTTTTAACTGTGGGGTTTAGTCTGGGTCTTAGTTTCCCCATCTATTGGGTGAGCCACCCAGCCTTCTTCAGTTTTCCTGCTTCGAGATGAGGATGGGGGCGTGGTACTAACTAAATCTGCCACTGTACATAATGTACTTGGCAAACTGCCTGTTACCTAATAAGTACTAATGTGTTAGCTATTATCACAGTTATTATACTTTTATATGTATATGAAAAGTCCTGTTTTATAAAGGGCAAGGAAGTATAGCAAGACTCAGAAAACAAGGCAGCCCAACTTGTGTTGGCATTCCAATAATTTTTCAGGGAATAGAGAGGTTAGCCAGTGTACTAATCTCAGCTGACCTTTTGTGCCTTCTTTAATCAGATTAAAGCACTTTTGATTAAAGTAAAGTACTTTTTTTTTTTTTTTTGCATACTTTTCTTGATGGACATTTTCCCCTAGAAGTTTTGAAAAGACAAACACAAGGGCAAAATGGTTATTTCTTGTTTTTAGCAACACATTACTTCAAAGGGATAATGGGAGGGATGCCCTATAAGGATGTTGAGCTAGGCATTGCTGGACTCTGATTTGTTTATGCTTCCTTCTGCCCCATATGGGGGGCCATCGAGGCGTGCCACTCAGATCTCCAAGGGAACTTCGAGCGTGGATGGTGGGCAGCTCCAGATCCCCGCCCACCCTTTGCATCTACCACATGTGTGCCAGGAGCACATTGCCCCCACGTGGCTGACAGCTGATGACCAGGCACGGCAGGGGTCCTAGTGCATGGCCATACTGGCCACCAGTGTGGATTCCTTTAATGGGCAACTCTTGCTGAGGGTTCCCGTTATCCTGGCCAAGTGAGACGACATACCTACCAAGCCAGTAACTCAAGAAGAGGGGGTTATAAAGAACTAGAGGATTAGTTTGTGTTGGTTACTCCTTGCAAGGTTTTTCAAGAAAAATGGAGCTCCAGTGGGGTTTAGCCAGTGAGCAAGCAAAGATGGAAGGGAAGAGAGAGAGAGAATCCAGGAATTAAGGTCTTTGCTGTGCTAGAAAAGGCAGCTGCTTCTGTACCTGGTTTCCTCAAGCCAGTCCTTGACGTAGTCCTTATTCACATGTTCAAAGGTGTCTTCACCTGAAAGATAAATTGTATGGTCATCCTATATATGCCCCAAATAGCTAGAGAGAGGACCGTGGTTGAAAACCTTCTTCAAAGACCTGTTAAGATTTCTTAGTCAAACATTCGATCAAACAAAGGTATCTGTGTATCACTGGCTAAGGGTCCAGTTGAAACTGGTGCCTTTTAACCCAACTTATGTTATTTCAAAAGCCTTCTCTGTGTGTAGCTATGAAACTGAGGAGGAGGGGTGGGTACAACAAAAAATGCAGGTTTAAGATAATGTCTAGGAAAGAATTTGTGTGTGGTTTCTGGCATGGGAAACTCACTAGAAGCAAATCTCACTAGAAGCAAATTCAGTTACATTGCCAAAGAAATGATAACATTGCTCTGCAAAAGTCTAACTTCCCAGTCTGTTAGGAACGCCTGCATCCCGATTCTCGCACCAGCAGTGAGCTGTAGAATTTGTGTCCCAGGAGTGGTGGTGAGGCAGTGCTCTGGGGGAGGGGGAGCGATGCGTGGAAAAGCTATTCCCTGAGTGACCGAGTGGAGTAGAACCACCCCACTGACGTGGACAGTTCGCCTGAAAACAGGTACAAAAGAGAGAAATAAACCGTGTTCTTTAAGCCACTGTATGGTTAGGTCTCTTGGCTGTTACAGCTTAGGTCTGTATCCTAACTGATAGAAATGTTTGCAGTTTTTCATACACCAATTCATTCAGGCACTAGTCATCACCTATGTCCTGGGTACTTAGATACAGGAGATAAAAATATGGACAAAACAAGTTCCTACTCTCAGGGAGGTCACTTCCTACTAGGAGAGAGTAAAGACGTATACTGAAAAATATAGCACATGGTAGTAAGTGCTCCATAAGAGCAACAGAAGCTATTGAGGACAAAGAGATGACATAGCTTAGGAATTGTTGTTACAGGACAGAAGTGACAGCCTGGGACTTGGAAGCCGAGTAATAACCAGTGAATGGAAACCTGCTTTGTGGCAGGCCCTATATCAGGTCCCTTAAACGTATAGCAGTCTGACTTAATGCTCACAATACCTTCTGAGACAGGAGTGAAAGCTCTTCATTATAAAGATGGAGAAATGGAAATTCAGAGTTTAAATAATTTTTCCAGGACCACACAGTTGATTGTTGAGATTTAAACCAGGTTGGCCTGCCTCTAAAACTGATGTCCTTTCTGCCGTGGGAAGCCATCTCTCTATCCAGCGAGCTTGTTTTGTGATACACTTAATAATGCGCCTGCTGGATAGATGTCTGCTTGTCCAACCTGCCGTAAGCATTTATTGAACTCATGGCTCAGGTCCATGAGGGGAAGATGGCAGAAAGTGTGGTGACGAGAAGCCATCTTGTTACTTGATTGATTTGCTTCATTTCTGACCAGAATAAGATGCTCACTACCAGCATGGCTGCTCTTCTTATTTCATACCAGACTTGTTCTAAATGACTTGAAGCTGTTTCTCAAAAAAGCCAGACTTACGGACAGAGATTCACCACCGTGAAGGATGTTGAAAAGAAACACTTTAAGGCTCTGGCCATATTTAACATCTGTGTCTCTGAAGTTTCCTCGGAAGCTGAAAGGGCAAGAGAATCACTTCCCAATGGGTCTGAACCCCATTTTTATTTATTTAATATATCTCTTATTTTTAATTACAGATGGCATGCAATATTGTATTAGTTTCAGGTGTACAACGCACATTCATGTAACTTACAAAGTGATCACCCAGTAGGTCTAGTGCCCACCTGGTGCCATAAATAGTTATTACGATATTATTGACTCTACTCCCTACACTGTACTTTACATCCCCGTGACTGTCTCTATAGCCGGCAGTTTGCACATCTTACTCCCTTTCCCTTTCTCACCCAGCTCCCCAGTGCCCCTCCCATCTGGCAACCATCAAAATGTCCTCTGTCTGTGGGTTTGTTTCTATTTTGTTTGTTTTGTTTTTTAGATTCCACATTTAAGTGAAATCACATGCTATTTGTCTTTCTCTCTGAAGACCCCATTTTTTGCTACCTGAAAAGGAGACATTTTTTATTTCTATTAACTCTAGGAGACATCTTCTAATAGCCAAGAATATCAGTTACAAAGCCAACACTAATAGCTCCAAATACTAGGTTAGCAATTGAATAAGCTTGCAGCGCCCCATACAGCTCTCATTCTAAAAACTAACATGAGATTGACTGCTGTTAAGAGGGATTTTATCTATGCATCTCCTCGACGTTGTAAGAGGGAATGAGAAAGAGAACTGTAGTTCATTATTGGAAGGGGGCAACGTAAGCCTGTTCAAAGATCCAATCTTGACCCTCTTTAACTGATGTGCAGTTGCTAGTCTCTGCCACTTCTGCAAATGATCCCTCTTTTTAAATAAGAAAGGATATTTTGAAGGTAAATGAGTTTTCAAAACAGGAAAAGATGATGTGGTTTCAGAGCGAGGGCACATAAACTGTGCTCTGGGGTAGCCTGGCCATGGTGTGCCCCTGAGTGCACACGGAGAAGTCATCATATAATCATGAATTACAGGTAGACCACGCAGCGTTTTCTTCCAGGAAGTTTCCAACGTTTCGCTCATTCTTTGTTCACAAAGCATTCACAGAAGTGTGTGAAGGGTGCACTGAGGCCACTGTTGCAGGGACAGAGACCAAGACAGGAAGTGATTATGTGCATGATGACAGAAAAATGGACTGTGGGCACAGAGCTTAAAGCTCTTGGGTCCAGTGCCCACTCTTAATACCACCCTTTTCTGTCCTATTCGGCATTTTTGCTTAAATCTGATACTGTCAGAGTGACATATCTAATCGATTTTATACAAACTTGATTGGATATTGAGCTTGTCAATATGCACATAAAATAAACCAGTTCACAAAAAGTAAAGAAATTAGATTTCCATTCTCTTCTGAGGCAGTTCCTAAAAATCAAGTCAAATCTGTTCAAATCTGTGAAACCCACGTTAGCATCTCCCTAAATGACTAGGAGACAGCTGAGAGGGAAAGGCCTATGGCTTCCAATGGCTGGACATTCATTGGGGCTCTAAGGAACCAAATGGAAAGGGATGGATCAAGAAAGGAGTTATAAATCCCTATATCAGAACAGAGAAGTTTTGGGTGAATTTTAACAAGGTTAAGTGTGAAGAAAATGGTTCAGGACAAGAATAAATCCAAATTGGAAAAAGGAATTAAGAGCCAGAGCTATTGGTGAAAAATGGGCTCTATGAAGACTGCTGGATTAGACACTGAAGCTTATTCTCTCTCACACACACACGTGCACACACACTCACACTGAAACAGCAAGGGTGGTACCATTATTATTATTCACTGGAAGAACTGACATCCAGAGAACGTAAGTAATTTGCCCAGTTTCTCAGAGTTACTGTATGACAGAGCTTGAATTTCAACTTGGCGTCCTGATGCCTGAGTCTGCCTTTTATTTTTTCAACTTCATATGAAAATGTTCAAACTATTCAAAAGAATAGGTCAGTGACAGCCTAGGTACCAAGTACCTAGCTTTAATAATTTTGCTGAATTTGCTTTATCCATATATGCATATTAGTGTAGCATTTTTCTTGAGACACTTAAAAGTAGTTTTTGATGCCTTCCCCCTAAACACTACAGCACACATCTCGTTAAGAGCATTCCTTTATGGGACAAGACGATTTATCACAGCTAAAGTACTAAAGGGTCTCTAGTACCATCCATCACCCAATGCCCAACCTAGATTAAGATGTCATCAACTGTTTTTAAAAATCATAAAGCTTTTTTAAGAATCAGAAACAGTAAAAATTCACCTACTACATTTGGTTATTTTCTAGTTAAAACATAAATTGAAGACCATCCCCTGAAAATGGGCCCAGCCAGTGACCCTTTGGCCAGCTCAGCCCTGACTGCAGTTGCTCCCGCTGGTAACCAGCACGGAGGCCTGAGGATACCCACTATTGACTGGGCCTCAGACTGCCAGCAGATGGAGATTGGCTGCGGTCCCTGTGACACCGACGGGGGTCAAGTGCACGTGGGAACTGAGGAGTTTGATAACCCAGGCACAAGGGTCTCCCAGAACAGTCTATCTCTGTTCTTGATCTTTGGCCGAGGAATTTACTAATGCTGCACTGGACTGAGACCAGGCCCTTTCCCTGGTTACAAAGGCCCATTCTCACAAGGGCGGAAGGGGCATGCTGTGCCCTCCTGGAATTCTGTGAAAACAGATGCCATGCTGATGTGTGCGTGTGTGTTTGCCCATATATGGCAAACATTTGAAAATGCTTCATGGCCGCATACTGGGTCCTAGTTACTCAGATGTTCTGCCTGATTCCAAAGTTCATGACTATTCTCGTTCACAGCTGGCTATCTCATTAAAAGAGATTTCCTAGACTGACAGAAAATAATGGCTTTCTAGAACCACTGAGCTGTGCAGACTATGTGATGAGTTGAAATAAGATATACCATCATAAGGACTCCTAGTAATCAGCAAATGCTTATTGATACACATGAGAGATAGAAGAGCAGAGCTGGAAGAGGCCTTCCATGGGTCCACCTCTTACTCACTGAGTGCCCTGTACTGAGTGTCATGCATTGTTCCGTGCTCAGGGCACACAGAAAGGAAAGACGTGGATTGTTTGCCCTTATGGAGTTTACGTTCTAGCAGAGGATACAGCCTATTCACAAGTAGATAAATAGATAAGATAAATTCTGCTCTCACTCCTGCTGACTCAAGGGAGACAGGAAATTTTCCCACAGTGGTTTGAGCACAAGAGGTCTCTGTAAGTAGTAGAAATAAAGGTTTCTGGAGACAGACTTTAGGTTTGAGCTTATGGTATGTGAGCTTTCCTTTCTGGAAAGCTGCCTATGTACACTCAAAATGGCTTAAATTCCTATTTCTCTTTTCCCTGGAGCTTTTATATAGCTTCTGAGAGACAGTTCCACCCTTTCCTGGCCAGGCCTCCCACAGTGTCTTTCCTTCTATGTAGTGCACAGAGAGATACTAAAATGTCCCTAAAGAGTGTCTGTCCTGACAGACGATGACACCGTCTCTAGGGCCAGTCTAAGTAAGCACTGCCCACACCTAGAGCGACGAGATCCTGGGTTTGCAAGTTAAAAACTGTGTTGTTCCTCTTGCCCTTGTGGGTCATGTCTACAGCTGAGTAGGCCTCTAGTATCACGGTGCCATTCTGAGAGGGATCCTGCAAGCGGAAATGCCTGGCGGGGAGGAGCCCAGTCTGTGAGGGAGCTGAGGGCAGACCCTTTGTTCCTGTCACCTATTTCACGAGCCTGTCAACAGCGCAGCTGTGCTGGCACGACGTGGGGTGATACCTGCCTTGTGCACCAGAGGACAGAGCATTATGCTGTCTGTGCAGCACCTCCCTTAAAGCTCACTGTCCCTTCCTGCCGCCTTCCCACAGCTCGCTCTCCCTCCTCCTTTCTCTTCATATCCTTCCACCTTCTCTCCTCTCCATTCTGATCAGCTCTAACACTCCTTAATACTCATCAGTGTCACACCCTTGCTAGTTGGTGACTGGAACTTAGAAGTCTTGGTTGGAGCCCTTCTTTGTCACTCACTAATGGCATAAGCTTGGTCATCTCACTCTTCCAATATTGATCACCTCCTAAGTGCTGGACACTGTTCTGAGCCTTTGGGCTAGTACAGGAAAGACGCAGATCAGACAGCTGTCCTGGTGAAGCTCAGGTTCTAGTGAGCATAGGCAGACCATAAAGAGTAACTGTAGTACTCATGTAAGTGAGAAAAGTACTGTGGGAGAAAAAAAACATGAAGCCAGACTAAGGATGAACACAGGGCATGAAAGAAGGCCACAGGGGTACCATTTCTGAGACTTCACGTGCTTATATGTAAAACGTGGGTGATGCCCACTGGCTCTCCTTCCCAGAATGCATGAGACAACACAGGTAAAAGGTATAAAGCATAAACCATTAGATGCACATTTACTGTTTGAGAAAGAATCCTCTCATCTGTATGGCCCAAAGTTTAAAATAAACTCATTTGGGTAAGAAATGAGTTTATTTGGTAAGGGGCAGAAAGCCACATTTGTGAGTGCCTGCCTACCTTGTGCCACTTAGCTGTGACAGCCTCAGCTCAGGGGTCTCCTCTCATCTCCAAGGTGGGCATCCTTATTCCAGCTCTGTGGCTGACAAAGCAAGGCTCAGAGTGAAGAAACCCGCTCAGGGTCCAGCCACAGAGCTGCGGTTTCCAAGGTGACGATCCATCTCTGTCTTTCCAAGGCTCTTTTCTCAGGGGATCTCCTGTGTTAACCTGACTGGGTGACCTCTGACGTTCCTCCAGTTCTGAGAGTGTATGATGTTTTGGTGATTACTCTCCTGTGTGGGGGTAATTGGATGACCCAAAGATAAACACGTCTCTGAAGGAAATGAGTTCCTTCGTTTCTAACAGGAAGCTCATTTCTCAACTCTCCTGGCAACATAGATATTGGGGACACAGACATCAGCATCAGGAGCTTTGACTCAAGGGGCTTCCTCCATCTTGGGGGGTCCTGCAGCCCCAGAAGAAAATAAGAGTATGAGGGATTTTGCTGGTGTTTCTAGGCGTCCTGATAACAAAGTAAGAAGGATGGGCCACAGTTGAAGAATCAGCTTCTGACAGCAAGGTAATTATCAAAAGAGAGCAACCTTGGCTTTTTCCTTTATAGAACTGAGCTCAACACAGCTGAAAGTACAAGGTGGCAAGGAAAGGCAAAAACGTATATATCATTTCAAGTTCCAAGCTTGTGCACAGAAAGAATTGACAGGCGTGTTAAATATGGCTCTCCCAGAAGTTAACTAGGAAAAAAAAATGTTTTGTTCATGCTATTTTCCCAGTGTCTGAGGTTTAGAGGTATTAAATCACTTAATATTATAGATAACAGTGTTTTTCAGCTGTTATCTCATGTCTGATCCCTGCCAGGTTATAAATAAAGATAGTCCGATTTACATATTTATTAGCTCCATTTTACAAGAAAACAGCAGCCCCGCACCTCCCATGGTCCTGAATCTCCACTGACTGGCAAGGACATTTAAAATAAGCCCCCTGTTGCAAATTCTCATTTTATACTGGTCACAGTGATAGCTGTGCATGAAATTATAATAGGGAGAACTCCCAAGTTGGAGCTGGATATCAAGTTTAAGCGCGATGAGGTCATTTGCTGAGTCTGTGACCCCTCTAATTAGGAGAGAGAGTTACTGATACCCCTGAATCCCTCGCTTGGGAACACAGTGGCCTCCATCTGCTCTCAGAACAGAAGTTCAGATTATAACATGCTCTGTCTTCCATTGGTGGTGGCATCGCGTTCTTTGCGGAAAGGCCTCTCACCTGGAGGGGACAGTAAATGCAGTGCCCGGTGTCCTGGCCCCGCTGACTGTGGTAGGCTGTGTAGGAGCACTTGAACACTGCAGAGTCCAGTCACTCTCCTGGGAGTGTGAGCTCCTTCAACCAGAAGGCACTTAACACAATTAGTCTCCTAGTCCAACTTTCTTTATCTCATAGAAAAATATGTATGGATAAAATTTCTGCAAGGATTTGTCCTCCAGACCTAGAAGGACTGGCGAAGTATTCGACAAGGAAATGCAGGCATCCTGACTGAGGAGGCGGAGAACGCTGGAGTCTTTTTATATCTTAGAGAAGAGATGCTCACCTGTGTTAGGTGGGCATGCCTGCAGGTGGGCACAGAACAATAAAACTCTGAATGGATCCAAATTTTCATTTCACTTCATTTGACTTTAAATAAAATGTGTGACTACTGACGTCATTGAGTGATGATTCAGGTATTATGCCAGTGGCATTGCCCACAATGGACCCAGATTGCTATGGAAAAAGAAATCTCTTTAACAGTCTCCTGCTTCACTGTTAATCCAACAACTCACTGGCCTCTTGCCTGTTTACATGGTCATGAGGAGGGCTGTAAGACAATGTGGACGTTTGGCACAGAGCTTCTCCAAAGGAGGTACTCATTGCTTCTTTTTTCAAGGCTGGAAACAACTTCATATCCACTCCAAAAGGAGGCCCCTTTGGAGATGTCAGCCAGTCCTACTTTGCATCCTTATCTAAGGAGAGTGTGTGCGTATAACCTCCGAATGCTTCCAAGACTTTCCATCCAGGTAACATTTACAGTGGAAATAGGTAGTAGTCCCCGATATGCATATGTCTATAGCTTCTTTCCTTTGAGAATTTCTGATACCTTTAATGTCATTAATATAATCGTTCTGTTGGACTCTCCCTTCATCTCAGTGGAGGTCCAGCCGTGGAGGGAAGGTGGGGAGGGGTTAGGCTCAAGATTCCTCTCTGGCCCAGTGTGCCCTCGCACAGCATGTCTTCAGTCCTGAAGAAGGTTCCATCTGTCCACAGGTGCAGGGATGGCCACCTAAGACAGGCTCCCAGCTCCATTACTTTGCCTGCATTCCTCTCCAGACTGGTTGGGTACAGTCTGAACTTCCCTCTTGTGTTCCAATGTGAAGCCATTGGCCTGATCCCTGCGGCTCTGCAGAGCCATCAACGGTGGCCCCACTTTTGCTGACTTCTAATAAATGACAGAATAAATTCATGATCATATGGACCATCGTAAGCATAACTCCATGTAAGAAATTCAAGAAAACCCAAGCCCCCTCCTTGTCCTAATCACGTAGCCTTGCTCTGTGTCAAAACCTCTGGGCCTTGAAAGTGTTTGTTGAGCATTTTCAAGTGACTTACATTGTGACGACAATCTTCCTACTTTGTCACTTCCTACTTACCTGGCCCTGCTCGGCCCTCTCTCTCTGCTCCCCACCCACCACTGCTCTTCTCCACTGTCAGCTTCCCAGCATCCTGCAGAGTTGTGGGCCAGGCCCAGAAGCCTTCCAGGTCCTCACATCCCCTGTAGTGCTTTGTGCCACCTGCTTCTGTTCAAGTTACCTCCTGTATGTGTGATGCTTATTCTGTCTGACTATCTCTTCTTTAGGGCACAGCTCTGGTGCTGGCTCCAGGCAACTGAGAATGAATCCCTAAGCCCCAGAGTGGTCCTTGTGTGACAGAGAGTAGCCCTGCTAGAGGACTTACTGTATGATATTGAATGTCCTGCTTGCCTGTGTGCCTCTACCACAGGGGGCTTCCTCCAAGGGGGACCCAAAGCCAGTGTTATTGGCCAAAATTGATTGAGCGTTATTAACCACTGTAGTAATAACCCAGGCTTTATTTTTATGTTCACTTAGCAAATAAAGAAAGCAAGGTTTGGAAAGGTTAAGTTGTTTATAGATAAAGAAATTATATTCCTACTGCCTTTATCAGAGCCAGGGGAAATGACTAAGTAGGTCTTTTTATATGTGTAGGTTTTAAATATACTAATCTCACTTTTCTCTTAAGTGACAGGATTATCATCTTTCTCATCAGTACCTTCAGGCACAATACAAACTTCAGATAAAAGGGCCGCATATTTACAAATATAACTTGTTGTTGACATGCAACTGTCTTGGGCTTACAATCCTCTAGATTCAGCTCTGAGACTCACGCCAGTGAAGCTAAGGTACATTAGTAAAAATTAGGGAGAAAGAGCTTTAACTACATTTGCAAAATGTACTGTCATTTATAAGGTGGCTCTCATTGTTGCTGCGTCAAGGCTACTCATGTGCTGTGTCTCGCTGTCCCTTTAACTTCCACTCTCTTGCTCTTTGGGGAAAGGGGAGTGATGTATACTTCTAATTATAACCGACCAGGCTCTTGCCCACTCTGCTCGCTTCCCTGCAGGTTGCACTATTTGCCAATATCTATTTAACTGTGGCGGTAACAGGAAAAATTCCCAAGTCTAATCAGCTAGAAATTCCCTGGCGCTCTCCCACTTCAGTGGAATCATAGTCTTGCACTGGAGGTCATCCTTAAATATGAGAGGGGAGCAAGGCGGCAGGAAGATTGGTATTAAAAATAGAGCCAAGCTCCAGACTCTCCCTCTCTAGAGCTCATGGAAGATGCGGGCCTTTTATTATTCATGCTTAGCGCTGACACCATCCCCTCTGCCTCAGGAGCACACCAAGGATCTCACAGTGCCCTGGCTCCATCTTGCCAGCTGCCAGGGTTGGCATCTGTGGGAAGGTTTGTTTTTTCCCCTTCTACCCATCACATGAAGGCAGGGTGGGTCAAAGTAAATGAAGTGTCTGTCCACCCCCTGGGCCTGCCTCCCTCTCTGAAACCCTGAGCACCCCTCCCGCTGCTGCCGGCCCCATCCCTAGGCCTCAGGCTGCCTCAGCCTTGAACGTGAGCTGCCCCAGAGCTCACAGGTTAGGAATGGAGGTTACCAATCTGCTCAGTCTCTATGTTGAGTAGAAAATATGCTACCAACAAGGAAAAACTTGGGAAAAATAAGGGAATTTCTTCTAGCCAGAAGTCAACTTTCATTGATTCTAACCTAAAACTCACTCTAGTGCTAGTGTTAGATAGTAAAGAATATATTTTTAGGCAGGGGAAAGCTTTTTAGAAAATCTTGGGTTTCACTCCATCATAATGGATCCTGGGAGGAATAATTAGATGAACAAGAAAAAGGGGAGAGAGCATTGGTTGAGTACTTTCCATGTCAACACTGTGCTAGGTTCTGAATTCAGAATGACTTATTTAATTGTTACCATACTAATACCCATATTTTCGTACTTGAGGATACTGAGGTTTCAGGAGGGCAAATGGATACCTCTTCTGAGCTCACATTCCCTGATGGAAAGCTGAACCCTGTGATCTCCAAGGTGCTGACTTTCACTTCACCCCAAGTTGGGAGGACTGGGGTAAAGTGTTGACCCAGGTCAGATGAAGGTGCATCATCTGCTCAAGAAGTCCGGTCACTGGTCACTCTTTTAGAGAAGGGTGCATGGTCCTCTGGTCCCAGTCCAATGCCTAGGTTAGGGGCCATGCCCAAGCAAGGGCAGGGTCCAGTGGCCAGTAGATGCACTTGCAGAGGCACAGGTAGCAGGAGACAGGTTCCAGGGAGGTCCAGAGCAGGCTCCAGGGACTCGTCTGTTTGAAAGCTGGAGGGCAGGACAGACAACTGGGTGGATAGGGAATACCCAGTCACTGGTCCAGACCCTCAGGATTGGGGAGGGACCTCCTGCAAACCTGGCCTGATGCTGAGGTGCTGAGCAGGTATCCAGGACTTTATGGCCAGATCTGGGATAAAGCTGGTCCCTCAGGAGGATCTCTGGTATCTTAGCTTGCCTGGCTGGGAGACCTGCTAACGATGGAGATGCAAAGGACCCTGTGAAGGCCTTAGGCAAAGCCTAACTATCACCACATTTTAGAGAATCAAACAGGATTACTAATTCCTTCCACATTCAGTGAGTAAGCATGTTGCTCAGTCACCAACTGTTTTTTGGGCCCTACAATTCTGATATTCCTCTAAGAGTTGGCTCCTCCTTCCTGTGCAGTGGGTTGTGTTCTGCTCTAGGTATGAAAAGACACAGGGGTGTTCTGTGCTGGGCGTCACAGGAGATGAGTTGGCAAGACAGGCCCAGGCTCTCCCTCACGGAGTTGATGGGCTAGTAGAGAAGACAGGACACAAGTTGGAAAGTCATAATACCAGGTCGGGTGTGATAAGGACCCCAGTGGATAATGAGAGATGGAAGGAACTTAGGGGGAGGGAGGAAGGAACAGGAGAACTGAGATGATAGCTGACATTTCCAGGACTGCGTGAACTTTGCTTTCAGGACCACAAGGTGAGGTGTGGGGTCAGGAAGTATAGGCTGCAGGACTGAATTTCAGGTGTGGGTGACCCTCCTTGATGTGACATGTGTCCCTTCTGTCCCTCTCTGGCTGGTCCATTGCAGCCAGGGAGACAAAGCTCCTCATTATCCTTCATGTCAACATGCGACCTCAAAATGCCAGTACCCTACTCTGCGTGTGTTTCCAATGAAACACGCTCTCTTTGTGATGACCTCTCACTGACAAATGACCTGTCCACCACAAAGTGGTCTGAGACCAGATCCCTCTGGCTGGACTTGAGGATTGAATGCCCCTTCCCTGGAGCACGCTGGGTTACACGGGTAGAGTTAGCAAGCCTCTCTCTCCCAAAGGGTGCCTTACATCACCAAACAGCAGTACCCCTGAAGAAGGGGGTGCAAAGCCAATCTGTCAGTCCAATCACATTTGCTATTATCCTAGAAAATCTTTAGTAAATAGAATTACCTGGAACACAGATAATTCTACCCTATGTGTCTGTTTCCTGTCAGTTTTGCAGGGGACGTATTTTCTTCTTCCTTAGTACCTGTGTATTCTTGGGCAGGTATTTTCATCAGAGCTTGACTTGACTTAAAATTGTGTGAGGACCTTGAGAGCAGAGAAGTCATTTTCCCAAAGGGCTGTGGGCAGTGACACTGAAGTTGGACTGCTGGCCTGGCTGGCTCTGTGATGGTCTCATCTGATTCTGACAGCCCAGGGGGTGGACAAGGGGCTGACTCTTTATAGATGCTGTTCTGTGGCTGCACATAAGGATGCTGCATGGAAGTCAGCCCTTCTATGGGGTAACTTTGTTCAGGTCTGTTCTGCAAGGCTTCCAAGGTTGACCCATTCCAGGTTCCGGATTCCTAAAGGCCTAGGGAGTCACATCCTTTGGCTGAAGTTACTTCTCCTCAATCGCATAGTGTGACAGAAAGAGAAGTGACCACAAGTCAGGCAGCTGGGCTCAAATAGCACCTTTAGTAACTACTAATTGTGTGGGCAAAGTATTAAATGTAATCTCTCTTAAGTCTCTGCTTATCTGTGTAATGAAATCAACAGTACCTATTTCAGAAAGTGGTGAATGTGAAATGAGTCTGGATTATAGCAAGCCCTTAGTGAGTGATAGCTGTGTCTAATATCCCTTCTTTGAATTTCAAAGCTCTAGCGAAAATGATTTTTAAGAAAAACTGAACCCATGGTTTTAAAAACACTATTTTGAGTATGCAGGATTATAGTTGCTAAAGGTTTGCTAAAGGGCTGGCTTGAGTGTGGACACTTACAAAAGTGTGTTTATGCGCGTACAGGTCCAGATGCTGTGTATCTGGGGGTGCTTATGTGTAAACACACATGCCCCACACCTCAAATTAATTGCAGATGTTGTGATATTTGGTTCCAGCATTAATTTACAGCCCCACCTCACTACGGAATTATCACTACTAAACAGAATTAACATCAGTGTGTCTTGTTATTATAAATACACCTGCTGATAAGAGTTTCCCCAGGGTCTTTCATTACCATTCCCTGACTCCAGTGCCGGCTGGGCTGGACCAGCCCCAGTTCACCTGGTTGCCGGGAGAGAGAAGCAGAGTACAGTTATTTGACAGGACTAACAAGCCCCTTTAGGGTTTCCTCCAGCCTTCAAACAGGAGAAGGAATGCCACACACAGCTCTGTGCCTCCAGTAGGGGCAAGAAACATCTGCCGCACCTTAGGGAGAGCACCCACACCCAGCCCTGCTGATGTGTTGTGTCATTAACTAGATCATATCACTGACTGAGTTTCGGTGTAATCCTCTGCGCACCGGCCCTTCTGGGCAGGACCAGCAGGTTTTGTGTGTGTGTGGAGGGTGCAGTGTTCATTCCTGTGTCCACGGTGTCTAGCCTGCCTTGTGCAGCTGCTGGCGCACATTCGATTAGTTGGATGGATGGGCGGATGGATGGATGGTGGGTGGGGGGTTGGCAGATGGGCGAGTGGGTGGGTGTGTGATGAAAAACAATGGTAGACTGGAATGTGCAGCCCCATTTTCAATAGGGTCTTTGACCTTGAGAGACTGGGAGAGAGCAAACTGCGATGATCACCCAGGTAAAGGATCCACTTGTACCTGAATTTTTCTAATGTTCAGTCAGTGTTTTTTGTATTTTGGTTTTTTTAGTTTGAATATTACAGGAAAACATCTTGTCTGTGTTTCAAAATGAGCAGGCCCCAGCCTGGTCCCTGACACAGTCAAGCAACTGTGCGTGGAAAACCAGTGATCTTAAACTCTCCCCACTTTCACACCTCACTTAGTGCCTTCTGGGCATGGGGGACCTTCCGAGCTCACACAGGTGTCAGCAAACTCTTTCATAAGGGACCAGACAGTAAATAGTTTAGGTTTTGCAGGCCCAAAGGCAAAGTCAAAGACATGTTGTAGGTACTTAGAGAACCATCTAAAATGCAATCATCTAACAATGTAAAGACCACTCCTAACTCAGGTGCTACAAAAACAAGAGAAGAGCTACACCGGGCCCACTGGCCATTGTTTGTTAGCTCCTGGCTGAGAGGGGTGAGGCAGGGCAGCAACACAGCAGTGTTTTCCTGCTGGGAAAACGCACCACAGATTGGGCTTTTCTGGTGTGTGCTTTCCATGCATTTCCATGTAGGATCCCCAAGTCCTTCCTGTGTGCACACTCACTACAGATGAAATTGTTTGTTTCTGGTCTGCCTTTTCCACCAGCCACTGGTAGCTCCCTTATGGCAGGAACCACACCTGGCTTACTCATCAACTTTTCCCACTATTATGCCTGGTGCATACACTTGCCCAATAAATATCTGTAGAACAAATAAATTACAGAGCTACATTTTTACAATCCATTTGTTCCTGGGCTATCTCTTACATCCCAGGAATCTTTTTTTTTTTTGGTGCATCTGTCCCATCATGGTTTAATTACTGTGGCTTTAGAGTTTAACATTTGGTGGTGTGGTCACAGGAGGCACGATTCAAGCAGTGGGCTGGCTGCTAGAGATACAGCTATAAGCATAGAGAGATGGTGGTGTTGTCCTCATCAGCATCAAATCCTAATAGGGTCATGGAGGAAGAAAAGCTCAATTTCAAAGGAGAAATGGGCAGTGTTTTCAAGGTCTGAGGAGTGAATGCATAAAAGCGGGAAGTGGGTAGAATACTTTATCAAGGTGGGTAAGCAGGCTTGCAGGTCAGGCACTGGCAAATCTTCAAATTGGGACTTGGGGTTTTTATTGGAGGGGAGCTTTCTGGGAGGCATTTGTAGTTTCTAATAAGAGCAGGCTACTTCCAGCCCCCAAACTAAGCGGTGGGTGTTAGTATCTACGTAACAGAACCCAGAGTCAATTCCTGCCGAGACCGTATGACTGGTGTGGTGCTCAGGGTGACTTGTTCACCTGATCCTCCTGACGTAGCAGCAACATAAACTGCTCAGGCTGTTCCGCTGTGCCCTTGCTTTGGACCAAGGGTTAAGTGTGGATTTAAATTTTAAACAGCTATCTGAGACAGTTTGGAGACGATCACCCAAATGTGCCCTTGGCTGGGGCTTGCTTCTCCACTGCCCCAAATGTGGATACGGTTGCTGGCTGCCCCAGATTTCGGAGTGTGAGATGGCAAGAGGTGAAAATGTCACTGTTCCTGGCCAGGAAAGGAAGCTGAGACCGATTTAGAAATCTTGTCAGCTCCGTGCGCTGCAGAGCAATTAGACGTGTATTCTCGTCTTTGCACCTTGGTTGCAGTATTCCCGACATTTTCGTGTTCGTGTTGTGCTCTCTCACCGTGAGCTTGCACCTCAGTGGGAAAAACTGGGCCTATCTTTTACTTTCTATTTCATGTTTTGGTGTGAAGTTAGATCCTGACTGAATTTCCATAGCCCAAATCCTACCCTATGTGATTTTAATAGACTAAGTAAGTGGAATTGTTTTACAATGCAAGTAAGTCCCCAGTGTTCTGAGCTTTAAAAGTTGAGGTTTTGTTAAGCAAAATATAACTGTAATGAAGCCCTACTTCCCATGCGTGGATACCCATGAGGGACTGACACACAAAATGTCTCGGCTGAAGTCTTAGGAAGGAGGGAGAAGAGCGTGCTGGTTTCTGTATCCATCTGCGTGCTGTGAGCCCAGGGTGGACTTGTCATCAGAGCCTCTTTATCACCTTCATTCTAGGAGTTCAGATTCCTTTCTTGCAAGAGAAGGGATTTCTCCTGGGGCCTTGGGATGAAAGCATCCTTGGCCCTTCCCAATTCTCTCCCTTATTGCTGGGAACTATAACACCTTCATGGGAAAGTGCTTTGAGTAGGGCTGGCAGAGGGCACCCCCAGAGCAGTCTTCTGTCCCAGCTTTCTGACCTTTGCTCTAGCCCCACACCAGACTGTGACCTTCTAGAGGACAGGGAATCTACAGTGAGTGATTGAACAGATCAGAGTTGTTGTTTAAAGGTACAAACTGGCAACTAGTAGATAAATAAGTCCGGGAGATCTAATACACAGCACAGTAAATACAGACCACAATATCGTGTCATAAATAACATCAAAGTTGCTGAGAGACTAGATCTTCATTATTCCCACCACAAAAAAGAAATAATTACGTGATATGATAGGGGTACTAACTAGTGATGAAATGGCAGTTATATTACAACATGTCAGTGTATCAAATCAACATGTTGTACGACTTAAATTTATACAATGGCATGTGCCAGATATATTTCAGTGTAAAAGAAACAAGATGAATGAAGTAACCACAGGAAGTGGCTGGAATCCAGTTAAAGGTATGGTGCGACTTAGAGATAGCAGACTTCATTCAAATCCAGCTCCAGCACAAGCCTTTTGACCTTTGTGACTTACTTTGCCCTCTCCCTCTTTTCTTTTTAAGATTTTATTTGTTTATTTTTAGAGAGGAGGGAAGGGAGGAGAAAGACAGGGAGAGAAACACCAATGTGCGACAGAAATGTCAATCAGTTGTCTCTCATGCGTCCTAACCAGGGACCAAACCTGCAAACGAGGCATGTGCTATGACTGGGAATTGAACTGACGACCTTTTGGTCTGTAATACAGCGCCCAACCAACTGAGCCATACTGGTCAGGGCTACTTGGCCCTCTCTTTGCCTCAGTTTCCTCCTTTGTTTGGAGAAATGTAATCCCTGCTTCAGAGGAGGGTTGTGGAAATTGTACGTGACATCATACATAAACCATATGGCACAGCACCTAGTCCCAGGGGCCAGCTGAGAAAATCCATTTCTGAGGACTGACTATGCTCCAGTCACGGCACCAGCCCTGCTTTTTTCTGTGAACATTGTCAGGACCCCTGCCTTTACCATTTTATTTAAATAAATGGTAATTTTATTTAAGTCAAGTTAGTAATGAAGAAAAATTCCTCTGTTGTACATCTTAATAAAGTAATATTTCCCACTCATATATATAGGGTAGCTAAATTCCTTCCTTTGCCTCTGTGTTTCTGAAATAGTCCCTGCCTCTTCCGGTGAGTGGTCACCCCCTACCAAAGCTCAGCCCTGTTTGTAACTCTGTTCACTGCCTTAAGAACAAACTAACCAAAAAAATCTTTTTTAACTGAAGTGTGCAAAAAAGTAAAAAGAAAATAGCTCAAATTACAACTCAATGAATTTTAGCCTTTATTTTTTATTAAGCCAACTATCTCTAGCTTTTTTTCCTACTCTTATGGAGAGGAATAATAAATTACCTATCTATAAATTTCACAAATGCATACATTTGGAAGAATTTGTTTTACCAGTGTGTTGAGTGTAGTGGATCATCTTTTTGAGTTTTATGAATATCATAATATGGTATATCTTTAAAATTATGTTCCTCTGCTTCCTCAGGAGAACTTCTCCAAATACCTTACATGACTTTTTGAGGCTCTTTGGAGTCTAATTTATATCTTTTGGATGTTATACCGTGCAGAAACCAGCCTCAAGGCCACCCAGAATGATTCTGTTTATATTTATTTGATTTAGTTTTATACTTTCTGCAGATATGGAAGAATGGCCCCAAAATGGCCTCTGGAAATGCGGTTATCACTCAGCTTAAGTGTGGGACACAATTGCTCCTCTGCTGCTGGGAGGCAAGGTCAGGGCTGTGGAAGCAGCGATGGGTTATATGTTGGAAATACAGACATGTTTGGGGCAAAAGTAGGTTTACAGTTGTTCATATGGAAAATTGTATGTATATAAATAAACCGTAACATATTGGAAACCAAGTGGGCGCAGAACCAGGGGGGTTAGAGTATTAAGGTTTTTTAACGAATGACCTTCAACTTCATTATCTTTTCTCAAATTCTTCAGACTAAGAACTAATGCCCTTTTCTTTTTCACAAAACCCCTACATGCTAAGTTGGGCATAGATCTCTTGGTACAGTAGCCACGCACTCTTTCAATGTGAGCACTTTCGGTCCACATTTGTGTATGCTAGGTGTTTTAAAGAGACCGAAAGCTTCTCAAAGAAGATGGTGTCTGAAGTTTTTTAAAGTCAAGTAGTTATTGAACTCTCACTTACCCACCAGGTATACATGAAGAGACAGCTGAAAAGTTAGTTGGGGGATTTTTTCCCCTCTATGGATTTTACCCCACAGTTCAAACTGAGACTTAACCTTTGTTACCACCACTGTCCTCTTGGTTGTTAGGTGTCCTTTGAGGTCTCGTTAGGAGTCTACCCCGTGCTATAGCTCATGCAGAAGCTGGAAGAGAGTTGAGAAAATGTGTCCAGATTTATAGAATTAGGAAGGGGTATAACATAATATAATATAATAAGCAATCCAGAGTCAGCAGTGAATGAAAGTGGAGGGTTAGTGAGAAATGAGACTGGAGACTAGACTTTAAGAGGTGAGCACACAATAGGGTATACAGATGTGGTATTACAAAGTTCTACAGCTGAAATTTATGTGTTATTAACCAATGTTACCCCAATAAATTTAGTAAAAATACTCATAAATAATAAAAAAGACAAGCTAGTGTTTTTACAGGTAGCAGGTCTATAGAATGTTTTAGTCATTATTAAATGACAGTCAAGGGCTACATGATGAAATCCACCAAAACTTATATTTCTTGCACTGTTTTGTTCTTATTATGGGAAGGATATTAGCAAGCAATGGAAAGACCACATCTGAGCAATTTCTCTGGCTTTGCTATTGGTATGAGCCTCACATCACTAAAAGCCTATTGGAAAGCAGCAATTATACTGGAAATCTAGCATTCTGTGATTGTCATCATAATCACTTCCTCCACATGCTACTAATTCAGAACAGACACAACATGGACTTCTTCACGTCCACAGGGGAATTTACATAATCTCAGGCCTTGTCCAGGTCAAGAGAGATTTCCATTTTCTAGCATATTTCCCATTAATTTACTCCAAAGGTGTAAACTGAGTGTTGTGGCTTCAAAGTGGTCAAGTCAAGGGCATTCAGGATATGAGATAATCAGAGTAGGGCCCATGCTGGCTGAATTGAAAGGCTCAGTTACTGCTGTCTGCCTTGGCTTGCCAGGGCACTGCTAGGCAGCAGGGAGCCAAATCCAGGGGTCCTTGCTGCATGGCCTATTGAGGTAACCAGGCTAAGTCCAAGAGATCATCTTGGCCTCATCCCTGTGTCCAAAGGAGATGTTGTCTAAGGAAGTAGCTAATATTTTCTTGTGTGAGGTTTGGAGTAATTCATGGATTGGAAAATGTGTCTCTTGTCCACATGGAGGCATTCAAAGATAACAGCTATTTTGAAACCGTGGTTGGACTTGTGCTTGTTGAAAATGGCCCTATGCTATAATGACCCTGAAATGTAACATTATCTTTGAAATTTACAAGTGGTTTATTGCTTTAAGTGCCATCATGGAAAGTCCCCAGTGTCTTGGTTAGTCTATTCAATAGAGGCATTAAGACAACCACAAACTTTTTAGTCTTTGTTCCTCTTCAAGTGAGTTGGCCTGTTTTGCTAGCCTTCCAGCCCTCCGGGACAAGTCAATTATGAAATAAGACCA
The DNA here is from genome assembly GCF_022682495.2 of Desmodus rotundus. NCBI lineage: Eukaryota > Metazoa > Chordata > Mammalia > Chiroptera > Phyllostomidae > Desmodus > Desmodus rotundus. Next base: position 32,501,581 of record NC_071396.1, on the reverse strand, counting down.
TACATTCTCAGTGCTGACTATACCCAAGGGCTCTGTGAAGGTGGAGGAGGGGAAGGGTGATGATGAACTAAATGCACCTTGGATGAGGTCCCATTGTAAATGGGTCTCACAGTTTAATGGGTTATTGTGACACAAAAGGATCTTTGCTTGGCTACTAAAACCGTTTGTCCCTGTACAGGTTTCTTCTGTTCCCCGCTTCCTCTGCCTCTGTGCCCTCCCCATGCCCACAGTCCTTCTAACTACCTTTCCTAACTACCCCTCCTTCCTGTATCCCACTTCATTCTCCAATTTGCCCATAATCAGCAGGGATGGAAGAACTTAAAGTCACCAGTGAGATGACATTATTTATGCCTGGCAGCACTGAAGAAACTATAATCTTGTTCTACTAGGGCCTAGGATGGTCCAAAGAAGGGCAACACCTAGGGTTTGGCTTCCCAGAGCAGGGGTTAAAGGGAAACATTCTCTCAAGGAAACCAAGAGTGGAAAAGACAGAGGAGGTGCCTGAGACAGAGGCCCTTGAGAAAGTCATTTCATATCTATGACCTTCAGCCTCATTGGCTGAATAAAGGGTTATTGAGAATAATAAAGGGTTATTATAATGATTGTGAATAATCTATATTGTGTCTGACGTATGGGAGGTGTGTGAAAACTATGAGTTACTATTCTATGGTCACTATCATCATCAGAGCTGAGGACCAAGCCAAAGATACCAGATATCAGTTGGCAAGCCCAAAGGGTAGAAACAGGTTCAAAAAATAATAGACAAAACCAAAAGTCTGACTGGGAGTGAAGTGATGCCTGGGGCTTTCTCTCTAAGTGATTTTATACACGTCACACCCCCAGCATTCAGAACCATGGAAGCAGAGTGCCCAGGTATAGGCAAGATCCACCAGACTCTACCTGGATTCTCCAAACACACAGCAGACCCTGGGGACTAAGTTCTCAGGCTTCGAGTCCCTGAGTCGCATTCCTGGCCCCTCACTGTGCCTAGATGGAAAAAAGGGCTGTTGAAGTTAAGGTTAAAAGAGATTAACCTACCAAATCCCATCACCAGTCAACATGCAGTGAACACTCACCAGACTTGTTCCTGTCTTTATGGTAACTTACATTTTTCTTTTAAAACATAAAAATCTGGAGTGCTAATGTAATTTATTAAGACTTTGCACTGTTTTGGGACTTTTTTTTTGCTGACTTTATGAAATGCTATGTCTATGGGATGAGATACTTAAACTTGCATTTCCACAAGAGAGAATTTGAAAGATAAAATAAAACTTTTGTCTTTGATCTCTTCTCTTTGTATGGGGGCTCATATTTTGAGAGCTGCAAATGCTCCTTTCAGGGGTCTGTATCCCTTCACCTCCTCGTGCACACCTCACCTCTCTATTGTATACCTGCCCTCCACAGAACCCACTTTGTCTCAGAGGGTCCCAATACCTCTTTATTGCCCAGACAGTGGGCTTTTCCCCTCCAGCGTGGCAGACTTGATTTCTTCACAGTTTCCAGCACAGTTGACTGCTCTTCCTCAATTTTGTCTCATCCTTTGCTTTCTCGCCAGGTTCACTTGTCTCTTCCTTTTAACTCATCATCTTCATTACTGGCAGATTTACTTACCTAAAATTCATATTATTTTCCTGTTTCAAATCCTTTGGCATTTTCCAGTGGCCTATGGGATAAAGGACAATTTCTCTTACATTGCATAGAAAGGCCCTTTGAATCTTGCTCCTGCTTTTCCTCGCAACTTTGTCTCTTATTAGGCCCCTTAGGAACCCTGTGTTCCAGTGACATGAATAGACGTCTTTCAAGTTTGTTATGCTTTTCCAACCCTTCATTCCTCCGCTTATTACAGGTTAACTCAGATGGATGGGGATTTTTACTTCCAGAAAGTCCCTGGGCTCAACATTGATCTACTCTAGAACCTGCTTGCTGTATGCCTTCCTCCATCTCTAGTTTTGAAGTACTTTATAAAAAGAACATATTTTCTCCTGATGACCAAAGGCCTAGCACAATGCCTGGCACATCATAGGAAGAAAACGAAACTTTATGTTAGATAGATGAGGTTGTGTTGGTTCACCTCCATTGTTTCTCAGCTATCTTTGTCCTCATCTCCATTCTCTCTGTTGTCTCCCAAACTAGAGAGTTAAGTCTTCATTTAGGATTTCGCAAAGCCTTTTAATTATTCTGTCTTGTATTCTATGTCACCTCACTAATATCCATCAGAAACACAGAAATCAGAGTAACGTTCCTGAAGTATTGTGTGCACAAATAAATCACCCAAAAGGCATAACTAGCAAAGTCCCACATATATATCCATGTTAGGAGAAATACTATTGTTTCCCTATAAGTTGACCCAATCATATCCTAAGATGATCTGCCCATTCATGACTAGTTCTGCATAGTAATTAGAATACTATGGAAGGCCCCCTTTCATTCATGAAAAAGTAATCAGAAAAATGTGAACAACCTAGTTGTTGAAGAATTTCATGATAATAATTTACATTCATAGTAATAACCCAGAGCCATAAGGAGCCTAAAATAGCTTCTGAATTTTCAAAGAAAGATTAAAATTATATTCAGCATTTTTTAGCTGTGATTTTAATCCTGTTCTGATTCTCTGAAAACTGACATATGGGGGGGGCGTGTATGTGTGTGTGTGTGTGTGTGTGTGATATGATCCCATTTCTTCCAAACGTATAAGGAATATATAATTGTCTTTTTTAGTTACATGCAATGTTCAGCATTCTTAGCACCAACTGTATGCCTGCCATTCCCCTAACCAATGTACACGATTTCTCAGGGAAAAAAAATTTTAAAAAGCTGGAATTCTATGGCACTTTCTAAATTCCCTAAATGAACTCCTCAAAGCCCTACAATGATCTGGACTGAGTTTAGATACTAGTTATTTCTTTATTTTTATGTATTTCCATAAGGAAGGCACATTGCTCTTCATTCCATGGAGATTTGTGATGGATTACAAAAGCACACAGTAACATTTCAAAAATGAATTAAAGTAAATATGCAGAAGAAGAAAAATAAACAAGGGTCAAATGTAAATTAAGCCAGGAGTGGCAGCCACCTAGGCATGTGTTTCATAAAGTGCTGCATAATCCTCATCCTGGAGCAAGGTAGTCAGTGTACATAGGTCTGACTTCCCCCTTCTCCTTCCTGCCTCCTTTTTTCCTTCCCACACAGGCCAGGGCAGATGGGCAGGTGCTTCCCTCCCTCCTCCTCTCTGGGGCTTGTCCACATGCATCCCCTTGTCCAGAGGTAGCATATCCCTCCCTGTCTCTCCCGGGATTATTTTAGATCTGTTGCTTAATTTACTAGGAAGAATAAATCATGTTTTGCCTGAAGTCTTAGGGTTAATCAGCAAAGATGTTACATTGTTTCTTTTCTTTTTTAAAAAAATTACATTCAATAAATCCTCCCCTAATAAACTTATGTACCCTCCCCTACTCTAAGAAGTTTGCCTTTTGTCCAGGAATCTAATACCTTGCAAGAAAGTGCGAGCTAGGTCTTGTCCCGCACTTGTGTCCTTGTCTACTCTCCAAGCCCCCAGAGTTTGTCCAGATGAACCCCATTATTGGCTTAAAGCCTCCTACCAATGGGGATCCTTTCTGATTCTCTAAAGAAGCTTAACCTTCCCAACAGTGGCTCTCTCTTGAATGGAATGCAGCCGCATAGTCAGGCAAAGCTTTCCTGTGCGTGGACACCTCTCCAGCCCACAGCACCTGCCTCAATGCTCTGTCTTGTCTCCGAAGTCTGGCTGGAGAAAGAAACAGGTGCTGGCTGAGTGTTGCTCCACTCTGGTTTCCCAGGAGCTCTCATGGTAGCCCCGCACAGTTACTTTTAGCTGCTCCTTTCCTCCTCCTACCCCAATACCATGCACAAGGAAGACTTAGTTTGCTGTGCACCTCAGCCTGGAAGGCCAAATCCCTGTCTCCCTGCAATTGCACTGCTGGATGAGGAAGCAAAGGGCATAGGCCTCCTCCTCTGCATATAAATACACTGAGGCTTTTCCCATCTTTAAACCTATGAGCAAACCAGTTTACCTCCACAGACTTCGGGTTCCCCCACAGCACAAGCTGTCAATTTCCCGCACACAGACAGCTTTGGAGAAAGGAGCCATTTGCACACTTACTGTCCACACTGTCTTAATTTCCACCCTGTCAGTATTTAAAATGCCCATGTTTGGTTCACCAGAGATTTTTTTTTGCATTAATTTTGATTTTTAGAAAACACTGCCTTAAAATATTACCAATCTTGATTACTTACTGTATTTTGCCATACACCCATGTTTTATAATGTACACCCATGTTTTAGGCCTGAACTCTCAGGGAAAAAAATCTCTTGTTTCAATTTTTATTTCAAGTACTCATTTATTTATATTTAGATACTTGTTTTTGTGTTATAAAGGGTATTTTGCATACAGATATAGCTAGTGCTTTGTAGAGTTACACTTTTAATGCATAAGCATAAATAAAAAAATTAAAAACATTTATATTGATACAGAATTAGTACTACCTATGTATAATGCACATCCTTATTTTTCCCTCAAAAATATAGGCAAAAAAGTGTACACTGTAGAGCAAAATACTTAGTTTTTGATATTCCCTTCCACTTTGCTCCCAAGGCAAGTGCCTCACTCACCTTCCCCGGCCCTGGCCCTGCTCCTGTCATCCTCCGGCTTCTGCTCCCAACGCTGCGATGGAAATTGACTTGAAAGGTTTATAAAAATCCTTGATGTGTTATATTGTTAAAGGGCTCTTCTTCACTCTCTTAGGTGACATTCTTTTGAGGATTTCAAACAATCAAACAAAACATACACAAAGGTAATGATTATCAAAAATGCTACTATACTTACACATAAACCCGTTCCTGAAGTGTCAACATCTCGTTTTCTTCCCTATTTCTGTATTAATTTAATACCACTTTTGTACTTCCTAACATTACAGTAACACTCAATTATAAAGCTTTCCAGGGCTATAATATTCGCACCCAGACCAAGAAGAAAGTAAGTATCCATTCAGACAGCCAAGACTGTAAGATCCGGCTGACCATTTACTTCTTCCATATGGCATAAACCCAGGTCATTTTCCCCGAGCTACAGACATTGGGGCTGAAGCTTTCCTTTTAAGATAATCTTCTTTTTTTTACACAGATTAAAAAAAAAAGTAGGTCCATGCTTTCCTCGCAGATTTTAGTTTTAGGAGCCTGGAATTTCTGTATCATGCGTTGAAGTCTTCCTTGGCCAGCATGACACAGTCCATCGTCCCGTTGCTGGGATAACCCAGACGTCGGGGTAACCCTGCCTACCGGCATTGTTTACAGTGTGGGGATGCCACACTGTTGACTCATTATAAATCAGGGAAACTTCCGGAGGTAGCACCCCTAGGAGAGATGGAACCAGGGTTGTGCAGTGTGGGCTGCTGTTTAAGACATTTGGCCAGTTCCTGAAACTGGAACACAGTTTAGCAGCAACTCTGCTGAGGGACTGTGTGTGAGCACAGGGGCCTCCGGCCCTCCTGCTCTCTGTTCTCTGTACCCTCCCCAAGCAGCTGGGCTGACTCCCAGTTCCCCGTAGTTCTCCTTCTCTATTTATGCAGACAGACATTAGTTTTATGTCCTTACTTTAGAACCAGACAGAATTAATAGAAGAGATAAAACGTCAATTTATGTTAACGTCCTCTCATTAAAATTAATAAATAATTAAACAGGTCCCTTAATAGCCAAACTTCTACATTCGTTTTCATTACCTTTAGTATACTTCATATTAACTTTTTTCTTAGTGTAATTAGGAAATTATGGCCTTTCACAAACTCATCATATTTCAATTAACCACAATTATTATGCCCTTTTGGATGCTGAAATTATAATTTGGCCTGCGGGAGGCCTCTAAGCTAGTTCTTATGTCCTTTCAACCCTGTTCCTGGCATCTTTGGAAGCATCTCTGTTTCTGGCCACAGTGGGTATTCCAGGCTCATTCCACTGTGTGCGTGTGTGCATGCGCAAGCGTGCTCGTGCACACCCAGGAGTGCTAGTTTCCTCCCACTGAAGCAGTAAACATCCGAATCTGGCTGTTTAGGATTTTATGTGAGAACAGGCAGTGAATGTAACACTACTGCTGTTGAGACACTTCTAGCTGGAAAAATACTGCTTTTTACCATCATGACTTCACATTGATTTTTCCTAATAGTATTAACATAAGTAAATTGCTGTACGTGATGCTTCTCATAAGCATGAAGTTTTATTGACCTCTCAGACTTTCTAGTATATTGCTACAACAAATGACCTCAGCTTGAACCTTGCTTTTCTCATCATTCTGGCCCTAATATTGGTTTTCTGTTTGTCTTCCGGTCACACTGACATTCAGGACTTTGCACACTTGGTCTTTGTTCCTCCACCTCATGGTGGCCCTTATCATACTGATAACCAGTCTCCCCACAGGTGATTCCCTGGCCTTTGGGAAATGCACCTGAGTGGTTCTGGCTCCTGAGGAGTAATTGCCCTGGGTGGTGGCATTTTGAGTTTTGGCTGTTCCAAAAGGGATAGGCTTCACTCAGCTCAAGGTCTCCTTTCTCTGTTTGGGATTCAGTCTCGGAGGACCCACACTTCCCCGTATTTTGTCCACATCTCCTCCACCACCAGCTCTGTTTCTGTAGTTTGTAGCCTCTGACTTCTAGCACATTTGAATATGACATGTGGTCTCTGGATGCGCTCCTCAGTGAGGTCATGCAGAGGACTGGAGCAGTGTCCCCCCTCTCAGCCTGGTTAATGCAGCTCCTCCTCGAAGTCCTGGTTTTCTTACCTTTTTTATAAGGAGTGTCCTTGACTGGTAATTCCAGATTTACTAATCCCTTTGTTTAAGGGATCTGGAACTCTGCAAGGGTTTGCTCTGGCTGCAACTAGTTTAGCTTCCATCCACAGTTTGGGTGGGGCCAGAGAAGCCCTCCCCCTTCTACACCTAGGAAGAGGGCCCTGGACAAGGAAAACAGAGAGCACTTGCTTTGCGTGATAAGAGCTAGAAAGAAGAGAATACAAAGGGACTCAGAATAAGCATGGAATTTGGCATTGACTGCAGACAGGATTTCATTTTATGCCTCTGAACTGGGGCAGAGTGCATGAGAAATGTCAGTTTGCTGCAGGTTTCCCATTAAATGAAGCAGTCTGGGTCCTGAAAAAATGCAGTGTGTGCATTTTTAGTATTAATGAAAAAAATTTAAATTGTAGTCATAATGCATGTTTATTTTTTGAACAGTAACTCAGAAATGTGTGTGAATATAAAATCTGCCACTCAATGAGACTTCAGTGTTCTTCCAATATTCCCAGCATGCTAGGACAGATAGTAGTATTATTCCCATTGTAAAGATGGGTAAATCCCAGATCAGAAATGTGAGGTAAATTATCCATGGTCATAACTTAGTATGTGGTCAGCTGTGACTCAGAGCCAGGTAGTCTGCCTCCAGCTGTGGAACCCTTGTGCTACGTATGGGGTGTGTGTGTGTGTGTGTGTGTGTGTGTTGTGCTTGTGTTTTTGTCCATGTCTGTGATTATTTTCTCAGGAACGAGTCATTGGAGGGCAATTTCTGAGCCAAAGACAGTGAACAAATTTGAGTAATGAAATAGATATTACCAAATCACCCTCTAGAGTTTGTAATAATTCATGCCTCTGCCAGCAATTTAGTAGGGAGCCTTTCCATCCAACTGTTATCAGCACAGAAAACGTCCTATCACCTATCTATCTATCTATCTATCACCTATCTATCTATCTATCATCTATCTATCTATTTTACTGAATTTATTGGGGTGACACTGGTTAATAAAATTATACAGGTTTCAGGTGTACAGTTCTATAAAACATCATCTGTATGTTGCACTGTGTGTTCACCGCCCCAAGTCTGCCTCCATCACCACTTTCCTCCCCTTTATACCCTGTTCCTTTAAAAAGTGTTTTGCCATTTTAGTGGGGTGAATAAAATGTATCTTGTAGTTGTTTTATTTAGTATTTGATCAGTTATAAGTGTGAATGTTTTTGCAAGTTTATTGTATTTTCCCTTTAAAATATTCTTGTATGGATCCTCTGCCCGCTTTTCTTTTGGTGTATTGGAATTTTACTTTTGGATTTGTAACAGTGTAAACTTGTGTTTGGGTGATATTACCCTTCTGGCCTGTTGCTAAACTACTTTTCCCCATTTGTGATTTTTATTGTGAACTATGTTTTGATATAGAGGAGTTATAATTGTGGAATACTGAAATCTATCTAGCTTTTCCTTTGTAATTACTTTCATTGCTTTTCTGTTTAGAATGTCTTTCCCTCTCCAGAGATCTGGTAAGTATTCACTTATATTTTTGTCTATATATGATTTTTTAATCCATCTTTTAAAAATTGTTTAGTTTTTAGCTGCTGCACAGTGAGGATATGATTTGAGTTAATCAATTTTCTTAACCATCCGATGAAAAACCTCCCTTTCACTCTCTTTCTCTTTTTTTTGTGTGTGTGTGTGCTTGCTTTATTAAGCTGGAATATATACCGGGGTCTATTTCAGGCTGAGTGTTCCATTCTGTCAATCCATCTTCCATTTCTTGAGCTGGTTCAGTGTTGCTTGTGCTATATTTTAATACCTAGTAGGACGAGCCTCTTGAACTGCCCTGCCTTTCCTACTCCAGTATGTTCTTAGTTTTGGGGGGGGGGTTGCTTGTAATTCAACTGCATGAACTTTAGAATCACCAAGTAGTACAAGAAAGATAGTATGGCTTATCTTTTTGGTCTTCATCATGCCACCGAAATGTTTAATATAGCACAGCAAAATCACAGTCGTAGTTTTTGTTCTTTCGCTGTGCGTCTTTGTCAAGTTTTGTGTCAGTGTTACGCTGGCTTCGTAAAGTGAATCTGTATTTTAAACTTTTGTTTTTATATATGGAATTACCTGTCTTTGTAAAGTCTGAACGTTGTTACTGGTGAACTTTTCAGGCAATGGAGAATCTTTAGAGGTAATTATCTTAGGGTCAGGTAAAATTGTCATGAAAATATCCATTTAATTCAGTTTTTAAAAATTTATTAACACTGTTTTAAAAATATTTTCTTATTTGCTACACTTCTGTCTTTACTTCATATATTTTCTACTTGTAATTTCCATTAATGTTCTTTCTTTTTTCTTTCTTCTGTTTCTCCACATGGGTTTTGAATTCAACATTTAAAAAAATTGCATCTACACAGATGTTTATCATTTTCACTTCTTTGCTGAGCTTTAGGATATATTCAAATTAAGAGATAATTTGAAATATAGGACTGTGAACATTGTAAGGAGCAAACACAGGCTTTATGGTAGAAAAGCATATGGACCAGGCTAATTGGACAGTGGAGGCGGGGGTGGGATGGGGGGTGAGGTTGGTGAGAAAAACTCTGAGGAAGAGGAAATAAGCTTCAACTCTGCCCAAATATTCGTTTCAAGCCAAAGGAGTTGGCTTAGCCCCAATTCTATCCTTGGTCAGACACAATGTATGATTGGTGTGTTTTCAGGAAAAGAAAAAATCTACCCATAGGGTAGAATCTAAGCATCTATTTTCCATCCCAGTGACAATCAGAAGTCATTCTTCACATTTATTCAACTTTGTATTTGCCTGTGAACAAAATTGAAGCTGGCAAAAGATGGTTCATGTGAATTACTTGAACAACAATTTCTCATTGTGTCGAATTACACTGAGGCTGCTTGCTGTGAAATCTTGCCTCAGCCCAGGAACGGTAGATGATGATGTCATTTTTTTTCCGTGCCCATGAAGTTAACCCACCTCTTTCCTACATATATGAATTGATGGTCCTTTCCAAAGTCGGGGAGGAAAGATCTCCAAATCCTAATGACAGCTTATTGATATTTTAGGAATCAAAAGCCAATTTATCTTCCCATGCCACCCAATCTTCTTTATGCTTCCCTAGATCAGATTTCCAGGTTACATGGCCTCTCAGTGTTTGGAATACCTCCAGGAGACGACAAAGTAAGGAACCATGGAACCACAGCCTTAACTAGCAGTATGAACAGCTAACTTAGAAAAGTCACCTGGCCCAGAGAAATAGTCCAAAGGCCAAACTAATCGGGAGGGCCCTACAGCCATTCATAGTACCAACCATCCCCAAACTCACCATCTACCACTAGGGGGACAGGTGGAAGGAAAAGCCTCCAGCTTGGGAGGGGTGGCTGCAGTGTTTCTCCAAGGCAACATTTAAGGATGTCTGGTCGAGGTGTTGGGTGGGGCTTAAGCTCTTTGACGGGGCAGCCAATTGTCCTTTTCAGAGGGGGCACCACAGATCCTGGGAGTCCTTCGTAGTTACCCCTCCTGCCCCTCAGCAGTCCCACCATTTTGGGGTAGAAAAAGCAGGTTTTGATTCCTGACACTTGCTAGCTATGTGTTCCAGAAAACCCCTGGTGCTCTTTCTTATGAGGAAAATGGGGCTAATAAAACCAGCTCTCCCTGCTGGGAGGTTTGAATGAGGTAGAGGACCTTAGAGCACTGCCGGCAATCATGTGCTGTAAGATATGATGCCAGTTACTGTTCTGCTCCTTCTGTCTGCACATGAGAGAAGCCAGCAGAAGCGCCCCAGACCCCTGGCCTAGAGGTAAAGACAGGATGAGCGAGAGGGAAGGGAATGGTACATGTTAAATTCTTTCTTTCTGACTGTCATGAGGCTGACAGCTAATTTCCTCAGGCCAACTTTGATTATTCTTCAGGCTTCAGGCTCAGGATTATTTTCATAGCTGCTTACTGTTAATTATAGGAGGAATCTGCAACCTTAATATGGAATCCTTTCCCTGGCAGCAAAGTGTTTGATTTCTCTAAAGAAAGTTAAGTTTTTATCTAAAATAAATGGTCAGAACTGAACAAAGCCTGTGCCTCTTTTGGACTGCGTATGAGGCAGTGAGGTGTAGACCAGATAGCTGGAGAGTCAAGTCCTGTCCCTTCTGAGCTGTGGGACACTGGGCTAGTCACCACATGTCTCTGAGTCCCCCTTTGTAACACAGGAACAACATGAGTCCCGCCCTCCCCCTGAGACCGACTGCTGGGTGATAAATGAGCTCCTGTGTCGGGAGGCATTGACGCCGTGGCAGGGGTACCAAACACCTGGTTTCAAAGGCTGGCTCTGCCGTGTCCTGGGTGTATGGCATTGGTAAGGTTAGTTAACCTTTCTGGACCTCTGTTTTCTTATCTGTAAAACAGGGCTAATAAGAGTAGCTGGTTGAGAGGATGGCTGTAAGGATTAAATTTTAAGTATAGGTGAAGTACTTGGAACAAATGGTGCCTGGACAGAGTAAGCAGACAATAAACCTGAGCTCTTGTTATTACAAGGTAAGAATGTGAGTGAGACTTGAAGGCTATAATGCGGCCTGAGTGCCATTTCAGCAGCAGCAGCAGGGTCACTGTTCAGAGACAAGTAAACAGTCTCTACTCGGCTTTGCAGCTCACAGTGTGGACACAGGGAAGGGGATGTGCTCATCAAGGGTCTTCTCCCCATACCGTCAGGAAGCGCTACCAGATGCCAGAGTGACGGAGAGGACCTAGGGTGAAAGAAAGGAGGATTCTGTAGAAAAGTTGGCCACCGGTGAGGGAAGGGTAGGGGGGAGCAAGGGAGGTGTGGCAGTGAGGTGACAGACTGCTGGGGACTAGTGTAACCATGGTGACAGGAATTGGGGGGGGAAATGGAAAGAGACCTGGGTGGTGGGAGCCAGCGCAGGTAGGTGAGAGCCCAGACAAGGGGAGGGGGCATCTGAAATGGACAGCAGGCCTAGGTGAGATCATGTCTAGAACCACAGAAGGATGAAGCAGTTTATATTTAACTGGTCCAGCAAGACAACACCCCCATCATACGCCACCCATTCTCCTTCAAGTGCTTTGAGGGTAAGTGAAAATTATGGGAGTGTCAATTGCTATTCAGTTTCAAATTTAAGCCTGCATTGGTACACAGGAGCCTAAGAGAGTGGGTCATTTTCTTTGACACAATTAATAAGGAATAGCTTTTCAAAAGATCAGTTGTACCCCCACCCTACACACCCTCCAAAGGCCCAGGTAGAAGATGCTGAGTGCTTCCTGGTACTTGTCCAGTTTTTTCCAGTTTCCTCTGAGCTTCCACAAGCCGTCTGAGTACTAGCAGATTCTAATGGTAGTGCCATGTGGTCCAAACTCCAGGTAATAGTTTATAAAGAGCAGCTGCCATCAGCCGGGACATTCAGGCCAAGGCCAAGGAAAGTGGCACCAGCTACAAAACTAAGGGAGGGATGGAAACCTGCGCAGGGCTGTGGCTAATGGCTTCCCGTTAGTTGCAGCCTGGGTGCATCATCCTGAGGAAGGGCTTCAGGCAGATGGAAGGCTTGACTCAAGCCCTCTGCGGAGGTCGCTGCGACCGTGCAGCAGCCTAGACACTGTGACTGGGGTACAACTGACTGTTGGTGAGACTTCGAAGGATTAATGGAACTTTCCTCTTGCTGTGCTTCCGTTCCTTTCTCTCCTTTCGGGCTGGGGCGGTTTAGGCACACCCAGTGGTTGGGGAGAGCAGAAGCCTGGAGCAGCTCTGACCTCTGGTACTTCCCCAAGCCCCACAGCGGAACATCTGTCCCCAGAAATGCCCTGGCAGAGGGGAAGAGAGACTGCAACCCCTTTCTGAGTACTCGGCCTATTCTCTTTTCCTAGAAACAGCCCCAGCCCCCGCCTCCCCTCGTCTAGCGCCCAGATACCGGAACTCTAGGTCCCCGCCCTGTGGGGGCGCCTCCGCACCCCATCTCTGCCATCTCTGCGCCGCCAGTTCCTCGTGCAGTACCACCCAGTGTCCGCGGGGGCGCCCCATGCCCCGCAGCGCCATCTAGGGGCCGGGCACCGCCTCCCGCCCACCGGGGCCTCCTGGGCCCCCGCACCCCGCTTACTCCGCAAGGACGCACCCTCTCCCGGTCCTTTGGGCATCGAGACCCTCCTAGCCTTGGTCCCGAGGCCTCGGCACCCCAAGCCAGTTCTCCTTGCGCCTCCCTGGGGGCGCGTGGGCAGTGAGAGGAGCGCGGGGGCAGGCACTGGCCATTAGGCTCGGGCCCCCGGGTAAAGCCAGGAGAGGCGAGGGCAAGGAGGCCAGCGGGTCAGGGGAAGCAGGCGATGGCAGCGGCTAGTGTCCGCCAGCGGCGAGGCGGCTGCGGAGGCGGCGGGCGGCGCGAGGAGCCCCTGTGATTGGCACAGCCCGAGCCGGAGGAGGAGGCGGCGAGGGGAGGGCGGAGGAGGAGGAGGAAGGGGCGAGCGCGGCGGAGGCGGCAGCGAGGAGCTGTGCTTCCACCTCTCCAGCCCCGGCAGGACGGGGGCGGCCGCCGCGGCCCGAGGTGGGGACAGCACGCAGCTTCGCTGCAGGCACCCCTGCCAAGCAGCAGCCCGGACACCCCAGGCGAGCGGGAAAGCGGCGGCAGCGGCGGGAGAAGGATGCAGGGGAAGAAGCCGGGCGGCTCGTCGGGCGGCGGCCGGAGCGGCGAGCTGCAGGGGGACGAGGCTGAGAGGAACAAGAAGAAGAAAAAGAAGGTGTCCTGCTTCTCCAACATCAAAATATTCTTGGTGTCCGAGTGCGCCCTGATGCTGGCGCAGGGCACGGTGGGCGCCTACCTGGTGAGTCTCCGTGCCAACTCCTCTGCGGAGCCCCTTCTCCAGCCCCGCGCCCGGGTAGCCGGCTGGCATGAGGAGGGGACGAGCGGGCGTGACCTCCGCCCGGCGTGGAGGTTGGCGAGTGGTGCAGAGGCGGCTGCCGGGGGAGCTGCCGGCCCGAGCTGCTGAGCGAGCCAGGAGCGGGCGGGACCGCAGATGTCGGCGGCTGCTCGTGCGGCCGGCGGGGGCTGGGGGGATTCGAGAGGCTGCGGCAGGTGGACGTGAAACCATTCCTTTACCCCTGGAAAGTGTAGCCAGAGAACGAGCCTTGGAGAGGAAAGGCATCGCGGATTTTAGGTGACCTGCACATGGGGAGAAAAGCCAGTTAGCATCCTGCGTCCTCTACTCTCCATTCTATCTGCCTGGAGAACAAATCCATTATGCATCATTTTCTCCGGGCGTTTTCTCCATCTGCCAATTATTGGGGTGGGGGGGGCGGGCTAACAACTTGGAGTAAAGTGCTCCCGAGTGTAGCCTGATCCAAACCAGGGCTACTTGGGGACTGTCCCTCTCCGTATCACCGTAGCCATCTCTCAGCGTCTGGAATAAAGTTACCATACCTGGAGAGCAGCTGAGAGTTTGTGTAGTAGTTCCCGCTATCCACTCTTAGACCTAAATTCCCCACTGTCTTCTCTTGCCCACAAGGGTATTGCATCATGTTTCACAATATATATCTATTTCATTTGCCTCCTGAAAGGGGATATTACTACTCAAACGGCCCAGGGGTACATAACAGAGCAGAGGAAACAGCTTGTAATGACTCAGCACTGTCGGATACCCACGTTGCCGCTTTCCCGTGCCCCTCGCAGGTGGTCCCAACTTGAGTTCTGCAGAGTGCACGTCCAGACCTAAGTATATAGTCTTGTCTAAACGTGAGAAGAGTTTTCAGAGTGTATAGTATTAAATCACTACTTGACTATTGACCTGAAACTGGAATCAGATGCCACAGACTTTGAGTGTTAGTGATCAGGTTTGATGGAGATAGAATTGGACAAAATTTTGGCTGTTGGATAACCATGTCCAGAGATAGAACTGTGCTCTTCCTGATGGTGCCCCTTTATCCCTTCTTGCTGGCCATTGGGTTACAGTTAATGAGGGCCAGATGCTGAGTGCCTTGTACCATTCATAACCCATCTCCTGGGACGCGGGGCTTGCCGCCTGAAGGAGATACAAGCAGGCTTGGTCTGTGAGGGAGTTAAGCCAGTTACATGTGTCTGATAGAAGATTGTTCAAACTCAGCTCTGTTCCTGGGATGACAGAACTGCAGGGCGTCTGAAAGTCAAGTTGCATTTCCTTTGCCCCTTCTGAGGCGAAAGGCATTGAAATACCTATCTCTGTGCTCCCATGACTTGTGTGCTGCAGAGGAACCTTGCAGCCGAACTTTCCATTTCCTGTTTGTATTTCTGTTTTATAACATGTACTTTTTCAACCGTTACTATGCACAGTTGCAGACCATACCTGTGGCCTTTGGAATTGGGGGTTAAGAGAAAGCCGTGTCATGTGGGTCAGTTTATTAGACCTTCCTTGGAGGGAATTTGGCTGTTAAAATATTAAAATAGATACACGTATTACTATGGTGCAAATGCACATTAATAAACATATGTTGGTCTTTGCAGGAACACAGACAGAGTGTATAATTCCTAACCAGGTAGGTCTGTGTTTAAAAGAGGGTCATTAGTGTATCAGCGGCTGCCCCCAGTTTAACAGTTCGTTTCAAACAAGTTTTGTTCAGTAGAGAGCAGCGTTCATGTGTGGCAAACACCAACGTAACTTTTCACACCGTGAATGATAAAGGCATGGCCTTAGGTTTGGCTCACAGTGATCTAAGGGTTTTAGAAAGAAATGAAGCTGGACTTCAATCAGATAAGTTGCCTAAGGTCCTTTGGAAAGTTAAGAAGCAGAGGGCTGGTAGAGTGGTAGATGTGTAGAGGCAGGGTTGGCGCCAGGAGATGGGAAGTTGACTGGAATCCTGCAGTAGGCAAGTGGCAGCCAGAGGAATTCAGTCCACCTGGTGGGGACCTCCTGGTACTTGCAGCCTGGGCTGGTGAAGAGCCTGGTTCAAGGGGTAGGGTGACAGGAATCAACAGGTACCTGGCAGAAAGCAGGTGAGGCCCAGGAAAGGACAGGCTTAGGAAATGGAATTTATTTTGATCACTAGGAGTGGAGGCATAAGGTGCTCAGGGCATTGCCTTGCCTGGCTGCCCTCGACTCTGCACTGCCATCTGAACCTCATGAAAATAAATAAGTTTGCTCGCCAGGGTTGACTGAATCAGCTCGCTATGTGTTTTGCTCTTCTGGCTCACTTGGGAGTTTTCATCTGTTATTTGGCAAGTGGAGTAAAAAGTTTGTTATTCCTTCAGCTATGTGAGACTTCATTACAGATAATTTGAGAATGAAAGATTTCAGGGTGTTTGCAGGAAGGCCGATTTCTTCCTTTCAGTTCATCTCAGGCTTGCTTAGGAAACCTGAAAACCCGTGATTGTAGGGGATCGCACAGCAGGGCCCCTGTGCAAGGGTCCCTGTTCTATAGGGTTGCAAATTCTACTCTAGTGACACTATTTCCTACTTGATTCCAAAAGTCCATTCAGCTACCTTTTATTTTGTCTTCCCAGGTGCCATTTATTTTACATATGGAGGCTTCATTTCATTTTTCCCTTTTTTTCCTCTGAAAAGAAAGATTGCCCAGTGACTGAGTGACACAGGTGTAGTCTTCCCTGCTGCAGAGTTGGACCAGGAAGCTGCCTGTGATTTGAGAAGCAAGTTTGAAAAGCAGGACTGTGTGTGTGTGTGTGTGTGTTTATCCCTTTGAAGAGCCTGCCCAGGGTGGGAGTTTCTGTGTATGAGAAAGCCACCGATTGTTAAGCGAGCCAGGAGACCAGTGACTCCCTGCCTGGGTGTTGGTGGTCTCCCAGAGGAGCACAGAAGAACACTGACGTTGACCCTGAAACCCAGACTTAGTGATAATATGGATAAGGTGTCCCAGGTGAAACCAGCTGGGGCCAGCTGAGGATTCTGAGATCTGTTACTGTTCCAAATATTTTAATTGGAATCATGTTTCAGATCATGTTTCAAATATTTTAATTGGAATCATGTCAATAGTCCCAGGGATGTTCTCTCCTGGTCACTTAAACTTCCTGATGGTCTACAAAATATTTTCTCAGTGTGAGAAGAGAGACCCATTCAGTTTGATTGTCACTGTATGCAGAATACAGAATACAATGTAATTTTCCTCTGCTTGGGTCTTTGCTTCGAGTGGCTCCAGTCTGAACTGGCCTACCAGCCAAGTTGTAACATCTGCCTAAGTTTAGGCCGTTCAGAGCGCGCGTCATTTTGCGTGCACTTTATGGCGTTCTGTGGAGACCCACTGAGGTGTTTCAAGCCATGCACTGAGGGTAGGGCTGCCTACAGAGGTTCGTCTGCTAGCAAATTACTGAGGCCTGGAGCAGATAAGGGTGTGTTGTACAGGAAATAACGAACGCTTCTGCCACCTCTGGACATTATGATTGATGCTCACATGCAAGCGCATGTGAATTTCCTCGGGATAAAAACTTTAATAAGAGACCAGTTTTGTCTCTGCTTGGGGCACACAGGTGGTCTCTATGCACCTGTGTGGAATTGTTCAAAACCTGCATCTGAGGTTGTGTTGATAAGAAGAGAGATGAATGGCTGAGCGTGTTTAACAAGGTTCCAGCTCAGTGCTTCGTAGTCACTTGCCTTTTTTTTTGTTAGGCCTGACCTAAGAGCATCCAGTGGGCCGGCAATTAATGGATGAGCAGAAACTGCTGGATTTATTATTACTTTTTTCCTAAAGAAGCATCATTTTGAAGATGGGGTTTTGCATATCTAACCCAGAAGCAGACAGCTGAGAGACATTTTTGAAGTCCTTGTCAAATTAGTATGATGACTAAGGCAACGGTATTTTACTCAATCAAATTATTTTATACACTTATGGTTTACTCAAAGTGACAAATTCCCTGTCATTTGCATAATTACTATGTAGCCCCAGGTAGTAAGGAATAAAATTACCCTGATTTTTTTTTTTTTCTCTTACAGCTTGGTTGAAAATGTTTAGCTAGTAATTATTTAGGAGAAAATATTATTTCTGAAAATTCCTTTCAACCAGCTTTATGTACACACCTTAGTTTCTGTGGAGGGGTTTTCGTTTGTGTGTTTAACAGCTGAACAAATCAAATTAGTTGTAAAGCGAGCAAGATCTCTTCCCTAATTTTGTAACTCACTTCTCAGTTTTAGATACCTATGCAGAAGAGGCCCCGCAGGCCAGGCGTTTCCACTGAGGATTATGCCACGCTAATCCATCGCTCAGTATTTAAGCTCATCTTTTTGCCTGTGCCTGGGAGAGCATTATTTTGTATTAGGCTGGATACGTTTTCTCTTGTGCAAAGGCAACTTGAACAAGAGGGTCCCTGCGAATTTCTCTTGCTCATCTTTAAGCAAGTTTTGAGGGGCTGCCTTGTTCAGGGACCAGGTTCACTTAGCAGACTGGCCCTGGGGTAAGTGTAATGTAACAAACAGTGATGAGGGTACGGCTGCATTTCACGTAGACACAGGCCTTGGATAAAGACACGATCTAGGATGTTACTGGCTGGTTACAGAGATAGAGCAGAAACCCTGGCTTTGGTTTCAGGGCCTGTGCCAGGCCTTCTGCAGAGGTGCTGGGAGGGGCAAGGGCTCATGCTAAGCTGACCTTAGTTCTTAGCTTCCAGAGGGCTTCCTGAGGTGTCAGACAAGGAAGGTAAGGCCTGCCAGGTCACTGTGGGCAGGCAAGTATGCAGAAGCTGCTCACCCCTTGTGGTGGTGGAAGGTGGAACTGTCTGCATCTCTTTAGCACCTTGCATCCAACTTCATGAACACAGTTAACTTGCACGGGTTTAACTGCACTTACTAACCACATTCCTCCTCCAGTGCAGAGAAAAGGACTTAGCCTCACTTCTACTAATTTGTATTTTGTACTTGTGGTCCGTTATATTCTGTACCTTGCTGTGTGCATTCTGTGTTCGTATACATGCCCATGTACAGGGTCATACTCACCAAATGCTGTACGCTGTACTTCTGGGAAGATACCAAGGGATGTTTCAGTGGTGATTTTGATTGCATGGCTTACACATGGATTTAGAACTCCCTGATGACAAGTCCCCTGTATTTGATTCCGTTTCAGAAGTATCTTTGGTAATCTGTAGTCCAGAAAGCAAGCATCCTTGCTCTTCCACTTTATTTTTGCTTTCAGTTTCTGTATCTGTGTGTACAAAATAGATAATAAACAGGAAAAGAGTGGAATCACTGACCTGAGTTCATAGGATAAGTGAGTTGATGTGGTTGGAAACACTTGTATTTTATGTAACAAAGTACTTATGGGTTAATGTGAGAGGAAGTATTGCCGAATGGTTAAAACTCTAAGTTATATGGTTAAAACCCCCAGGAGAACAGCAAGGCCCGGCATTCATTGTTACGTTCTCTCCTTTCCAGCTCTAGGACCTTGGGCTGATGGCTTGGCCTCTCTGCGCCTTAGTTTTTCACTTCAGAGCTGGATCACAGCAGTGCCTGCCCTCACAGTGTTGCTGTGAGTGGAGTCAGTACGTGGAAGGCATTTTGAACGCTAACTGGCACCTAGTACTTGATAAATACTAGCTGCTGTTACTAGAGATGTGGGTGTGCAACCTTACTACAGACATACTAAGTCTGTAGTCCCAACAGATGAGAAATAAGATTGCTTCAGTCAGGCTTTGATTCTGGTGTAGTGAACTGTACACTTAAGTTGTCTCTTAAGTCTGCATGAACATTTTGTCTGGGAGCTAAAACTTTTTTAAAAGCAAGAAATACAATAATTACTAGTTGCTTATTCTGTTTATTTCCTTATTATGAATACAGAAAATCTATTTTATCTTAAAGATGCTATAAAAGTTACTAGTCATATGGGAGAGGAACCCACCACAGTCATGGTGATCTTGACCATTTAGCATCAGCGGGTACTTGGAAGTGAGTGGGCAGAGACAGTACAGGGGCAGCTGGGAGGGACCGGTGCCCTGATGCCTTTCTGGGAAGCCCCGGTACCTGTCTGTCGCTCTGGCCTTTGGCCACAGGGTGGAGAAGACGGGGACAGTGGTCTGGGTGGCAGGCAGCTGAGGAGCAGTGGAAAAGTGCTGGACTTGGGGTCACAACGCCTGGGTTTGAACGTGGTCCTGCTCCTTACTAGCTCCTGGTGACTTGGCTTACCTGGGCCTCAGTATCCTCATCTGAAGATTGGGTATAATGAGATTCTTATAGATAGTTGAGAGTTTTAAATAAACGGACTTGTGATAGAGTGCTTCTCCTAGGGTGCAGTATTCAACTGTTGTTTTAACGGCGGAACCCTCCTCATTGCCCTTGGCACAATGGAAGTCCTTTTCTGGGGCTCTTGGATTTGGGGTGTTGTGTGAGGCCTGGGCAATGTTTCCTAAATTAATGATCTGCACCCTTGCAGCTTGCTCTGTTTCTCTGGAGGAAAAGTGGCCACTTCAAGGCAGCCTGGGGTATCAGGAGGAGGGGACCAAGGAACACATGTTGTGGACATATGCTGCCCTCTGGGCAGCCTTATTTAAGACGTGTGACCTCGGAGCTCAGCTCCGGTTGCCGTGAGGGGCTCAGGTCTTCGCTGCACCCTCTACCGTCACCTGAGTCCTCCTGCAATATTAAGCAGGACTCAGCAGGCACAAATACGGGCATTTTCCTGATCTAGGTCCTTTTTGGTTTCCCCAAAGCAGAGCAAATGAGCTCTGGATACAGTCTGATTTCCCACCCTGTGGATTCACCTATCTCAGCTTCTGGCGATGGTTTAGGAAATACCTTCTTCAGCACCACTGCCTTTCATCTCTAGTTTTTGAGGCTGCTTTCCTCCCTTGGTCTGGTCACACCTGCTCTTGGGAAGGACAGGGACTGAACTGAGCTCTTCTTCAGTGAATCAAGTTGGGCTTCACTGAGGAAGGGAACCTCCCAGCTTTCTAAAGCTCTGGACCTTCAGCAGCCACAGCTGTGCAGTGAGTGGCCTAGGGAGCCTGCCTTCTGGGCATTCTGGTGACAACACAGAGAAAGGAAATGTTCCACTGGATGCTGGCACAGTCCTCACAGTTGGCTGTTCCTAACTTCTTCATTTTGGTTCTTCTTTGTGGCTTTGAGTCGAGCCCTTCTGAAAAGGGAAGCCCTTTTGGGTGGAGGATTTAGTAGCGCAATTCTTTAATAGGAATGATGGTGCCCAACCCAGATGGGCATTTCTTAACCAACTGGACCTTTCACTGAGAGATAATAGTTGGTCATTAGAATGTTCCTGGACTTGAAGCAAAAGTCTCATTTATGACTTCACAATCACTGTAAATATTTAACAGCAAAGGCAACATAGGTTGCTACAAACCCTACTTTTTGACAGGGATTGGGGGTAGCTGGGGAAGAGGTAGGGAGCCCACTTTTCCTTTTTTTCCCCCTTTGCTTTCATGATTTCATTCATAAATTCCCCTGGCAACACCTTTTCCTTCTGGAACGTCATACCCTAAGTTGAACTTTAAGTTACCTGGTAACAGAATCAGAGAGAGTACTGGCGGGAACAAAGATGTCATATTTCCTTGGTGTTGGTTTTTCCTGGAGTCTGCCATGAGCACTCTGAGGCTCGGGAAGCAGGCTACGCCTGCAAACGCCTCCAGGCAGGCAGTGGCGCCTCGGATGCATCATTTGGGTGTGGCGGGAGGTCTAGGCTACTGTGCCATGGCATGAGTCTGCTTCGAAGCCTGGAGTATGCCCTTTGGTCTTCTGTCTGTGCGTCTGTCTGTCTGCCCATCCACTTGGGAGATTCTAATTTTCCTGGCAAGTTGCCCTTTGGGATGGGTCTCTAGTAATGAACCTGGCTGCCTAGGTTACCCTTGAAACCTTTCCTTGGTGGGTCTAAATAAAGCCTGCTGTGGCCCTCGTTTCATGGCCACCTCAGCTTCCGGTTAGGCAGAGTGAGCGGAAATAATGAGTTGAGCATGTTTTCCACAGACAGTCCTGGGGGCTATAATAGAATAGTTGATGAGCTGTGTACTCCCTAAATCACTGGCTGCAACTACAGGAACTTGAGGAAGGAAGAAATGATTACTTTTACTTTCATTTCTGTACTTGCAGCATTGTTGCGGAGAGAACAGCACCCCAGTGGTGTTGTTCAATTAAAGTCTGTTGTAACAGGTTCTTGGGAATGGCTGTTGTCTTTCCCTCCTCCCCATTGAGAAAGGCTTGTGTGAAACGGGTGTGCTGGTCTCTGATTGTTATATCTGCTCCCCATTCTGATGCTGCTGCTCTCCAATCTCTGGTTGATTAGAATGAGAAATTACCACCTTGAACACAAGCAAACTTGAAATTGGAAAGCTGCCCTCTGACTGATTACGTAAGCTCTAAAATACTGTACTTGAAATCTTGTTTACCCTGCTAAGAATTCCTTTAATGAAGGTAAAAATTTCTAAGTAGCACGGGCCCATATGTTTTTATTGTGTAAGATTCAATTATTGTGATGCAACCTGTAAAGTGAAGGGTGATGTTGATTAGTTAATCTCTCTGTTGGCTTTTTGGGTCAGAGTGTTGTTTGAAGTAGACCCACAGAGCCACCTAGAGCTGCCTGCTGGAACTCGGCACCAGCCCCTCTTCCTGCAGGCATGCAGGGGCTGTCCCGGGTCTCTCAGGGGCAGGCATCTGCTGAGGTCAGCTGGAGAGATGGCTCACGAGGCTCAGTGGACACTGTCCCTCATGATGGGCGTCATCCTTTGGCCATTTCATTTTCCGGAGCGCTACCTGACGGCACTTGGAATGTACTTCGTCTTGTTTCCGTAACTGCATGTGTTTCCGTGTGGTGCATCCCACCGTCCTCTTCTCAAAGCCACACGTGCGTGGGGTGCACCACATAGCACACTGCTCAGTCCACTTTGGGTTTCTGGCTCCTGAACTGTAGACAAGTGGCGCCAACGGTGAGCACAGGGCACAAAGACTTAATGGAAACTAGACAGTTGAAATGGATTAGAAGAGCTTCAGACGGGCCCTTCTTGCCTTTATGCAAAAAGTTTAGGGCAAGACTCTGCATTTAGTAAGTGGCATGTTGTGCTGCCTCCCCGGTGCTGGTAAATACTGACTGCCTGGGTTGCGAGGCTTACATGCCACCAAAGGAGGGATGTACTTGGGAAACTTAAAAAAAAAAACCCATAAATTAGCACCTTTCCTTTACCTTTGCCTGTCCATGGAGATGTGTATAAATAGATCAGAAAGTCAGCAAGCAGTTCTGCCACTTTGCAGCTGGTAGAGCTAATGGGAGCAGATGGGGAGGCCTTCCTTGCTGTACTGGTCCCCAGTGCGTGTGGAGCCAGGGGTGCTTGGGCTGAATCCAGATACAGCCCCGTGAAACTTCTAAGACATGTGGGTACAAATACACAGCTGGTCTCTGTGTCCCATTCTGAGGTCTTTTCCAACATTGAAGAAGGTCTGCATTTCTTGCTTTCGTTTTAGGCAAAATCAGGGCACAGAATTAAGTAACTTACCCAAATGTGCATCCACCATTCCCTGCCCTCCTCCCCCCAGCCAGCAAACATTAGCCAGCAGGCGTGAGCAGGTAAGAAGATCAGGAAGAGTTATATTTTTGGAAATGATTATATACATATAATACATACACGTTTTGGTAAGTGATAGAAAAAAATGACTATTTTCTCTTACTCTCTTTTAAAACATTCTTCCTTTTTCTTTTAAATAGACTGAATGTTTCCTAATGGCCACGATACATATCTTTAATATAGTGGAGATAAAAATGTATACATTTATCTGTCTTCTGATACTTTGGATTTCGTTGGGGAATATTTTTTCACTTAGAAATAATAGCACCTAGGCAGCAATTAAAAATGACTCAGAGCTTCTGGCACCCAGGCCGCCAGGGAGACTTTGCAGTGTGACGGGTAAAACATTTTAGACTCCAGGGAAGGAAGCTGAGCGTTCTCTTGTTCAGGTCTGTTGCCTTTGTGGCTGTTTCTCTGTTTGTCTTGAGGGAGCTGAGCCATGGTGGTCACAGGTGGTCAGCTCAGCCCTGTCACCTCCTGGTTGTTGATTACTTTTATTCTCTCCTCCCCCCCCCCCCCCCCCACTAGCCCCTGACCCCAACACTGCCACGCTTCACCAACGCAGGCAGGATGTCACAGTTGAATCTGTGAAACCTCTGTGAGGCTGTGCTCCTGGGAGCCAAATCCCGTGTTACTCCTGAGGGGGACTCGTATGGCAGGTTTATGCCATGCACACTGTTAATGCATTTCTTCCAGCTCCGCCTTTGCATTTTATTTGGGAGTGGCAGTTGGGGGAGGGAAGTCTTCATATTTTATTTAAACCTTTTCCTTTTGTGGAGGAGTTCATAGGGCAGTAGGACCATTGAACATTTTCAGTATTTCAGATTTGGACCAAAATCGGGTGATAGTTTTTTTCCCTTAGATTAAAAAAAAAATGCAATGTGTAGTAAAGAGAAGGCAACTTTGACAGTTTATTGTGAGGTAGACTTGGACCCAGAGGTAAGAAGGTGGATGAATATGTTTTTTGGGGCTTTTCTGGAGGAAGCAACTGGGTGTATTAGTTTTGGGGGCCTGTCATAACAAATTATCCCAAACCGGGTGGCTTAGAAAAATGGGTTTATTTTGTGTGCCTGGAGGCCAGAAGTCTGAAATCAAGGTGTTGTCAGGGCCATGCTTCTTCTGAGACTCTGGGTGGAATCATTTCTTGCTTCTTCCCAGATTTGGGTGGGGGCCCTTGATCCTTGGCCTTCCTTCGCTTGTAGCTGCATTCTTCCAGTATGTGACTGAGGTCACATGGCATTTTCTCTGTGTCCCTCTATTCTCTTCTTACAAGGATACCCACCGGTCATACTGGATTAGGGCCCACCCTAATGACCTCATCTTACCCAATTACATCTGGTAAGACCTTGTATCATGTTAGGTCACATTGACAGATACCTGGAGTTAGGACTCATGTCTTTTTTGCAGACACAATTTAACCCATAATGCCAGAGAATAAGAAGAGTAAAGGACCCTAAAATGGTTTTTGGGTACAAAGAAAAAATGAAAGAAAAAGAGAAACCGTTTGCCCTCTTTAGGGTTTTGGGTTGGGTAGGAAGATTATGGGTATTGGTTGAAGAGTCCTTCTTAGCAGGAAGCGCTGTGTGTCTGCAGAAACGCTTCCCTGTGACAGTCCCTTTTTCCTCTCTGTGGGAAGATAAGCATGTTTCTCTTGGGGTGGCGGAGGGTGGTGGTTACGCTGTGGGAGTGAGCCTGATTGCATTGATGTGGAGCCTGGAACAAGTCCTTTCTCCATCATGGACATAGCTGAAGGCGGAGACTGGACTGGATGATCGCATCATCTGATTAAGGGAAACACATGTAAAAAAAAAATAAGCCTGGAAATACATATGGGTGAGCACTGTGTGTGTATGTGTGCAGCACACATCCCTGTTCCTTTCGCCCTGGACTCCTGGTGGACGTTTCTGCTGGCCCTGTCTCCTCCCTGAAGCCCTGTCCCACTTGGTGAGACGAAAAGAGACTATTGCTGTGCCAGGGAGTCCCAGATTTGGCCCAGGTGTGAGTCTGTCCGCAGGAGGACCAGACATCTGCATTCTAATCTCCTTCATCGTCATGTGTTTTTGGGTGGAGGTGGGAGCAGTAGGATTCTTGGAATTTTTCAGCACAGGCTCCTTTTAAAAGACTTCACCTTGGTCTCTGCCAAAGTAATTAACTTCAAAAACTTTCTTAAGTGCCCTGAGCAGTATAGAATAAGATTTGTTTTGGGCCTCCTGGAGTTTATAAGTCCTAGTGGGGGGAGATGGTGTGTTTATACTTTTATTAATTACTCCTTCATTAGGCTCTTCTAGCTTCTGGGCCAGGTAGCTCGTCCAGCGTAATCACACAGGCAGTGTGGTCTTTGACCGTAAAGTCGGTGTTGTTATATCAAGGTGGGAGGTGGGCCTGGAGGTGGGACTGGTGGGTGGGGAGAACGTTTATGGTTACCCATGTAAAATGATTTTCTCAGGCCTGGTCAGCATAGATCCAAGGAAGACAAGAGGTCAGGGCTGCTGTTGAAGGAGGCTGGCCGGGGAGAGCCTTCAGAGGTGCTGGACACCTGCCATGGAGAAGGTGGAACAGGGGCAGGCTGGGAACACGGGGCCCCTGGCACATGCAGGGGCCTGTCAAGGCTGGCACCGGGGAGGCTGTGCTCTAGCCAGCAGTGCGGGGGCTGTGTGCGGGGGCTGTCGGCACCTCTCTTGGCAAAGCTTCGGTCTGCACTGCCCCCCAGCTTTGAAGTGGTGCCCTAAAATGCTGCTTGAAGCCCTTCTGCCAGCATGCCGAGAGAGGCCACCTCAGGGCATCCCCAGACTCTGCCAGAAATGAGCATGGCCGCCTTGCGTGATGCAGCTGGGGGGCTGAAGGAAGCTGCTGGCTGTCCTGGAGCATTGTGCTCACCAGGAAAGGGGGCAGTGCAGGAGGACGGGGCGCTCTACATCCATACACAATAGCACCTCTGTATTCAGTCTCTCTTTTGAGTTATCTACAAATGAGATTTCTACAAGATGAGCTAAAATTAGGAAAGATCCTACCATATTTGACTTTTTAAAAAAAAACACTTTAGTTTGGTCTTGGATACATCAGTTCTGGATAACTTTAAAGCTGGTAACAGAACAAGCTGTGTTCACACACAGGAAATGTCTCCAAACAAAAAGTGGGCGTGCAGTTTACAGTTTAAAAATTGGAGGGAGGCCATTCAAAATTCCCTTCCTGTTCTCCTTGAGAAAAACTTGGTAGGCTGCTGAGAGGGGGCACTCCTCCTGGGAATAATCATGAGGGGTCCAGAGACAGGCTGTCCTATGAGCACAGCTAACTGGGCACTGGAGTGAGGCCTCAGTGAGGTACCTGGGAGGGTGGCATGGGGACTTACTGAGCTGGTTGTCCTTCAGCTTCAAAGCCTGTGCAGGGTCTGGCCAGGGTGCCTCACACCTGCTGCCCATGGATGGCTGACCCAAGCACTGGCTGGGACTTCAGAGCCCCGTGTGGCCACATCACTTGAGTGTACCATTGACTTGAACTTCAAGTTTATGCTTGTGGCCTTTTTTTCTAAATATAAAGACATTGCTGTTTTACTTTTTACACAAGGAATGCATGTGTTGAAAATTTGGAAAATACAGATACCCTTAAAAAAAAGTGAAAAAAAGAAGGAACATCACCCATAATGCTGGGACCTGAAGACCCACTGTCAGCGTTTCGGTGTGTGTCCTCTCGGTCTCTCTGGGCCCGTCTGCAGTCCGTTGTGATTTCGAGGACAGAGGAGTAGAGGGTGTTGGCTTTGGCAAGTTCAGGGCTGCTGCTTGCTAATCTTATGTGGCTTTGGGCAATTGATTTGACCTCTCCGACTCTCCATTTCATATCTAAGGTTGGGATGGTGTTTACGCCAACTTCGGATGATCTTGTGAACACTGAATGAGATCACTCAGTGCACTTATTAGCATGTACCTCTCTGCAGCGTGTCTACCATTGTTATTTTTTATCAAGTGACACATTCCACTTGGGAACTGGTGCTTTCTTCCCTAAACCATTGTGACCACTTTTCTGTAGCATCAGATGTAAAACATAATACATATTCATTATGAAGACTTTTAAATTAAAGGAAAGTTCAGATAAAAAATATTTTAAGAAATCCCAAATCCTGCCATCACAAAATATCATGACTGATACTGGGGTTTGAGCAGTGATAATTAATCAAACTGGTCTTTGCCTCCCCCCTCCCCCCAATTAAAAATCAGTGTGGGGAGTAGACATAGCAGCCAGCCATGGAGTGTGAAAATGTCATCTTGGAGTTTGTATGGAGGTACTTGGAGTCTGGGCTGGGAAACTCAGTTTGGGGCCAGATTCAGGCTTCTCACTCCTCTGCTCCTAGTCAGAAAGACAGGCTTCACGTCCTTCCAGGGTGCGACACCCGCTAAGCTTATCTCCTGGAGGAGCAAAGAATGTGATCTTGAAGGCTGTCATGAAAGGAGAGAAGGAAGAGGTCAAGGCAGGCCTGCTAGGTTCCGTTCACAATTTTACCTGTCAGATACGTCGCTCCAGCTCCTGTTGGGGAGGACTGAGTGAGGAAGGAAATCAGAAGAACAGATGGTTTTTCTCTGTTACTTCTAGGAGGCAGAGGTTCCAATAGTGTAGATCAAGTAGAAATTTTGGGGAAGAAGAGAGAAATTCCCCCTTATAATTATCATTAGTGGGATATCATTTCAGAATTCTCTCTGCTCTTCCATGGAAAAATGGCTAGCTGGGTAGTTATATTTTTTAAAATACATGTTTTTAAAATATGAAGTAGTAACTTCCACTCAAATTTAACCAAAGACCTAACTAAAACTTGAAGTCACTGTCTTCTGCCCTTGAGTGTTGTCAGTCTGATTTTTCCTTGTGTGTCTATTGTTGGTGTGCAGATAAGACGCCTGCAGAGTTCCTTGTTAGTGTTTGACGTGTAACAATCACAGTGTGTGTCGCTGCTGCGTGATGTGTGCCCTATGTTTGTGGAACTCGATGTCAGCAGGTTCGATCCTTGTACCGTTCCCGGGAGAATTTGTATGTATTTTCTGTTTGAGCGTTTTCTTGGTTCTGTGCAGGAGTTTGCTTGCCTAAAGACCTGTTGTCCGCATGTTAGATTGTCTTTGAACTCCCTGGTTGTTTGCTTTGCTTTGATTACTGTCATCCCTTGTTTTCATCTCTAGTCACTGTTTCATTTTTAGCTTTCCTCTAGTCAATCAGTTGACTTGAAGCCATTTTCCTTTAGTTCTTTATAGATTTTATTTTATATATCACTGTTTTAGCGTTTATTTTAGTCCCTCGTTTATTTCCTTAGCTTGGCAGTTTCCTTCCTTCCTTCCTTCCTTCCTTCCTTCCTTCCTTCCTTCCTTCCTTCCTTCCTTCTTTTTCTTAATGTTACCTTTGAATTTTCGATTTCCTGTACTCATATTCATATTAAGTCCTGTGGCTCACATATCTTTTGAGGGGAGGAATGCTCTTCTTTTTGGGTAATGATTTCTTTTAGGCTGACTTTTTTGTCTTTGATACAATACTTCATTTTTTTCCTTTTCTCCAGGAGTCTGTACTTAGAGATATTGTGCCTCTCTGTTCGCTTTATCTCTTTGTTTTTGCCTGAGGAGTCTGCCCAGTCATTGTTGTTCTGGATGCTGGTGATTTCTTGATCTGAGGCTTCTCTGTTCTCCCCCTTACCACCATGCTCAAGTTTGAAGGCTGGTGCCTTGCTTCTATCCATGCTCCCTGCAGCCTAGAGACATCAGAGTAGCAGGGCTAATGGACCTGTAGCAGGTGGTGTACAGGGTGCTGACTGGGCCTGGCTGGACGACGCAGGCTTGGTGCCTTTTGCTGCTGGATCTTGTGAAGGTCCATTTAGGTGGATTCAGTCATCCTGGCTGGGAGCACACATGGATACCCTTGGGCAGTATGCTGTGGCCCCAGATCAGCCCCGGATTTCACTGTGTTCTTCTGGAACCTTCACTTGCTTCCAGCGGAAATGATCAGCACTGCTGTTCATGGCCTTGTTTCATCCTTTTCTCCCCAGTGGATGTTTCCGTTATTTCCGTCAGAAAGGGGGATATACGGACAGCTACTCAAGGTTGCTTTTCTCCAGAGTTAGTGATATGAATGAAAATGCCTAGTACTTTTATTTATTCACTGGTGCATCTTCCTGAGGGTGGTGGAGCCTTGCTGTTACACTATTCTGTTCCACTTTGCTCTCAAATCTTCCTTTACTTTCCTTAGCAGGCAGCATTTGAATTTTATGACACTGGAGTGTTCTCATTTTCTTGCTCTTTTGTTGACTGGTGTTTATTTTATTTCTGCTTTAAAATTGTTTTAGGTAAGTTTTGGAAGAGTGAGGCTCTGTGTGGAGGTTCGTACCGTTCTAATTGAGATGTGCCCAGCATCATTTTAAAGGATTGCGTGATGTTCTGCTGTATTCCGTTATGTCTCACCACCCCATTTCTGTATGGTAGGTTGTTGACAGTTTTTTGCTAATACAAATCCTGTTTTGCCTTTCAGATTCCTACACTACAATAGGATGATGAGATTAAAAGTGCTGGTCACAACTTAGAGAGGGGAGGGGAACTGGCATTTTTTTGAGGGTCTTATGTGTGCCAGGAAGTACATAAATGGTCTGATTAGGCTCTCACAACAACTCTCTGAAGTAAATGCCCTTATTTCAATTTCACAGGTAAGGAAACTAGGGCCCAGAGAAGGTAACTTGCCCACAATTAGCTTTTGGTCCCAGGTATCTCGGCTTTATCTTGCTCTAAAATCACCTCTCTTTCCTCAGACCACACCTCCTCCAGAAGTCACAGCTGAATCGAATGCTTATGCATCTTTGGTGTTTTGGTATCATTTTAACACGTTACTGCTTGTGAGAGAACACTGTTCTTGTTCTTCTTTTTTGACTGAGGGGATGGTGGCGACACTGAGCATGACTGCCCTGGGGCCGGAGAGCCGTGTTATCTGTCCTTCCCTCTCCACGTTCTGTGAACGCAGAATGGCATTTGCAGGTTTTGTGATTTCATTTGCTCTGAAAATGAACCTTTGTGCGTTCACAGGGCCCCTGCTCCGGGCCTGTTGTTACCTGCGTGTTCAGCCCTCAGCTGCGTTCTCGCTCAGAACATCCAGCCACTCAAAAGCAAGGGCCGTTATGTAATAATTCAGCCACAACAACCCTCACAAAATTACAGACTGCTCTGTGCCAGTGTGAACAAACACTCTAATTAATGTTTGCTTCCTCCACAAACGGTCAGGTTTCAATACCTTGGTACAAAAGTACACGCACCTTATTCAAAAAGTATTCCGCAGGTCTTACCACAGATAACATTTTGATATTTATCGAAAGAGTCCTGTCTGAGTCTCATTTTCGTCATCAAAAACAAAAACGGGCCCTTTGCCGTCTTACATGTGTGCAACGCTCAACGGCTTTCAGTGCAGTGACGGGGCTTATCACCGTAGCCTGGGGGCTGCCCTGAGAGGTGGGTGGGGCATTCCCACCCCACCTTTACTTTTTCCCACAATTATTCTTAGTTCTAAATACAATTGCTCACACAGAACCAGCAAAGGGAAATCGTAGTGCGGTGAGCACCCGCTGCTCACTAGCCAGGCCTGAACCATTGCTAAGGTTCGGCGTACCTGCTTCATATGACGCGCACAACATGCGTGCACATCCAACTATGTACATGTGACCTTCTTATCTCAACCACCTGAAAGTAAAGTATACAAATGCGGACATTTCACACCTAAATATTTCATTGTGCCGCTCCATAAAATGCGATCATTTCCTTATGAAACTCCACCCTATTATCACCCCAGCAGTCAGAGGGGTCTCATACGCGTGAAAATGAGGTGGCACAAAGGAAGGGCTTAGTACAGTGCCTGGCACGTGTGCTCAGTAAACTTACCCTCATTCTCCCTGCCTTGGGTCCCTGAAGACAGTTTCTCAGGCCCTTTTTGCTTTGAGGGTTTTGTTTGTGGAGAAACACTGGGGACGGCTGAAAATTAGGAGCAGACGAGGAGCAGCGATGATGGTCCTAGAGCCAGGCCAGCAAAGGACAGCCCACGGACCGCATGCGGCCTGAAGGCTGATCTCGTGAGTCCAGTGGGTTGGGGGGGACAGACATGCCGGCTCGTTCCCAGACTGCTGCCTGGGGCGACTTTTGCAGAGCACGGCAGAGTTGAGATGTGGCAGAGCCCAGGTGGCCTGCAGAGCCTGTAATCTTTAGTATCTGGTACCTTACAGAAAAAAATGCAGACCCTTCTCTAGAATATGTAAGAGTTCTGAGAGTTGTGGTCTCTGCCCTGGGGTCCTGGCGCTCCAGATAAGATACTGCTGCCTCCCAGTGAATTCCTGCCTCCAGCTGTCCCTCCCAGGAGACCTGTTTCCCAGTCTTTCCAGCTGCACCTCCTCAGAGCCCAAGGCCAACTCGGATCCTTCCTTCGGGGTGTCCCTCCCGCTGGTCTTAGCCTGGGGCGTGGAAACAAAAGGCAAGTGTGCCCACAGATGCTCTCTCAGCTGGGTAACTGGTGGTTCTGAAGGCCCCCAAACTGCAGACGCTCCTGTACTTGCGGGTCTCTCCTCCCAGACAGCAGGCTGGCTTGTGTTTTGCACAGCACCTTCCAGATGGCCCTGCAGGGAGCTTCTTTGAGCTGCCCCGTGTGGATCCGGTCCCCGGTGGAGGGGGAGTGTGGCAGCATCGTAGGCCTTCCCTCTATTCATATTCCTGGCCTCCGAACACTGTATCAGCTAATTATAGATATTTGACTTTGGCCAGTATGTTTGGGGTCCTGCTGCTTGACCCAAATGGAACTGATTCAACTCTATTGAATGAACAACCATATTTCCATGTGTTACCTCTGCATTTGGACAGAAGCAGCCCTCTTTCCTAAAGTCCTTTTCTGTTTTGTGTGGCTGACAGTCTTTGATTTATTTCCTGGTCTTTCAGATAGTGTTTATTGATCTGAGGCATTAAATTTAATCCTGCTGTGGAAGAATCCTTTCCCTTTTATTTTTATGATGTCTCCTAACCACTTCAATAACTGTTTAATGTTTTAATTAATTTGGCGTGAAACCTCTGGAAATGATGATGGCAGTTCTCGTGTACATGTAATAATTTGGATACCAAGGCTTATTTTCTCTCTCTCAGTCGCCCTGAAAAAATTAAAAAGGTTTGTATTCTGTGAGGTTGCCATATTAATTCAGGACTGACTTACTGAGCTTCAGTGATTGGCCGGGCACTCTTCTAGGTGTTGGGGACGCAGTGCTGTGAAATGCTCAGAAATCTCTGCTCTGTAGGAGCTTATGTCACGGTGCTTTTCTCAAAACCCTTTGCAAGTGACATCAGAGCGACGGCTGTGATTCCTGAAGGAGTGAGTGTGGGTGGCTGGACGTAAATAGTCCCTTTGTGGTGATGGGAAAGAGGGGAATGTGGAAGTGGATCCCACAGAAAAAACAGGATGAACAAACAGCAGAGGGGAGGGGAGAAGACAGCAGGGAGAGGCCTTGGGCTGTGCAGGTGGCCCACCCTTGAGAGGGAGAAGGAAGAAGGCCTTGGGTGGGGGTTGCAGTTCGCTAAGGGAAGGCCTTGACTGCAAGACTCAGGCCAGTACACAAAACACAGACATGCTAGGTTTTCGCAGTAAACTGGTGTGACTTGTAGAAAGAGGTATTTTCGGAAGGAAGTGGCTCCAGAAGCCTGGAAGCGATTGGAGACCTGTAGTCTGGTCTGAGCCCACAGCCAGAAGTTGGGCAGGGCCACACAGTCCATCTGTGGAAAGACTTCTGTCCCAGAGCTCTACCGAGGCTTGGAAGTCTGTGCTGATAAAATGGGGCAAAAATCTAGCATCCCAGAAATAAAATGAAATCATCATCATCTGAGATCTTAATCAGGGCAATTTTGGGCATTTCCAGCAGCTCCACCATTCCAGGTGACTTCCTAGTCCTTCGGTGACAGCCACAGGGCGTTAGAAGACAGTGGCTCCTCGTGTATTTACAGGACACAGCGTGCTCTCAGGGTCTCTAAATACTGGCTTTCACAGTGTAGAGACTAAATGGTGGAACTTTTTGAAGCTTCTCTTAAGTATGTGAAATGTTAAGAATGACATTTTGACAGGGACACGTCAAACACTGTGATGTTTTAAAACCAGACCCTAGTTTTGTGTCAGATCATCCAGAATTGTTACCTTCTAGCTGCCTTCCTTACACCTCAGACAGTGGATTTTCATGTTCAGGAAAAAGTCGTTATTCACCAACATGCAAACATTGAAATACCTACAGCAACTGAAGAAGTACCCATGCCGCATCAAAAAGACCCTGTGCTTTAAGGGAGGGATGTCGCACTTCACAGAGGATTTTTTTCCTATATTTAAGAATTGAGACTTGTTTCCTCTCTTCCAGTTTTCTCCGTTTGTCTCTTGTGAACTTTCTATCTGGCAGTCAAATATTTCTGAAAAAGCTATTCTCGGTGAGGCCCAATTACAATACAACATCCCTGGAAAATAAAGTATGTGACTCTCTCGAAAACCGGCCTGAGGTCTGATTTTCCTATGTTGAGCTGGGCAGCCATGTGTCCAAAGGCAATCAAGTAACGTGCTAGGCCACGGTTACACAGCGTATCTGTTAGGGTAACGGTTCTACTGAAGTATTTATTACTTGTCCCTGAGCTGGCGCCCCATCAGGCAGGTAC
The DNA here is from genome assembly GCF_022682495.2 of Desmodus rotundus. NCBI lineage: Eukaryota > Metazoa > Chordata > Mammalia > Chiroptera > Phyllostomidae > Desmodus > Desmodus rotundus. Next base: position 32,467,650 of record NC_071396.1, on the reverse strand, counting down.
ATTCTGCATCACCGCTTACACAGGGATATGCTTGGTTTCCATCACTTTTGTCTGCCTTTTTTTTTTAAAGCCACCGTCTGCATTTTCCACTTTGAAGTACATTAGTTACTATGGAAACAGTGATGTCATCGGTGGGGGTGAGGGGTAGTAACATCTACAAGGGCAGTTTCATATTATTTAATGGTTTGAAATTTATATAACACGGGGGAAATTACGAGTCTGTTTGAGAGAATGGTGTGTTTATACTGTACAGTGATAGCCAGCTTGATGCCTGTGCATGTAACAAAACTCAGCATTTGTGTGTTCTTTTGGTCGTGAATGAAGATACGCCTGAACATTAGGGAAAAAATACAAAGGAAAGGAAAAGGAAGGTCAGGGGATTTACGCAATCCTTCCAGCTGTCCAGGGCTCTTAGTTACTACAGATGCGTAGAGTTGCCTCTGTAGGTGTGGTTTATATAAGCAATGGCCCATTTTTCTCCTATGAAAACAGTTACGTTATGGGTCTTTGGCTTTCTGAGTGACATCTGTGTTTCAAGCAGTAGTTAATTAATTCTGATGTGCAGCTAAACTCTTAACAAGATCCCTAAAGAGGTGGCAGCACTCTCAAAGGCTTCGACGGAGATTTGCTGTGACTGCAGGTTTGTGTGGAGCCGCAGAGTTGGCCCCTCGAGCCCCGTGGGCGGGCGTCTGGGTGCCCGTAGAGAGTCCTCAGGGTGCTGCACAGTGTCTGAGTGAAACCGGCCTGTTTTCTCCTCTGACCTGCTCACCTCTCTTTTTTTTAACTGTCAAATTTGAAATATTTGTAGATTCACATGCAGATGTTAGAACTAATATAGAAAGATGCCCAGTCTTCCGCCCAGGGAACATCTCCCACAACTACAGTGCGCTGCTTCCAGGCTCAGGAAATTGACACGGGTGCGACTCACTGGTAGAGTCCCCCGGTTCCGGGTGCATTTACGTGTGCGTTGCGTGCATTAAACCTTTGCGGTTCAGTCCGCGTGCAGATTTGTCTGCCCACTGCCACGGTCAAGGCCCAGAACCGCTGTAGCACCCACATCCCTCCTGCCGCCCTTGTATAGGCTCACCTCCCTTTCTGTTCCCTGTCTCCATAGTGTTGCCATTTTAAGGGGTCAGTCGAAGTTGTTGCATGTATCAGTAATTCATTTCTTTCTACTGCCCAGTAGTATTCCGTGACATGGATGTGCCATCACTAGTTGAACATTCTCTCCCTGAAGGACACCGTTTATCTCTTTAACCAGAAATGCTTGGAGAGGGCTGGCGGGGCCCTAACAGCGTGGAGTCAGGGAGCACTGTAGAAGCACCTAGTCTCTGTTCCTGCCCGGAGTTTTCAGCAGGGCTCCCTCCAGAAGTTTTAAGGCCAAAGGAAGGAATGAGGTGGAGAGAGCCAGCTGGAGTCCAGGAGAGCTCGCAAGCCAGGTGACACGTCTCTCTGCAGCGTGGGCCTTGCTGTCCGGTATACTTAGTGTTCTTGCGGAGGGGAGGGCAATGCCCTGAAGCACCTGCATGTCCTTCTGAAGGGCTCATAGAAGAACGGACCTTCCTGAAGTGCCGATGATAAAGGGGCCGCAACACCTGCTGTTCAGCCTGCCTTGTCCCCCAGACCCTTTTGGGAAAGATCAAAACCTAAACTTCTGTTCTGGGGCCAGTTGCAGCAGGAATCATTTTCTTGGTCTCAGTGATTGCGTTTCATTTTGAAAATTGTTCCACTTTGCCCTGGGACTGTTTAACTGGTCACATGACAGAAGTTAAACACCGAAATCCTTGCCGGAGTGCCAACCACAGGTCTGTGTTTCTGCTTTCAGGCTCTTTGGAAGTGGCCTGAGCTAGTGGAGCCAGGGACCTGAGACTTCCCTTCCCCACGAAAGGGTTTTCTTTACCCTGCGTTTGATGCAGCCAGCAGACTCTGTTCTTGTCCTCTGCTGTTTAAACTATTGACCTAAAGAAAGGAAGGATGTTTGAGACTGGGACTGCAGAGAGGCTTGGTGTGCCGGTTAGGAAGTTTTTAATACCAGCAGCTGTAGGCCAGAGAGTCAGTGCTTGGACTTTCTGTCAGAACTGAGCAGTGGACACAAGTTCCTGTGAGAAATGAGCAGCCTGTGCAGATGGCCCCCAAGGGAAACAAAAACTTGTGCCTTTGGCCCAGACTCCAGGGGATAATTTTTTAGCTAAAGCCATGTGATTTTGCCTGGCAATCTCCTCGTCCCCTTTAGCACTAACCTGGGGTCATGCTTAAGTGGGGTAACCCTGTCCCCCTCTGCAGTCACCTCCTCCCCCTTTCCCTGGCCAAAGTCAGGTGCCCTTCTTTTGGGGTCTCCTTTGCAACTGCCCCGATTATAACACAAAACCCTTAAGATCTCTGCCTTGAAGTATGGTTGCCTCTTCCTGGGGAGTTTGGTTCTAAAGCAGCCTGAGACATGAATGTTGTGTGTGGGCAGGCTGTTACCCAAGGGCATGCCTCGGGTGCCTAGAAGGTGAATAGTGTATTGAGGGATCTGCTGAGTGAAAGGTGCTTAGGTTGAGAGGGCAGGTGAGGACCGAAGAGGAACGGAAGTTCGTGGCTGCCTTCTGCACACATTCAGGACTTGCTTTACTGAGTGAACTGGGGATAAACCATTCATGTTCTGTAAATAATGTATTGTTGGAGCTGTGCATTCGCTTATCTTTGTGTTCTCAGCTCCCAGTTCAGGGCTGAACATGTGGATGGTTGTGTTTGGTGAATGTTTGCTAAACGAAATAATGAATGCTCACGCAGAGAGATGTGAAGTTTAGTAGTGTGGGATGAATGGGGGCATTCCCACCCTCCACTGCACTGCCACCACCCATGACTTCCCAGCCCCACTCGGGTTTCGCTGAATATGTGCAAACGGCGTAACTCCGTGAAAGCCAGTCAATGCTGCACTAGAAAAAAACTGGATTATTTATTTATTTTTTTTGCTGTTAGGGGTCACCTGGCATCCCAACTGGCTATAATATCACCTCTTTCTTTAAGAAGCTGGTTGGGCTGCACTCTAAGTGCCTGGTGAGTAGGGAGTAGCAGCTGGGCCACCAGCCATGGTGCAGTCCCGGCCGGCGCCATCCCCTGTAAACAGAGAGATCAGCAGCAAGGTCTTGGGAAGGAGCCATGTGCTCCAGCCATTCAGATTCCAGGCTTCTCTATCAGCTCATCTGAATCTGCAGGTTGCCAAGATGTTTGGGGACTGGTTGATAATAAGATCCCCTCCCCCCTTTTTACATTTCGCAGGACGTGGTCTTGGTTTCACTTTCACTGGGTGCCTGGATGCATGCTTTGTGAGCCGGCTTATCCTGACAGTGAGAAGAGGAACTTGGAACCGAGAGCCTAGCACCCCCTCATTCTGGCTTGCCTTTTACCCTATCAGCTGAGGCTCTGTAGGGAATGGGCGAAGCCCTAGGCTTTTCACTGAAAGAAGGGCTGTTTGGGGTCAGAATGTCCAGTCTCTGTGTGGCCCTCCTGCTCTGATGCTGGAGCTTGTTGATGCTGGAGGCACTGCCTCCCTTTGGCTCGCTGGGGCATTTAGAAACCGTCATGCCATCACTTTTCTGTCCCTTCGCATTTCCTCATGTGGAGCAGTCATTACTGTAGGGATTCCCCGTCCGAGTTATGGCAATTATCTTTTTTATGCCATTACATACCCTTGAAGTTGATGTTGATTATAAATTCCAAGTTGTGGTTTATATCTCTTGATAAAAACTAAGATGACTCTTTCACACATTATTCATATTCTCCTAATTATTTCATTTGTTTTACTGGTTTGTGTTTAGAAACTTTTGTTCTAACTATTTTTTTAAAGCAGAAACATATGGGTAATATCCCTGAGTGCAGCATCCTAAAGTATGGTGGCTTCCATCCCTTCTAATTATGCAGTATTGCACCCTGTGCTGGGGATGGTGCCAAGTGTTCTTCATCTGTTGTCCACTTACTTTTCCCTAAAACACTGAGACGTGCACGGAAACATCACACAGAGCAGAGCACTCTTCCACGAGAGCATTGCACAAAGTCGCATCAGTGACCAAAATAGTGACGATGAAAAGGATCGGAATAGCGGTAGTGTATCTAACAGCGATCCAAAACCTGTGCGGTAAGTGCGGCTGTTGCCTGCCTTTCACAGAGAAGGCTCTGAGCCCCTGGGGCCTTTCTCAGTGCCGCCTGGCTTGGCAGTGGCAGTGCTGGGCACCAAGGGCAGGCATGCGGGCTCTAGAGCCTTTTAAACAATAATAAAAGTTGTTTTAAGATGAAGAAACCATTGTTAATTTTTTCACCCAAGATTAAATGAATCGCTGAAATCAGAAATTATTATGAAATGTCTAGCTTCTGTTATTAAATAGTGCTTAGGTCAGGTGGCAAACAGGTGGCAAAACAGGTGGCAAACACAAGGCCTGAGGGCCAAATCCGGCCCTCAGCCGTGTTTTATCCACCTGGTACCTTGTTTCTACCTGGAGGCAGCACCGAGCTCCTTGCCCCCAGTTAAGGAGGAGTTACACGTACACAGTCCTAAATTACATTCGGCCCTTTGAAGGCGACTGCGAGGCTGATGTGGCCCCTGGTGAAAATGAGTGTGACACCCCTGCTTAGGTGATTTCCACAATTTGCATCTTTCTAGAAAGCTTTGATAATTAGATTTTAGTTCTATTTTTGGTATTTCCTTTTTCAAATCATCAGAATCATTTATTTGAATCAAGTAATTTGAATACTTACTCTTTGCCAGGCCCTGTGCTGAGTATTTCTTACTGCATTATCTCATTTAACTCTCAGAATAACCTTATTCTTTGAGAGCTGAAGTAAGTGAGCCCCACAGAACTAACTGATCAGGACAGATCCCACTTGCTTGGGTTCCGCAGCTGGAGTCGCAGGGAGGCCCCTGTATTCCCGGACCACAGAGGCCGGTGCCCTCCCGTGTGTCAGCAAAGCTTTCCAGTTGAAGTGGTGCGGGTTATCCAGCGGTTGCTCATTTGGTAGGGAAAAGCCTTCTCATCCCATGTAGGGGGCCGGGAAGGAAGTGGCTGTTGGGGGGTGGGGACAGCAGGGTGGTGAGCCAGCCCCTCTGCTCTGGGTTGCCTGGGAGGAAGGGCCACACAGAGCAGAGGTCATCTTCATCTTTGACTCTTCCCACATGCTGGCCACCCCCACACCTGGCTGTGCTTTTTCTGCCATTGCCCCCTTCTCGGGGCTGCTTTCCCGAGCTCGCTCTTGAAGGCAGGAGGCCATGCTGGCTTCTCCTTGAGTGAGCTTAGAAGTCAGGAGCTCCCCAAGTTCCTGTGTCAGGAGACGCAGGACAGCCGAGGCCAGAGTGCCTTTCTCCAAGCTGCGTGTCATGGCTGCTGTGTCCCTGGCAGAAGATGGGCAGATGCTGCTTTCTGTCAGCAGCCAAACACCAGTGTCTGAGGTCATGTCACAGGGAAAGGGAACCCTTCTCTACTGGGCACCGGGGTTCAGAACCCCCATGGTCTTCCAGTGATTCTTAGAGTGGGCCCTTGGTTGGTTTCTAACTTTTATAAGATTTCAGCCCTCACGCGGCTTGGATGGCCCTTGAACATGTGCACTCTTCTCTGTCCTCAACTCCATTTACAGGAGGCAGTTTGGGCAGGTCCCTATAGGGGACAGCCATAGGCTTTCTGCATGTTTTGTTGCTAACATCTGGGGTGGTAGAGAAATGCCTCTCTGGGCAGTTGACATTTGAGTAGATTTAAAGGAAGTTTAGGGTCCAACTGTACAGCAAGAGTGTTTTAGGAAGAGGGAAGAGGAGGCACAAAGGCCCTGGGGTTGAAGCACGTTCACTGTGATTAGGGAATGGAAAGGCTCGTGAGTCTCTAGTGAGGAGGGGACATTGAGTGCGGAGAGGCCCCTGGAGAGCAGATACTGCAGGGTCCTCTCAGCCACAGGAAGGCAGAATTGGCTCCTTTTAAGTATTATTTTGGGCTGGCAAGAATGATCAGTTGATTTCCCCAGGATCCCTACTGGCTTCTGTGTCTTTCCCTTTAATTACTCCTTTCCTTCAGTGTATCCTGCACTTGCCCTTGGTCTCTGTTGATTGTGCGATGGGGAACTTTTCCCCTACAGCAGTAACAGCACACCAGTCCTCACTGGAAGCTTCGAGGATTGTATCTTTTTCTATGAGCTACCTCTTCTTATAAGCTGGAAAGTGACATCAGAGCTCATTTACTCTCCAGTTCCCTGGCCTCAGGTCTCCCATCAGGTGAGATCTGCCTCCCCTGAGCCCCTGCCTCACCATACCTGCCCCGGTTCAGGGCAGCCTCCTGCTCTGTCTTCCCTCTGGGTCAAGTGTGTGAGTCCTCTGCGGTGCCTCCTGCCCAGGAGCCCTGAGTGACTGTGAACTTGGATGCGGTGATTTGCCTCCTTAGACTTTGCCCTTCCAAAGAGAGAGGCCATAGCCAGGCCCCCAGCATCAGTTGCTTCCACAGGGTGACCATGTTTATGTGCTTGCCGACTGCTGAGTAACCCTCATGCAAGGATGCATTCAGCATCCTTATCTGTGTGGCTGTGTTCTCAGGACCTCACCCCCAGCTACATCCATCTGAGTCGTCCAGCTTAGCCCCAGACAAGAATTAGGATGCGATGTGATGGTGTGTTGTTGATTCTCTTTAAAAGTTGTGAAGATAAGGGATAGTGGATATTTAATGAGCCCCTGCAAGATGGCAGGTGCTGACAGTGCCTCACATCCTTCATTTCCGGTCCGGAAATTTATTTATTATCATTCAGAGCCTGACGCTTGGAGGTCAAAGCATCTGCTTCCAGCTGACATTGCAGTTGACTAGGAGAGGGAGCAGGGGTTTATGTCCTCCCTCCTGCGTGGGACCGTGACTGTGTGATGGCTAAGACTCACTTTCCCAGTGGGATATTTGCTGGCTTTTATGGCCCTTCGTGAGAAGGCTCAAGGAGCCAGGGGTCATTATCACTCTTAAGCACCCACTTCCTCAGCACTAGGTCACAGACAGGCTCAGAAATGCCTTTGAATTCAGAGTTAATACAGAGCAGGCACACAGGCTGATGTTATTTTGTTTTATTCTTCAGTATTCCCTTTTCGTGTTTAGAATATTGTCATCCCTTTCCCTCTCTTCCCCCCCACCTCTGCTGTTTCCCTCTGAGTGCAGGATGGCTTAAGTGTGCTAAGTGGGTTTGGCTTTCCAGGCACCCTTGCCCACTCAGCTCCTCCTGCAACAACCCTAAGGCTTTTTAAGATCCTCATGGCCTGCCCGGCTGGGACACTGCAGCCACAGACGCCGCACCCCTCTCCCACACTGCCCCCGCCTCAGTGACATGGTACTGCCTGTGCACATGGAGCTCTGAAGCAGCTGGTACCACACAATGCTCATTCTCATCCTGGCATCTCGGAATGGCCTGGCGACTTCGGCCATTTAGAGCCCAGCTGGGGCTGGGGTTGCTGGGTCACCCTGCAGAGGCGATTTTGCCACTTTGTACTAGTAAACAGATTTAAATCCTTGGACCTTCTGAGGGCCTGCTGCTCTCACCTTGTGTTCTGACAGTCTTGTGATGAAAGACGCTAGAGATAACCACACAGTTTAATGAAACCAGGCGGGATGCCACTGCTGATGTTTTAAATAGCATTCTGCCACGCTAGCTTTGTGCCCTGGACAAGTGACTTGACCTCTCTGAGCCTCTCCTTCCACGTCTCTGAATTGAAGTCAATAATTCCTGTGCCGCGCAGTTGTGCCAGGATTCAATGAGATAATGTTTGTGGAAAGCACCTCTCCCAGGTCTTGGCACACCGAATGTGCTCCGTAGATAATTAACTTCCTTTCGTTTCTCAGGATCTAGGCTCCCAGGCAGGAGAAGAAAAGGCCAAATAAACTTGAAGGCACGCTGCTCTGCTCTGTGCAGTGACTGCACTTGGCAGATTTCAGATGCTTTAAAACACAAGTAAAAGCACTTTAATTATGCCCTTGTTTGTGGTTTGGTTTGGTCCCATCAGTAACTGATTTGAGAATACTCGCTGCTGCACAGTGAAGGGCTGGCCAGGAGTCAAAGGCAGAGTCAGTTCTTTTTCCTGGAACGCCCAAGTCCCCCTGCCTTGGACACACAGGGATGGGGTGGGCAGCGTCATCTGAACAGGGTGTGGCTCGGGGCTGGGCTGTTGAGTCAGTGCGGGCTGCTTGCATTCTCATTACATCTTCAGTGTGTGTGTGTCTTTGGCCTCTGTAGCTACGCGTACTGCTGCTCTCTGCTTTTTGTTCACTTAATTTCACTGTGCACTCCCTGTTACACCAATGGCAAATGCCTAACTGTGATTTGTGACATGCAGATTGTTAAAGTGTTTAGTGTGACTCTGTAGTCACACTGCCTGGATCCCAGTCTCTGCTCCACCTCATGTTTATGGCCTTGAACATAAAAACCTCAGTTTCTTTATCTGCAAAACAGAGTAGTGACGTTGGATTGTATGAGGATCAATCTATAAAAGTGCTTACTTAGCACAGAACCTGCCGCAGAATAAGTGCTCAGTAAAAAATTGCTCACATTAATATGAGTAATACGTAGTATTTGAGCATTTATTATCACAGAACAAGTATATTCCTGCTAAGTGGACATTGTTGGTTCCCTGTACAGCAAACTGTTATTCCTTGACCGAGGTGATGACATTCGAGATGCAGATAAAAGTAAGTTCTGTGTTGTCACCAGGGAAGGACTGTGAGTGGTCCTGCTGAGTGTGGAAGTGTGTATGCAGCATTTTGTGGGTTTCACAGCACCATTTGCTTCCCCTGAGGTTGTAACTTACTGCTCAGCTCTTCTCCCAGCCCCTAAGTTTCCCTGGGTCTCTGGACCTGCGCTCACACTGGCCCTCCTTACACTCATGGGTCGTCGTGGCCATAGGCACTGGGTGGTAGGTTATGCTTGTCAAATGCAGCGCTGGTTTGTTCTATGAGTCTAGTAGCCTAGAAACTCTGTAACGTAGGCTCGTTGCAGATGGGATTGCTAGGCACATAGTGTCAAGTGTAAGCATTGTTATTTACCCGAGGCTCTGCTCTTACCTAGCCGTGTAACAGTGTGGTGAGCCCGGCATCCTGTGTGTTCACTTGGGCCATTAGCCCAGGCAAACCGCCATGGCAGTCAGAGTGAGTGTGTGATACTTGAACTTTACTCCTTTTCCTTTGTAGGTTGTTTGAATGATTTCATTTTGCATCATTCAGAATTGTTATTCTGTGACATCTAGTTTATAAATACCATTTGTCCTCACCAACTTTCTGTTATGTTTAAGAATAACTTTCAGGAAAGATGGTCTATAGTTTCCTGAATGTTGGAGTCTAGGAAACATTGTAGCATTAATTTCTTGCTAAAACAAAATAAAAACTGAGATTGAGTAGCTCACCCTTTGTTTACATGCCCAGTACTCTACATATATTTTTGTTTTGTCAATATATATGTATAGTTTGTAATTGTGTGAACATTTGACATGTGGATATAGAAAGATTGAGATGATGTTTTGCTCCCTCTGGACTATCAATAATCATTGTCCCCCAGTGTTTTATTGTGCAGAACTTCCAACATGTAAAGAAGTTGGATTATCCAGTTAATACCCACGTACCATTATAGTCATTCTACAGTTAACCTCTTGCTATATTTGCTTTATCATAGAATTATCCATCTCTCTATCACCGTATCCATCCATTTCCATTCTTTTGTTGTATTTTGAAGTAGAGTCCATGCTGTCCCTACCTGTGGCCCGGTGCTCAGTTTGCAGGAAGCATGTATTACATGTTGGGTCTTGAGCCTTCCCTGAACCTCCCTCTTGTAGAGACCTTGACACCTCCTCATGGCCATCTGAAGACGCGCGAGCAGGTACAGAGCCCTGCTGGTGGCCTTCCGCAGGCTCTCTCCCTCTGTGTCTGGCCTTGTCAGTCCTGATTCTCACATTGCCTTTTACAGGAAGGGTGTTCAAACGGCTGTATCAGCATTCTTACCTCCTCGATCAATGAGACTTAACTAGATCCTCCAGAAAATACTGCTCCCCACCCTTCAGCACAAGCCAAATAAAGGCTCTGGCAAACACCAAGTCCAAAGGCATACTTGGCTTACCCTGAGAGAGAGAGACACTGACACTGATGTGTCTTCCCACTTATTGATGCGCCCATTGGTTGACTCCTGTGTGTGCCCTGACCGGGGATCGGACCCGCAGCTGATGTATCGGGTCGACACTCTTAACAGACTGAGCTTCCCGGCCAGGGCCCTTGTTATTTTTATTGTCACCATGACTTTTAGCACTTAGTATGGTGTCTGCCTAGTAATAGGTGCTCAATTAATCCTTAAGAGCACCACGTGGTAAATTAGATTCGGATTAAGTTCCAGAGCAGTGCTGTCCAGTAGCGCCCTCTGTGGCAGTGGAGATGTGCTGCACTGGCACTGTCCTGTAGGGCGGCCACCTGTGGAGCTGCACCTAAACTTTTATTCAGTCTCGGTGTCAACCTGCAGTACAGAGCCACATGTGGGTAGTGGCCACCATGTTCAACAGCACGTTCTCTGCATATTCCAGTGTTCAGAGGTTGTGATTCAGTTGGTCTAGTATAGGCACTATTTTTCAAACATCTGCAGGTGATTAACATGCAGTCAGAATTGAGAATCACAGGACTAGAACTTTTACGGCTGTAGTTTCTCATTCACTCATCCATCCACCCATCCATCTGCACACTTCTCCAAACCCCTCCACCTGCCTAATCAACCCATCATCTACCCTCCCTCCCTCCCTCCTTTCCTTCCATGCATCCATCCAGTAAGTAAATAAAGGTATCCCCTGATTTTTGAAAGTTTGCATTATTGCACTTTTATGGAAGACCTACATTAGTACAGATGGGTCCCCAATTTATGATTGTTGACTTACTATTTTCCTATTTTATATTGGTGTAAAAACAGTACACATTTAGTAGAAAGCAGCTAGGCCAAGCTATGGTGTTTGGTAGGTTAGGTATATCAAAAGCATTTTTTACTTAGGATAGTCTCAGTTTACAATGGATTAATCAGGTCATAACCACATGGTAAGTCAGGGAGAAATTGTACCTGTTTTCACAAACTTAAAGAAACCCGAAGAGGACTTTCACTTACAGGAAAAGGGGCAGAGAGAGAAGATAGCGTTTAGTATTCGTTTTGCAAGAGCCATCGTTGAGGCGTGAGAGTGGTGCTGCTGAGCTCCTCCCCCCGGAACCACACTCCACGTCTCAGCATCTTGACATCACGCCCCAGAGCTCTGAACTGTGTCTCTGGGTATCTGGGCTTCATCTCCATTTATTTTGTGTATCTCTTAGTAAGATGTGTCCTATCGTATCAGAAAAACCTAAGAAAGCTTGGAAGGGGGTTACTCTTGGTGTAAAACAGGGTGTAATGAAGTTCACGTAGTTTGATTTGGTCGGTTTTTTTTGGTCTGGGAACGCTAAACAATTTTTTCCATTTAAATTAATGCTGATTACTTATTTGCTTAATGCTATTTCAGCTTATGAAAGGTTTCATAGGAAGGCTGTGCTCTGGGATTGGGGGGAAAGCAGTAATAAGTTCCTGTCATATGCCACATACAGGCACTAGCAGTCAACAAAAAGAAGGTCTGGTGTGTCGACTTGCAGCTAGTGGGGGAACAGATAATATAAAAACATGCGATACTCAGGTATGCGAATCGCATACCTGAGTGCGAAGAGAACAACAGAGGGGGCTTGTTTAAGGAAAACCCCCTCAGGAGGGGACCCCTGAGCCCACACCTGCTTGGTGAGGAGGAGGCGGCCGTGCCATGATCTGGGATGAGGTTGTTCCAGGCAGAGGAAGCAGCCACTTGTCTGGATGCTGAGACTGTGCTTGACCTGTTTGTGAAACAGCAAGGAGGCCAGTGTGGTTGGAAGGGTGAGCACGGGGGACTGTGGTAGGACTTGACCTTGGACAGGAGGCAGGGCAGGATGTTTTGTGACCTTGCAGGCTGGAGTCCAGGGTTAGCGTTTCTTTCTAGGTGCTGTGGGGAACCGTGGGAAGATAATAAGCAATGCCTCCTTCATTGCCATACAGCGTATATGGGCGATGGGGAGGAGTAGTGCAGGGCGGTGGGAGCTAAGAGGAGGGGACAGAGAAGACTAGACAGATGGGGTCCACCGAGGTGGGGTCCACCGAGGTGGGGTCCACAGAACTTACTGATGGAATTGGATACATGTTGAGGTCACAGTTTTTGTATGCCCCCTCCTCAAACACAGACAGACAGTGAGGCTGAGTATTTGGAGTTCCCACTTACTGAAGAAGCTAACCTTCCTTCCATCTCTCTCCAGAGCCTGCTAAGAAGCCTTGCAATGCCAAGGAAAGGAGGTTCTGGGTTATGAAGCACGTAGCCTGAGGCAGCGTTTCTCTGGCTTTCATGTGCACATCACAGAATCTGACTCAGGGGGTCTGGGCCTGGACTGAGATTTTGCATTTCTAAAATGCTCTCAGGTGATTTCAGTGATACCTGTGCTTGAGCCCACGTTACCCACAAGGACTTACTCCTACATAACGTGCTTCTGATGCACAGAGGCACCAAACACCCCCAGAGCCTGCGTGTCCTGGGAACAGGCAGGCAGTAGCTAGAAGGGCACAACTGGGGCATCAGAGGCTCAGGGGTGAGTCTCCTTTACTGGACCCACAGGTGCCGGTGGCTGTGAGCCCTCCCCAGAGACTCAGGGAATTTGCTCCCTGCTCCTTTGTTTGTCCTTCAGGAACAGAGTTCCTCGGCAATTATTTCACAGCCTGTAGCAGTGTAGGCAGATCTCTTCAAGTCCAATCTCCAGAGGTACATTTGAAGGGACGTATTTTACATGAAAAAGAAGCCTTTAAAGCAAAATGACCTGTGGGCAAGGAAGCATGTGACTTCCTATATATGCAGTGTTTTGTATTATTAACACAATGCGTTACTTGGTGTGTGGGTGGGGGGAGAAGTGAGACTTGATCACCTGAGATATTAGCAATAGCAACTATTAGTTTCATCAGAGAGGAAGTTAGATTCCAACGCAGTGCCTCAAGCTGTGGGTCCGTTCCTTAATGAAAAGGGAAAGGAAGTGACAAGAAGTTTAATATGATGCATTTCACCGCAGAGCATTAGTATAAGTGAAACCTATTACCAGGCTGTAGGACTCAGGGCTGTTTTGAATCGCATGTACTCCCTTGTAGAAGGGGCTAGTTCAACCGTATTGATCGTCCAGGGCCAGCACAGAATGTTTTATGGGGGCAGGACTCCATATGGAAGCTTTTTGTAAATGAAACTAACATTTGATTACTGGGAGAAAATTACAGTGACTTTTCATCTGGTTTCCCCGCCAACACCATTGATTCATGGTGCTTCTGGGAGTTCTTAATAATCTGTCCCATTTCATTTGATATGAGATATTGAAGGTATTTTCTGGACTCCTCCAGTCTAAACATTGAGGGTTATTGTACCAAGCTTGTGCTCCAGCTTTCTTCTGTCTGATCTTTTGATTTCCCCTATGCTATGGCATTTCTCATTACAGGTTATTAAATTATCAGGTGGCAGTTTGCATTTTTATAATGTTCGTTACCCCTGATTAGTGCAGATATTCCCTTTAGAGCCCACATGGACTTTTTTTTTTTTTTTTTTTTTTAATAAACTTGCAGAGCAGGGGACATCAAACTGTCTCAAACCCACCTCAGTTAAAACGACCAATAGACTTTTTGCTGATTGGGAAGCTACTCAGTAAAGCCACTCATTCTGTCTGTGGTTTTACTGTCCAAGGAAGCCTGATTTCTCCAATTCCTAATGTTTGTTTTTTTCCCCCTTTTATTTCTGTTCTCTTTATGGAATTACAGCTGACTCCAGAGATAGCTGCCTAAAAGGAAGAAACAAGCGTGGCCTGAGTAATCTCTTAATGAAATGTCTTCAGTTTATAATACGGTCCCAGAATTAAGGCAGGGGCTTTTCTTGTTTCTTTTTTTTCTTTTTTTCGGATTTATTTATTTTTTAGAGTGAGGGGAAGGGAAGGAGAAAGAGAGGGAGAGAAACATCAGTGTGCGGTTGCCCCTCACGCACCCTCAACTGGGAACCTGGCCCGCAACCCAGGCATGTGCCCTGACTGGGAATTGAACCGGCGACCGTTTGGTTTACATGTCCACACTCAGTCCACTGAGCCACACCAGCCATGGCTTGTTTTTATAGACATACTTCCAACATAAGCATATGCATCTCTCTACCTTGTATTCTGTAAACCAGCACATGATTTTTTTGAGGATTCACAGTGATGGTTTCAATCACAAAGCTGAAAAAACTTTTATTTGCCAACAAAATAAAAGTCAGATCCAAATTTGGGGAGGGGCTTCCTTTCAAGAACAGCTTTCCCAGTGTGAAAAAAAGGGAGCCTTACATGAGGTGTGCCGTGTCTTGTAAGAGAGTGGTCAGAACTGTCCTTAGAACATGTCTCTATGATGCGATTCTGCCAAGATGTACCACAGGCTTGGGCTGAAATCCTGTCTCTGCCACTTTCTAGCTGTGTGACCTCAGGGGAGATAGGTAACTACTCTGATCTTGAACCTCCTTGGGAAAATAGAATAACACCTTCTAGGCGGTTGGAAAGTCACGAGAGTTGACATAAAGTAGGGGTGAGTTCCTACCACAGTGTTTGACATCATCTGTACAGGTTGTTCCTTTTAAAATAAAACAAAAATATGAAGAAATTAGATCTTACAACTAATCTGTTACCCTGGTTTGTATATTCTTTGGAGCAAAACAAAAAAATGAAGAGCCTTCTCCTGATTTCTGACCATTTCCTTCATCTTGCCTCTTCCAACTGCCCTGGCTCAATCTGTTGCAGGTGATTTTTCTACTGATACAAATGCTGGTGCTGTCATCTCTGCTGGGGCTGTCACCTCCACCAGGGCTGTCATCTCCATAAAACCAGTCTCCCTGGACACTGTCAGTCAAGTGGACCGGTTTGCTCCTAGGTGCCGGGCCCAGGCTCTGGCAGCAGTGTGCCAGGGCTTGCGACTGCAAGACCACCTCCTCTGTTTTCTGACCTGTCCGGGTGTCCCGCACAGGGTGACATGGGAGCAGGAGGAGGTGTGCGGGAGCTGTAACAAGCAGGGACAGAACCAGGGGAAGCTGAGCAGGAAAGGGAGTCTCTGCTGGACAGAGTTCACTAAGTCGATGTTGAATGGGACACAGACAGCACCCGCTCATGGTGCGTTTCTGCTGCTCTCGGCCTATGTGAAGGTGTCTCTTGCAGCCTGCCTCATTTTCACAGCGTGAAGCGGAAGGGAGATAACGTGACCCAATTGACGTGGTAGCATTCCCCAGGGATACATCCGCTGACCGTTCATCACACAGCCAGCTCCCTTCTCAAGAACAGAGCCATGACCCGAAGTCACCGGTACCTGGAGTAAGATGTCAGCTCTCGGGTCCCCAATTAGGCAATAGCCACTTTCTTACCGAGGTGAAGAATGTACCGCTCTGAACGTTCAACTGGAGAACAAGTGCCTGTTCTAGAAACTGGAGACTACAGTCCTTCCACAGAATGCATTTCCTTTTGCATTTGACAATATTTCTTACACCATCTTAGACCTGCTTTTCTATGCACTTTCCCCAAATTTTGTGTCTCTCCTGGCTTCAAGCTTTTAATAGACACAAAACATCTTATGTCCACAATTGTTCTCCTTGTCCCGCCTGGGTGTTATTCTCCAGCCTCCAGAGCCAGTTTGGTCTTCCCCAGCGGGACCAGGAAGGCTGCACTCACCTCTTCATTTCCAATTGGTCTGGAGAGAGTCTCTAAGGAATTTCACATTTAGATCCACAAGGTGCTGGTGTGACATTCAGCGGGTCGGTGTTGTCGTCTTGTCTTTACCACGAGACCCCAAAGCTTGCCTTCTCGGTGGAGGGAAAGTTGCTTCTTGTGGGTGGGGGAGGAGCACAAGAACTTGAAAGCATCAATATACATACAGTATGTAAATAGATATTCAGTATGTCTGTGGTATTGCAATTTTATGGGGGGGCATTAGGAAGAAGGGTCTAAAAAGACTCTTGGAGGGGTGATAATGAAAAAGGGTTGAAAACGCTGCTTGACAAGTCTACTCTCCCTGCCTCAGAGTTTCCATTCACAAAAAAGAATGCCTAACGGGACATGCTGTGCCGTCTACTGAGGGGAAGGAGTAGGCAGGTGCAGTTCTGGAAGGAGGGGAAGGCTGGTGTGTTTGCAGCCGACTTGCTGTTCAGAATGCTTTGGGGAAAGTCATCCATGGGTTTTCAACAACATCTGAATCTCTTGGAAAGATTTCAAAATACCAACTCCTGGGTCCCACCCCAAGTGTACCCCAGAATCTTGGGGAGGCATGGACATCACTTGGGGGGTTCCTCAATAGCCAGACCAACACTAAGTCTGCAAACACTGATCCAGAGCAAGGAGGGAAAGTGGCTTAGCTTAGGAGCTGACCCAGGGCCAGAAAGCAAGGCTTGTTTGTAGGCCTTTCTCTCCCCACCTCTCCTCACCCCCGTGCTTTGGCAAACTGGATGGTGCGTGTGTGGTTCGCCAAACATAGCCCGGCCTTTCCCACCTCGATGCATTGGCCTCTTAGATTCCCTGCACTTGCATTCCCCTTGCTTCCATCCTGACCTGTCCACATTTGACTTGTTCTGCAAGACCTGGCTTCAGTGGTTGCCCTGGCAGGAAACCTTTAGTGAACATCCCTGATCCTCCCCCTTCTCTTACTGTACTTAGCAGCTCTGCCTCACGTTTGGGCTATTCATACACATTGTCTTTGTTTTGTTTTATCGAGGTATAATTTGTGCACCAGGAGGTTCATTTGTGCAAACTACAAATTAAATGATTGTTAATGCATTTATTCAGCTGTACAGCCATCACCACAGTCCAGTTTTATAACATTTCCATCACTTTAAGAAGTTTGCTCATGTCTGCATTTTCCTAAAGTCAGGCCCCGCCCCACTGCCAGCCCCAGGCAGCCTGCTTCCTTTTTCTGTAGATTTGCCTGTTCTTGACATTGAATATAAATGGCATAATAGAGTATATAGTCTTTTACATCTTGCTTTTTCAATTAGCATAATCTTTTTGAGATTAATTTGCCTTGTAGCATGTGTTGGCAGTTTGTTTCATTTTGTGGCTGAATACTATTTCTTGGTATTGGAATTTAGTAGGTATTGGATTCACTGGATTGGATTAGTGTTGGATTTGCGTATATACCACATTTTGTTTATTCATTGTATAGGTGTGTTTTCAATTCTCTTGGGCAGACTGAGGGTAGAATTTCTGGGTCATGTGGTAAGTATGTATACTTTCACTTACATGCTTTCTTAACTGCCCAGTTGTTTTCCAAAGTGACTATAACCGTTTCGTCTTTGACATTCCCACCAGTAGTGTGTGTGTGTGTTTCTACACATCCATGTGAATGCTTGCTGTTGACTGTACTTTTTGTTATATCCATTTTCGTGGGCGCGTAGTGGAACCTTGTGATTTTTATTTGAATTTTCCTAAAGACTAATGATGCTACGCCTCTTTTCAAATTTATATTAGACATTTATATGTTGTCTTTAGTAAAATGTCTATTCAAATTACTTGCCTTTGGGAAAAAAAACACAGGCTGTCTGTCATTTTGTCCCTGAGTTTTAATATTGGAAGAGAGTATTGTTCAGATCATGTTTGTCTTTACTGATTTTCTGTCCAGTTGTTTTATCAGTTATTGCAGGGAGTGTCAACAGCCTCAGCTGTTGCCATCGAACTGTTTACGTGTCCTCTTGTTTTGTCGGTTCTGCCTGCGCAGTGTCTGGGGCTCTGTTAGGAAGTCAGAGCGTCTGGGTTCGCATCTTTCACGTTTGTTTCATGTCTCACTTCTTTTTGTTTCTTTGTTCTGTCTTTACCGCCTTTTTCTGTGTTAAATACTGTGTGTTTTGGACCATAAGACACACCTAGGTTTTAGAGGAAAGTAGGGAAAAAAATTTTGAAGGAAAAAATGTGGTAAAATATTTAATACCATCCTTTAAAGCAGAAATCCTGTGGCGAGCCGGGTAAGCTACATTCTTACTATAAGACACAGCCCCATTTTCCTTCCATATTTGGGGGGGGGAGTGCATCTTATAGTCTGAAAAATAAGGTAGATATTTTCTCATGTTTCATTTTAATTCCTTCTCACCGTGTGCTTTAAGTCATTTTCTTAGTGAGTGCATCTACAACATGCATTGGGAGGTGCCACGGTCTGCTCTGGATCAGCGCGGTCTGGGTTCCTGTAAAAATGGAGACTTCGCCCCAGTGTCGCGCCATTGCTCCCCTCCTCTGTGCCGCTGCCATGCGTTCACATCCGTCTGTGTTCTGCATCGAACAATGCAGAGCTAGTTTTCCTTATGCAATCCTGTGCCTTTTAAAGAAGTTGAGAGGAAATATATGTATTTATGCGGCTTTTTGTATTTACCCACATATTCAAATTTTCTGGCACTCTTCGCTTCTTGGTGTACATTTATGTGTGTATTTGAGTTTCTGTGTGGTGGCATGTCCTTTCCACCTAAAGGAATGCCTTTAGTATGTCTTGCAAGGAAGATCTGCAGACAAGATCAGTTAGTCTTTGCCCCCAAGGAGCTTTCATGAGGGATACTGGACGTGCCAAAGTAACGATGGCTGTGTGGCAGTCTGAAGCAAGTGCCGCGGCTGCCCAGGAGAAGGTGGGGGTGGGGAGGGTTCACAGAGGAGGTGGCATTGGAACTCCTGCTGACGCTGGGTAAGTAGGGATTTCCGGGGTGAGTGAAGTGTGGCAGGTGGTGTTTTGGCCCATTTGCAGGCCAGGGGATGAAAAAGATCCAGGCCAGTGTAGCAGCATGCGCGTAGGGATTGGATTGCTGCAGGAGGCCCGTGAGAAGCAGAACACACTCAGATCTCGGGTCTGTCACCCCAAGACAAGGAGCACAGGCTTTTCCAGGTGGCAGAGGGTGTCACCAGAGAGTTCGAAGCAGAGAATCAAGTGGTGATGGATCAAATAAGGTAAGACAGGAAAGAGGACAGTGACCAGTACAGATGTACTTGGGAGACTTCAGGGGTGAGGGTTGAGCCACGGAGCTGAGGCAGGTGAGGTCTGCAGGAGAAGCTGAGGGGGAGAGAGTAACAGGAAGGGGAGCAGGGGCCCGTGAGATGTGGAGCCAGGAGTGGCTGTCAGGTTAATTGGGCCTGGGACCCATGTTCTTCTCATCTGTGTTTGTCTTGCACCCAGATGTACAAGTTTGGTAACCATATCATTTTCTGATCAGTTTATTGGTGGGGTGCATTTCTGAGAGAGAATACAATTAGGCAGAAGTAGGTTATCTTGGTGTTAAGGGCTCAACCCTACCTGTGTGGTGGTGTGCTCTTGAGGAATGTGTGTATGCTGATTTTGTCCCCTGCCCCGGGAGAGTGTTGTACTGCTGTGGGATTACAGGTAGAATCTCAAGTCCGAGAAGACAAAGAAATAAAATGCTTATGTGCAGCCTTGGCATCCCACACCTTCGCTCCAGTGTGGCTGCAGGCTTGAGCCTGAGACTCCTGGTAAGCAAAGCAAAAAGGGAAATACAGCTAAAATCACGCTGTTCAATAGCCTTTGGTTGTAGGGAGCCATGTTGAAGAAAGCAATAAAAATAGTTGCTAGGAGAAGCAGAGCTTTCTCTGTACTTAATTAAAAACATATTGGTGTTTCTGAAAGTATATATATACATACATATGTGTGTATGTGTACGTATATGTATATTACATACATGTGTGTACGTGTACGTATATGCATGTATATATTTTTTCCCCAAGGGATATTCATTATTTACAAAAAAGATTCCGTAGTTTCCGTAGTCAGAAGAGTGTCAAGAACTACTACATAATATATATTGTGATGGATGACTAGAAGTCAATTTTACCATTTGAAAGTTTCTCCTAAGTCTTGTAGTAAAGAAACCTGCTTACATTTTTTCAACCCTAATTTTTCAAAATTATATATGACTTCATAACTCTTTTCTTCTGTGCATAACTTTTAACAATAACAAGATTTTTTCCTAACAGCAAGTTTGGTTACTAGTCACTTAGGGCTTCGTCTGCCTGCCTGAGAGAGCCCATCGCTTTCCCATCCGGGTCAGGGCGTCTCACGGAGGCAGAGGGACCGTGCTTTTCTGCATGCTGGTGAAGAGGAACTTTGCTCACCCTTGGTGAACATTGCCTGTTTCCATTGTTGTCTTCTCGGTTTCACTGTGAGTTGGTGTAGCCCCAGCCCCTGGCATTAGTTCCGGGCGTGGCACGGGTGCTCAGTGTGAGGTTTTACAGTTTTTCTTACAGTAAGCCCAGACCCTAGGACACGCAGAGAGGCCTGACTCGGTGAAAACAGTTCCGCCTGGGGAGTGTGTGTGTGTCCGTGAGTCATTAGTGTGCGGGACAGGACTCTCTTATGACTGTGTCTGCTCCTCTATGCAGTTTTGCTGAAAGGTGAGGAAATCATATAACTCTTCTTGTTCCCAAAGTTTCTGTAATAAAAGAGACTTGGCAGCACATAAATTGTGAATGGAAAAATTACCTGAAGCTGTTGTGTGAAAGATGCTGAGCAGAAACTATTAATAATAGCCAACCTGGTGTAAAACTTTCTGATGTAAAAATGTACAGCTTGATAACTGAGTGGAAGAAAATTTTATTAGTTGTCCCCAGCAGACATGGAGAATTTTTGCTCTTCTATGAGAAACCACTGAGATGGAGGGAAAAATCAATCATGAGATTTATAAGTAGGAAGCAATTAAGTTTAGAGATTTTTCAAAAGAAGAGAATCATAAAATGTTACACGTTAGCATAGAATTGATTGAACGTAAGATTTCACTAAATATAAAGAATAATAAAAAAATATGCATCTGATGTACTTTAGGGCCATTCGGGGAACAGAGTTATTGGGAGAATAAATTGACGAGAGAAACTAAGACACAGGGTGTAGAGGGAAAGAGAGTCTGAGAAAGTTGCGGGAAATGGCAGAGACCAAGCTCAGAGACCGATGAGACCTCTCTAAGGAAAGCCAGCTGGGACGTTCATTCTCAGAGTGATGGGAGAAAGCGATGGTGTTTCTGTTAAGACCCAGGTAGGGAGAAACCTGGTGGGTTCTCAGGATGCCACTGCAAGGAAGGGCAAAGCCGCGCGGCACGTTCGCATCCCCAGGCATCAGTGCAGTCACAGTGACGACTGCTGCACACTGCGGGGTCAGAACTGTCATCTCCATGTTACACACAGGAGAAAGGAGTTACAGGTGCCTGCGCCTCCCAGTTAGCATGTGGCTCTCAGAATCTCCCATGGTTTCCATCTGCCCCTCTTCCTGCCTCGCGTGTGGGCTGGAGTCCAGAATTACGTTTAAATTAGAGATTCTCCACGTAATTCTTACTTGGCTTTTAAAGAAAAACTGTTGTGAAATTACACCCGTGTGCCATGACCAGTGTAGTTCAGTAGGGTGGGCATCATCGTTCAGCAAAGCGAAAGGTCACTGGTTCGATTCCCAGTGCCGGCACGTGCCTGGGTTGTGGGATCAGTCCCCAGTTGGGGCATGTACAGGAGGTGACCTCTCTCGCATTGATATATCTCTCCCTCTCTTTCCCCTCTCTAAAAATAAATAAATAAAATCTTTTAAGAAAAAGAAAGAAATTACACTCAAGTATCTACCATGTGGTCATAGTACAGGCCAGCACTCCACGAGAAATAAAGCAACGTTGACTACACGTCTCTCTTCCCTGGCCGACCTGTGAGCCAGGCTGGTGATCTGTTTGCCCCCAGGGCAGTTACAGGAGGCGCTTTGTCTCCTGTTGCTGGATTCTGATATCTCGGGTTCTGGATTCACAAGTGGGTGCCTTGTGTGTGCCCTTTCCCCTGTGCCTCGAATCACTCGCTCCAAGGAGCTGCTGTTCAGATGAAAAGCAAAAGCACACAATTCGCCTCCCACAGTGAGACTGCGGCTGCAGCTTCATCAGCGGGCAGTGCTCCCGGGCTTCGGTGGTCAGCCCCTTCCCCGCTTTACTGCAAGAAGACAAGTCCTTGGCCCATGAGAGAAGAAACTGAAGTGGCTTTCAAATTACTTTTATGGATTAAAAAAGCAAACTTGCATTAAAGTCGTGACATTTTTTATGTCAGCAGGAGGAGTGTTTTATGGGGTTTTTATTACAGATGCAGGAATAACCTAATTTCCCAGACTGTACTGACAGAACTTGGGGCCGAGGCCAGCCCACTGCTCCTTTTTGGTAAAGTTTGATGGGAACACAGCTATGCTCATTGTTTGCATATTGCCTGTGGGTGCTGCTTTTGTGCTAGGATGTGTCCAAGTAGCTGCTATTGAGACCGTGTTGCCTAGAAGCCTAAAATGTTAACTTTCTGGCCCTTTACAGAAAAAAAGAGCTCCCCCTGTGCCAGGGTCCTTTGTGTGACTGCAGTGTTCCGTGGGGTTGACATCTCCTGGACTGGTTCCGCGCCTGCTGGCTGACATGGGCCCTGCTGCTGGGCATGTGGTTTGAGGCTGCAGCTTCCTCCAGGTCCCTGAGGGCAGCCTTCTGGGGCCTGTCATCATGCCCCGCAGGGCAGAAGTGCCTTTATTTGGAGGCATCTCTCACACACACCCCCTTCTTGGACATTCTGCCGGCATTACCCTGCTGAAGCCTCATTTCTAACTGGTACTGTTGAAGCTGGGCAGTTTCTTCCCTGTCCGAACTATGCAGCAGTGCCAGGATAGCATTGTTGGTGGATGGCTCCTGCTCAAAAACCTCCCTTGGCTCCCCAGTGACTTCCAGACCAAGGGCAGTCCCTCAGCCTGCCCTTAAGGCCATTTTATCTGAGACGACTCCTTACAGTGCTGTGTGGTCAAAAGGCCTTTCCTTTCCTCAGGGTTGTCTGAACTTGCCTTCCACCAGGCGAAGTTCACACTAATCTTTTCTCTGGGAATGTTGTGGCACTGCCTTCGCTTCCCCCACATTTGTGACAGTCCAGTTCATTTGTGTTGTATCCAGACATGTCCCCATGCTGTCCGTTCTGATTCCCTCGAGCCCTTTCCCAGCCTGTCATAGGCACAGCTCGAGGCTGTGTGGTGATTTGATTGTGTCTTTCTGCTTGATTCAGACTCTGAACTCCCACAGGCCAGGCCTCGTCTCTGTCATCGTTAGGTTTCTCGCATGTCGCATGGACAAGGTGATGCACGTGGAATTGAACCGGAGCATGCACACCAGTGATGAAGGCAGCTGTTTTCTGTGCACCTACTGTGTGCCAGCTGTGATCACATAACACTCAAAGCACTGTTGTCTGCTACACAGATTTGGAAACAGGCGCAGAACAATTGACTTGGCCAAGTGCTGTCGCAGCTAGATTTTTTCCCACTTTTAAAAATATTTTAAAATTAAGGCTTAAAAATGTGCAAATTGGGTACGTCATAAGTGTTTGTCTCTGCCTTGTAACATGTGGATATACATATGTATGCACCATCTGTCAAAGGCAGGTTGAACTGGAGGCTCCCGCGCTCCAGGGCCACACCAGGGTGACCAGGTTGCACCGCTGCAGACATCCATGCACATGCCCCCGCTGTGGTATCCATACAGGTGCCTATGCACACACATACCTCCACCTGCCTGCATATTGGGGTCAGCTGGGGAGCTTTGAAACTTCTCGTGCTTGGACCCAGCTGCCACAGGTTGGTTACATCAGCGTCCCGGTGGGGTGGGGGGAGCAGGCAGGCGCAGATAATTCCAGCTCAGGTGCAGGCCTCACTGCGCAAGGCAGAATAAGAAAGTGGGAGGGCTCACGGGAGCAGTCGCATTTTAGATGCTGCTGTGAAGAGCCTGGCTTCTCACTGCGCTCCTGATAACCTGGACCCTTGGGAAGGTGAGCAGGGCTCGTGTGTACCTGGCCGAGGTCTCTGAAGCCTCCCGTCGTGTGCCATTGGCGGCACCATGAGCTGGTGGTCTCTGCAGCTGGCCTGGCTGTACTTCAGCCCCTAAGAGCTGAGCCTTTCCAAAGTGCAGCCCTCCTTTCCCAGACAGGAGAGCTTTCTTCTGTGACCTGGAAATGAGGGGGTGCTTTCGACTTGTATCTGATTTTAAAAAACAAGCTCTTTCATCGCGAGCAGGGTGGGTTTGCTGTAGAGAGGGAGTGAAGAGGAGAAGCAGTTCTCAAAGTGCTGGCCCCTGATCAGCCCGACCTGGGAGCTTGTTAGAACTGTGAGTTCTCAGCCCCGTTGCAGCCCCGCCGAGTCACAGACTCTGAGCTTGCAGCCCGGTAGGCTGCTGACCTCTGGGTGACTTTGCTGCCACCAACGGATGGGAACCACAGCTCTAGGTGGATGGTGAGTACATGTTGGACCCCTGCAGTGCCAGGGGTGTGGTACTCCTCCCCTGGTGGGCATTGGAGACCCAGGAGCTCTATAAAACCTCGGGCTCCTGGACCTCATCTCAGGGTTTGGGAATCTGTGTGTATTTTCTTAACCAGGTGCTCCAGCAGATTTTGAAGCGCAAGCCTGTGTTTTCTTGAATTTGGGTAGTAGGGCCGTGACACTGTATTCTTTCAATAATAACGTCATACTCATTTGGCACAAGGCGAGGACACTTTCTTTGGTTTTCCTGCTGGAGTTTTGTCTCCGCGGTTTTAACGGTCAAGATGTTTTCCATCAGTTCTGCTACCCACTGTATGAAGACAGTCATTCCCTTTAGCATCTTCCTCATCTGTGGATTGTTCGCTGCCGCGTGGAAGCCACAGGTGGGCTTCATGGCCTCGTGCATACTTAATTAGCCCATCTCCTCAAAATCGTGTTTTAAGTGACTGAAGACATTAGCCTGTGATCTAATTGTCCCACAAAGCATGATCCAGGTGGGTGACCCTGAGGCTGAGCCAAGGAGGTAAAGACCCTGCGGGTCACCCTGCCAAGAGCAGCTTTGAGGCAGGACAAGAGCTGCAGGCGCGGGCACCAGCTCTCTCTGACAGAGCCGATTACTTTTCTTTTGCCAACAACTGTCTCTATCCCATCCACCCTCCCTGTCATCATAAATATCCATACCTGCGTGATAGTTTATGACAGGGCACACCTGTTCAAACGGAGCGATTGTCGCGTTTCAGACACGCTGCCAAGTGTGGGTGTCGTTAAGCCTCATGGCAGGAATGAAATAGGGCTGCTGCTCTGACCTCTCCCACCTGCCTGCCCGTCCTGCCACTTTCACTGCCCTTCACTCGTGGCGGCGGTCACCAGGCTGCTTGAAGTGACTCTAGCGCACCCAGGGGACCTGGCCTCGATGTGTCCCTGTTCGTTTCTGTACCTGGCCTTTTCTGGGCATCTCTTAACACTCACCACAAAGGCCTGGGTGAAACCCTGGGGCCCCCACCTCCCAGGCAGTCAGGCTACCTTCCTTGGGGTTCCCTCCAACACTGCATTACCTAATATGGCCTCTGGTAGAGCACGCGGTCCATCACGCTTGTGTGTGTGACAAAGGAAAGGGGTGTATAAATAAAGCCCGTGTTTTCACTCGCTCGGACCTTTCAGAACATTTGGGGGAGTATTTGAAAGCCATTTTAATGAGTTTCTTTTCTCGACAATTGCAAATACTTGGTGTTTGAAAAAATAGTAACCTAGCCATATAAGTAGGGCTCACTGAGCTGTGAGCTGGCCTTGACTGGGTTACAATGGAAATGGGAATCAGCATTGGAATGCAGGTGCTACAGGGGGGTGCGTCCTGTCATAGGTCACGGACGGGGGCCTGGGCCAGTGTTGGAGCAGAGCCCTGTAAGCTCCCCCAGCACCAGTGCCGAAGGGCTGACCGCAGTAACGTGTGTTTCTGGCTTAGCGCTGCGCAGCTTGTGGAACCACCTGGAAGTCTTTAATGAAGTCACAGGGCCCAGGCTTCTCCAGACCAATTGGTCTGAAACTGGGAGGGCCCAGGCATCTGAAATTTTTAGTGCTTTCCGAGTGCAAGGGGAGCCTCAGGGCTAAAGGAGTCTGTTTAAATGTGTGGAATTGGGAGTAAGGCTGAGAAGAATCGTTTGGGCTGTTTGTTTCTATAACAAAGGCACTAGAACATGGCACGTGTGCCTGAGCGTTGTGGGTGCGTGGGGGTTGACAACTGCACGTGTTTATACACCTGGAGGAAGGCTAGGTCCATGGGACTCCCCCCTCCTCCCCTCCCTTAGCACCGCCCACCCTCCATGAGCCGACAGAGCCAGTCTCCCCAGAGTCAGGGTGGACCTAGGCGTTCTGGTCCCAGAGCCCTGGCTCTGTGCCCCTCTGCTTGGCCGCTTCTCCGTACGCTCTCCTGACAGGGAGAGAAAGGCCGCTCTGTGCAAAGGGACTTCGCATACATTAGTTCTAATCTTCACATCCATCCTGGTAGGTAGATATTACTCTTATTTCATAGAAATCAAGGCTTGAACAGGTTAAATTACTTGGCCAAAGTCACAGCTAATAAAGGAACTGCTAGGTGGGATTCAAACCAGGTGTTCCTCCTTCTGTGATCTGCATGGGATGATCTAATTTCTTTAGGGCGGCACCTGTGGCTCCTTCTAATTGGTCCCCAGTCCACCTTTCCTAGTATTTTCCCTTCCAGTGTTGTCACGCCATCTGATTTTGCTCACGCTGTTCCCTTTGTGGGAGAGTTATTCACCGTCCAGCCAGGACTGTGGGGTCTCCTGTAACAGGAGCTGTGTCTTGCTCATAAACCTGTGAGGAACCTGCCAACAGCAAGAGAGAAAGGCCATTTACATTTTCTCTCCACCTGAAGAGGCCCGAAAGTGAAGCGTCTCCTCTTGACCCCACCCCTCGCCGCACCAGTGTGCGGTTTGGGTCATCACTGTGACACCAGTCGCTTTGTTTACGGTTGGGTTCATGCGCACCTTTCTGCTCTGGTGGCATTTTGAGTCCAGCTGTCGTCTCTTCCTTGTTTTTTTGTCTTCTGTGCCTAGGGCATTATCAGACCAATAGCAGGTATTCGATAAATGTTCATTAAGCCAGCTAATGTAAGGCAGACAAAAATACAAAGGTAGCGGAAATCATAAAAATACTCCATCCAGGAGGCATAGGTGGGGCATAGACCGGTAAGGAATGTATTTACCTGGCAGCCTTTAGGGACCATCTCTACGTTGTTTGGAAATTTCTAGAAGAAAGTGAAGAGCTAATGATTAATCTAATGAGCTTACATCTAGCTTGTCCATTTTGCCATCCAGGTTTTTGTTTCGTTTTATTGTATTTATTTTCTTCAGTTATGCTAAACCCCTGGTGATAAGCCCCTGGCTCCTACGTCCGCCCAGAGCGGGCTTCACAGATACGTGGGCTGTAGTTGGGAGCATGTAAAAACTGTGGACTTGTGGACTTGCACAGGGTGCACCGGCTCCACAGTGCTAGGGAGGGGGGCAAATCGTGCTTCCCAGGTGCTTGCTGCCTTTCAAGATGGCAAGGGGCCAAGAAAAACTTCTTTGCCAGTGAGAAAGCTAATTCTTTAACCGTGTTAACTAGGCCTATCATACTAAATATTTTTTTGACTTTTCAGATTTAAATCACCCTGCACAGGTGGTACAAAGCTCCAGGTGGTAGGGGTGAGCGGGCTAGGTGCCCCAGGAGGCCCGAAGGGGATTTCCTCTGCGGTATCTGCTGGGATTGACGTCGAGATACTATTTTGCACCTGCAGGTGAGCGTGCTGACCACCCTGGAACGGAGGTTCAACCTGCAGAGCGCCGATGTGGGCGTGATTGCCAGCAGCTTCGAGATTGGGAACCTGGCGCTCATCCTCTTCGTGAGCTACTTTGGGGCTCGCGGGCACCGGCCACGCCTCATTGGCTGTGGGGGCATCGTCATGGCCCTGGGAGCGCTGCTGTCCGCCTTGCCCGAGTTCCTGACCCACCAGTACAAGTATGAAGCTGGCGAGATCCGCTGGGGCGCCGAGGGCCGTGATGTCTGTGCCACCAATGGCTCAGGTGGCGACCAGGGTCCTGACCCTGACCTCATCTGCCGCAGCCGAACTGCCACCAACATGATGTACCTGCTGCTGATTGGGGCCCAGGTGCTCCTGGGCATCGGTGCTACCCCTGTGCAGCCCCTGGGCGTCTCCTATATCGATGACCATGTGCGGAGGAAGGACTCCTCGCTCTATATAGGTAGGAGTGGCCCCAGAGCCAGGGGTATGGTTCTCTTTGGATCTGCACTGTGTTAGTAACCTGGGTGTGCTGACGAAGGAAAGGTGGGCCTGTGAACTTCGTGTTTTCCCAGAGGACTAGTTCTCAAACTTCATGTTAAAACTGAGGGATTTTGAAAGCTAATGCCTGACTTGCACCCCCAGGAAATCTGGTGTAGTTGGTCTGGAGTGCAACCTGGCATAAAGCATTTTTAGAAAGCTCCCCAGGTGATTCCACTGTGCAAAATTTGAGCTCTGCTGTGCTTAGAGCATCAGCAGACCTCAAGAGGGAAGATGTGGGCAGGAGGAGTTTTATGCTTTTTATCTGCCCTTCTCTGTGGTGCGGACTTTGGGCTGTTTGGACCAGGGTAGACTTGGGGGTCTACACATTGGCACTGGTATCATTCAAAGTTGATGACTTTTGAGTAATTTTTTTTCCCCCTGTAATGGAGGTATGTGCTGGAACCGGATATTTTGGAAGAAAATAAGGTACGTGTGAGTTTTTAAAATTATTTTGCATTGTACGAGTTTCTGATACTTTATACTGGGAGGACTGAAGCCGTTTGCAGATGGGGGGTTAAGAAATGTCCAAGTGGTGAATCACCCTCACAGCAAATGGGAGCGTCTACTGTTTGCAAGGTGGCACAGACTCCTTGGTCATCAGTCCCTGCCTCTGGGTCCTGCTGCATGGGCATTTGTATGGCGGGGGCTGGCCTGCCAGTACCTCCACCCCTGTTTACCAAGTATAATTTCGCCTCCCACAAGCTGTTGGATTATATGACACATCCCCAGTCACTGAGTGCTAAGCATTGAAAATATTCCCCTTCCCAGCAGAAGCTGGGTGCTTTGAGATCTGAAGTTCATTATAACATAGAGCTTTGGGATACCGTGAAATTTGAGCAGGATTTGACGCAAAGCTTCCCACCTGCCAAGCTGTCAGCATACACTGCTTGGCCGAGCTTTCTGAGCCAGGAGGGCCGGGAGGTGTCACACACCTGAATGCTGGTATTCCTATGTGTCCTTCTGTCCTGGTGATGGAGTAGGTGCTTCTACTAAACAAATATGTTGCAGATATGTTTCCGCCCTCTGGGGACAGGCCCCAGGTGAGAAAGGTGGTACCTGTGAGCCTGGTCATGACCCGACCATGGAACCCAAAGTAGAGGACAAGATTGCTCAGGCCGGAGATGGCCAGTCCCGCTCCCGTGTGGTTGGGGGCTTCCACACTGCGCCTGAAGCTGGGCACAGCGGGGACAGGGAGCCAAGGAAATCATTTACATTTGGTTACTTTTGAAGCTTGAGTGAAAGCTATCCATGTGACTCTGTTGCAGAGTAGGACATGGGCCACAGCATGTATCCAAAATAGTTTCCTGAAGTCCAGCCAGACAATTGGTCTCTGACTTGACGGATGTCACCCTAGGACTCTGGGAGAGATGTTTTCTGGCAATGATAACAGCAGGCAGATAAATCAGAGCACAGAGAAGGAATTGGAGAGTGAAAAGCTGAGTTCTTGTCTCTGACGATAGAATTAAATAGAAAAATGTCTCCCCAGAATCTCTCAAGTAATCGCAATGCTAAATCACTTCTGCTTGGGGCTTCCTGCCCAGAGTGGCAGACTCAGAACCCGCTTCTGGAAGTCTTCCATGACGAATTGGGCTGTAGTATTTCCCTGTACTGGATGGGGCCTGGTTTGTGTGTGCAAAGCTTTAGGATGAAGAGGCGTTTGGTTTCAGGCATGGGCAGAGAGGCCTTCTCCAGTTCTGAGCTCTCATCTATGAGATTTGCAGTGAGTCTTTGTTATGAAGAATGTTTCAGCCAAATTTCTACCTGGACACCCTTTTCTTCTATGGTAGTTAAGCCATCAGAGAGCATCTGCTATTTGCATGGTGCATGGACATCTTGGTGGCTCTGGTCCATCTGGCCAGATTCCAAATCATGACAGCACAGAGCCAGGGAGATGGGCCCTCCAAGTGTGTCCTAGCTGGTTTCATGGATCTGTGTTTTCAGGGACCAGCAGGGAGCAAGCATACTGCACAGCCTGGCCTCTCCAGGTGGACTTTTATTCCACACATGGTTTAGATTCTCCAGGAGCAATTTAAGAAGGCCATAGTGTATGCAGAACACAACTGGTTCATTCATTCATTGTACAGGTTGTAAAAACGTGTTAGTGATCCTGAGACTATTGTAGCATTCATCTGCTGTAAAGAGGAGCTAGTTCTACAGCCACTAAATTTGCTTAGGGAAGTATTCAGGAAGCCCACTGAACAGAATCGATGTGAATTATGGCCTCTTAGCTCCCTGCAGAGAGGAGGCAAGTCTGAAAGGACTGGTGCTGGGAGTGTGGGTGTAAATGTGTACGCATTGGGGTGGAATAGCAGCGCGCCTCCAGGTTCCCTCTCCTGAAAAGCTGGTTAAGATAGAGAGGCCCGTGACCAGCAAATCGGTCATACGCTGAAAATCTGAGTGTGGATTGGAGACTGAGAGGATTAGAAATGTGGCATGGGTTGAACACAGCTCGTTCCCAGTGGGTCCTTTACCGTGGAAGACAGCAGGGAAGGGGGTGAAGACCACACAGAGCTTGGGCTGCTAGTCACTGATGATGAGATCCGCCCCTGAGCTGCCTGCGTAGTGGGTCACCAGAGGGGTGCCCTCTGCATGTCTGTGGCCATGTCTTCGACCCTGCTACAACTAGGGGGAAGTGACACATTCCATCTTGAGTCAAGCTGATGTTTTCCACTGAAATGCGTATTTGCTTTGGCCTCTGTGGCCAAGCCACTGCCAACTGCTAGATTCCTTGATGGGCCATTCACAAGGGGCTTCTCTGGCTGGCACCGTTATGCGGCTGCTGCTTCCCAGCATGGGGAGGGAGCCAAGGGAGCTCATTACCAGGGGACAAAACCCAGTGAATGGGGACATGGCTCTTCTGGCACACTTTCCACTACAGCACAGTGCGGAGCCAAGCCTCACGGTACAGCTAGGCAGTGACCTGTGGGTGACACGTGACTCTCACATTCTTCCTCGAGGGATGACTGGGCAGAGTGGCAGTGGAAGCTGTTTGATGAGTGGGTCTAAGAATTGACCCTTTGGGAGTCTCCTGATGCCACCAATCCATTTGGTGACCTTCCTTTGGCCCGGTTTTCTTAGCTGCTCTGTTTCTCCAAGTTCAAAGCATGGCATATAGAATTGCAGGCAAGAGTAAGTAGCTGGTGGCACAGACCCACTGTGCCCTTTTGTTAGGCTGCTGTGTCGATGGGTTGTTTTTGGTTTTTTTCTTTGAGGAGGAACACGCCAACATGGGAGTGTTAAAGATTTTGAAAATAACTATTTCTAGTTAAAAAGCATTAACACTGTTGACATCTTGGGAAGTATAGAGAAAGATTAATTAGAAAATAATTACTCTTAGCTTTATTATTGTGTAAAGTCTTTTTTTGTGCACTGGTGTTCTTTTCTATAAAAAAATTGTTTATAATGAACAGTGCTTTGCAATTTTATTTCTCTTAATATTTCATGAGCATTTCTCCTTGTCACTAAGTATTCCTCTTTGACGTTACTTCTGCATACTTACTATTCCCTCATACATATATACCTTAATATTTAATGGCCTATACTATTAAACATGGGTTTTCAAAATTTTTGCTGTTATAAATGAAGCAGACAGGTAAACCACATTTCTGGGAAGTTGGGTAACTTGCCTGAGATAACTGAGCTGCATGGGCCTGGGCTCCAGGTCCGGGAGTGGTGTTTCTTTCCACGTGCATCTGAATTCTGTCACAAGGCTGGGGCAGGGATAGACGACTGGTGGATGGTCTGGAGGGTTAGGTGCAAGTCAGGGCATTCCATGAGACAACCGGAGCACTTCAGGCCGTAAAAATTACAGGAACCAGGAAGGTGGGAAGAGAGCAGTGTGTCTTAAACCCAAAGGGAGAGGTGCTGTTGGAATGGAGAGTAGGTGCCAAAGCCAGACAGAGAGGGGGGAGTGGGAGGGAGCGGGGAGTGTGGTTACAGCTCACAGTTCAGGTTGGGGTTCCAGAAAGAGGTTGTGCACTGACTCCCAGTGCTTCGAGGAGAGATGGGCACAGACCAGAGCTGAGGCATGTGGGGGCAGCAGGTGGGTTCCATGTTCTGCTCACCC
Source organism: Desmodus rotundus (assembly GCF_022682495.2). NCBI lineage: Eukaryota > Metazoa > Chordata > Mammalia > Chiroptera > Phyllostomidae > Desmodus > Desmodus rotundus. The sequence goes on along the minus strand of NC_071396.1, from coordinate 32,435,407 downwards.
CTCCAGAGTTGTGGACATTGGACCCCCACATGGATGCTCGTTCCGTTTTGAACCATGATAGCCATTAGGAAATTTTGTTTGTGTTAGAAACCTGTCTCCTTACAACTTCCCACAGCTGGTTCTGGTTCTGCCCTCCGGGCCCACCCTGAAAAATGGTGATCCCTCTTCCATATTTTGATAATTCCTCAGATGGCTGAGCACCAACCTCACGTGAGTGCGGGAAGGACCACTGAAACTTAACCTCTCTGTGCTAGGACCTGTGTCCCTTGATGATGTGGTTTCCTGCCTCACTTCAGCCAGCATTTCCCTCTTAAAGACGGTGCCGAGGCCTGGGGAGCCTGTTGTCAGGGGACAAAAACTGGAGGAGTGAGTGTGGGGACTGCAGTGGTTTGCTAGGGCTGCCATCACAGGACCACCAAGACTGGGTGGCTTCAGCAGTGGATGCTGAATTTCTCACTGTTCTGGAGGCTGGAAGTCCAAGATCAAGGTATCAGTAGTGCTGGGTGCCTCTGAGGCGTCTCCCCTTGGCTTACGGGAGGGGCCTTTTCCTCCCCGTACCTTGGTGTGGCCTTTCCTCTGTGTGCACACGTGTCCCTGCCACCACTGTGTGTGTGTCACAGTTCCTCTTCTCATAAGGACACCGGTCACATCGGCTAGGACCTACTCGTGTGACCTCATTTAACCTTCATCACCTCTTTAAGGCCCTGTTTCCAGGCACAGTGCAGTTACACATTCTGGGGCTTTAGCAGGTTCATTTTGAGGGGACACGATTCAGCCCTTACCAGGGACTGAGGGGACCAGGAGCAAACCAAGCCAAGGTGACTGTCTCTTTTGTTCTCACCTTTCTGTAAGCAGCTGCATTGTCACGTCAGCTGGATGGTTGGTTTTTCAAGGTATCCAAGTAGTTGAGGATGTAGGGTTTTTTAACTTTCTATTTTGAAATAATCACAGAATCACAAGTTTTTTCAAAATGCAGGAAAGTCCCCGTGACCTTCATCCACTTTCCCTCAATGGTTACCTACTGCATTACCCTAGTACACTGTCAGAACCGGGAAACTGCCTGTTAGTCCGTGGCGTTTACTCGGATTTCTGCAGTTGGATGCGCGTTCAGTCGTATTTCTCAGTGCGTGTCTGTGTAGTTCTGGGCAGTCGCATGACATGTGGATGATGTTTAAAAAGTGCAGAGTAGGATTAACAGAATAGGAAATGCAGACAGGATTCGAGCAAGGCCAGTGTACCTGGATGACACACACGTGCGCAGCGCTGACATGCATGCGCAAAGGTGCACAGACAGAGTGTAGGGGAATGGGAGCTGACCAAAGGAAAGCAGCTCTTTGAGGAGGTCTTTGGTGGGGACTGTCTGCCTCCCCAGGAAGAATGGGACCCTTGCAGATGGCCAGATACACAGCAATTGCTCCGAGTCAGGAGGCACATGTATTAGACATGGACGTGTCATGTTCTCTTTTGTCACTCCTGTTGTAACCTAGCGGAGCCCGCTGTGTTCCAGCTAATGACGCAAAGAGAATTATCTCAGAATTCATCTGCCAATTGTTTAGTACAAATGGCACTATAATACCAACCAGTAACCAGAGAGAACCAAATTTCCCTTCAGAGCCCTGGGAGCCCAGAGTTATTTTGCTCCTGATGAGTTTTTATTTTAACTTGACATTGGGTAAAATGTGTTTTAACTCTCCAAAGAGCGTGGGTCGGGTGTGGATCAAATACACGGTGACTGCATTTCGTCAGAAAAAATAATTAAAAAGCTGTCCCTCATGGGAGCAAGCATAGCTTATTATTATACTCTTGCAACTTCATTGATATTGAAGTTCCCTCATTAATTTTTTTCCCTAAGGTTAATGACACTGTAAAATCGGTCAGTTTGTTTTGGCCGTGTTCCCTCCCCACTGGTCACATGCCGCTGTCAGTGTGCTTTAGCAGCGTGCTAGGAAACGCACATGTGGCTCTTATCTGGCGGTTCCAGATTTCCTGGGCTGGTAGGTGCTCCTCGTTCATTTTCAGCTGCTCATAATTCATGCCCCATGGTTCATGGAGTCACTGCTGTGCTCCCTGCCTGGGTGACCTTGGATGAGACTCCAAACTTGGGCTCCGGAGTCCTCACAGCCTTGGGATTCAAATCCTGGCTCCTCTGCAGACCGGCCACTGGGATTGTGGACACATTTCCCATTGACCTGACTCTGTTTCCTTATCAGGAAAGCAAAGGCTGGGATCTACTCTGCAAGGCTTTGCCTAGGAGTCTTTTGCATCCGATACCATGTCTGTAGTAGAGATTGTTAAACACTGTCCTGTTCATCGTAATGGCCCTGTCACCTCCATTTCCAGGTGTAGAAAGTGAGGCAGGAAGAAGTTATTTAAACATGCAGGCAGGTCTTTGACAAGAGTAGTTAGATCCTGATTTTCAGCCCGGGAGAAAACCCATCTAGGAGATCTGAGAATAGCAACCTCTTCAGTTCTGAATTAAATCAGCAGGGCTCTCCTTTGCCTGCAGACCACTTCCTGCAGCTCAGCTCAAAATACGTAATGTGCTAGTGTTGTCCTGGGCAGCGGGCTACCTGGTTTATGCATTACCTCTGGAGGCACCCCAGGACATGCCCATTGCCCCAGGGTGATGTACTGCTTGGCCTTCTTGGTTCTGATACATTGCTTTTTGAATATTGGTGCAGTTTTTTTAAAGAATGTATTTTCATTTTAGTAAAGTTGCGAAAAACAAAAACATAAGAAAATTTAAATAATTTATAATGTAGGTACCTATAGTATATACTGTCACTATTTAGGTGTATTTCATTCCAGCCCTTTTTCCTCTGTACATACTTTTTACTTAGTGCTTTTTATGAATTGACATACAATAAACTTTTCTGCAGATAATTGCATACGATTTTGTTCACCTAGAAACGGTAGCATTTGCTTGTTGGGCATTTGGGTGATGAATATCTTTGTGGCTATAGCCTTGTCCACATTTGCTGAAAACTTTAAGAGCTCAGGTTAGTTCAGATAGATTCAGTGTGAGCTGCAAACCAACTATTTGGCTTTGCTGTGACTTCTGGAAGGGAAATGAGGAAGGCCCCAGGGTGTCAGGAAAAGAGTCTGGGCCGGCCCTGACTGCCAGTGCCCTTGTGTTGTGACCTCGCCCCCATCTGCAGCGCAGGGGCAGCAAGCCTAGGTGCTGCAGGGGCTCAGCAAGCACATGAGAAAGGCGGACTGTGTGAGGCTGGAAGCAATGGTCTTTGCCTCGTCCTTGGCCATTTGTTGCCCAGTGGGAATGAAAAGTCAGACTTGACAGATATTCTGATTTTTAAGAGTCTCGAAATCCCTATTTTTCAAATGGCCTCCATTGCCAACTCATTGACATCTTCTGCAAACCATGTGTGGGTTGGTGACATGTCAGCCAGCTCAAACACATCGGTGGCTTGTCATTTTGGCCTCTGAACTCTAGAGCATCAATTTCAGATTGCATTTGTCTTTTGACTAGCAAATAAATAAGAAAGGAAGGAAGGAGGAGGGGAAAGCAGTTGCATGTCCTGAGTGCCACGGCCAGAACAAATAGTATTTCCGAATGCCCTGGCCATTGGGTTGGGGAAGGGGAGGGGAGCTCTAGTGCAAACACAGGACACAGTGGCAGAAATGAGTGAATGCCTCCTGCTGAGCCAGCCTGTCAGGGTGCTACTCTGGCTGAAGCTTTGCTTCCTGTCTCATAAGAATGGGAATTTCAGAGTAGAGAAGAAACCAAGTCATTTTTCCAAGCTAAATATGGCCAGATAAAGCCACTCACAGTTCCCTGGGGGTGCCGGGGGGGCGGATTGGAATCCAGAAACCAATACCATCTGGGGTTTGTTGGGCCTGCGGGTGTTTACTGCCTGTTGAGAACATCTTTGCTGAGGGATTTTAGAGCCCAGCATCCAAGTGTTTGCTGGACAGTGTGTACCACCAGAGAGGCACAGGCTGACCTAGAGAAAATTGATGGGAAAGACGAAGACACATACAAGGGAGTTTTCTTCTCTGTAAGATCCTCAAAGACAATTGCTGATGATTCCTTTATCGCCAGCCTTTTACTACACCTATAGTGAAAGCATGGCCATTTTCTTTTTCTTTCAACCGTAACGCAGGTATTCTTCAATAAAAAAAAGACACAGGTATTTTCCTGAATAACACGCTTTTTTTTCCTTTACATTATTTCTAGACTATATACTTCTCCTTTCTGAGGGACAATAATCTTGGCTTGATTTCCTTTTCCTCCTTTCGCCTACAAGACGCATTCTGCGAGGGCAGACGCTGTGAAGGGTTGGTGCTTATAGAAGATGTGACCTGCTGCTGAGAACCCTGGGACTGGAGGTCAGAGGCCTTCTGTGCAGTGAGTTCTTCATGGCTAGAGAGTTCTTTAGTGTTGGAACACCTCGTGTAAGAGTCTTTGTGTGGACACTTGCTTTTGTCAGTCCAACACCTTGCTGTTTTCACTGGGAAACTGCCTCTTCTGATCCCAGGTGGTCCCTGCAGGCTGCAGAAATGATCATGTGGCCCAAGCATGGCCAACCATGACACAGAGAAGGGCTCTGGTCAGTAACAATTGCCTAAAGGAGTCAGAGGTTCACCCTGAGGTTTTGAAGATGGCGCTGGCCCTTAGAATCCCAGTGAATTGAACACATCAGTTATCCTTCCCCACACTTAGAGCCATCAGGATCCTGCCTGATCGGGCTCAAATGCCCTGTCATGTCATGTGAGTTTTGGACTGGATTGCTTTCATCTTGAGCTTTGACCAAGTATCTTCCCATAGGGAACAGTGTTCTTGTCCAGGGAAATGCAGGTAAGGCAGCTGTCCTCTGGTCAAAGTGCTAACTCTGTCACATTGTCAAGATACCCACTCATAATACTATAAAGAGCTTGAAGCACTCCTGACCCTCCACAATAAAAATGATTTGGTGGGGAGTTCTGCTTAGTTCTTCATTATTTCATAGACATTTCAGTTGCAGGACAGGGACTGAGAGGCCAAAAGTAATGCCCCCTCCACTTTCTGCCTACCCACCAAAAACAAACGAAGTAGTTAAAAATAACCTGTTGGCAAGCTTTGCACAGGAACAGTGTCTAAATAGCAAATGGCTTATGTGGGCAGGAGAGCGTTGAGCACGCTCAGTTTATTCAGTCGTGCTCCTCGATGAATGGAAAGAACATGACCAACCCTGGCCTCTTTATGTGACGGCAATTGCCAAAGCTACCCAGACTCCCTCGAAGGACTTCATGTTGACAGGAGTGGATGTGCTAAATTAGCCTGTTCCATCCCCAACTTGATTTTGCCATTTCATTTCTGCTGAGCCGTGTGTGTGAGTACACAAGCAGACAAAATCTAGAGACACCAAGGCATTAGGTGGCTAATGGGCACTCATAAAAACTTAAGTGTAGTCTTTAGAGCTGGGATACAGGGAACATACCTTAAAAATGTTAGGAGAAATCGAGCCACTCCGTAACTGAGCTCCTTGAAGCTAAAGGTTGTAGCATGTGTGTTCGGGGAGACCCACAACCTTCTAAGGTTACATGGAGATGTCTGTGTACTCTTGTGGGGAAGCTTTCAAAGAGGGTCAGAGAGGGTCATGACCAAAAAAAGGTTAAAACCACACAGTCCTTATGTTGGGTGGATCCTGATGGCCGGCATCTTGGGGTGAGAGAAGCCGAGAGAGTTGAGGTGATAGGCTGTACGGAGTGGCAGATGGCATCTGGGGACTGGAATGTTGTACTCGGCTCAGCTCTCAACTTCGTCTGCTCCCTGGGGAGCCACTGCACTTACAACAGGAAGCATCTGTGCATCACTGAGGCCACTGTGGATGGAAAGTCAGGATGCGTGCTCCGTGCGCTGGAGGCAGATACCCGCTCAGCCCTCCCTGCCCCCCCCCCCACCACCCAAACTCCTTTGGGGCTGAAATTTTCCATCCCTTTTTTCAGCCTAACTGTGGGTGTTTTGGATAATATTCAGCAAATTTTCTGTGCTGGTTTGAACTGATGTACAGATAGGAAAATCAAAACTTTTATTTTTGGCTCTAAAAGTAAAAACATTTTTTAAATGCACTTGGGTCATTAATAGCATCTGAACTCTCAAAGTCAAAATTTTCCATGTGTTCTTACTAAGAAAAATGCTCTTAGAGCAATTAAAAAGCAAACCAATAGGCAGAAGGTTGTGAAGGACACCCCCCCCCCCCCCCCCCCCCCCGTCCCGAATCATCTGGGTACCTGAATAAACTCAGCAAGCTTTTCATGGGCAAAACGTCTTATCCCAACCTTTTGGGGGTAGTTGCTTCACTGGATGGAGAAACCTCTTTCTTGTCTTTGCCAGTTACCGGTGCCTCCTCTTCCAGGTGTGGGAGGTACAGGGGGGCTGGGGCTAGTGCACCCCAACCTTTCTCCTGGGGAAGTGCTTTACTTCTTTTCTCTCCAACATTCTGTGCATGTGGTGTAAATGAATGCAATTTCCCACCGCTTCCCTTTCTGAGCAAGGCCTATAAGAACAGTCACATTTGCCCACCTGCCTTGTGGGTTGTTAATGGACTTTACAAAGGGAATTTGGGTTCCCAGCAAGAGGCCTCATTAACACAGCAAGGTTCTAATAGATTCTAAAATGGTGTGTGGACACTTGGAACCTTTTAAAGCCCACTGGTGTCTATTCTTAGATCTAAATCATTTCATCTGCTCCAGCCTCAGTCTGTACATTTGTGTCATGGGGAAAAGAACTTGTCTTGATCCAGTCGGATCAACTGGATTGCTTTAGATCCACATTAATAACGACTGTGACTCTGGAGCTGAAGACAGGATTCAAAGGCCGTCAGGCTGTATAAAGAACAAACTTCTCCCACCTTGGTGTCTTATTTTTTCATGTTGGCCTTGTTACTGGTTGAGAGCAAGTGTTTAGTTTGAGGATTCATTGCTGTCACAGGAAAATTTAACAACCGTCTGCTTATTTAGACAGGTGCGCTAAGCACGTGTGGTTTTGAGTAATGTCCATAGTGACACTAAATACACCAGCTCTGTTTATGGGGTCACTGGTGTGTGACAGTCCGAGAGTGGGTGCTTTGCATGTGGTGTGTGTCTCTGTCTCTGCCTCTCTCTCTCTCTCTCTCTCTCTCTCTCTTTTTCTCTCTCTCTCCCCCTCCCCCTCCCTCCCCCCCCCCCCCATAAAACCAAGGCTGATAGGGGTTGTTGTTCCCACTGCACAGATGAAGAAACCAAGGCTGCGGGAGGTTAAACAGCTTGTCCAGGGTCACACAGCTAGTTCGTGGCAAGGCCTGGATCACTATCCTGGTCTCCGTTTTCCCACAGACTCTCTTTTCCACTTAACGCTTTCTCCCTCCCCCATCATTAGACACGGCTATGTCCCCGCAGGATAATACAGGACCCCAGTGTACTGTGCCGAGTATTCAAAGTAGCGTAACCCGCACTCTGTCTCCCCCATACCCCATACTAATAGAGCTGTTGGCTATTTTAGCAGTAAAGGATGTGTTTCTAGGGCAGGCCAGGTCTGATGGGTGTAAGGTCCTCAGGGCCTGGCTTCCCCGTGGGAATTTTTTAAATTCTCATCAGATAAAGCTTTGCTCCTCCAGAAAACCGTGTGAACTGTTTTCATAATCTCCCTGTGGTAGAGTGAGAGACATGCACTCATTGGACGGCTTTGTTCATACTTCAGGCCCAGTCACAGTCAAATGAGTGAACCTTCCTGGCCGTTAGGCAACTTGCACTTGAGTTTTTTCCCCCCACTTGAGGGGAAAGGGGCTTGGTGAAGCTGATTTTACACCCTAATAGACCACAGCTGGGACAAAAATGGTAAGAAAGCAGGACAAGAACACAGAAGAAAGAATGCTTAAAGAACGCGTAGAAATCAACAAGTTAAAATAACTCCCAAGGCCTTTCCATACAGGAAAACAATCAGCCTCCACCAAGTGTTCAGCCCTGAGGTGTTCGGAAGACCTTCAAAATGAACTTTGTTAGCGGAGAAAGGTGCTTATGTGGGATTAGAGGTTGGCAAAGACTTCCTTAAAGATTCCTGGACGGCGTGATGTCCAGGTAGCTGAACACTCTTACTTATATATGTGTTTCAGCCACACTTTCCCGAGACCCTGTTGGTGGCCCACAGCAAATGACCGCCTCCTCCTGGTCTACCTGGGCAAATGGAAGGAGGATTCAGGGGGCAGAAACTGGGTGCGAGTGACCAAGGAATATTGATGCAGAGTTGGCAGCCTGGAAAACTGAGCTCCTCTGGCTCATGGCTCCAGATCCATATTCCCAGCTTTTAGTTTTATAATTTAAATTTTTAAAATTCTGATAAACATATAAGATTAACTATCTTAACCACTTAAAAAATGCACAGTTCAGTAGTGTTAAGTATACTCATTATTGGGCAATAGATCTCCAGAATTCTCTTTTCATTTTGCAAAGCTGAAACTCTGTACCTGTTACAACACCCAGCCCTTGGCAGCCGCCACCCTACTTCCTGCCTTTATGGATTTGACTACTCCAGTTATCTCATAAAAGGAGTCATACAGCATGTGTCTTTTTGTGTCTGGCTTATTTTCCTTAGCATATGTTTTCAAGGTTCATCCATGTTGTAGCGTGTGCCTGAATTACCTTCTTTTTGAAGGGCCGAATAGTAGCCATTTGTATGTATATTCCTCATTTTTGGCTTCCACGTTTTGGCTGTTGCGAATAGCGCTGCTGTGAACATTTGTGTGCAGTGTATTTCAGGCTTGTTAAAAGACATCTCTGCTTGGGTGTCCTGAAGTACACGAAGCTCAGTCAGTCCAAAATTCAACTTCTTAATTTCTTCCCCATGTTGCTTTATCATTGCCTCTCCTTTCCCTCCCAGCCCCTGCATTTGAAAGTCACTGCCTCTTTCTGAAGGTCCCTTGTGTCTGGCTCCCCAGTGTCCTCTACACCTTGCTTCACTGCCCCAGGCAAGGCCGTCTCTGCCCCTCTTACCTGGATGATTTCACCACCTTTGAGGAGCCTGATTGTGCCTGCCCAATCTGGCCTGTCTCCAAGCTGTCCTCCACATCGCCACTGGTCCAAACCAGGCCCTGAACATTGATGAACGTGGAGACATGCACATTGTTCTGGAACCTTTGTTACAAAGGTACAAAGGCATCTTCGTGGAATTTAATTGAAATTTATTACATGCCCAGTGAACAGTAACAACATGGGGTTGTATAATAATGTGTATATTTAAGATAATAGTACTATAATTTTGAGAGTTGAAATAACTTCTTTTTACCAGAGATCTGTTAATTGTCTACATTTCATCCATTCACTCATTGATTCAACAAGCAGTAATGGAGAACTTACCATGTGTCAATCACTGTGCAAGGTACTGAGGGTGAATCAGACCTGTCTCCACGCTGTAAGAGTGATAAATAATAACATCAGCAAACATTTACGAAGCACTTGTGTGGGCCAGAGACTGGGCCGAGTTCTCTAGATACGTAATCTGGCATGATTCTCAAAACAGTGCTTTGAGTTAGGTTTTATTGTCTACTTTTTAAGGAAGAAAAGGGACACAGATTGAGGAACCTGCCCAGTAAGGAACAGCAGGGGGACCTGAGCCCAGGGGGTTCCTTCTCCAAGTGATGGTGTGTTCCTCTGCTTCCTAGCGAACTATCCGTGACTGTCATAGAAGGCAAGAGCTTGAGACATAGCAAGGGCAGAATGCAGCAGCAGGCTAAAGGGAACCTACACATGCATCCGTAGCTGGAGAGCTGGAAAATATTGACCATGTGCTCAGGAATAGTTTACTAGTGTGAGTAATGACTCAGTGCCTTGGAAAGCGACATGCTGTCTTCCAAAGCATAGTGCTGTTAGAGGGAAAAAGAAAACAACGTTCTGCATGTTCTCAAAGCAAGAACTCATGTACACTCCGTTTTTCATAGATGTCACATGCTGTTCTCTGATGTGATGCATTATTCGGGCAAGGAAATACATGACAAAGCCTCTCATCCAGGCTCAGAAAAGGGCATGCCTCTAAACGGGATGTCTAGAAGAAGCATCTTCAGAATTGGGGCATTCACAGCTGGGGTGCTGGTGGTGATTTCCTGTGGGTCACAGAGAGCCAGCTTGAGAGGGGCTCTGTGTGTGTGTGTGTGTGTGTGTGTGTGTGTGTGTGAGAGAGAGAGAGAGAGAGAGAGAGAGAGAGAGAGAGAAGAGGAAACACCGAGATTATCACACAAAGACAGCATGTTATTTTAAGAGTGCGTTTTGCTCCTGCTGGAGACTATTAAGCAAATAACCCATGAGCATTGAGCAGGTTTTTAACTTAAAGTCACGGTGGAAGATTAGGTCCCCCCACTTGCTGTCTGCAATGGCAAAGACTTAGCTGTGGGTGGCAGAAGCCTCCCTTGGTCAAGTGCACACCCTATGCCAGGCACTGAGCTCAGTGTGCCCCTTAACGTTTTCTCATTGCATCTCCATCCTGGCCGTTGTGCACAGTAGGAAACTGAGACTCAGCAGAATTAAGGACCGTGTCCAACGTCCTCTCTCTCAGTAAGTGGTAAGAGTTGAGCATGTCTACTGATTGTGTCTGGCCCGAAAGTGGGGATTTTGTGGAATAATTGTGTGTTATGGGAAATGTGAAACCTGTCCAAAAGTAGGAAGGAGAGTTGAATGAAGCTCAGGGTGCCCATCGACCAATGATTTCAGCATAGGGCCTTTCTTGTTTCATCTTTACCTCCCCCCGACCCATCTCTAATCTCCTTCATTATTTCACACATATAATTTTAAGAAGTTCAGATGTATCACTGTATCTGTAAATATTTAATATTTATTTCTAAGAGGTAAGGACTCTTTAAAAACATAATCACAATACCATTGTTGGCCCTTAAGAATTAGTAGTAATTGCTTAGTACTGACAGATGGATACTCAGTGTGTGCGCGCTTGGCACTCCTGGCAAGATGCGTAGGAGTGTGGACACCCACAGAGGACTGCTTCTCCCATAATTTTTTCACCCGTCTTAATCGTTTTAGAGTAAAGAGTCCAGTTGGGTGTCCTATACCATTTCTTTGACAAATTACTGCTTTTAAAGACTTTGTCAATATTCCTTGACATAGTTACCCTAGGTTATGTAGTTCCCGGGTGCTAACTATAGTAAAAAACAAAACAAAATAAAACAAAAAAACACAACAAAACCACAAATCCACTGAGATCTCTTTTGAAGGCCACTCTCAATACATTTTAAACCCTTGCTATGGCTTTTTCTTTGTTATTTGTGACAGGTAACATTTTAAAGCCAGCCAGAGGGATGAGGTTGACAAGCATGGATCAGTTCCATTACTACATAATAGGAGGTTGCTTTTTTTATTTCCTTTTCTGTTCTCTGGCTGAACTTCTTTTCAATGGTGGGTCCAGTTTCTCTTGCCAATGATTTTCTGTACTTTTCTAAATTACTGCCCTTCTCAGACCCCGATTATAACATCACCTTTTCACAGTAACACACTGGGCTTTGAATGGTAACACTGTTGGGAGGCAGCCTTCCCCTGCAGGTTGGCATCCTCAATTAATCCCCTGAATAGGTTTCTATTCTGAAATAAGGAGGGTTGAGGGCCCAAGCCCCCTATGTTTGGTGGCGAGAAGTGGCCTTTGGAGAGGAGAAAGCTGCATAACGAGCTTTCATAAATGTGGCCCAGCAGGTCCTCTAACAAGGTCATTTTGTCCAACATTGTTTGGTTACAACGATGCTGAGATGCTGTAGGAACTGAACTCCTGCTTATATCATGAACTGGTGGGAAAATTGGTTTTGTTGTGTGTTGTTTTGCTTAAAGTCATGGAACCTATTAATGATGGTAGGTGAGGACCCACTATACATCTCTGATCCACTAAGGAAAACTGGGAGCCAGGGTTGTGGAGGCATGAAGAGAGAACATACGAAACAGGTCTTGGCTTAGGGGAGGAAGGTCAGGCTCAGGAAGGCAAAGGTCATTCTTGCCACAAGGTACCTCTCCCCTTAAAATTTACCTGCTCCTATTCCTGTGAGGATGGGTGTTATTTAGTTCAACCAGCCTGATTAATAACAGTCTCACGGGGGGGGGGGGGGGGGGGGTGTTGCAGTAAGCCTCAGCCTTTTCCTTTCATGAATTTTAGTGAAATTGGTGGAGTCCGGGGGTTGAATGAAGGGTGTTTTTTAGGGGTCGCTGGTGTGGGGGAGAATGTGGGGGTTAGCTCTTCCTCCCCGGTGAATCCTGAGGGAGTGCTTTACGTGAGTGTGTAGCTGAACAGGTATCAGTGTCTGTACAGAGCCAACCTCTTTTGTAGCTTTTCACTGCTTGTTGGGCCTGCTCTCCAAATATTTTTGTTTAACCAGGCTCACGGAGCCTCTCCAGAACTTGAAGCTCTTTCAGGGTCATCCCACCACAGTCAGCCTCAGGGACATGAGAGGAAACATAAATCTGATTCTCGAAGTTTTCACGGGACTGAATAGTGAGAGTAAGGGCGGAGAGAACAAACCCTTGTATGTATGTACAACGTGGAGTAAGGAGTTGCGGGGCAGGGGGGCGGTTAGTGATCGCACTGGCTGCCCTCGGTCCTGACTCCTTGTCACTTACTAGCTCTGACTCAGTTTCCTTCTAGGCACGGTGGGAATGAAGATAGCTTTCCTTACTAGAGATTTATGACTCCAGGAAGTGACCTGGTGGTGTCCCATGACCAGAACTAGTAAGTGCTTGGTGATTATGAAGTAGTAGGCAACAGGATGCCCACGCAAACCCAGTCGACAAATTTACGTAGTTTCTAGATACGGCCTGGAGCTGCTGGCCAGCGTGTCTCCCACTGGCCACATGTGGCTATTTAAACTCATTCAAGCCAAATAAAATGAAAACACAGTCACTCAGTTTTACTAGCTAAATTTCAAGACTGAAGAGCTGCATGTGGTTCTTGGCAACCATTCCAGACGTTGTAGAATGTAGGTGGTAGAACAGTTCTGTCATCACTTGACGTTTTTTCCAACAGCTCTGGGCTAGAGGATTAGGGCCCTGAGGAACTTGATGACATCATAGTGGCTGGGTGTTAGTTTGGGAACTTTTTCCTGGTACCAGTCCCCTTTCAGTGTCCTTTGCTGCAGATAGAGAAGAATGTCTGTAGTGCTGGTAGAGGCCTGTCCAGCCTATTTTGTGACCATGGGAATAATGAAGCCCTTGTAGATGAAGTTGGGGAGGAGGGAGTCCCTCCAAGGTGAAGGCCGAGGCTGTCCTGGGAGGCAGCTGAGGGCCTCTTGGTGCTTTCAGCCTCACAGCCCCCTGCAGACCACCCAGTCGCAGAGGCCACAGTCCCTCCTTTGCTCTCTCCCCCAAGGCCTTCTTGAATTCTCACATTTCCCTTCTGTTCCCTCATCAGCAGTGTATGTCCCGGTTTGTGTTTCTACACTCTGGTCACTGTAATTATAGGCACCAAAGGCAGGCTCTGCTCCCAGCATCGGCAAAGCAGGAAAGTCAGCCTGAAAGGGGGCCGGACACCTGTGTCTCCCTGCCCTTTGGGTTTTGTCTTCACAAGAATGGTGGGAGCTGTGTTTTGTAGCGGAATCACCAGCTGTCTTCCTAGCTGACGATGGAAAAGGAAACAAACCACTTGCATTAAAATGAGTTTCTGCTCATAGCTTGTGAGAGCTCATTAGAGATGGCGTTAATAAGGACCCCTGTGCTCAGCTGTCATCTTTCTGCTTTACCTCTGGAGCACACAGTGCGGAGAAAGTGCTCGCTAGGTGCCAGGCCCTGTGGGGAGCGGGTCTCAGAGGTACGAGCTGTGACTGCTCCCTGCCTTGGAGCAAGTAGCACATCTGGCAAGACAGCCTGGCGGAAGGGGGTTTCCAAAGTGCACTTTACAGAGGTGGAGCGAGGCTGTTAAATTGGGGGGAAGGGGAAAGGAAAAGGGGCATTCCAGGAAGAACAGATTGTGCAAAGTTTTAATTTAAGACCGTGAACAACCTGTTAGGAAAATTCCACCACTTTCAAGTTATGTGTTCTTGGGTAAGACTGAACCTCGGTTTTCACATCTGTAAAATGGGGTTGTAATTGTATCTGCCTCACAGGGCCATTGTGAGAATGAATGGGTTAATACATGTGGAAGCAGTTGGAGTATCACCGGGCTCAGAGTAAGCGTTCGGTGAAAACTAGCTGTCGTCATTCTTAGCTTTCTTCCTCCTGGGACTTTTATTACTATTACTGGAAGAGAAATAGGCGTGGAGTTCACATGCCAGCTTTGCCCCTGACCTTGTGCAAGCCACTTTAGCTTTCTGAGCCTTCATTTGCTCATCGTTAACATGGGGATAAAACCTCTTGTGAAGTCGAGTGAGGTGTTGTCCGTAAAGTTCTCACACAGGGCCAGGAATGTAGAAGGTACTCAATAATGTCTGCTTCCTCCTCTCCTCCTCCCAACCAGCTTTCCTAGTACTCACTCGGTATCCCCTTTACTTAAAAAATGAGGGGGTGATCTGGCCTTTGAGGAAAACTAATTCAGCAGCTGTGTGCAGGGTGGGCTCGCTCACGTGCAGCACTGCAATTTAAATAGAAAAGTCTTTTTACTATGTAGCTGTTTGTGTCGTGGTTACAAGATTTCTTTCACAGTTACAATAGCTCTTTCCATGTGTCAAGCTGCTCTGCGTGTTTTACATATATTTACTGATTTAATCCTCAAGACATCCATAAGAAGTAGGTCTCTTATTCCCATTTTATAGACAAAAATACTGAGGCACAGAGATGAACTATCTTGTCCACAGTCACCCGGCTAAGGTGTGGTGGTGTCGTCCCCTCAGTGGCTGACAGGTCTCGACTCGGCAGGGAACTGCATTCTGCCGTGAGCATGTGCGTGGCATGGAACACGGCACACCCAGGGGCTGCAGAGGCAGAGGCGGGCTGGCTGAAGGGGAAAGAAAGCATGGTTAGGTCATCAGTAGATTTTAGCCTTGTCCCGAGAAGTTGGTGCCGGGGGCAGGCCCGACGTTTTCTAAACTTAGGCCATCATGCTGCCCCTCCTCTCTGGGCTGACCTGGGCCTGATGCCTGCCCTCCCCCTCCTGGGCACTGCCTGGCACTGTGAAGGGAGAATGCGGCTCCACAGCAGGACTCACCCACCTAGCAGTTTTGCAGGGCCGGACAGTTCTCCCCACAGCTCTGCAGAAGGGCCAGCCTTCCTGTTCCCTACTGCTCACTGGTTTCAGCCAGGCCCGGTGGAGGCGGTAAATGTTGGCCACAGCTGTCTGTTGCCCTGTCGGAAGCTCCGGCACCCCTTGATGGAGCCTTTTGTGGGGCCTACGTGCCAGGGAGGAGGTGGGGACGGGGGGGGGGGGGGGGTGCCAGGCTACTGCTCCCTCCCCCATCCCAGTGGTCTGGTCCAGAGCCTATATTCCTTCCCTCCTTGGCCTGCTTCCCCCATTCCTCCTCCACACTTCCGCCCAGGGCCTGCCCCTGCTGTATAACCATTAGCAGCCCCATATCCCACAGAGTGCTGCTCAGAGCCATGCCAGCCTGCTGCTGGTGTGCCACAGCCAACAATTGCCGAGCCCTCCTCGTGGGCCATGCACTGGTCTAAGCTCTTAGCACACGGAGGCCAAGCCACTTGCCCGGGGTCACACAGCAGAGGCTTTGCACCTGACAGTCCAGGCCTCCCTCTTCCCCTTTCTACCGAATGCTCTCACCATTCCTCTCACCCACTTTGCTTAACACCTTTCTTTTGTGACCTTCCTTCCCGTTCTCTCTCTGTTCCCTGCCCCATGCCTTCTAACTTGTGTCCCTCCTGGGGCACAAGTCCCCACCTGGCATCAGAGGATTTGTCTCTGCACTTCTCTGGGCCACATCTGTTTCCAGTGCCTTCCACAGGGGCCTGACATCTGCCTGTCTCAGGAAACAAACAGCAACAACAAAAAGCAACAGCAGTAGATAATAATATCCACTAAGCGCAAGTCCATGCAGGCACCATGCTGAGCCCTGAGTCCAGGTTAAATGGAAGAGTGGAGTGAGGCTCAGGCATACTGTCCCGGTGGGGATGAAGCCGGGTTCAAACCTGGGCTAACTGGCTCTGGGGCCAGGCAGTCTCTCCCAGGGTAGAGAAATACCTGCGTTGACATAGTGAATTTCAAAGCAACTTTTGACCTAAGGGCACTTCGTGTTGCCCAGGGAATTGTAACCTGGTGATTCAAGAGTGTGTCCCTCTGCCCCCCTTCCCCCTCCAGGTTCCCCAGACACACATTCACATGCCCTGGGAGCGCGCTCTGCCCCCTGGCACCCGTGCCCCTCTGGGTGTCGCTCATGGCTTAGGTGCGCCTTCAACAGCCCTGGAGAGCCTCCTGCACCCCCTGCTCCTGCAGTGTAGGCCTCGTCCCTTGCCAGCCATGCCGGGTGAGGCTCATTTTCTGTGGGGAGGCCTGGGCACATACTCTGCGCCCTAACCACTGCCTCCCTGTGTTGTTTTTGCCACTTGGAGACTCTGCCACAGGCATTCCCCTGGAGCCCTTGAGAACCTCCAGGCAGGGGCTGCTAAATGTTAATGAGGGATCCTGCCAGGGTAAGGACCCCCTTGACCTCTGGCTTCGGACTTCGCCACCTGCCATTTTAGGAGAGGGAATTACTGAAAGGGAGGCAGAGGTGGATGGTGGAAAGGAAATCACCCTTTTAAATTTATGGGCAGTTTTGCCATAGTTAATGTGCAAACCTCCAGCCCTGCAATTAGAGCTCGTTAGGCAACTACAATGGGAAATTCATTCTGCAGCACTCCCGATTGTGTGTGTGGGTGAAACTGCTCCAGGGCAGGGAGAAAGCAGGCGTGTTCTGCTGGCCTGGCAACAAGGTTGCACTGTTCCCCTGGGAAGCTACTAGCTTAGGGTGCGTGACGTTAAATAAGTAAGTGACCAGTTAGGACTGAGCTCTGAGAGTCCCTGGGAAGCAGTGGGGTAGGGGGCTGCCCAGTGGATTTACAAGGGGTGGGGTGCCAGGGTAACCCTGGGAGGTGGCCTCCTTCTGGCCTTGGAGAAGGCTGAATCTTAACTCTGCGACTTGAGGCTGGTGACCTTGGCCAAGTTACTTAGTTTCGCTGAGCTTTGTTTTCTCCTTCATAAAAGAAAGATCATGGAAACGAGACTATTTAACTCAGCAAATGATCTTTTCTTTTCCTTCATCCTGCAGGGTTTGCAGCTTCTAATCTCTGATGAGTTTATACTTTCTCTTTAAAAGTGAGGAAATTGTTCTTTTTTTAATTTTTAAGTTTAAAATACCTTCTTCTAGTCATCACCTTCCGTTGAGTTCATCTGTGTGTGTGTGTGTGTGTGTGTGTGTGTGTGTGTGTGAGAGAGAGAGAGAGAGAGAGAGAGAGAGAGAGAGAGAGGGAGGGAGGGAGGGAGGGAGGGAGGGAGGGAGGGAGGGAGGGAGGGAGGGGCAGGCACCATATCTCAGCCTCCCCTGTGCCGTGCATGCTGTGGGAGCTCCATAAACGCAGAGAGGTTCCAGGGAGCCCGTGGTCCTAGAGAGAGGCTGAGGGGCTGGGGTGAGGGGATGGTGCACATGCTGTGAACAGGGGCCTGCACCCAGACACTGAAAGGCGGGTGGTTGGCCTGGGCTGCTTGCCTTTCATCCAGGAGACACAGCATGATGTGGAGAGTTTGTTGTAAGCTGAATTCATTCAGTTTAGAGACCTGTCTTTATTCTGAGATAAGGCCCCACCTACTGTTTTGCTGTTTAAATCTACCTAATTTGGGTTCACCATAGCTTTTCTTTTAACAATTGTACTTGTAGAGAGAGAAAGATGGAAACTTCTGAGTGTAGTTCTTTCTACCTCCACAGCCTGACTGCAAATACTTCCTAGCAGGGTGACCTTGGGCACATTGTACAACCTCACTGTGCCTCAGTTTCCCTCATTAGGGTCATTGATATGTGTTGATACATGTAAAGGACTTAGAATAGCCGCCTGCACGTGGAGGGCCCCACATAAGTGTCTACTGTTACTTTTATGATGGTTGTATGACTGTGCAAGGTTCTTCTGAAGACTGTAAAGCTGGCCTCTGCTTCCCAGGGCTCTCCATTTAGAGTTTGAGCCCCTCCGGGATTGAGCAGCTCCTGATTTTGGACTGAGAGGCAGAAGGACCAGGCGGATAAGAGGGAACAGTGTTATCAAGGATGCCCTAAAGCCTATTCACCAGAGAGGACACACTCCGGGCCTGCTCTTAAGACCCCCTCACCTCCCACCCCCAATCCCACTTATGGCACGCCTTCCACTCAGTCCCAGTGTAGCAAAGCACTGGGCCTCTGTGAAGCCGGCCTCAGGGTGGCTTCGGCTTCTGTGTACACTGGACAGATGATCTGTTGCAGGTCCTATCAGTTCCACTGGAGCCTGTCATGCTGCTCAGCCCTTGGCAAGCAGCCTGCTGGGATAAGACACAGTGAGCTCCAGAGGGTTTGGATCTCTGATAAAGGAGTATTCAGTGGTCCTTTGCCCTTTACTCACAAGGTGCCTTCTGGGAAGAAGTCTGCCTTCAGAGTTGAACATCCAAGTGACTCCTTTGCCCCAGAAGAGCATTTCAAATGGGCCTGAGATGAAAAAGCAGACACAGACTCACTGGTCATACCAAGAACTGAGGTATAATCAGAAGGCCCTCACATAGGGCAGTGGTCCAGTGGATCCCGACACAGGAAAATGATGGCACATTTCGCAGGTGTTACAGAACGTGGCCAGAGGAAGATGGTTACTTCGGAATGCGTGTGGGGGAGAACCAAGTGAAGAACCCGACTCTGACACTGAAGTGTAGGTTGGGTGTAGAGTGCAGTCAGGGGAAGGACTTGGGAGAATGATACTTCCCCCCAGAACGTCTCTAATGTAGTTTTGTCACATCAGAGTGAAGGAATGCAATCAGAACCCATTTTTCCAACTT
Organism: Desmodus rotundus; assembly: GCF_022682495.2. NCBI lineage: Eukaryota > Metazoa > Chordata > Mammalia > Chiroptera > Phyllostomidae > Desmodus > Desmodus rotundus. Next base: position 32,416,527 of record NC_071396.1, on the reverse strand, counting down.
AGTTGGAGTGCTTAAAGCCCAAGGAGAGAGTGCAAATGATTCGAGTTACCAAAATCCCCCTCTGAGGGAGGGCAGGTGTGTACCCTCCTAGGAACGGTCAGCAGTCAGAGGAAGGAAACTTGTCATAGTGCAGTTGCAAAGATGGGGATGGCTAGTGGCTTTGGAGCGGCATCCACCAGCAAGATTCATGGAGTGTTCTTCAGTCCCCAGCACTGTATCCCTTAAAGCCGCACAAAGGAAGCGTATTGTTGGGCCACCGAGTGATTGCGGGAACCACAGGATATAACTCGAGGACAGGGGCTATGTGCACTGACCTTTGGCCCTGTGCATTTCCTTCTCGGACCTTGGGTGGAGTCATGGCAGACAGAGCCACAGGGCACAGGAAGCTGGCCCTTTGAAATAGCCATGCTCACCCTTTCTGCAACCTCCGTCCCAGTGTACCCCCAGTGATAATATCCCCCCCCAAATATGGCCTTTCTAGAGTGTTGTATGGCAGAAAGTGGTGCTCACCCACACAGGAAGAGCAGCTGGTCTGTATGGAGATCCAGTTTGTGCACAGGCCCTTCTGTGAAGTTTCGAGAGTGCCCAGGCCTGGCCTTCCCTGGGCAGGTTCACAGGGCCTCAGTCTGTGAGCTCTCAGCAGAGTCAGAGTTTCCCAGCCACTTGCTCAGGGGTGCCGTGAGCAAGTGGCTGGGCACCTGGACACCTGGCACTCCCTCTTCCCTTTCTGCTCTGCCTGGGAGTTTTGTGGCGGCCCTTTGGGGATCTCTGCAGCACTCGTGGGTCTTGGGCAATGTCAGGAGCTCGGTCGTCCCGGGCCGCACTCTGTACAGTGTGCCTTCTCCTCTGCACCGGACGCCGGCAGAGCACCTTCAGCCTTCAGCAGTTCTGTCATTTGTTTAACCCACTTCAGTTTTTATTAAAAGTGTCGTGTTCTCACATTAACTCTGGATTTGGGCTTTCTGGATTTCTTAGAGCAATGATGGCTGGACCCAGAAGTGGCTGCACGTTAGACAGGACTTGCCTTCTCTGTTTACCGGCCCCCCACCCAGTCTGCTTTTCTTGTGTGTACCCCTTGCAGGCTGGTGAGTTTGGGATGTGTGGTTGGTATGTATATGGTAGAGTGCTGTCCTGGAGGCTGCTTTTGTGTATTCCCCACGCAGCTGCAGCCCACTCTGCAGAGGCCCTTTTGGGTCCCTGTGAGTGTTGTTTCTCCGCCCAGCTACATGTTCCAGCAGGGCTGTGGGAGCAGAAGCAGAACTTGGATAGCAGAGACACTGCCAAGTGGAGAGAAGGTAGAGTGACTTCTGCGCTGCTGCTTCAACTTTCCACACCCTAATACAAGCTTGAGCCAGCAGCTGGGTGTGAGGCGCTAGCCTCTGATAATTACCTGCCCTTTGTTCCTGTGCTGATCAATGCGATCTCCCGGAAAACTGGTTCTGCTCCTGCTTGGTGTGTGAAAGTCATAACCGGCCCTCCAGGGAGGACCCCATGTGACCGTGCGTCACGCCTGAGAGAGGCGTTGTCAGCCTGCAGGGTTTTGAGAGCACAAGTGTTGCCATGGGTGGGAGAAGAGACCCAGAGTGGGATGCCAGCCCCCCTACCCCAGGCCTGCCGTGGACTCAGAGGCCTTGCAGGCGTACTGGTGTGCCTGTGGCCCCATGGGGTGGAAAGTACGAGTCAGTGGTTGGGACCCTGAGTTTTCCATCCAGCTCCCGTGGTCTTCTGTGTGCTACTGGGAAGGGCCCATCGTAGACATGTCTTTGTAGGAAATGTGCGTCCTTGGGCTTTGGGTTGTTGCAGGTAAGTTTGTCCCCGAGGTTCAAAAGCTTTCAAAACGGGGTGGGAAATTCTAGCAGAGCTGTCTTGGGAGGGCCGCACTGGTGCCCCGTGCTCACAGAAACAACGGCCGGGTTTCCCTGCCCTGCAGTCAGTAGGAGAGGCCGACTGAAGGAAAAGCACAGTCAGTCCAGGATGTACGTGAGGTTTCATATCCCAACTAATTTTCTCAGGGATGTTCTGGCGGCATGGGCCCAGGCTCTGTGTCAGTGGTCTCAGACTGCAGAGTACCCCATCTTCGTTTCTGTTAATAATTGAAGGGATTGATGATCCATAAACAAATCAATACTTTGAAAAAGGCTTTTTGGCTTCCCGCTTACATCCTCCTTTGTGGGAGTGATTCGCTCAGTGTTTATCCCTGATGTAGACTTCCCTGCCCTCTGGCAGAAGCTGTCATTGTCCTTAATACCCTTGTACCGTTCTCACCGAGGGCTTCCTCTCTGCATGCCTGTGTCTGGGTGTGTGGATGGGGCTGCTGCTGGAGACGGGTCTTGCAGATATCGAAAAGGCTGGGGGCTGGGTGCTTCTGTGCACAGATGGCTTTGCTTCACACCACGAAAAACTTGGGGGGGAGGGTGGCCCTGGGAGGAAGGACGCCGTCCACAAGACCAGAGTGCCCGCGCTGGATCCCAGATCCATCCTTTCCTGGCTGTGTGCCCTTGTTCGGTGTCCTCCCCTGCAAGTGGGTGTGAGTACTGCCCACCTCAGAGGGGGAACGAGTAATTTGTACAAGAAGTGCTTTTAGGAGAAGGGGAAATTGAAGCCGCGCTTCAGGAAGAAAGTTGTATCAGGCACAGGAAGCAGCTGGGACAAAGGCAGAGAGGCCTGAAGGTGCAGGGCCTGCTTGGGTAATGTGGAGGCACCTTTGTGGCCACAGTTCAGAGTGTGGAGGGATGGATAGAAGGCTGGGGAAGCAGAATCAACCTAGGACCAGTAGGGGAGCGGGTGGGGGCTGGCCCAGGCTGGCGAAGAGAGTCAGAGGTGTTCCATGTGGCCCGGCAGCCAAGGGAGTCGAACCGTGCCCCTGGCCCTTGATCCGGGCCTTGCCCAATGGGGCCTCTGATCCCAACTGGTGGTCAGGGTGTGGGGAAGGACAGGTGAGCTGCCACAGGGGAGCGGACTAGACACACGTAAGTGCGTGTTCCCTGGTTTTTGCCTGTGGGCGCCATCCTCTAGTCTTTTTGGTTACCTAGTATTCAACTGGGTATTAGAGAAGTTTAGTTTATCTTCAGTTCCTCTCGCACCAATGTTCCCTCCTTTGCTCCCTCTGGAGCAAACGCAGATCTTGTCCAGCTTCATTTGTTTCTGTATTTCACAAACAGGGCTCCTGCTTTTTGGGGTGGGGACTGTGAATGTGCCGTCAAGTTTGACGGTGCTGAATTTCATGGCATGCGGAATGCTGATTCTGCCTTTGCTAATGTGACGACAAAGACTTCGTGGGAAGTACAGCCAGGGAACCACCCTCTGACTTTAACAACAGGCATCTAATAGTCAGGCTGAGAAAGAGAAGAACAAGAAATGTTTCTCTGTCTGTCGCTTCATTTGACGGGAGCTTGTGCTGCTGTGCACATTCTCTTGCTGAAGCCCGTCCTCACAGTCCTCGGGGTCACGTGGCTTTGAGGTGTTTGCTGAACCGCACCTCGTTCATTCCCGCCCTTCAGATGACAGTACTGACTGAGATGCAGTTCACATACCAGAAAATCCACCCTTTTAAAAGTGTAGAATACTGTGGCTTTTAGTATATCCATCACCATCCCCTAAGTCCAGGACATTTCTATTACCCCCCCCCCCCAAAAAAAGCCCCCTTAGTAACCACCCAACCCCTCGCAACCACTCACATGCTCTCTGTCTCTAGTTTGGACATTTCGTGTAAATGGGATTGTACAGTATGTGGCCTTGTCTGGCTTCTTTTATTTAGCATTATCTTTTCAGGGTTTATCCACATTGCAACACATGTCAGAAGTTCATTCCTTTTTGTGGCTGAATAATACTCCATTGTATGGAATAAACAGACTTTGTTTATTCATTCGTCAGTCGTTGGGCACTGGGGTTGTTTATGCTTTTTGGTTCTTAGGCATAAGGCTGCTGTGGACATTCATGTATAATTTTCTACGTGGAGATACGCTTTCAGTTCCCTTGGGCATAGGCCCAGGAGTGGAACGGCTTGGCCATGTGATTACTGTGTTTAACATTTTGGGGAACTGCTAAAGTGTCTGCCGTATCGACTGCACCACTTTCCATTTCCAGCAGTAATGCGTGAGCGTGTGGATTCCCTGACAGTCTTGTCAACACTTGTTATTACCCGTCCTGTTGATTGCAGTCATGCTTGTGGGTATGACGTGGTTTCAATTAGCATTTCCCCAATGATGTTGAGCATCATTTCATGTGCTTTTTGGCTGTTTCTCTATATTCTTTGGAAAACGTGTGTTCAAATTGTTTGCCTATTTTTCAATTGAATTGTTAGTCTTTCTATTGTTGAGTCGTAAAAGTTCTTATATTTTTTGGATACGAGACCCACAGATACATCATTTGCGAGTATTTTCTCCTATTGATAAGTATGAATTAGTGCCTTTCACTAGAAACTTGAGCGCTTGGTAGCCACCAAGGTGAGTGCCCAGAAGCTCTACCAGAGAACTTGCCCCTGTGCATCACCGGCCTCTTGCCCGCTGCCTGGCATAAAGTAAGTGCCAGTGACGTGAGTGAGTGAATGAATGGTTCCCTTTGCCCTTTTCCGAGGGCAAGCATGGGTCTGAGTAAGGTAGGTGGAAGTGGGTGATAAATGGCTGAATGAAGCCAACTGCATGCTGAAGCACCTTGTGTTTGGATATTATTTACAAGAGCGATGAAGGGAAAGACCAGCGCACAGAGCTGGGCTTGCACCTGTGTTTCTGATGCAGTAAATACACTTTCAAGAAATCAGCAGAGTGACTCTGCAGAGCCCTGTAAGTGTGATGGAATTATTGTGCCGGGAATTACAGTTGTCACTCATTGGTTGCATCCTCTCAGCAAGTATTTGCACATTTCCTCCTGTCCCCATGCCTCCCCCACCCCGCTCCAAAATCTAGTCCTCATCAGACCCCTTCAAACTTCAGAGTCCAGGAGGGAGGAGGAGGTGAAATCCAGTGGGTTGAGGTACCAGCTGCTCAGTTCCTTTGACCTTGATGAGGGAAGAGGCAGCAGGGAGAGTCTCCGATTCAGGGACAAGGTGGGACAGTGTCATTCAGAGAAGTGAAATTGAGAATCTAAGGAAATGGGGAGGTGTAGACTGCAGTGGAGGTTGCCTTGGGAAACAATCTGGACTGAGAAGGAGAAAGACAGTTCTGCAGCTAAGACCTGGAGGGAGGCTTCTGTAATCCTAGAGACAGGTCCCAGGTCATTTCTGTGGAGGACTTCTATTTATAATGCGGCTAATGTCACATAACCTGTCATCTTAGAGCGTGTAAGTCACTGACTCATTCGTTTGCTCATTCACGTGGTTTTTCATTGATGGAATGAGCGCTGGTCGGGCGCACGGCACGTTCAGGAAGGGCTTGTTCAGGAAGGGTGTTGCACTAGCGCTGCTGAGAGGGGTGAAGTCAAGCTCCACCTTCTAGGAGCTCATCCTGGAGGCAGACCAGTGCAAAGAAGAACCTGAGATGGTGAGCAGGGTGGGCTCAGACCTCTCTGGGAGGCTTAGGAGAGGCCCCAGGGGGAGGTGGAGTCTGCAGGGAGGAGCAGGTGTTGATCGGGTAGCCTGGGGCCTCACAGGGCGAGGGGCCTTTGGTGTGGGGACCTGGACCCATGAAGCCACACAGTGAAGATGGGAACTGCAGGGGGCCTGCCATGATGGCGGCTGAGGGCTGTCACCGGGAATAGGGAGAGTGAGGTTGGCAGTCGAAATTCCTCCACCAGTGTTCAGCTCTGCCTTGTGGAGGTGGGGGGTGGGGGAGTGGCAAGAGGTTTAGGAGGGAGGCTCTGTGCAGGGTTGCTCTCCAGGTGGGGTGGCAGCACCCTGCCTGCACTGCTTGGTCAGTCTCTGGGAAGCTTGCCTGTTCCTGTCCCCGAAGTCTCATCCAGTAGCTTCCTGAGGCTGATACGTCTCTGAAGCTACATGCAGTAGATGATTAGAACAGTGAGCAGTTCTCAAGTTTTTGTTCTCAGGGCTCTCCCTCTCTTGAAAATTATTAAGGACTCCAATAATTTTGTGTTTGCATGGGTCTTATCTGTGGACCTGACTGTATTAACAATTAAAACTGAGCACACACAGGCACACGTCCCATTAGCCATCAGTGATGACGTCTTCACACATCACATGGAAACCCCCGCTGTACAGTCGAGAGAGAATGAGAGAGAAGGTAGATAAGATCTTAGTGTTGTGGTTAAAATAGTTTTGATCTCATAGACCCTTGTACAAGGGTGTTGGTGGCTCCCCGGGGATTCCTTTGGATGAGAGATTATGTACTAGCTAGGCCCACATTCCGCTCTGTCCCTAGGCCCCTGTGGAGCTCCTCATTGAACACTGTGCGCCCGCTGGGGTAGCAGGTCTTGAGTGCCGTGTTGGGGCCAGGCACTGTGTTGAGGGGAGGGTGCCACACTGAATCGGGAATTCCGAACCTCTGTAGTTCCCGGGGCGGCTGGGGGCGGGGGGGAAGGGAGGCAAACGTCAATAACTCTCTCTCAGCTGTGAGCAGGCTGTGAAGGAGGGCAACAGGGGCTGAGCCTAATCAGGGGCCGGCAGGCTTCCTGGAGGAAGTGACTGCAGGTTCCAAGCTTAAGAAGTGGAAGTTGAATGTTGAAGAACACCATGGTGGAGAAGGTGGCCCTCTTTTATATGAATTTAATTAGAATGGAAGCTCTTGTTCTTAGAGCCCAGTGAGTGAAGGGTGGGTGGGGTGTCTGCAAAGCACCCTTTACTCCCTCTCCCACCATAGGACCTGAGGGGGCACCATCTCCAGCCCAGATGCTGCACCCTGAGTCTCCCTGTGTGGGCTGCACACTGTCACACCTCCCAGTTCCTGGCCAGACCCTTCCTCACCTCTGTGCCTTGAGCTGCATTCTCCCCTCTTCCTGTGGACCCTGGTCAATCTTCTGTGTCCCTCCTAACCCAGTTCAATTCTCTGTCCCCTACAATGCCCCAGTCACCTTGTCCACCTCTGCTTCCTACCATAGCTCATGCGTAAGAATCACAGCGGCTCATTCTATGCCATGAGCCGCTCGCTATTCCAAGGGCTGAGCACACATTTCCTTGTTCAGTCTTTACCACAACCCTGTGGAGTGGATCTGATATTATCCCCATTTCACACATGGGGAAATGAAGGCCCAGATAGGTTAAGACCACACAGCTTAGGAAGTGCTGGGACAGGGATTTGAACCCAGGCAGTTTGGCTCCTGTCTGTGCTCTTACCCACTGCCCTGGGCTGCTTTTCCTCCTGCGTCATGTTCTTTCTAGTTCGGGAACCATGTGTTTGTATCCCTGAGCTACCACATAGAAGGTGCTCATTAGAGGTTTGACCAATGAATTCCATCTTCATATTCCACTTGCCTGGGCATCATGCCTTGTGCATATGTCCTTAATAAAGAAATGAGTAAATGCACTGATGAGCAGACCCAAAACAGATAAGTGCCACCTGTCCGTGTGTTTGGAGGCTATAATTACCAGCGTTTTTCAGGGCAGAGGTGCAAGTTCATAATGACTGGACAGGTTCTAAAGCCATCCCAGTCACTGGTGAACGTGCTCCAGATAGGTCTTTGTGTGCTGTGAAGTCCCTTGGCTGCGGGGAGGTAGTGTTGCTACCGTTAGCAAAGCAGAAGCCTCTTGGGACTGCGTGCTTGCCAGCCCTGGGCTGGGGCTCTTAGTTCAGAGCAAGGACAAGAGGAGGAGAGAGGGGCCCCCCAGCAAGTAGTGAGAAGGCGCATCTGAGTGGGTGCCCTGGGGTCAGAGACAGCTTTTGGAGAATGAAAATGAGTTAAGAGTCTGGCCATTATAATTCCCTTATCTCTGCCTCCCTCCTGGGGCTGGCCAGTGTCTGGTGTCTGAGCCCCATGGAGTTCCAGAGGCCTCTCAGCAGGAGGCCTGAGCTCCAGAAGCTGTGCACAAGTCTGGGAGCCAACGATTGTGGGGGTCCTGATGCAAAATGGGCCCCTGGTGTAGGGGATGGGACTCGGATGTCAGCCGTTCCCATTTTTCCCCACTTCTGGGCAGCCCTGCTTGCCCTCACCCTGTGGGTCTCTGCCTCCCGCCCTGCTGGCATATTTATTTCTAAGTGGAGTAAGCGGAATTTTTCAAAGGGAAGCAGTTTGCAAAAGATGAAAAGCAAACAACTTAGGATGAATGGTTCATCTGGCAATGGAAAATCGCCTCTGGCACTCAGAGATCTTTAACCTTGTCTGAACAAACAGAGGGGACCTGGGCTTCTGTATCATCTTAGAGAGAGAGCCTGTCTCCCTGCCGAGGCTAGACCCTTGAGAGGGAGCCTAAGACCCAGCCCAGTACTGTCTGAGAATTTGACAGGTTGTCTCTGTCCAGTCAACTTGAAGAGCCTGTGATTTCTGTCCCCAGACTATTGCTCTTGTCTCCTGCCAGTTTCCTGACTGCCCCAGCACCCTGTCAGGCAGGGCTGCAAACCACAGCCATCAGTGTGGTCTCCTCCAGTAGAGTGAGCTTGGTCTGTTGCCTTGGTGAGCAAAGCCCCTGGCGCCTTCCAGACCAGGATAAAACCTCCAACTCAGAGTAGAAGCTCTGCTTGCTTGCCATGGGCCACAAGGTCCCACTGTTATCGGGCCCTTCAGCCTTTCTGGCCTTACTTCCTGCTGCAGGCACACTGGCCTCTTTGCTGTTCCTTACATACATCAGGCTTATTCTGACCCCAGGCCTTTGCCGGTGCTGTTCCCCCTACCTGGCTCACTCCCCAGGTCCTCGTGGTTCTCCCTCTGTTGGTTGAGGCGCTGTTCAGATATTATCGGAAAGGGCCCCCTGTCGGCCTTGTAGAAATCGTACCCAGACTCTCAGCCCTGCACTCCCTGACCCCCATTCTCACTTTGTTTTTCTCCGTAGAACTCAGCAGTACTGGACACAGTGCATGCTTATTCACACGTTTTGTTTCTATCCTGCTGCATCGAAATGTAGATGCCATAAGACAGGGCTTTGTGGGGTTCATGGCTGTATCCCCAGTGCACAGGGCACATGACAGGCACTCACCACGTCTGGGGTGTGTCAGTGAAAGCAGGGGGCTGAGCCTCCACGTGCTCACCCAGGATTCCTCCGCTGCCTTGTCCTGGAGGAAAAGTGTGAGCTTTGGATTTAAGCAGCCCTGGGTTTGAATTCTGCCTCTTCCATTTCCTAATAAGCAGGTTCTGCTGGGCAAGTTACCTTTCCAGCCTTCATTTTTCCACTAGCGAAGTGGCAGAACGTGGCTTACCTGTGGGGGCTGTTGGAGGAATGGGAGCTTGGGTGTACTGTATTAATTCAGTGTTAGACAGAGAAAAGCCTTCTCCCCCGTCCAAAAGGCCCCAGCTTTCTTACAGTATAATTCCCATCCCATAGAATTTACCCATCCAAAGTACACAGTTCAGCGGTTTAGTGTATTAATAGAGTTGTGCAGCCATCAGCACAACCCAGTTTCAGAACATTTTCATCATCTTTCAGAAGGAACCCTGCACCCTTAGCAGTCATCCTCTATCACTACCCCACCCCCAACTCAGGAGCTGGCAACCGCCGACTGCATTCCTATCTATACAGAGTTGCCTGTTCTTGACATCTCATGTAAATGGAACCATACAACATGTGGCCTTTGCAATTGGCTTCTTTTACTTAGTACAATGTTTTCAAGGATCACCCATGTTAACATGCATCACTGCTTCATTTTGTTACGGCAAATGCTGTGCCAGTGCACGGATGAATCACCTGTTGGTGCACTCACCCACCGATGGGCCTGCGGTGCTTCCCACTTTTCACTACTGCACAGAGCACTGTTGTGAACTTCGTGTGCAGGTGTCGGGTGGGCGAGGACAGCTTCAGTTGGAGGCATCCAGGCCAATCTGGGTTGACTTCCTTGAGTGGTGGTCACACCTTGAAGCACATCCCAAGTTCCCCAGTAGCTCCTGAACTTAGGCCTTTTAAACTGTGGTTGTACTTTTATACGGCTCTTTTCCTCATCCCAGCAAACATCCTTTTGACATAGGATTGGTTTTATATGACCGGCTGGTTATTCATTTGATTTCGCCCTCTACAATTGCCCTTCTTGGCGCCTACTAGTTATCGTCTTGATTCCCCTCCTTGGCTGCACTCGCTCGGTCACATGGCTTTATTTCCCTCTGTTCTCAGAAGTGATTGCATTACTTTTTCCCTTGAGTGGCCCTTTTCTGAATGAAATTTGCCATTCTGCTCTGAGAACCCTCGACTTTGAGAGGACTTGTCTGAAATGCGATCTTTGACTGTGGAGTTCATCTCATTCCAGTAGATTTCTTTATCTCCTAACTGCATTATGCACGACCCCAGTAGAATTACAAAACACATTTCCAGAAGACTCATTAAGTCTTGACTGCTGGCGAGGGTGTGATAACAAAGGCAGCTTCAGGAACACCTTGCCAAGCACCAGCGTTTGAACTTCTCAGGCTTGCTCTTCTCTGTTGCCTACAGGAAGGCCTGCCTTCCCCAATTCTGCTCTGAAGGGCACATGCGTTAGTGGCACATCTCCTCCAAAGGGGTCTGTGTGGAGCTCCCTGCTTCTCCTCTGAGGAGATGAAGGTATGTGTGTCAGGCATGGAGATTTGTTGAAAATACCTCAGTCCAAGTATGTGGGATTCCAGAGATGAATCATGCCTCACATTTGTAGAGCGCTTTTTCGTGCATTTGCCTGTCCGTTATATTATGGTTCATACCCCAGGGCCTTTGTACTTGCTTCCACTTCACTCAGGCCTCTGTTCATCTGTCACCACATCATAAAGGCCGCCTTGGATACCCTTCTTCCTTCTACCTTCTTGGTCTCCTTGCTTGGCTTTCTTTATCTTCATAGCACTTATCTCCACTTAGCATATTATACAGGGTCCAGCACAAATAATGGCCCTTCTTTATTACAAAATCTTTTATTACAAAGTCATAAGCATGTAATTCTGTAATATAACCATATCACACTCAAGCACACCACATGACATTTTAGGTGAAATGTTCAAATTAAAACTATAAATTACTACACGCAGGTTATTACCCTACTGACCACACCCAAGCAGGCCTTACGTCCACCAGATCCTGTGCATTCGTGTATTTGTTGTTTCTCACTAGGATGTAAGCTTCGTGATGGGGCATCATTCACTGTTATATCTTTAAAGTTTAAATTGGTTCTGTGAATGTGGAAGGACTCAGCAAATGTGTTGAGGCGATGAATGAATGCATTCGGTTTTATGAAAACCTTGGGGCTAAGGTACTTTATTGCCATCATGCAGGGAAGAATCCCAGAGTCAGATGACTTGAGAGAATCATTCAAGGTCATGAAGTATGATGTGGCTGAGACACGAGTTGAGCTCAGTTTTTCTGGATCCCTGTGCAGCCAACTCCCAGGGTTACAGGGCCCAAGAATGTCCTCTGTAGGTCACTTGAAAATTCTCAAAAAATGCCACAGACTGCAGTAGGAGGTGGCACAGGATGTACCAACTAGAGTGGAAATTTTAAAAGTTATGGAGCAAGGACTCCCTGTGAAGGAGAACAGGAAATAGCTGAGGGCTGGAAAGCCAGCAGGAAGAGACTTGGTGCTGAGGGAATGGCCGGTGCGGGGGAGATGGGGAATAACACAGTGGAAGTGGCTGTGGGAAGTCATGACCCAACGGAAAGCCCCTTACATGTCTTAGGAGCCTTGTGACGTACTTAGGTCCAGATTGGCCTGCTGGTTCATCTCAGGCTGTTCCTTGTACTTTCTGCCTCAGTATACCCAGATGTTTCTCCAGTGAGGGTCTGACACTCAGAGGGACAGCAGCATAGGATACTTAACTCTGGAATGTGTGCTAATGAGCAAGAGGCGTGGAGAATGAGAACAAACACCCCCCTCACTCTGGATCTGCTTGTGGAAGGCACCTTAGCTGGTAATTGTCTGAATGGGGAATCTGCGGGTTTCCAATTCATGAAAACAAGTTTGCAGGAAAACGGAGCTTGTGGTGGTGCCAGAAAGCTCACTCAAGATTATAATCTTACCTGGGATGATCCGTACATCACAGGACCTCTGTGTGAGTAATTAAGGCTGAACTCCAAAAGTAGGTACAATGAGCCTGTCATTTGTGATGGTCTGTTGGGTCATTTTTAGGCGAAACATTTAATAGTGCTTTACACTATAGCCACTTTGGCCATGGAAAATGTATTTTTTGCAGTACTGACAGGTGCCATAACAAGCAAACCCTCACATACGTCATTGCTTAGACTGACATTTATTTCTGCTCCTGTGATATCTAAAATAGGTTTTACGAGCATGCAGGCTGCTCTGTGCCCAGTGGTGGCTCTTTTCACCTTGGCATTGCCATTTTCAACACGGCATTTTCAAGGTTGCTGCGTTTATCTGCCTCAAGGAGGAATGAATATGGTGGAAGGGGTGGGGAGTTCTTCGGGCTGAGCTGGACATGACAGATGTCACTTCCAGTCACATTCCATTGTCTGGAGCTCGGTGGTGGTGTCCTCGGGATGCTGGGAAATGTACCCAGGAAGGAGCAGGCACAGGGCAGGGAGTCAGTATTTGTAAGTACAATAATCTCTTTAAACTGTATAGCCCTTTATATATATTCTAGCATGTTCTTGAGAATCATTGCCCTTGATCCTGACAGGAAAGTTGTTATCATCCCCATTTTGCAGATGAGGAAATGGGGATTCAGAAAACTTAAGTAACCTGTTCAGGGACACAGAGGATGGGATGCTGGTGACAGGACCACAGTCCAGGCAATCTTAGCCCTTGTCCCTCATCCTGTACTTTCTTCCCACGAGTTGTTGAATGTGGCCGGCGGTCCTACCGTTAGACTTTTGTGTGTGTGCTGTGCCTGCTCTTGGGAGGATCACTGTCATGCCCCTATCTCCCCAGTGACAGTGCACAGACCAGGTGAGAGAGGGCCAGTGGGGATGCTTGGTGGGGGTGTTTGGAAACGTGGGGTCAAGAGACAGGTGTATGCAATTAAAAGCCAGTGTCCCAAAGATCAGGATAATCCAAGAGGCACATGATTAAAGGGAAAAGCACATGAGGCTCTAGCCCTGTGCTTGGGGACCCCAAAGCCAAGCCCTGGTTCCTCATGGACCCCTGAAGGAGACATTTACCAGTTGTACCCTTGATGGTCGTGTGTCCTGTAATGAGTTAGAAGCCCAAGATACTGCTCAAACCCCTGGATTTCAAGCTGTGCTGAAGAGGAACCTTTAAACTAGACCTGACAGGTCAAAATAAATATCCTCCATCATGAGGAACAATCTCATTTGGGCCTCTGAGGCTTTCTCAGCTTTGGACTCTCCAAAAATAACCTTCATTGACTGTTCACTTCATAACCCAGATGGATGTTTCTCCCAACTTCCCTTCATTTTCCTTTTGCCGTCTGACCAGCCTCCTTCCTCTCCTGGCCTTGCCTCATGTGGGGCAGGCAGACTCTGCTGAGAAGCAGCAAGTAAGTAGGAAAGGAACCTTTGGCCTTGAGGGCACACTGGGAAGTTAACAGGTGTGTGTGTGTGAGAGTGTGTCTGTGTGTGTGTGTTCAAGGCTGTTCTTAGGCGTGAGTGTGGGCATATCTGCTCTGAATTGCCTCCACTCTAAATGCGTATCTACTCCTGGAGGCATCTGGCAGAATGAGCGGTGGTCATTGGAGCCCGTCCACCTGTGAGGACATTGATTTAGCTCCTAGCTCGTGTTGAAGTGGGGAGGGCAGCTCAGATATGAGAATCAGCATAGTTCATCCTTGCCTGGCTTATTCAGTGAGTCACCCACAAGGCATCGGAGCCTTGTCATTTTGGCAGCTGTGGGGCATTTGTTCCTGGCTAACTATGGGCAGCTCTGATCTGAAGGGACAAGGTTGAGTTGAGGTAGGTTGAGAAACCACCCAGACAGAACCAGAGAGTGAGCCTGGCAGCCCCAGCCACATGGTGGCTGCACCCGTGGCTCAAGATGAGCTCAGGGTTTTTCTGCTTTGTGACCAATTTGGGATGCAGAGAAAGGAGGAGTTGAGACTTTGTCCTGACTGAGGCCAGTGCTGATGCCAGTGCGGACAGGGCGGTTCATAGTCAGGGAGTGGCGTGTTAGCCCAGAGTTCCAGCTGAGGATGCTCTGACTGCTGATGGTTCCCCCCAGTCTTTCATCAGGTCTTTCATCTTCCCCCTGCAGGCACACAATGTAACCTCACCCTGTCCCCAAGGTGCTTGGGACAGAAAAATCCTATGGGATCTGGGCATACTATTGCAATTCTGAGCAGCTGAACCTTTGACCCCACCAAGGTATTGAACTCAGGACCTGAATTTTGTGGGCTGGGGTTTACATTAAAGTACCAGGCAGAGATGTGATTTTCAAATGCAAATTTTAGAAACATTTATTAGAATGAGTCCCTTAGACACAATAACCATTTTCAGATCTCAGTTAACCTGGGTATATTAAAGTGCCTCAGCAGTGGGAGGAATGAATCCGTGCCTGGGCCTTGGTGACACTTCTCAAAGCCGGCAGCTGACACATCTCATGTAATGAGGTGGTTTCAAACCGAATGATAAGGTGGAGCGTTGCAGAATGTAAAAAAAGTCAACCCCTTGCTTCTGGGAAGAACTTGGCTGCTGTGCCACAAGTCACATTCATATGACATTTTACTTCCAAAGGACAGCTCTCGTCATGGAAAAGACTAGATTTGTGTGGGTTTTGGGGAGAGGGGCAGCATGAGAAACCAGACATAATTGGTGTGTTTGAACTCTCCTTTCAAATAACTTGATAAATGGCTTTAAAACTGTCCTAGTTTGTTCAGGCTTCTATAACAAAGATGTCGTCCACTGGGTGGCTTAAACAACAAACATTCATTTCTCCCAGTTCCGGAGCCTGGGAATTCTAAGAGCAAGACACCTACAGATTCAGTGTCCGGTGATGTCCCGCTTCCTGTTTTCTGCATGGCCTAAGGAACAGGGGAGCTCTCTGGGGATTCTCTTATAAAGGCAGTAATCCCATTCATGAGGACTCTGCTGTCCCAACCTTGTCACCTCCCAAAGGCTCCACCCCTTCCTCTCAACACACCGGGGATAAGGTTTCAACAGGAGGATTTCGTCTCCTTTCCTCCCACCCTAGTACACAGGAGTCGATGTGGGGTGTGGCCCAGGAGCATTGCCACGTGGTGAGGACACACAGCACCTGACATGTAAAAGCAATCCAGTCTCGGATGAGTTACATAGCAGGTAGATAATCCCAGACAAAATAAACTAAAGCCATTTCAGAGATGGGTTAGCCATTTGGTCCTGGTCCCTTTAACAATACAGCTCCTGTTATCTTTCAGACTTTCCTGGACCCTTTCGTCTATCAGATATCAAAAGCACCATTGGGGCTGTGTTCCTTTCAAGCAGCCAACCATTTGGGGGCCACTGGGGCGGGGTGGGAGGAAGAAAGGTCCAGGTCACTTCTTCGGTGTTCTCCCAAGTCCACTAGCATAGCTCTTGCCCTGCCTGCCTTGTAAGATTCAGCTCCAGGCAGACCCTTGGGTAGTTCAGTCAATTGAGGAAGGCTCCATTCCCTCCCTTTCTTGCTCCTCTTCCTGTAGAGATGCAACGTGGCTTTGAAATGCTCCTATCTTCTTTCTCTTCTGACTGCCTTATTTATTCGGATGCTTCCATCCTGAGCATTTTCTCCCTTCCTCTGCCCGATCGGCTCAGAAAGTATCCAGGCAAGCAGCCCACGACCCATCCATCCAAGTAGCACGCATGTTTGCTTTCTCAGGCAGAGGGCATAATTGTAAAGTCTGCAGAGGGGAGCGTGTCCCCAGTCCTGCTGTAGGATAAGAGACTGGATGAGTTGTCTGCTCAGCCCTCCTCATCCTCTCCTGGCCCCTTTCATCTCTCCACCTTAGGAAACGGAGGAGGAGGGGCAGGGAGAGTTTTCCTGGCCCCATTCACGTGATGCTTTCTAGCCTCCTGTGAATGTCTCTCAAGTCAACCCTGCAGCATTCTTGTGGGGGTATTAGAGACACAGTGTGAGTAGTAGACTGGCCCTCTACAGTTCTCTGGACTGTGTTTACTATGCAGCAGCAGAGTGTTACCACTAGCGCAGTGCCTCGTAGTTTATCATGTGCGGTCACTGAGTGAGACACATAGGGCTCCGTGGGGGACCAATTTCACCAGGTTTTGGTGCTAATGAAGCAAGTTCAGTTGTACACAGGGAGTGAGGAGGAGCTGTGGTGGAGACGGGTGACCCCCACTGACACATGAAGTTTGTAACTGCTCCCCACATACATGCTCACATGTGCATGCACACACACACACACACACACACACACGACTCCCTATGACAGGCATTGCACTGCTTTCAGTCACCACTGCGGTGGCCCTGTGTATGGGTGCCTTCCTGCTTTGTATGTGCTGGTTCCTCTGCATGTGATCCCCTCTCTTCCCCCATGAAGCCGCCTGTGCACAGTACCCCTCGCACATGCGCAGGGGCTCACTTTGAGTCCATGGAGCGTCCCCATCTTCATCGCTGTTCTTCAGTTTGCATCTGTTGTCATGCACCCGTCCCGGGAGAGGGGTAAACCGTGTGTTCCGTTGTACAAAACAGGAGGCATCTCCTGGCAGCCCCCAGAGACAGCCAGTGAGTTCAGTGTGTTTAAGTTTATTAGGGAGGAAGGAAAAACCTGGTGAGAACGTACCATAGGAAAATGGAGTCCTAAGACCTCAGTAAAGAAGGGCCAGCGGCCAAGCTTCCCTTTGCAAGCAGACCCTATTAGAAATCTTTTTAACGGTCGAACTTAGAAGTGTATCCCAGTGGACTGTAAACTCTCTGAGGACGGGGGCCTTGGCTCTCTTATTCATTGCTGTCTTCTAGCCTTGCCTGGGGCCAGACACAGTGCAGACACTGAGTGAACATTGAATATTGACTCAGACAGTGAATGTGGAATCAGATACTGGAACAGGCAATTTCCTTTTTAAATGTAACCTTTACTGTATTTTTTCCATTACCATGTAGCCCCATATACCCCATGCCTCAGCAGTCATCACACTGTTGTCCATGAGTCCTTTCTCCTTTTTGCTCAACCCCTCCACCCCCTCAAACCCCTCCCCCACTAGCTGTCATCTGTTCTCCATCTATGAGTCTGTCTCGAAACAGATAATCTCCTAAACAAACAAATGCCACCTTGTGCTTCTTGCTGGTTTTCTCCTGTCATCCATTTCTGGGGAGTTTTTCAGACCTCTGAGCTGTTCTGGGACTGGGAAGCATGTCTGCTGGGTGTCACTAGTTGAAGGCAAATACAGAAATCAGTTACCTGATTTTCTCTCCTGTAAATGATGCCCTCAGTCCCTCAGCCCCCCACCGCCGTCATCCCTTTGCTATTCAAAAAGATGGATTATTTCTGACTTTGACATCTCCACTCCTTTCATTCTTTCTTTCGTTGGTGAAATTGACACCATACGCAAGTTTCTGGCATCCACACAAGGAAAGACTCTCTGAACATGTGGCCTGCTTAAGGAAAGCCAGTGATCTTCGGGGTTCTTAATTACCCGGACCACCAACTCGCCTAAGCCCGGGGCCATACTCCAAAGAGGAGTGAAAGCTTTGGATGTCAGTTGAAGTCTTAGCATCTGTTCTGTATTCAGGGCCCAGAGTACAGGAATGTACACTTACTCTTTTTATTTCAGTGGAAAGTATTCTCCTTTTTGTTCCCACTGTAAAAGTTGTACTTGTCTTAGAATTTTCCCACTGGAGTCGATTTAATAATTACCTAGGGCTTTGCCTTTTGACAGTATATGATACTGATTCTAGGTTCATAGAACAAAATAAATTGTCCAGTCATGAATGAATTAATATATGACGGCTGCTCTTAGGAATAGAGTCTCCTTAGGTGTCAAACTTTCCGTGTATTATCATCATCATCTGATCCAGGGGTCAGCGATATGTGGCCCTCAGCCACATCCTGTTTATGTCAGTAGAGCCTAAAATATTGACTCTGGCTCCTTACAGGAAGACTTGGCCAACCTCTGATCTGGGTCAACAGTTAGCATAGGCTGTGCCCAGCTCCCCCATCTACTGTCCCTATCTCTACCCCATCTCCATCACCAGTTACCAAAATCAGTGCCATTCTCTGATCTCTTGGACTAATTATTCTATATTATTTCAGACCTACTATTTAACCTCTCTAAGACACAGGTGCCTCATATTCAAAAAGGGGCTATTATAAAGTTTTTGGTGTTTGGTGTTGCACCGAGTGTACATATAGAAAGCACCTAGCATTCTATTTTCCTTCCTTCTTTCTATCTCTTTCCCAAAGAGTATGGCCATTTATCTATGCAAAAAGGAGATTAAACTGCACTATAACATAGTAGGAAACTTGTGATCCCACAGCCTGCGTTTCAATCACTGCTGTGCCACTTACTAGTTATATGTGATATTGAACAAGATGCTTAATCCCATTGAACCTTCTCTAAAAATAGTGATAAAAATCTACCTCTTGGTAGTATTGTGAATATTTGTGAGAACTGCATGTCACACGCTTAGCATAATGCCCTGCACCCGGTGTACCCTAAGTGAACGGTGGCATCTGTGATTTTCATCATCAGTGTTACCGTTGTTTTATCACTGAGGGTGCAAACTACTGGTGAGGGTTGTGGTAGCCGTCAGCTCTACCCGCATTCGTCAGCCAGACTTCTGCCACTGAGCTCCACGTTAGCAAAGAAAACTTGTGTCCTCTTGGGGAAAGTAAGTTCGGAGTTCCACCTTCCACACGCGGTGCCCTGAAAGCACTACTGAAGGAAAAGCAAACGACTGATTCCTGCAGCCCCCTCACTGCATTGCAGCCGGTGTCTCCGCCTTAGCTGTACACTTGTGGCTTCAGTTTCCTTATAGTTTGCAAGGGCTGCCTGGTGTGTGGGGAGGAACATTCATTCATTCCTTTCTTGGTTCATTCATCCACTACTCATTCGAAATACATATATTACTACTCTGGCTACTGAGATATCAAAGAAGATTAATAGTTATTAGCCTGGCCACCGAAGGGGTCATATTCTTGGGCCCCAATTTTGAGGGTATATTAGAGAGGCAAGAACTTGGCTGGAAACCCTAGAGTTTTAAAGTAATCCACACCAAAAGTGGCACGTGGATTAACAGGGCGATAGAGGGGAGAAGGGGATACTGGGCTGGGCAGGGATGAAGCTTTAGTTTGTATGAAATTTCTAGACTTACTCCTGTTTTGAGTGGGTCCTTCGTCAACATGATTCCTTGACTATAGATGCCTTTTGCTCAGGGATCATTCTGCAAGAGCCATCTGACCCTGCCTCCCTTCTCAGCGTTCTCCCTCACCCCTGAGCTTTTGTTGAACACAGACCAGGCTGGATCCGCCTCCATGTGAGTGACTTCTCATGGCACCTCCCCCCGGCCTTGAACAAACATGATGCCAGGAACAGCTGCTTTCATGTTTCAACACAGGCTCAACAAAAGCAGGTGGCCGACTTTCTCCAGGCCCGGCAATGACGGCCGTGCTTGGCAGCTCCAAAGAAGGAGGTGCCCCTTCCTGTCCTCAGGTCCAGGTGACACTACTCAAAGCACAGAAAGTGGCATGACCATTTATGGGACAGCAGGTCCCACTGGGGTGGAAGTGCCTAGCAGCTGTGCCTTTCTTGTTAAACACTGGCCTAGGAAGGCCAAAAATAGTGCTAGGGCCAGTATGCGTCCAGGAAGTGGTGCGAGCAGCTGTCTCCCTGTGCGGGAGAGTGAGCCGGCACTCTCCAGGGGCAGGTGGCCCCAGAGGGTGGAGACCAGGGTAGAGGCTGGGCTGGCATGGGTTGATTCAGGTGCCAGGGTTCCTGTCCCACCAGTCAGGCCCTCCTTCTCTCCTAGCTCTGCCCGTCCATCCTTCCTCACTCCCTTGTGCCGAAGCTGACACCCGAACACACTGCTGCTCAGATAGCTGGGTGCGCCATCGCCAGCCCCAGGAGGGTGTGAGCTCGGCCCAGAGGCACCCACCAGGCTTCTTCCATCTCTCCTTTGACCCTCCTCAAACCCCTGTGCTCCAGTCTGACCAGACTCCTTGACATTTCCCAGACGTGCCCCTGCTTTCCTCCCTGGTGGCTCTTTGCTCCAGCTGCTCCCCCCCGCCCGTGTATTGCTTCCTAACTGTGGATGTTCTAAAGGTCCTTCAAGGACCAGCTCACTCGCCACGTCCTCCCTGTGTAAGGCCATCATAGGACTTATCACTCAAACTGGGCCTCTCAGGCAATACAATTCACAAACCAGAACTGCCTGGGCAAAGCAGGTTGGGAGGTCACCCTATCCAAAAAGCCTTTACAAAGAGAAATCATAAGGATCTTCCTTTTCAGTCTCCCTCAAGTCTTCCTTGGTTAAACCGCACAATGCTGCAGAATGGCACCCATGGGAACATTTAGTTCCTGCCCCAGGTTCTCAGCTCCCTGGGGACTGTGGTCCCCTCCTCAGCCTCTTGGCTGTAAAGATGGTGTGTGTGGGTGTGTGTGTGTGTGTGTCTTCAAAGATGGTGTATACACACACACAAACATCAAAGCAGCTGCATGCGTGTTGGTGAGTAGGTTGTGTGCCAGGCACTGAGCTGCATGTTCTGCATGCATTCCTGTACCCCCAGGGCTGATCACATCGTAGGTGGGATGAGCCCACAGCCCCAAAGCCTTGGCCTGCTGGCACAGACCCTGCTGCAGCTGGCACACGCAGCTCTCCCAACTTCAGGGAGCTGCTGGAGGAGCTCCTGCCAAACTTGTGGCAGGAAGAGTTGATGGTTGCCAGAGTGGGGGACCACGCCTGGGGCATGCCAACCGCACATTCCTTTAGACAGGAAACCCAGAGGCTGGCTTCCTGCTTTGCATCAGTAGATTCCTTAGCAGTCAGAGCAGCGTGCCCAGCTGCGACAGCCCACACAGGGGTGCCTGTTGAAGCGACAGCTTCACAGACTGGCCTTGGCTTTGAGGAGCGACCCTGTGAGAAGTAGCTGTAGGAAAGACACTCTCACATTTTCTTTAAGAGCCCTGTTGAGGTTTCTTATGGGGGTTCATGAAGCCAATCCCCCCTTCCCACTACAGCAGTGGTTTTCAAACTTTTAATTTTTTTTTTTTTTTTAGAGAATCTTTTGTTCAAACAGAATCTTAGATGGAGGGAAATGACAAAATTAAAGCTGCTCTGGGTGAAGGGGGTGGTGGAGCTTGAACTTCTGTGCACGCGCCATTTGGCTCCCTGGGCCGAGCTTCTGAGCAAACGGCATTGAGGGAGTGTCCTGGGATCACCAGTGGTTGGGCTGCTGACCTGAAGCACAGGAGGAGAGCGGCAGGGAGGAAGGTGGACCCCACAAGAGGTATTTAGTGAATGCTGGTGGGCAGGGGCTGCCTGAGTTTGCCGCAAGCTGTGCAGCTAGACTGGGAAAGCAGACCCAGGAGTCCAAGCCCACGCTGTCAGCAGGACACCCGGCTAGTGGAATAGGCCCCCTGCAGGTGAGGTTATCTGCCTCAGCCCCACCCCAGGCTCCCAGGAACTGGAGGGTCTGTCCTTGCACAGCATGGCATTGCCTGCCTGGGTCTGTGAGAGCAGCAGTCAGAGGCGGACTTTATCCAGAGCACAGCGTCCTCTCGTCTCCCCCGACGGAGCTCCTGCAGGCTGGGCACGGGGCTAGCCAGTCACGTTTTAACACATTGCGTTTTACACGATGCACTTGGCTTTTTGCTGCTGTGATCAATAACTGAGCACGCACCCTGGGCCAGGCTTGCTGCTGGGTGCTGTGCGTTTCGTTTCGTTTGCACAGCATCCCCGTTTTGTGAAGGCTGTCCGGGTTAGGAATTTTAATAACAAGGCCAGGAGTGTTCCTCTCATGTTTTTCTGGAAGCATGACCCTGAGAAGTCACGGGACAGGGGCTTTTTGTTTCTAGAGACACCCTCTGCGGCTGCCCTTGGGTGGACAGCGCATCTGTGCCCTCCCGTCTCATCCTTTGT
Source organism: Desmodus rotundus (assembly GCF_022682495.2). Taxonomy (NCBI): domain Eukaryota; kingdom Metazoa; phylum Chordata; class Mammalia; order Chiroptera; family Phyllostomidae; genus Desmodus; species Desmodus rotundus. The sequence continues at coordinate 32,394,586 of NC_071396.1, read as the reverse complement.
CTGAACTAATAGGGGAACTGCCCCAGCTGAGCTAGCCCCAGAGGTTTCTCTCCAACTCTAGCTGAAGGTTTAATTGACTCCCCTGGATGGATTGAGAGCTGAAACCCGTCAGAAAGAAACATGAGGCCGAATTTCCCAGGAGCACTCAGCAGAGTTTTGAAAGTATGTGACATTTCTTGAGGCAGTAAAAGCACATTTGCTTGGTTGTGGCACAGGGAGGCCATGGGGACTGTAACTTCATGAAAATCAAGGCTTAATATTTGACAAAAAGCAATAAAACAGTGTTGATGGACATGAGCGTGAGGTCATTGTGAAGTTTGCCATGGTAGCCGAAACGGGGGAGGAAAGCCAGAACTCTTGAGCGTGGGTGCAGCCCTCTGAGTTTCTGTCCTGTTAGCAGATGCCCATCCAGTGCTACATTCCTGCGTCCCGCCTCCCTCCAGTTTGAGCCTCGATGCTGCCGTGTGTTGTCTATGGTGACTACTAAGCCAACAACGTAGGGAGGAACAAGAAGGCGGTTGCTATGAAGGGGTGAGGCACTTGTGAGAGTGCACGGGGTTCCTGGTCACGTGGCTTTTCAGTCCAGCTGCTGCACCTCTGACCCGCTCCCAACCTAACAAGGGTTCTGTTTATCCAGACGGGGCTCTGGGGTCTGATTTGCACTCGGTTATTCCCCCTGAAAAGACGGGTTTACGCCTTCATTTTCACTTGCTTGCCTGGTCGAATGAGATTTGTGGTCTTCCCAATTTGTTGACTTTTCTCAAGGGGCAGGGGTGGGAACCTGTGTCTGAGACATAAATCCTCCCTCCGGACTATTTCTGAAGCTTCAAAGGGAGATAACGTTACATTTGATAACCTCCCTCTTCAGCTGTGTTTTCACAAGTACAGGAAAAAAAATGAAAATCTGTAGAAGAGGATTTCCTGGATGATTCAATTGTTGTTCTTATTGGAAATATACAAGTACTTTTAAAAGTCCAGAATTTCCAGTCTAGATATCTTTGCACCTTTTTCCTGAGAGATAAGACAGTCAGTATATTATGTGCATGCATATAGTTAAATGTTTCCTAATGTTTGCTTAAACCCTGTCAGTGAAAGTTTCTCTGATTTCATACTGTATTTGTTAATGAAGAATATAAATTATAGAACAAGCAGAAATGTACATAAAGGGAGATAAAGGTGAAATAATCAGTATTTTATAGGTTATGCCAAAACATAAAAATATGCACTTAGAGGGATGTTTATTAATGATTTTGAGTATTAATCCATATTTCAAGTTATTTTTTTCTGTAATTTCACTTTTTTTTTTTTTTGGCTGAATTTCTGTCATAGTTTTCAACCTTTTAGTATGACTGAAAAAAACCTTTTACTAGGAGAACAAGATGCCCTGTCTGTCTGTCTCTCTGTCTCAGGTATTTACTTGTATTTATATTATTAAGGTTATGTTTAATCCATGCTTTCTTTGCCGGAATCATTTTTTTAAAGGGAACTTTTTTCCTTAATTGAAGTGTGCCACGCATAGAAAAACACTTAAGTTGTAAGTGTACAACTTGATGAACGTTCACAAAATGTACACACCCATGTGATCAGCATCCAGATTGGGAAATGGAGCATTCCAGAAGCTCCTGGAATGGCTCCCAAGTCACTTCCCACCCACTTCTTTCCCAGAGCAACCCGCCCTCCTGACACCTATTACTTCAGTGACTTTTATCTGGCTTTGAACTTCATGTACATGGGATGAAAGCGTGTGTGCTCCTTTGCTTCTGGGTTCTTTTGCTGTACATTCTGTCTATTGAATTCACCCGTGTCGTTGTGTGTGGGTGTCGTTAGTTCACTCTGCCACAGTTGTCCCGACTCTTAGAAGATGTAATTAGTCACAGGCACAACAGATATTTAAAGCACCTCTGGAGGCGTTCTTTGGGCCATGCTTGGGGGATGTGGGATTTGGCGGGAACGGATTAAAGGAATCCATTCAAGAACACTTGCTGCAAGTTGAGTGTGGCTCCAAAGCCCATTTCTGGGATGCTCTCTGTGACTCGACCAATAATTGTGTCTTACTTACAAATTTGGGGTTTTCTGGGGCTGAAGGGAAAGAAGTGTAAATTTAAAAGGTAGCTTGATTTGGAAGTCAACATCAGTCAAGTGGCAAGTGAAAAAAATAGTAAATTAACTTTTTAAACATAAAGTTAAAATTTGTCAAATTAAAAATCAAGTGAACTACAGGAAAATGCTGCTCCACGGGGTGGTTCCTAACCCCAGAGTGTGTAACTTTGTAGGTCTGGGGTGAGGCCCGGACATTGGCATTTCTAACAAGTTCCCAGGTGCTGCTGCTCCTGCCGGTCCAGGAACCCTGCTTTGAGAACCACTGGTCTGTTTCATTACATTACCATTGTTACTTTCACAGCAACCGTGGTTAGTTCCCTTTGATTAATGCAAGGCTGGTCCACAGATTTACCTGCAGGAAGAGACAGAGGACAGTCTCACCCTTCATCAGGGGCACTGACCTAGGGAAAAACATTCACTATGTATATGGTTTTCGTGGATGCCTTAGGCTTACCTTGGTGTCTCGGCCTAGGTCACTCACTCTTCTATGTGTCTCCCTGGGGGGTTGTTAAAATTGGGCTCTCAGTAACTTGGCCCCTCCCTGTCGCCTCATATCCTGGCACTGCCCTTCTGCAGAAGCGTCCATAGCCAACACTCCTAGTTTCCCAGAGCCAGACGATGCTGTCCATTCTGCTCTGCCTTTGCCTGCATGTTTTTTCTGCATTAAGTGCAAGGTTTTATTCTTCCTCAGGAACCCTGTACAGCTGCTGCCTCCTGAAGAGGCTGTTCCTGGCCTCCGTATCTTCTTCCCTTTATGCTCTTTCTGTGCCTTATATGGACTCCTGCTGCAGCACTTAACACATTATGTATAATCTGTAATGTGTATAGTTACCTTAGCATGGTGTGACCTCTGCACAGACATCAGACCTAGCTGCTGTGGCACTGTTGGCCCCATCCCCAGCCTGCACGTGGCAAGTGCACAGCAATTTCTATGGGCTGCATGATTGGATGATTTGGTGTAAGCATGCCATATTTCTCAGTCTATAACAATGAAGAGTGAAATCGCAACCGATAAATGCAATGCAGAGAGTTCAAATAACTGATATTTGCGCAAGAGGTGCTGAGTCTTGGGGCAAATAAGATGATAATGAGAAGTCCTGGGATTTCCATTATGTCGCTCCCCATTCCACTGGAGTCTGAGCCTAACTCTGCTTCTATTCATTGCTTCATGGCAGAGCCAAAGTATTATTTATCCACTAATGAGAAAGGTATTTTGCTGATACCAGACCAAGGAGAATGAATGAATATTGCAAAGTAGTTACCCGTGAGCATCTGTGATCTCTCGTATATTTTGGGCACAGGGACAGGTTATCAAGAATGGGAAGACTGGTGTCTGAATACTCAGCTCTAACATAATCCCTTGGGAAAATACTTGCTGAGATGGTAAAAAGATTGAGAGTGAAAATGCCTTCCATTTACCTAGAAAAGAGTAGCTTTAGATTGTGGTCATCTAGAACATTGTAACATCCCGTCAGCGGGTCCGGGGTCTCATTTCTTAGTTGTGTTTCCAGTCACAGTGCTCACCGCGTCTGCACTGCACATGCAGTCGACTTTTAAAGTCATAGGGTGGGGAGACGGTGAGTTAAGGTGAGGAAATGGGGAGTTTCTTTAGAGACAAACATTGGATGGGGTGCTATTTTCAGTGAAGGCAGTTTGTTTCGCAGAAATTGTAGTGAGCTAGAGTTTTGAGTGATTGCTGTGAAAAAAATTTGCCTTTTTTCCTAAGCCAGTTTTGCTGAGATAAAGCTATAGATTTTATTAAAAGAGGTAGAGATGGAGCTATTGTACATTCAAGGACTAGCAGTTTAGTGTCCACTGTGGGCAAACACCCCACCCCCCGTAAGCTCAGTTTCCTGCACACCACTCTCTCCAGGTATCTCCCATTGACTCTAGTGCTTCCTTCTCAGGCTCTTGAACTGTTTTCATTTCATCTTTCTCCCTCTTGCTTCTGGGTGTCTCTAAGGCAACTGTTCTTAACATCTGACTCTGTCCTATATATATTTAGTGATGTATTTCCAAGTGCCCCAGGACATCTCTATTTAGATGTCCAGCCTCAAAAAAAGTCCCCAAGTTGAACCCATCTACTTGAAACCCACCTCTCTTTCCAGACCTTTCTCTTATTTGCATGTGCCATCAGTAGCCCCTCCCACTGTGGCCTTCATGCTTGCCAAGAACATCCCCCGCCCGACTCTGGAATGAGGCTCTCAAACTCAAATGCCTACAGAGGAATGAAGTTTGAACGCGTGAAGCTGCGGGACCTGGGCTGGGCGGCGGGGGAGGGTGGGAATGGCAGCTGACCCTCTCCCCAGTGTTGGGGAGCAATAGGGCCTGGTGGGGACAGTGGAAAATTGGAGGGGGCAGCTCCTGGCCATCCTTGTTGCCATGTAGGAATGTCGGCTCAGGGTTACCAGATTTATTTTCAAAGAGAATGTGGAATCCACTTGTTTATTTCTGGTTGCCTGACTCCGTAAGTGTTAGCCACTGTTTGAAATAAAAACCACCCTTTGTGCTAACATTGCACAGCTCATACAAACTGCGTCAGTCCCACGTGGGCCTCCGCGGCCGGTTGGCACTCTCTGATTTAGGACGCCTAGCCCAGCCATGTCCAGGAGACACGTGCAGACGGTGTGTGTGGTCTAAAATGTCCTAGTGGCTGCCTTTTAAAAAAGTAAAAAGGAACAGGTAAGTTAATTTTAATAATATATTTAACTCAATATACTTAAATATTTCAACATGTAATCCATAGGAAAAAATACCAATACATTTTACATTCTGTTTTGCACACTAAGTCTTTGAAATCTGGCATGTGCTTTACACGTGCGGGCCATCTCAATGTGAACTAGCCCCCTGTGGCTGGTGACTGCTCTGTTGGACGTCACAGCTGTGGATGGTGAAGAACAACCATTAATTACATCAATTCTTTCAGTTACATTAATCAGTTAAAATAAGGTGGGATTTTATTTGTTATGCTGGTATAGTGCTAGGTAATTTGAATTGAGGATAAACCAAAGCAGAAGAGATCAACCCCGAGAATGAGGAGTCCAAAAATAACTCAAAGAACTGTATAGAAAAAGTCCCCAGGGTGGCACCAGAATGATGAATTAGAGGCTTTCTTAAGCCCCTCATGTGTGGCTGACCAGGTTTTTTTTAAAGGACTTCTCTATTTGGAGCTCCACCCATCGCACAGGAGTTCACAGTTGAAGTTCTCATTCATACTTGGAGGTGGGCTTACACTTTGGGTCTTACTGCTGTTGCCCTTCTCAAATGTCAAGGTGAACATTTGCCCTTAAGTATTTAAAACGAAATGAACACCAAAGAAGTCAATGTAAAATGGGGAAGAATTTCTGCATTCGTTGAAGACTTTGTCTTGCAATCAAGATGTAGCAGCCCTGGCTGGTGTGGCTCAGTGGGTTGAGTGCCAGCCTGCGAACCAAAGGGCTGCTGGTTCGACTGCAAGTCAGGGCACATGTCTGGGTTGTGGGCCAGGTCCCCAGTAGGGGGCATGTGAGACACAACCACACATTGATGTTTCTCTCCCTCTCTCCTTCCCTTCTCTCTAAAAATAAATAAAATATTTTAAGAAAATGTAGCAAATGTCCTCACTGTTCAAGATGACTGTTTCCACCCAGCGCTGACTGGTTTTCACCATGCGCTCATGCTGGGGAGCAGCGCCTCCCCACCAGTGCTTTCCAGGAGGTACAGTTGCACCTCCGGTGAGTTAAGGCAGTGGTGCCGTTGAGAACGTCATCCTGGGTTGTTGAACTGTCAGTGCTGTTGGGAAGGCTGTCCTGGGGTCATTGCTATGACATGTCCCTGTGTCTAAAGTCTCTGGCACGGATCCAATGTGAGACAGCTGCCAAGAAGTAGGAATCTGAGCATCTTGGTCACCAGGAGGACCTGATGACCAGGTGCTTCCCCGGTCATTAGGCCCTCCCTCCCTGGCCAGCTCCTGGACTCACAGATTGCAGTGGGCAGCCGTCTCGTCTCTAGGTTTCAGCCAGGCTTACCTCCCAAGTCCAGCTTCGGTGGGGAGAGGAGGAAGTGGATAGCCTGCCTTTGCGCAAGGAGGAGCTTTCCCACAATTGTCTTGGGACACATCCGAGTGCCTGCTCCAGTGCATTAGTGCAGACATTTCAACCGAGGCATAAAATTTCAGTCTGCTTTGTTTTGAGTCTTCTCAATCTGGAGGAAGTATTTCATTTGGATATATGTGGAAGAAGACGACAGTTAAATAGCACTTTAGCTTTGAGGTTACCACTCCAGACACTTTTATATGAAGATGAAATTTAAGAACTAATTCATGGAGATAATGATTTAGAGTCAAAATTGAGAACACGTAATTCCTTCCTTGGGAATGGCTCAGAAAGCAGATAGTAAAATGACAGAGAGCTAGAAGGGAACTTGGACAGATGACATGTGCATTTCCTCTTTTTGTCCAAATATCCATTCTTTTGATAAATGCATATTGATTATCTCACTACATGCCAGGCACTCAGAATGCAAGAATAGTTAAGATCCAATTCCTTTCTTTATTCGATAGACCTGATCCTGTGTTAGCCGGCCTGCAGCGTTGGCCCCCAGTAATCCTGGCCTCCATACCCTTATCCAGTCCCCTCCCACGCTGAATAGGGCTGACCTGTGTAACCAGTAGGATAATGCAGACATGGTAGTGTGAGACGTCCAAGACCAGACTGTGAAAGGTATTGCTGCTTTCACTGTGTTCTCTTGGATCACTTGCTCTATTGGGAAGCTGGTTGTGTGTTGTGAGCACACTCCCACATGGAGAACTGAGGTCTCCTGCCACCAGCCAGCACCAGCATGCCAGCCATGTGAATAAGCTATTTTGAAAAATGTTCCAGCTTTAGTCAAGCGTACAGATGCCTGCAGCCTTGACTGATGTCTTGACTATGGTCTTATGAGAGACCACAAACTAGAATAACTCAAAATTCCTTCCCTACCCTTCTGTGAGATGTTAAATGTTATTATTCTTTTAAGCCTCTAGATTTTGTGGTAATTTGTTACGCAGCAATAGATAACTAATACACATTCCTTGCTGTGTTGCCAGGCATTGTTTTAAGACCTTTGTAGATATAACCCATTCATCTTTGTAACAAAGTACTTTGAAGTAAGTACTGTTGTTCTCATTTTATACATGTGGAAACTGAGGCCCAGAGATGTCAGTGACTTTCCCAAAGTCTCTGAACTTGTAAAAGGCTGAACTGGGATTTGAATCAGGCATTCTGGTCAGAGTCCACATTCCCAGCGATTGCGCCGTGTTGTCCTTAAAGAGGAGCGTGTGTTTGGGAATCAGCTGTGCACTCAGGTGACTGATGAGGTGCAGGGTGAGGATCCAGGAGGGGGGTGAACTGAGTTCTGCATCCAGCTCTGTCTCTGTCCAGGATTTGGGAGATTCTTGGATAAATCGCTTCTCTGAGCCTCCGTCGCTCGTCTGTAAAATGGGATAATACCAATTCCCATATTGGGATGTGTCGAGGATTAAATGAGGTAAGTCAGTCAGTCCAGATGCTTCTCCTTTTCAATTCACGATATTAAATTTTTTAAAAAATCATTTGTTAAAGAACATGAGGGGTACCTATCTGCTTATATTGCATGTGCTAAGTTAACTCTGCACAGAGTCGCTTGCATTACCACATCCCAGTTCTTGTGTTGATATGATGCAACCAGTTATTTAGAACTGGCTCACACCTCAGTTCTCAAATCTGCAAAGTGGGGGTGAGGACACTTGTTTATCTCACAGGTTGTCATAAAGATAAAGTGAAGTGGGTTCATATATCACTCTCCCTCCATTAAATTGTATGTCTGATTCTCCCCAACTCCATATACTCAGGTAGTAGGAGATGCATCTGATGTACCCCAACCCTTGGCTGCGTGTTCTGTAACATCCTGATGAGAAGGGGCATTCTGTTGCATCGTTGATTGCTATATCCCCGTGCCTGGTACGGTGTCTGGAAAAGCATAGGCACCATGTGACTGTCCGTTCAGTGAATGCAGGCATACGTAAGAGGGGTTCGGTCAATGTTACTGGCTGCTTGGATGAAATGCACTGATTTGCTGAAATAACTTATACAGCCTGAGTCATCTCCAGTGTTCGTGTTAGTAATTATCCTTGGCTTCTGAGTGCATATACTGTGGAGTGCACACTCCTTTTGTTTACCCCAGTACTTTGTTGTGATTGTTCAGCGGCTGGCCTGTCCTGTGTTGGCCTTGGCATCCGAGCTTTAAGCATCACTATTCCTCAGTGGGCATCTCATTGCTCCTTCAGCAGACATTCTGTTATGTTCTCTGCTGTGTTGATGAGGAATCCCAGACCTCGTGGGAAAGCAGGGGTTGGTGAGAGAGAGCAAGACCAGACCCGGTGGTGACATGCATGGGTCTCTGTCTGGGGGTGAGGAGTTTTCCCACCTGGTACAACTTGTGCCCCAAGCAACACCAGTGAGCAAGCCGGGCACACACAATAGCCAGTCCCCCTTGGAATTCACAGATACAGGACCTGGGGTACACCATTCAGTAGCCAGAGGATGGCACCTTGTCAAATCACAGTCCTTGGGGTTGGCATTGCCTGGCAGTGCTAAGCCATCAGCATTGTACAGCTGGGGACCAGCTGTACGGTCTCCACAAGGGCCCTGCTGTCACCTGCTCCACAGCTGGAGCTGCCAGCCTCTATTTCTGATTCATGACATCTTCCAGGTTTACTGAAATGTGCAAGATGGGCGAGTGCCTCGTGGTCTGTGGTGTGGGGACCATCTCAGGCACTTGTTATAGATGCAGATTCCCAGTCCCTCTTGAGCAGCTGCTGAGCTGCTGTGTTACCTCGCGTTTGAGCACGCAATTCCGTGGTTTGCTAATTGTTTTTTACAAAGCCTAGAAAGCAGTGGTCAGAAAGCATGCGATTCGGAGGTTAATTCAGTCTCACGTCTTCCTGCTTGTGCTGGAGCTGCCTAAGAGTTTGCCATCCTGTCTTCCTTCTGCACTTGGGGAAAGCAGGGCTAGTCCCTCGTTCAAGTCCTAAGACTAGATGGTCCTGCCTTACCTAGATCTGCACAGAGGTGATGGTAGCTAAAGGTCTGTGACCTGAGCTGAAACTCACAGGTTGTGTGAACCAGATAACACAATTCCTTTGTCAGATGTAAATGAGTTTGACTCAGCTACTGAGTTAGTTTGAGAGGAAAGTGCTTTTCTGATAGAAAAAAGATAAAGGTTCTGAGAAAAAAGATAAAGGTTCTGAGGTTTGTGTTGGTAACTAGTCTTCAGCTTAGATCAGATACATTACTGCCTAATCCTGCCTTTCCTGTTTCTGGCACTCCTTTTTGTCAAATACTTTAAGGTACTTTGAGTTCAAAAAAATAAGAAAGGCAGAAAAAGCCTAAGAAACAGTTTTCTGTTTATTTAAATGACAGTAGTGGTTGATAAAGACTCCTTTTCAAAACTTGAGTCCCAGTATCCCAAAAGACAAGGCACAGCGAATTAATAAACGGGATAGATGTATTCTATGCGGAGCCAGTCCTCTCGGAGCTGACTAAGTCTGCTTCATTATGCTGCCACATCTAGTGATGAACTTCCCCTCTAGAGAAAATGCCACTTAAGACTCCTGGTTAAGTCCTCCCATTTATCCTCTTAGCAGTATCTCCTTTTATTTGATCTCTGACTTAGAGGGCTGGAGCCGTTTACCTAGACGAAGTAATTTCCCAAGGAAGTAGCCAAAGGCCCATTAAATGACAGTTTGGGAATTGTGCTACACCGAGTTATATAACTGCCCACGTCATATCGTACTAACTCAGCACTCTTGTGCATTGTACAAGAGCTTACACACAAAAGAAGGAGCTTTCCAGCCGACACACAGGAGCGCTGGAGTACGTCTGTGTTGAAACCCTCCAGGCATTCCGATTCCTCCTGTGTCCTTGGTAAGGACCTGACTCATGCCAAATGCTGCATAAAAGAAGGGAGATTACTGTTGGTTCTCCTAGAGCCCATCTGGTTAATGTTAAAGTTGGCTGGGGAATATGTAAACACAAAACACGCAGTCATTGTTCTGTAGTGAAAAGGCAACAGCGTTCAGTCATTGAGGATTTGGAGTTCGTGTTGGCATGTGTGCTGGGCACGTGGCTGGAATATTGAGGCTGGGAGGCCTCTCTTAGGTTGAACCCATAAAGGCCAAGGAGGCAACATGAGAGAAGAAGAGGGCTTGTCAGATGTAGTTTAAGGTTTGAACAGAGCAAGGGGCATCTTTTTGAATAGGTGCCATGTGGAGGGGGCGGGGTCTTGCTTCAAAAGCAGTCACAGAACCACGAAGGGAGGAATGCACACAAATGGCCTGGGGTCATCAGAGAGGCTCAAGGAAGCTGAGTTGTTTAATTGGTGGTTTTTAAGACGTTGGGATCAGAAGTCTTTGCTGAAAGTCAGAAGAACTGCATGTGGCTAGAGGAGGGCAAGTGCTACATTTATTTTTCCTGTTTGTACTTTTTGAGGCGTCTCCAGTTAAATGTATTTAAATAGTTCCCAAAGCATAAAACAAGGGTGGCTTGAGGTTAATGAGTATTTTACCCAAGGAATTGAGATCTAAGCTCTCCTGGTTTGCAGGGGAGTGCTAAGCTTAAAAAGAGTACTGGTTTGTTTATTTTCTAAACCTTTGAAAGAATTTCTTTAATAAAAAGCCACATTGACAGCCCTGGGGGGACTTGTTGTTCCTGGGTCAGCCGCGACACACGTCGGGTCTCCGATGGAGCCAGCAAGGTTGCCTTTGATGCAGAAGTCAGTTCAGTGAACTGAGGCGCCCCTTGCCAGTATTATTTCCTGAATGAACACGGCAACCCCAAATCAGAAGACTTTTATTGTTCTCTTTGTAAACACACACACACACACAGAGAAAGAGGTGTGTGTGGAGAGGGAAAGGGAGAGAGGGTTTGTCTGGAGCCTTGGAGTTACTTCTACTTGGGCTGAAATGGGGTCCGACTGAAATCTCCGGGCCCAGCAGTTGGGGACCCCTGCACCTCGGGCTTTATAGAACTCAGGCCGGCGCTCACGTCCCAGGTCCCTGCCTGAGCACGCAGCTCCCCAAGGGCAAGTCCGTCTCATTTCTGAGCTCCAGTTGCTCATCTCTAAAGTCAGGAGTGTTAACACTTGTTTTTCATGGGTTTTGTGATGATGAAGCAATATTTATAAAGTATCTAGCTGATCAGCATGTACAGCAGGCTAAAAGAATTGCAGTCAGGATATTCATTTTCAATCTTGGACTGCATTTCCGAGCTATTCATTAAAACAACCTAGATTGGTATTCACAAATTTTAGAGAGTCAGCTCTGGCCCTGGAATAACCAGTTAGGTTTGAAATTCCAGGTTGAAATCGGTGGCACATAAAGATTATACATATTTAACTCTAGGTTGTTTTCTCAATGATACCTTTCTGTGATATTGGCTTATGTGATTATTATGCGTAGAAAACAATAGTTAGAACTAAGAGCATTTATAGGATGCATGTGACTGGGCAATACAACAGAAACCAACAGTGAATCTTTTCAAACAGCAAATCTGCTTTGGGTCGTGATCAGTTGTGTCGAGACAGGCACATAAGCCCCCATCCATCCAGAAGAGCAACACTGCAGTTATAGGGCCTCTATTGAAGAGCTTTTATGGATTTCTGACGTGTAAAATAAGTTTGTACTAAATCATAGGGAATCAGTTATCGGAAGAATGAAAACTATATTACTTCCGACATTTGTTTTTATTGAAGCGACACTTGTATACGATGACATTTCTCATCACTGAGTTGATTTCCTTCTCAGTGACCCCAGCCATCACCCAAGTTCAGGTCAAGGGCTGCACTTTGCCCCCAATGTTGCCCTCTCCTGAGCCGTTCACTCAGTTATGGTTGGGAGGTCAGTGAACCTTTAAGCATGGCCATCAGAATGTTTTCAAGAGGAGCAGCTCTGGAATTGAAGTAAGCAACAGCCAGCTCTGCCAGCAGCCGGCTGCTGACCAGAGCACACAGCTCAACCACAGCACAGCAAATCCATACGGAGTGCCCTGGGCTCTGCCATGGGTCCGTCTTCCTACCACATAGGGGACTGATTAGGCGGCTTGGGCTCTGAGCAGTGCCCTGGGTTGAATTTTTCCAGCATGCTCAATCTCTGGTGAGTGCTAGCCACTTCGACGACATCTCCAGCAGGACCTGCTGCTTGTTGGACAGCCTGCGTAACAAATAAACCGGGCACTGATAGATCAGTGCTGTGAAAATACGTCCAGGGTGCCTCCTGCTTCTCACGACTGCCACCGTTGGTCACCCTGGTCCAAGCCATCCTCGTGTCTCACTTGGGCCATCACAGCAGCTGCCCAACAACCAGCTTCACAACCAGCACAGCAGTGGGGGTGACCCTCCTACAACACAAGTTCAGTGGAGTCATTCCGATCCCCGGGAAATGCCAAAGTCCTGACAGTGGCCTCCAAAGCCCTTGTGACCAGGTTCCTACTATCTTCCATGCCCTGACCCTGCTACAGCCACCCCAGACTCCTTGCTCTTTCTAGAATGCTGCAGGCAGGGTCCTCTCCCTTCTGCCTGGGACACTCTTGCCAGTGACAGCCAAATGTCTCGCCCCCTCACTTAATTTCGACGTCTGCCAAATGCCGTCTTACCACAGCCTGTGCTGTTGCATGCCCAACAGCATTCCTCCACCACCCCTTTCCCCAGTAGTTAGGCCCTGTCCCCTTCCCTGCCCTGTTCCCCGACAGTGCCCATCAGTAGTGCCCGACTTGTGATACCATTGCTCAGTTACTGGTTGACTGTCTCAGCAATGCACGGGGGTGTCGGCCGATTCGGGCAGCGGTTTGGCTTTGCTCTCAGTCATCTCCCCAGCTCCCAGCACAGGGCTTGTCCTACAGGCAGAGCTCAGTGTCTAGGTGTTGAGTGAATGAGTAACTGCAGTTACCATCCTCTGTTCGCAAAGCTGACCGGGATGAGTTATACGCTAGAGGTTGGATATCAGAGAACTTCTCGATTTGCAGTATTTTCAGTGGCTCAGCCTTGCAGTTTTTCCCAGGGTTGGAGGCTGCTGCTTCTGAGTAAAGTCATAGCTGAAGGTGAGAGCCAGTGACTTGTCAGCATGCAATGGGGACTGAAGCCTCAGGGGAGGAGGGACTTGTGCAAAGACGCCCCGGAGCAGAGGCTACAGGCAGAGCTCGCACAACTGCAGGCACTGAAGTGCGCAGCTCACCCCCACTGCAGGTTGTTCCCCGGATTCGTCATGATCGTTTACTGCATGAGTGCCTTCCTGCCAGGGTCTGTCCTTGCTGTCTCTTACAAATGCCACTGTGTTTCAATCTTCCCAGTTACAAGCCTTTGAGACCGCAGTGGCTTGCACTGAGCTCACCGTGGCAGGTCCGTTTGGATGATAGGGCAGAAAGGACAGTCTTCCTGGGGCTCAGGTTCCAGGCAGTGAAATGAGCAGATCAGAAGTGGTGTTTAAGGCTGCATCCTGTCCCAGGACCCCCAGTGTCCTAAGGACAAAGTCACCTTGAGGCCACCGGCCCATGTGTCATTCACCTCATGACTCAGCACAGCAAACAAAGCACTTAAGAAATCAAAGCTACACCCAGAGGTAGTGTTGGCTTTGTGCAAAGAGTGTCCCCTTCCTGCCACTGACCCTTTGGCTCTAGAAATGGTTAGGCTCAGAGACTCCTTGGGCTGCAATGAGGAACTGGTGCCGACGGCATGTCTCCACCTGTGAGGGGCCCAGGCTGTGGGAGGGGCTCCACCCCAGGCCCTACTGCACTGGACAGAGATAGAGACAGCTTCAGAGAGTCCCCGGGGGCTGGACAGAGTACAAATGAGTCACAGATGACAATAAGTCTGAATAACTTCAGAGAAGGACTCTACAAGAAAGAAAATGCCATTTGTTGGATGTAAAAGTTCAACTGCTGGACCAAAGCTGTCGCACACTGTAAGCTAGAAGATTCTGTGTCATGTGATCTGCCAGGAGCATGGCCAGGAGCCTAGCAACTCTGACCACACAGCTTCCTGAGAAAGAGGGACTGGTGACTCTCCACTGGTTTAGACAGGGAGGGGGAACTTCCTCTTTGCAGGTGGGTGGGTAGGTGCCCAGAGGACCCTGACACTAAGGGGAGAGCAGCTTTTCCAGACTCCCCAAGGGGGCGAGAAGGGGCCCTGCTCAATACAAGGGAAGTGTGAGTTCCTGATCTCATCAGTTCCCGCAGCAACTCGGAGTTTTCCGTTACTCCCATCCACAGACAGGAATAGGGAGGCACACAGGGCTTGAGGCTTGCTGCGCCTCCCACCCCTGCAGAGTACCTCTGCTGTTTCCGTGGTACGTGGCCTGCACTTCAGACCAGCTGCTGTGTTGGCTGCTGCCGTGATAGTGAGGGAAGTGAGGTCTGGTCCCCACCCCACAGGCTTAGGGCAGAGACCTCATTGTGACAGAAGGCTGGATAGTGTGCATTTAGTTCCTGTGGCCTGATGTTCTCTAGGGACGCAGCGCAGGGAGCTCTTCATTGGTGATGCATGCCACAACCTGAGTTGGCTTCCATGTGTCAGCCAAGAATGTAAACTATTAACAATGTGCCAAAGGTCATTTTTCAGTGATATAGAAAATGTCACTCATAATCAAGCTTCATTACTTGGTTTTAAATCCACCAGAGATACAGACCCGTCATAAAATTGTGGAGTCCAAACGGACCTTTAAAGATCTTGCTGGCAGGAGGATATTAGGGAAGGCCTTGGACTTTGCCACACATACTGGGTTTAATTCCTGGACTTGCGCCGTAACAGCTCTTCAATCTTGGGTAAGACGCCGAACCTCTCTGAGCCTTCATCTTACAAATGATGTAAAATAGTGCTTACCTAATGGGCGACAGAGGCCCACCAGGGATTGAGCTGGATACCGTATGTAAAGGTTGGACGTGGAGTAGGTGCGCACTAACGATAGCAACAGTGATGACCAGGTCTCATTGGGTAGCCCCGTCCATCTCTTCTGCTCCTGGGTGGCACAAGCCTGCCCCCAAGGAGTGAGTCTGAGGCCTCCTCATCTCCCCTAACGCAGGCCTGAGCTTCATTTCCCTTTGTCAGGACCTTGGCAGGAGAGAAATATGTGGGGCAAAGTTAGTGCCTTAGTTACTGCTGAAGAAGAAGAAAGGCAGATAAGGAGCCTGGGGCAGTTCACCTAGATCTCCCACAGATTACTGGGCTGTGAGGGCAACTGGCACCTGCCCTCTCTTTTATACGCAACTCGGGTTTGAGCCAAATACCTGGGCACAAATGTGAAGCATGGGTGCAAAGAGGCAGAGAAAGAGCCGGAAAGAAAACTGGCACTCTCTGGAGGGCTGCATGGATGAAAATGCCTGGCGATTAGGGTTTCCTTCCAGACATGCAGTTTAAATTACAGCCATAATTTATTGCTATTATGGGCACTGAACTGTACTTGCCCCGGGCTCTGCAAACACAGGGGACCAGCCAGGCCTGTTAGAAGTGGTGTTCAAACAGAACCAAGAAAATGAGGCTTGATGGTTGAAGAGCAGAAGGAGGAGAGAGCAAACCTACCCTCTCATCCATCCTGGGCACCAAAAGCTTTACCCGCCTCTGTCTCCCTGTGCCCGCTGAGATACCTTCCTTCAGAAACCAAATTAACAAAAACTGCTCAGTGCCTAGTGTTCCAAGCTCTGTGCTGGAGGCAGTAAGGGAAATGGGAACTTTGAGGCCATTGTCCTTCTTCCTACAGGGAGGAGGGGGTGGGATTCAGACCCAAGCATTCCGGGAATTCAGCAACATGGCCTGCTGGGGAGGGGGAGCAGGAGGAATTTAGGCTGGGATCTGATATGGAGGAAACCAACCTCCCTGGATAATGGATCCCTAAGGGGAACAGCTCCACCACCCAGTGCGCAGTCCCCAAAGAGGCTGCTGCGTTCTGACTTGGTTCCACATAAAAGCGGGTGTGGCAGACAGAAGCCTTGGACAGCAGGAGCTACCTGAAGGCAGGTGAGCAGCAGTTTCTAATTTCAGGTGGGAGAGCCATTTGGAGAGGGCTATGACAAACAAGGCCTGTCCTCAAGGGGGCTGGGGCAGGCAGGACTAGGCCTGGGGATGAGCATTTTGGGAAATACCCAGCCACTAGTCTTCTGTACGTCATGCCTGTAGGCTTGGGTCCAGAGAAGCTTCCGTTCCCTGGAGAGCGCTGGGATGATAAGTGGGCAGGGAGTTGGAGCAGGAGCCCGTGTTCCCACTTGGCACTGAGGTAGCAGGTGAACAGGCTGCCCTGTGCTGAGGGGACCTGGTGGGGGCACTGCCCTGTGTACTGGCTATCAGACTGAGTCTCGTCCCTGCCCAGTGGTGGGGCTGGGGCATCGACCACCCCTGCTTATGAAGCTTGTAGGGGGATGGCTTCAGAAACCTGGTGAAGGCAGGAGCTGAGAGTTTACGTGACGAAATAAGTGGCTACTAGAAGAGCTGCTGTAAGTAGGCACTTGAGTGATTACCAAATGAGTTGAAAAGACACTGCTTATCAGATGATCAAAGAATGGCAAGAAAGGGTTTCAGGCCAGGGCACTTGCAAGGAGGAGGCGACATTTCTGCTAGGCCTTATAAGGTTTGTTCAGGCCAAGGGAGGGAAGTGGCCATTCGGGATGGGAATAGTGTGGAAGGCACAGGGACGTCAGGTAGGGAGTCTCAGGTCCTGATGGTGCAGGTTTGCTGGGCGTGACTAGCAAAGGCTTCAAAGGCCCAGGGGAGGCATCTGCACCTGACCGGTAGGACTGAGGCATTTGTTAGTTGCCCTGGCAGCAGTGTGCAGCATGGGACCAGGAGATGGGAAGCAGAGAGACGGGCATGAGGGACAGTGGCAGGGCTTGAAGAACAACTGAACAAGAGCCTGACAGGACAGTGACAGAGGGGATGGAAGAGAGAGGGCAGGTTCCAGCGACTTACCAAAGCAAGTGTGGGCGTGACTGAGAGTAAAAGCTTACAAAGACTGCGTGAGTGACAGGTGATCATAGCCACAAAAGGAGGAGAGGGAAAGTCAGGAGAGGATGGTGGGTGAGCTTTGAGCCGGTGGATTCGAAGTGGCAATGGGCCTCTAGATGGTCTTGCAAAGTGACTTAGGCACGATCAGCACACAGGAAAGGTGAGGGCTGGGTTGCATGTGACACTCTCCTCTGTAGCGTGGCTCTCCCGTAGTCACAGTGGAGCCCGCTTCCTTCCGAGGGGCCGCAACGCAAGAAGGCAGAGGGTCACCCACCCCATACCTATGTATCATGGGCCGAAGAAGGGAAAAGAGCAAATAAAGGAAAAGTCCAAGATGCAGAGGGAGCCACACAAAGCAAGTAGGTGTCATTTGCAAAGGAGAGAGAAAGAGTTTATAGAGGAAAACATCAAATGTGGGTAGTTTCAGCTGCTGCAGGGAGATTAGGGACAATGAGGGTTCAGATCTGGTTATTGGAACTGGTTCCTTAAAGGTCCTGAGGATTGTCAAGAATGTAGTTTCCACGGAGCTGGGGGAGCTGGGATCGAGGTGGAAGGGAACGTGGGTGGCATTGAGAAAGTCAGTAAGTAGCAGAAGAAAGGGGGGGGGGGGTCAACAAACTTCCACAGCTGTCAGTGAGCCCAGATCGTGTGCCCTGGTGGGGGAGGGCCCCCCGCTGGATGTGCTGGAGAGAAGAGGTGCTGCACGAAGCATGTGCTGGAGGAGGTGGGAGAGGCCGACACACAAGGAGGGAGTTTATCCTTAGAGGAGGAAAGACATTCTCACTCTCAAACTCAGGGGCAGGAGGAGAAAATGAGAGTAGAGGTGAATATTTGGGGGTGCCAAGGACGGGAGAAGGGCTGCTTGCATGTAATAGCCACTGTCTTCTTAGAAACGTAGAGGTTGATTGCTGTGGCTGGTAGGAAAGGGCAAGAGAAGGCACAAAGGGGACATTTGGGGATGAGAAATTCCAAGGGAACTGTTGTGGAGGATCAGCTCCAGAGTCAGAGAGAGGGTGACTCTGACTTGGGGAGGGTAAGGCAACTCCTTGGGATACGTGATGCTCCCCACAATGGCTGGGGAGTGTGCACAGGGGCCCGTGCTTGGTGGTTTGGGCCAGGCAACCAGGCGAGGGGCCGCAGGCTTCCAGAGGGCTGATTCATGCGGGTCATGCATGAGCCAGCTGTGATGCAGAGGGCACCCCAAGAAATGAGAGGTTTGGAGAAGTTGGATGGGAGCTTCCTGAAGGAGGGGGGCTAATGAGGTGATGGGTGGAGAAGGCTGAGCCAGACTTGCAGGGGAAGGGGGCTCCAAACTGAGGCCACAGAGACAGCAGGGAGGGTGGTGGCATGGGTCAAGGCTGGACTGTGGCTAATGCTGAGCTGGGTGGGAAGGTTGGAGGCCTTTGGGTGGCTGAGAAGGACAGGCTGAAGGTGCGGGCGGGGCCTGGGGCAGGTGTGTGGTGAGGGGAGGGCACTAGATGGGACTGTGGGCTCAGAGGCTCTGCTGCAGAGTGGCTGTGTGGCTGTGGGCAGGTCACTTGGGGTTTCTGTACAGGGGGCTCCTGTCAGTACCATTGCCCCATTACTGTGCAAGGGTTTCATGGGGACAGCAGGGGCCTGGCGGTGACTCTGAGCAGTGACCTTGGGTGCTCCAGCCTCAAGGCTGAACACCCAGGACTGGCATCTCCATCCAGCCTATTTTATGCTGCTGCCCCCACAGCCTGCTCACAGCATCAGGAGCCGCAGTAGGCAGCCATCTCCCTGTGACACCACCACTCCCCTTCTGCGACAATTGGAAGCTCCAAATTCCACAGCCGGGTTTAAATCTGTGCCCTCACCCGCCTGCTGGCAGCCTGACCTCACCCTGACAGACAAACTGGGGCTGTCACTGTGAGTCAGGAAAAGGGGAAGCAGGAGGGAGGACCACCTGAGGGGCAGCCCTGGACTCACCCATGGGCTGTACCTGACCAGGTGGACACAGAGGGGAGACAGGGGGACAGGATCCAAGTGCAGGGACGCCCACAGTGTCCTCCTATTCCAACCCCGAATGTCTGTGAACCTAAGTGCCCGGCCTCTGCGGCTGTGGGGTGTGACCCTGTGTCCCTCCATCACAGCACTGTGACTGCAGCATCTGTGCCACTGCTGGCACTCCCTGTGCCCAGCCTGGGACGAGACACCACGTGGGGACATTTTTTTCCCCAGGAGGCTATTTTTAGAGTGCTCCAGCTGAACTGCTTTTGTGAACCATATATCTTAACTAGTGTGCATGTCATTAACGAGGTGGGCAGGTGCATGCATCCTGGGAGGGGTGACACTGTTCCTAGGCTGCAGGGGCCACTTCAGCTCCACCAAGGCGGCTTCTCGTTGTATCTCTCTGGTGCAGGGAGTTGAGCCTTTGTTTCAGCTTGGTCTGAAATTCTTCAAGCGGGGTCCTTCTTACCACCTCCATCGGGAAGGTGCCCAGGTTGTGTCCTGAAGAACTGTGCAGGGCTGGCCCAAAGCTGTGGCCCCGTCAGCATCCTGGACTTAGGGAGTGTCTTTGGGACCCATTTGGCTGCTGGTGCAGAGGAAACAATGGAGCGAGGGACTTTTATGGTGCCCTAGAGTCAGACTGCCTCCCTGTGAATTGTGCCTTTGCCACATACCAGTCCTGTGACCCTGGGCAAACTCCGCCCCTGTCCTCATTCTCAAAGTCTCGGTTTGCTCATCTGTAACCTGGGATGATGAGAGTGCACAGGGGACCCTGTGCAGGAAGAGCTGTGGGCCCAGGGCATCTGAGAGGGTGTGTCCCCAAACAGCTGCTGTCCGTGCACTTTCATTCTCCCTGGGATGTGTCCCAACTACAAGGAGGGGACAGATTTCCCCAGACGATGTGTGTCTAGGGTGCATGCTTGTATGTCCAGTTTTGCACCCGCTGGGGAGACTTACAGCTCCAGGCAGTGTTTTCCCCTTCTAGCACACACCTTGGTCATGTCTGGAAGCTTCTAGTTTGAGGTAATGTTGAAATCTGTCAGCTCAATGACTTACAGATTCTAACCAGCTCTATCTCAGCAGAATTTTTTGCCAGAAATACAAAACTCCTTAAACTGTGTGGGCTGGCCCACATGACCCCTGGCCTGGAAGAGTGAAAAAAAGGCTTCACAGATGTGGGGGCTCACTAGCATTGAGAAGCAGTCACATTTAGTTTCATTTCTGTATGTTTTTAGAGTGACCACCGTGGACTCTCATGTAAAATTGTGTGTGGGTGGAGTTGATCAAGGAAGTGAGCAGGTGGACAGGAGGAAGGAAGGGGTGGTCCAGCCCATACACCACCCAGCACTCCCCTGCAGGGAGAGAGAAGGCTGTCCTCAATAGCCAGGTGAGCCTGGCTGTCTTCTCTTTGACATCAGCGCTCAGAGGGGTCCATTTCCACATCTCATCATTGTGAGCAACCATGGAGAATTTAGCAAAGCCAGAAGATAGTATAGTACACAATGTAGCATTTTTGAAAAAGACATATATACACCCAAGCCACCTTAGAATTATTTCTATTTCATTATTCTGTGATAGAGAGGAAGTGATGTTAATGAAAGTATAAAAACTTTGGCTCCATTGTTGCGTGATCTCCTATAAATTGCAAGTTCTCTCTAAACCAGAGTCCTTGGCTATTAAAGGGGATGCTAATAATGATAGCTGCCTGAGAGAACTACAGCCGGGATTATGAGACTGTACGTGGGGTTCTTCATACACTTAGCAAGCGTTCAGTGAATGGCGACCACAGACTTGTCATCCTCAACATGACTGTGATGCCTGTTGTTGTCCTTATTACATCCTCACAGTTTTCAGTGGTCTAAGCACAATGTGCCTTGGGTGGTACAGCAGGGGGCCTACCTTAAAACATGGTACTCATTCGTTCATTCATTCATTCGTTCATCAGAGATTCACTGAGCTCCTGTTTGCCGGGCTTCGAGGCTACAAGAGTGAGAGACACAGTCCTTCCCTGGCACAGCTCTCGCTCCGCAGAGCTGCTCACAGAAGCAGTCACGTTATTTTCACTCTGGTGACAACGGACACCGAGGGTGCTGAGACCCCAGGGAAGGGGACCCTGGGGGGAGCCTGTGAGAGGGGGGCAGTGTGTCAGAGCCTCCTTTCCTTGCTGTTCCATGCCACCTATTACACCGACACCCCAGTTTTCAGCAACCAAAGGCCAAAGTTGATTTGTAATGAGAATCTCACACCTGCTGGAAGCGGCAGGACGGCAAAAGTCAATACATTTTATTGCTTGGGGACTCAGTTCAACCAGAAGGTGTAGAGACAAAGCAGGGAATTCTGCCCCATCCGTTGGTATAAAATCCTGGTGAGCCCTTCGGGGAGGCTGGGAGGGTGGGAGGAGAAGGCTACTAATATGCCAGTGAGAATGAAAAATTCCTGACTTTAAAAGATGAGATTTCTAAGTTGCATATGTAGAGGTACCTTTTTTCCAAAATTACTTTTAGCCTCCGACTATAGAGTTTTTCTTGTCAAATTTGGTCCAGTACGTGGACTGTGCTGAATGTCTTTAGGAGCAAAATCAAGCCACATCTCCTGTCAGGGTCGGGAGATGTTTCAGATCTGAGCTGGAGGCGTTAGTCTCAGGAGGGCAACCCCTTGGAGTGGGGAGAACCAAGATAGTAGTCCAGAGTAATACTCACCAGTAAATAGTCACCAATAAAACTATTAACAAAATTGATGGCCTTGTCACACTCCTTCTAAATTACGGGAGGTTCTGAGATGGAGGAAAAGGCTCTTGCCTCATAAGACTGGTTCGCTCAAAATGCACTATTTTTGCTTTATTGCGGAGTGTCCGAGAGAGAAGACAAAACTGAAGTTTTTCTTTGGTTTACAACTAATGAATCGAATATTTACTCATATCATCTCTCTATGAGCTGCGCCTCTTGCTGTCCATCACGGGCACAGCCAGGGCTGCAAGTGCACAGTTAAACGCTGCTTTGGTGAGTGGTGCGATGGGCACATGAGGCAGGCAGACAAGACGGGAGAGACTAACTCTGCACAGTCAGTCAGGGGGAGCTTCCTCCTGACATCTGAACCAGGCGACATCTGACCCAGGGCTTCAGGAGTGGACAGGAGGTTGCCGAGGAAGAAGGGGCGCTGGGCAGCGGGAGACGTGCCGGCTGTTCTGCACGCGAGAAAAGCATGGCTTGTGGGTCTGGAGCCGGGGTGCAGAGAATGCAGTTCCTGGAAGTGGCCAGAGTGGATGGTTATCCCAGCACCCCCTCACTTTACAGGAGAAGAAACAGAGAAATTGAAATTGACTGCTTGCCCAGCCAGCGTCACACAGGTCCGGAGAAGTCTGAGCCAGAGCCCTGATGTGTGTACCCTTCGGGGCTTGGCTTCTTCGAGTGTGACGTCGCAAGGTGGGCGGTCAGCGTGCGAAAGGCCCTCCAGGGCTTCTTGATGCTTCCCTGCAGCCTCCCAAGGATAAGACTTGGCTTAAATGGAATCTGCCTTTCTTTACAGAACTTATAAGGAAAGTCTAGTAGCTGTTTGTATTCTGTGTGGCCGCATTTGTGCAGAATGGCTTAGCTTAGTCATGTTTTCAACACTAGGGGATTGAAATTGTTTTAAATTTCAAAATTCACTACATTTTAAAAATTCTTTTTCATTTTCTGGTAATCTGCATCAGGAGAAGACTGGAGCTTTCAGGAACTATGGCTGTGAAAGAGTGAGACTGAGTTATAATAAACAACTTTGAAAGTTGAGACTGATCTTCTCCTCCTTCAGGAAGTCTTCCTGGATTGCCGGATCCTTAGTGTTTTGTTCCTTACCCTGAATAGCTTTGGAGCTCCGTCTTCCAGGGCTGAAACCTCTTCTTTGTGCTTATAGTGCTGGCAGGCGAGATGGGTTTCCGATAGAGCCAGGCTCCATATGTGGATTCAGCTGGTGAATCTGTTCGGCAGTCTCTCCCCTGGTTCCTCTGCATCTTGGCCTCCTAGAGCGTGCCACCATACCTGGCTTAGCACCTAGTGTTTAAATTGTCTCTTCCCTGCTGTGGGTTCACCAGGAGGGACCCCAGACAAGCATAGGTCTGTTCCCTGATGAGTGACAACATAATGAAAACACAAACCAAAGACACTGATGTGACCTCACTGAGCTACAGATTATGGACAGGGTCAAATCTCGGGATTTCTTCAGCAGAATCTCTTTATCTTCATGTCTACATCACAGTCTTGTGAATAGATGTGACTGGCTGAGACCGAACAAGGAATAGAGGTCCCCCCTTCTAATCAGGCCTTAGTCGTCAAAGGAGACTGGGCTCCACGTGCATTGGGAAGTTTATGAAAATATTGTGCTGCCCAACTAACCTACTGTTAAAGTGAGTTCAGACCTTTTTTGGGCTCCATGCTAATATGTATTTAGGTGGAATTTCTACTACCACACATTGATACATGTTGTGTATTGGTATATGCATTCTTCTACCTACCTGTTTGTGTAACAAGTACTTCCTGAGCACCTACTGTGTGCCAGGCACTTCTCTGAGTCCTGGGGACATAGCCATGAAAGAACAAAGTCTCGATCTTCCTGAAGCCTATTACCTTAGTGTAAGGGAAACAGACAAAGTAGCAATAGTAATAAGTGCTCTAATGAAAGCAAAGCAGGATTAGAGGCCGAAGAACAGGAGAGACTGAAGTACTGTTTTACAGTAGGTGGGTCAGGGAAGGCCTCTCTAGGGAGGTGACGACTGAACACAGACCTGAATGACATGAAGGGAGTAAGCCCAGAAAACACTGGAAAACTCAAAAGTACATAGGCCTTCTCACCCATTGATTCACCCATCCATCCACCCTTCCCACCCATTCATCCATTCACCTGTTCATCCATTCATCCATCCACCCACCCACCCAACCACCTGCCTGCTATTCCATCCACCTGCCCATTCATCTGTCCATCCTCCAAGTGGCATGTCCTCATGGCTTAACACCCTGAATGTACTAGATGTCCTGCAACTATTGACAGAGACTGATTATTGTCCCTTAAAAACAGATGGATAAAAGGTATTTTTCATTTAACCTTCTTGCTCTAAGAGAGTTTTTAACATGTATTTTTGCTTTGTGTTATAAGAGTGATTTTTTTCACTTCCAAGAGATTTATAATTCAAGAAGCACTTGAGGAGGATATGATTCCGAGCCAGTCAGACCCACCTTAAATCTCAGGTTCCTACTTGAAGGCCGTGGATAGTGCTTCATAGGGTTTTTCTGAAGAACAGTCTGGGGCAAGCTGCAAACAACATCCCTACCACAGCTAGCACACATGCAGATGGCAGCCCCCAGCGGTCTGGGAGCCGTGTTGGGCACCGGGCGAGGCGCGGTCCATCCTCCGTTTCTAATTTTGGACGTGACTGCAAGGCCGGTCTGTCCCATTCCATGTGGGAAAGGAAACTAGGCTTGGGCTAAGGCTGCTGTCAGTGCCCCTGACCATCCCCATATTGGTCTCCTTGCATTACTCTTAAACTCGGGTGCTTCAGACTGTCTTCTCAGTCGGCAAAGGAGAAAGAGCTTTCTGATCATCCTTTCCATGAGTAGCTGCTCTCTCTCTTGCCAATGCTGTGTGATTCATTGTGGAGCAGGAGCTAATGTTTCCCAAGGGCCTGTCAGCTGCGGAAAACACTAAAAGAGCAGTACAGAGGTTTCTAAGTTACTTAACAGATTTTATGAACTGTTAATTACCTCATCAAGGCCTTTTATTGGGCTAGGGTGATCTGTCACCGGCACTGACTCGACAAAGCTCAGTGCTCCGATGCAGTTCTTTGCCTCATTTACGTCTAAGGCAGTGCCCACCGCTGGTCACCACATGCGGGGCAGGATGCTGGTTCTACGTCCAGAGACTCTTCCAGCAGCATCGTTGGGAAATTTAAGCAGGGTAGCTGCAGCCTGAGATTTGGTTGGTAAAGTAGATATGGCAACAGACAAGAGCTTTGGTTTTCTTTTCTGCAAAGTAGGTAAAAGAAGGAGGCAGGTTTTTATTTATCTTTGTTTGATTTTTTTAAATGGCTCTTCTACTTTTGAGTCTTTAAGAAGTTTCTCACCAAGGGGACACAATGACCAGAGTAGGTGCAAATTTTAGCAGATGGCAGGAAGTAGAACCAGCCAACTCCTATTTCATTTTTATTTTTCCCACTGGTTAGAATGTCTTCAAACAGGAAGGATGGGACAAACAGGATCACAAAGCAACTGGAGTCCATAGTAATAGAAAAAATAATAATAATAATGATGATTCAGGGGGGCCTGAAGGGCTCTCTGAGTTCTGTTCTCCTGTTTCTCAGATGAATTTAGAGATGTGAGCTCATAGACCTGCTATCTGGCACTGAAAAAAGAGTCAGGAAGAATGAGGAAAAGGAGATGGACAAAGGAGGTGGCAGTTGTCATGATTTTTATTAAGCAGGAAAAGATGGATTCTGAAAACAATAGACAGTGCATGCAAGAGCGTGACTACATTCGCCGCCAGATGTCTAGAGTGGATTATTAATCAGATAGGAACTCCGTCCGAAGATTGCTGGGACTTGTCGTGAGCGCTCTAAAAAACAAGCGAAACCATGCAATGCATTACATCTTTGATAGGGTTGCTGTCATGTCAGACTGAAGTTATGTCCTGGAGGTATAAAACAGATTCTCTCATGATATCCTGGTGAACTTGTTAAATAACACGTTGCTGTCCATTGAGAAAGCAGTTGTGTTAGACATGGGCTAAGCCTGTTACACGTTGCCCTGCATTATCCTCAGATCAGCCGCGTGAAGAAGTCACTAGCGTCATTTTTCCTGTATTGTGGATGAACAGATTGAGGCTCGGAGAGATCCAGTGACTTGCCCAAGGCCACACAGCTATGAAGCAGAGCGGGAGTCTCACTCCAGTTTCTCTGCCTCCCTCACCCATGCTCTTGGCCACGACACCACGCTGCCCCTCAGGGGCTACTGTAGCTGCAGGCTTTGCCCTTGAAGCATGGAAAGATTCAGGTTTGGGGTGCCGCAGGGGTGTTCCCTCTGCTTGGCGCCACTCATCATGTTGGTCTAGAGCCCGAACAAAAGCATAAAGGCTGACTTTCTATAGAAGCTCAACAGTTGGCACAGGCTGGAGAAGCAGGTCACATGCAGGGCAGCATAAAATAATCTCTTCTATCTCAACACTGCAGGGAAACCAGGAGGGCCATTGCAAAGTGGATATTTCTGCATCTTGGCTTTTAATTTAATTTTCAAGGAAGCTGCACGTATGCAAGACAGACACGTAAAAGCGATGTGCATGAAAGGGACGTGGACTTTTAAGGGCCCATGTTGATAACACCTCGTCACAGCGATCCCCTCGACATGCACAAACCACGTGGTAGCGAATCTCCCTTTGACTTTCTGCTGAGGATTAACAGTTGGCATGAGACTAATTCATCCTGCTGACCCCTTGGAGGAAGAGGAGAGACTTGGAGTACCTGAGCGAGAGAGGGAGGGAGGCAGGCATGGGGTGTGGGAAACTGCTCAGTCATGTGTCAGATGCTGATGCAGCCGGAATGGGTAGAACAGCAGTGCAGGCTGCAGGCCTTCTGGGAATTTCAGGGGTTTGTTTCCCATCTGCAGACGGGTATGTTCTGGTGGGAACTGCACCCCAGGCCTCCAGACTCCGTGATCCCACAGAGGAGGAGTCACAGCGCTGAAACTGCCCCCTAAGCCGACCTGGGTCTCCTGGCCCAGGCACACAGACACGCACCCACCTATTCCTGGACACTCACAGGACGTCCCTGCTGCGCTCCACTCAGCCAATTCACTCACTCAATAAATATTTATTGACGCCTACAGCACCAAAGTTCTAGGCCCCGGGGTTACATTTTTAATAAAGCAGAAGTAAAGGAAGGAAAGAAAAAGGCAATTTAATGCTCTAACCTGGGAAGAAGAGGGTTGGGATATTGGAGCTACTGCAATATTCAAACAGCAGAAATAGAATGGTCAGTACTTGGGTTTTCTTCATTTTTTTAAAAAAAGTGGATTTTATTCCACAATAAAATTGCTGCTTCTAATATTCATGGAGAACACTGTGCCTCTGGGGCTTCTTCCATCTCTTCTGAGGCCAAGTGCAGATGCTGGAAGCTTGGCCTCCCGGGGAGTTTTGTAGGGTCTGGAGACGAGGACATTTGGGCGTTTGCTGGTGTATCGATCCGGGGATCTTGACTTCTTGCTTCAGAGGCAGTTGTGTGCATGTGCACACATGTGCTCGTGTGTGTGTTTAATCATGGAAAAAAGCCCAACCCGCACTCAGACAACCCTAGAACTGCCTGTTGCTTAGAAAACTTATCTCATCTCTTTGGGCCCAGAGAGCATATATTTAGGTAAATACTTCTAAGTAAATTACATCCCGTTGCCAAGTAATTTCTTAAAGAAGGGGCAGTAAATGGAATCTCTTCTGGGAAAGTTATGCTAGAATCACTGGGAGGTTTCTTCCGGAGGAAAATGTTTATTTGAAAACTCTACAGCCTATTGTTTGCCTATCAGATGTTTGGCCGGGGAAAGAAAGGAAACTTGTCCACTTCCAGAGGATGCCAAATTAGGATTTGTCCTGGGCGACGTGGGAACAGCTGTCTGGGACTGCTTGCCTTCCAGCCAGGCCCTGCACAGCAGAGGGCACCAGCGGCAGCAGTGAGGTCCCTGTGCCCTGGGGATGTAAAGGTGTTTGCATTGGACCAAAGCAGGATTATCATCCGCTCCATAGGTTCCCAGACACAAATTACCCATTGTGCATCTTACACCTACTTCAGACGCCTCGTTTTCTGGGCAGAGGCCCATGTGAACGCTTGCTGAAAAATGTTTGTTTTCTCATAAAGGAACACATACAGACTCCACGTAGACAATGTGGAAACATCACAAAGGAAAATAAGAATCACCTATTTTCCCACAATGCAGGGACAAATACAGTTGTCTTTTTTTTCCCCAGTATTTTTCCCCTAAGCTCGTATATGTGGTTGAGCTGACACCATATAAATGAATAATTTTATAGGATTTATTTAAGGTAAAGGTGAATGGCCTCTGCCCCAAGGAGCTGGCTTCTGGTCTCAGCTGAGGCCTGCCCACTGGCCTTTCCTACATTTTAATGGAACTCTTCTGCATGGTGTGATGAAAGGTAAAAAGATCTGTGATTCCTTTGGGCCCCTTCTTGGCTCAGGTGAAGAGTCTGCGAGCCATCAGGCCGCAGGTCAGTTACTTAGGAGTGGTTCACAATCGCAGCCCTCTTACCCTGTCACACCTCGTGAGGTGCATTATTGCTGTAATGAAATCGTCTTGGCTATAATTTTGTAACAGCTGGAAATAGGAGTCCCAAAAGCATTGGGCATTTATCTTGAACACGGCTCTACCCAGGCCCCCACCTGCAGAGCAAGGTTTGCTTTCACGATGTTCCATTGAATAATTTAATGCCAACATCCTGTTGATTCTTCCTGTGTATTTTATTTTTCAAAATGCCCCAAAGGGTTAGTTGGTTTTCAAAAGCTGCATGTTAGACACAGTTGGGTCTTTTTTTTCTCCTCTGGCCTTGAGATTTATGCACTGACACTTAGACAAATCCCGGGGGAAAACATCTTTGCAAAATACGAAATTTCATCCTGGGAATCGATATCTTGCCTCCTGCAGAAGCCCAGTGGTGGTGGTGGAGGGGGGATGGCAGTGGACTTGGCACGGGACTGTCTGGTTGCATTTTTATGCCAGAGCCACAGTCAAGCTTTGAAAAGACACAGTTACTACCAGAGCTTGAAAATCCTCTGTCCTTGCTACTGATTGAACCAAGGAAACCCAAGGCAAACTTGGAAGAACTCTGACCTACGGGATAAAAGGTTTAGGGAATTTTAGACCTCACAGGGTCTGAGAGGCTACCTTTTCCCGGTGCTTGGATTTGTAGATGAGGAAAGTGAGATTGCCAGGATTAGGCAGTGTGCGTTTAAGTCACATGCATTACGGAAGAGGGGAGCAGAGCCCAGGCCATACGTCCTATGCCCTGTGGGACCTCTTAGTGCTCGCATTCTAAGGACACTAGACCTGTGTCCCTACAGTACTGTGAAAATGAGAATCACCCTTGGCTCAGGGGCCTGATTACTTGAAAAACAGATGCCAACCTAGGGAGTTTCTGCTTTGTTAATAACTGGCATAAATGTACCACTAGCTGCAATTTGGCATCTCCTCTGAGCCTCGGTCACTCCCTCCAAGGGAGGGACGTGAGCACATTTCGTGAACATTGTTTTAAAGAGATGTTTGCACTGAAATCCCCAGAATGTGCTTGGGCTTCACAGGGTTGTGCCAGGGCCCCAAGTGAAAGCCAGGGGCAAGGACAAGAAAAGACAAAGGGAATCGGTGGAGGCTTGAATGAGAAAAAAATTAAAGGAGCTCAATGGGATTTTTTTTTTTTAAAGAGATGAGTCAGTGGAGAAATAATAGCAATATAAAAAGAATTCAAAAAGCCTGAGAAGAAATAGTGTTAATTATGTTAACCTTTTAGAACTTGCACAGTGCACAGCAGGAATGGGGAGCCTGTTTTGTGTGGTTGAAACCAGCCATCTTTTGATAAACTCTTTCTACAGCCCCAAACCCCAAATAAGGGACTGTGTTTGCTTCTCAGTTGTCCTGCTCTTTAAGGCCTCGAAAGGTTTTTGTGGGTCCCCACCTTTGGCTCTCTTTGGAATTTCCCTGCACGAAAGGCAGGCGTGTGGAGTGTCTGAGGTTGGAGCTTTCTCTGCCTTAGCCACTTGCAGTCCTGGGAGGGGCCGAGGATATGAGAAGGGCACACTCTCTGGAGCAAGACTGAGATGGCTCATGCTGGGCTCTGCCTGCCATGTACCGGTTGTGTGCTGCTGGGTAAGAGGGTACGACTCTTCTGTGCCCCAGCAGGTCCTCTGTGAATGGGGTGTCAGCTGTGTTCACTCATAGAGTTGGCATAAGACTAAATGCCATTAGTCAGTCGACCATCATGGTAGGGGGTGGTGGTCAGCCTGCCCTGACCCCTGGGCCGTCATTGCCATTTTGTGTTGGGTCTCCACAGTAGCACTCTTTGGCCAAGCTGAGGACCAGAATGCGGAGTTTCCAAGGAGAAGGCTGGCGTTAAACTTCATCCAGAATTGTCTCAAACCCAGAGGGCCACACTGGGGCAGGCACGTGACGAGGGGAGTTGGGGGAGCAGCGGCGGGCAGGCGTGAGGAGCTGAATCTCAACAGGAACATCTAGCAATGTTCTCGGTGGAGGGAACTGTTGCAGGAAAGGAAAGGTGGGGTGTTCGGTGTCATTTAGACTCTCAGCTGGGCCAGGCTTCCCCACGCTGGAGTGAGTGGAGAGGTGGTAAGGGTTTAAATAGAGATGAAGGCAGAAGGGGGGAATTTTGAAGAAGGCTGTAGCATTCAGATTGTGGTGGGCAGACCATCAGAAGCTTTGAATAGCAGAGATGCTTTGGGTTTTTGGCAGAAAGCTCTGGCTGTTGAGAATGGGTGGGTTGGAGTGGGAAGTGGCTGCAGGTGGTGGGGGGCGGGGGTGGGAAGGCTGTTGGGATGCTCCTGGCAAGCTGTCAGGAGGATGTGGACCAAGTCAGAGATGGATGAGGAGCCAGGTTTGAGGAACATCCCAGAAGTGTACTAAAAAGAGTGGATTGGGCTGGCAAGGGACAGGAAGAGATGACAGTTACTCTACAATTTCAAGTCCCTACAGCTGCAATGGGAAGTCAGGATGGGGAAGGAGGGAGAGTGAGAGCGAGCGAGTCGTGTCTGAGCGTTTTGATCTCGAGGCGTAGAGGGAGATCCGTGTCCGCACGTTCAGCAGGTAGCGCGGGGCAGGGGGTTGGGACAGCGGAGACAGGTCAGGGGAGGTGTGCGAGTTTCACCACGTTATCTTTGTGTACAAGTTGGGAAATCAGAAATCTCCTGTGTCTAAAAAAAACTGTCTTATTATCATCTCTGTTTTGTGAAACCGAGGCCGTGCGGCATGGAGTGCGTGATTAGGATAGGGGTCAGGGTGGAGGAGGTCTTTGAGCACATTGTCCAAGCACCTGGGACCCTGAAATTTATAGTCATCTCCTCCTAGTATTTCCATCCTTTGGGGAAAGGCTGTCATCTTCCTGCCACCCCCAGTGCAACAAGGTCATACCTCCTTCCCTGTTCTCCCCACCTCCTGTCCTGGTAGTGGAGAAGTACCTGTATTCAAGCTTGAACAGCTAGATGGACACGTGGAGTGAAAAACTGAAGGGAGGTAAGTGCCCAGGCAGTGGTGACAGGAAGAATAGGGAACAACAGAGGGTAACTTGAAGTTGGGACTTGTGTGTGCTGATTCAGCTGGGGTTTCTACCACTTGCCATGTCCTAAGAGACAGGGATAAAGCAGTGACAAAAATAGACAAAAAAGAAAATCATTCCCTCTCAGATCTCATATCGTAGTGCAGAGAGAGATAATGTAACGAAACAGAATAGATGGGGGTTAGGTGGTGGTTTTTGCTGTGGTGGGAAAAATGGGGAGATGACAGCAGTGTAGGAGGGGTACAGCTTTGCTGTGGATGGCACAGGTCTCACTGAGATTGGCACATGTGAGTAGAGACTTCAAGGGTGTAATAGACAAGCCATGAGGTTGTCTGGTGAAGAACATTCTAGACAGGGCAGCAAGGCCAAGGCATACCTGCTTTGCTGGGGGAGCCAGGAGGCCAGCCGCGTGCGGGCGGGGGAGAGGTGCAGAGTCAGCAGGCCGATCGTGTGGACTCCTGTTGACTGTTGGGATGATCTTGGCTTTTATGCAGAAGAATGAGGAGCCACAGCACGGGGCTGAGCCGAGAAGTGACAGGACCCAATGGCCCTTGTGGGTTGTGTTGACTCTGGGCTGTGGAGGGGCAGGAGGATGGCCAGGCTCCATTTAGTGGTCCAGAGGACTCCTTGGGGGCTGGGAGCAGGGGACAGCACACACACATGGTAAAGGGAACACTGACAGAATGCTGATGGAAGTGTGAGGAGCCAAGGAGGGCCCCGGTAACTGGATGGATGAGCGGGGCTGCCACTAGGATGGGGAGGGTGCAGGGAGCACGCCTGGCTGTGAGGGCGGTCTGGAGCTGGCAAATTGGAGCTGCCAGAGGACATGCAGGTGAAGACAGTGAGTGTAGAGGTCAGGGGGAATGTCAGTTTGGGAGTCATCAGTGTAGAAATGGTACTTAAAACTGTGAGACTGGATCACATGACCCAAGAAGTGGGTATAGGGTGACAAAAATTGTAAGGGTGAGCTTGGAGCACCCCCTCGCTGAATGGGCAGAAAAGGAGGAGCAGGTCCAGGGGCCAGAGGGAGCACGGGTGGGGGGTTGGCGGGGAGCGCGCAGAATCCTGGCAGCTGAGGGAAGGCAGTTTCCAGGAGGAGGTCGGATCACCTGGGTCTGGGGTGGCAGGTGGATCAAGTCGGATGACAGTGGCCATGGGGTTCACCCACTTCGTTGCCTAAGGTTGTCTCATTCCCATGTCCCCTCCAGCAGTGACATGTAGCTGCCCCGTAAGGAAAGGGCCAGTGAGAATAATTCCTCCCTTGATCAGTTATGTTCCTGCTTTAATACTAATAGCCCCAGTGTCACTTACTGATGTCCTATTATGCGTATGACAAGTGATCTACATTTCTTCTTCAAGGCTGGAAGGCCACCACATTTTATAGCTGAGGGACCGGGTTCAGAGAGGTTCAGTACCTCATCCGGGGTCACAGCTAAAGGGGCAGTGTGGGATCGAGAATCCCGCGTGATGTGGGTTTTCAGGCAGGCTGCCGTTCGTTCAGCGGGTAGGAGGTGTCCTGCACTGGCCTCCAACTCCTGAGTGGTCTTATTGGGAGGGGGGTCCTCTTCCCTTTCCTCCAGGTGGCCTCACAGGTCTCCCGGAAGCCCTTAGATAAATTCACATAAAGAAATAAGATCATGTCGGTAATGACCTCCTTAAAACTCACTCCGTGCTTGTATGTTATGTCGGTAGTGGGTGCAAAGGTAAACTTTGCCAGAGAGAAATGTCACTCTTTCCCTTTGCTTTTTCCTTTGTCAGAACTATGGTAAAAATCCCTGTGGTATGTCCCCAAGGGAGGTAGAAACATATATCTGTTTAAATATAAAATGCACACACTTGAGTAAACACAACACATAAAGAGCTATGAATTCTAAGCGGACCCTCAGGCAGGCAGAGTGACCTAAGATGACCAAGAACCTGTCTGCAGGCCGCCTGGTTTTAGTTTCCAGGACAGGGGACACGGTTCCACCAGCCCCAGGGAACCCCCTCCAGGACAGCTCAAACCCTAACTTAATCACAGCCAGGACTGAGCTCTTAATGCCCTGCAAGCCCCAGAACCAAGAGACCCCCACTCACAGAGGCCCATCCAGAAGATGCCCCTTCCATGGAAGGTCCCATCCATTCGAGTCCCTGTGAGTGCGTGTAGCAGCCCTCATCCAATGTCCCTTCCTGACCCAGCAAAGGCCCCGTATGCTTCTTTTCATCATGCTGTTGGCAGAATCTGGGGGGGACAGGGGCTGATGTGGGCAGAGGACAGGAGTTTCAGTGATGAGAGTCGGCCCCGTGGAGGCTGGTCCCCATCCTGAGCTTGTTGGCAGGGCGGGGCACTCACGTAGTGCTTAGTGCAGGCTGTGGTGTTTGCCAGGTGTGGCCCAGGCCTGTTGGCCAAAATACGGCCTCCTCCCATGTGACATAGGCAGAGCCACAGCTGGGGCTGGGACCAGGACCACAGGCTCCCGTCCAACTTCGGAGCTCCCCCGGGCATGTTGCAGTCAGAGGAAGATGCCCCATCTGTTTTCTGGATCTCTCCTGCGTGTCTGACAGCCCTGCTAGCCAGCTGGGTTTAATGAAACTCAAAATGGGTCTTGCCCGGAGTGCATTCTCTTCTAATTTTTAAAGCCAGTCTGAGAGTTTGTTCTGGGAAGTCTAATCTCTGTGCTTCCTTTGCCAGCCTATTGTTGAAGAAGGGCTGTTTAGTATCTGAGATACCTTCTGGGGCTTTTTAATGATTCTGTTCAAGTGTTTCCTCTCCTCTCGGTGAAAATTCCACTTGACCAACAATTAGAGGCTTCATCTTCTATGGGCTTCCCATCGGGTTAGAGACTGACAGCCCTGCCTCTTCCTCCCTGAGCAGAGGCACCAATGAATCCAGCTGTTTCACTCACCTTGCTAGGGAGCTATATGCTTTCCTCAAAGGCAACGTCTACTTTTTCTAATTAAAAAAAAAAAACCCAAACATTGTGTTAGTCAGCACTCCCTGCTGCTAACCAGTTATATAACTGGGAACTTGCCACCCTGGATCTGAATGTCATTCCTTCTCTGAAAGGGTGAAATCAGGTGGCCTTGGGATTTCACACAGCCCTAGACTTGTGACTATGTAGTTCATAATGCCCCACCTTGTGCTGGGCAGGGAAGCACCCAGAACTTTCCATGGTGTCCTCTAAGACAGAGGCAATAGGGCAGGCAGGTCTGAACGTTTGGTTAACATTGACTCATAAGTCCTGGTTCCAAGTTCTCATGCATCCTGGCGACAATCTCCAGAGGTTCATCATCTCAACAAACAGTGACTTGAATGCGTTCTAGGGTCCATGCACTGTCCTGAGTGCTGAGGAGACTTCAGTGGGTGAACCAAAAAAGCCTGTACTCACAGCTTACTCTGCAGCAACATACCCTGAGACGCTTTGCTGTATTCTGTGAGACTCAGAGCCTCGATCCTCCATGCTGAACCATCATCTTTAAGATCCACAGTCATTTTCACCCACACGGAGTTTTGGTGGTAACGTCTATGCCAAATGCTGTGTTTTACTGACAAACAAGACTATTTTCCTCCTGGCCTGACTTGGGGAAGTCATGCATTATTCATTAGACCCTCCTCACAACTCACTTGTGAGTAGATGGGAACGGGAGGCTCAGAGGCAGGTGCATGGGAACATTTTAAAGAACTGGCGAAGCTAGCTGTCTAACCCAGATTTCTAATTCTAAGTCCAGGCTTCTTCAACAGAATCCTCAATGATAAAGTCACGTTCCTCACGTAGGGAATCTGCTTCTAGAGCACCAAACCTAGAACTTGTTTTATGGATCCTATTTGTCGGCCTTGACACTCCACCCCAGCATCAGGCAATTCCTAACATTTCTAAAGCTGTCTTTTTATTGCTGTACACCCGTTTTTGAGTTGCCAAGAAGTATGCTGTTAACGTCATTCCCTTTCATTCTTATTCTTGGTGTGAAAGTGGCTGTGGGGTCCCCGGCGTGACACAGCCTACGACCTGAGGTTCTGTGCAGCGCACACCGCATTGCTCCAACAGTTCGTGCAGCTGCTAGAGATTAGCAAGTGTCCTGGACGCGCCGATGCGTGAGACTTCCTCCTCCTCAGCTTCTGTCTTCGCCTTTTTTCTCCCCCCACTTACCGGCATAGCCACCTAGCGGTGAGCATTCCAGCAGAGTGTCGCCTTCAAAACCGTCACCCGGGTCTCTGTTTGATGACAGGGTGGTCCATCCTTAACCAAGGCCACGAGACCACTAGTGTCCCATGTAGCAAGGAGAAGTCAGTCTCACAGATGCAGTGATGGCCTTGAAGTTCTCTTCTGCTCACAGCCAAAACTATTTGGAGATGAGCATGAGCCTCTTGTGAGGGTCAGACGCAGCAAAGCCGAGTGCTCTGGAGCTAGGAGACCTTTGGTCCGGTGCCACTTTCTCTGTGGGAGCAGGCAGAGCCAGGTGCACGGTCATGCCACCAGCTCTCTCCAGCCCTGTGTCTCCTCTAAAACGGAGATAATGATCTGGTCTGAACTATCTCCCTGGCTGGGCAGGCAAAAATATCTAAGCCAATGTGAGTACAAGTACTTGGCACGTTACGAAGTTCAGTACAAATGTGAGAGATTATTACTCATCTTGTATAAACAGAGAAGGCGATCTGGGAAGAGGGAGATTCATGGGGATGTAGGAGCAACTGGTGTTTTAAAGAACACGTGCAATTTGGACGCCCAGCTTCACTAATACTGGCATTGCGTCTCCGTATGTCTTCCGCCTTTTCAAAAATAGTGACTCAGCCTCAGAAGAGATGTTTTCTCATGAAAGCAAGCAGATCAGCCTTTGATTTCTCAGGTCCCATGAAGAGGTTGGTTTCCATGCCAGGCCAGGAGGCTGCAGGGGTCCCGATTTCTAACGGGTGTTTGAATCCGTAGCACCAGGTGCTGTCCCAGGCTGGGAGGACAGCAAGCACACGTCTTCCTCAACTTCCAGGCAAGGAAACGGGGAGTGGCTGACAGAGAATGCTCACCCACTGGAGTCCCCTGAAAGCCTCCTTCCTGGAATCTGGCCATAGAGTAGCTAATCGAGGTAGAATAATGACTGCAAGTCCGTCTGTGCTCTAAAAGCAGTGTCCTGCGGTGGCACTGGTGCTGTCCTGTCCCAGGGACCCGCTTGGTGCTCTCCCTGTGCGGTGAAGTCCAAAGAGGGAGTGGTCAGGCCTGGACAGCGGGCCCCACTTCTGCCACCGCCTGCCCCTTAACAGGGGTAATTACCGCTGATAATGGCAGCTGAGTGGCTCTTACGGTGAGCCCAGTGGGCATCCACCTTCTTTAATGGCTGCCCTTTGGCTGTGGGTCTCGAGCATCAGGAGCATCGGGGAGCCGTTTCAAATGCCTGTTTCTAGGTGCCACTTTTAGAAACTCACATTGAGTTGGTCTGGGACGGGGCCTAGAGTTTCCCATTTCGGACAGGCACCGGGGCTGATCCAAACGTGTATGGTTTGTACGATCCTAGACGTCCGGGCGTGTGTCCTGACTTGTCCCTACATGCTGTGGGGCCTGGGCCCCAGCGGCCCCTGGGCCCGTGGCTTCCTCCTTGGCAGCGGCCACTCACGAGGCCACTGTGAGCATCAAATCGAATGCGAGGCTTTGTAGAGCGCGTCCAGCCTCGGTAAACGTCAGCGCTGCCCCTTTTCTTACAGCAGCCCTGGCGTCACTTCTGACTTTCTAAGATCTGTGCCAGCTCTTGTGCGTGTGCAGTACGGGTATGTGCCCATCACTCGGCGGGTGTTTGTCCAGGACAGTCACCTTGCTGAGCGAGCAGGCGCAGGGGGGAGAAGCAAACATGTGGAGGTCATCGCTAGCACCATGGACTGGAAGCCCTGTTTTGGAAGTGAGACTTCGGCACATGGATCACACAATGTTTGCTGAATTAACAGCGCTGTTAAGTAATCAGCCAGTATGTAGCAGAAGACTAAATTGTACGGTATTTATACACTAGGAATTCAGAGAAAGGGGGAAGCAGTCATAGGCTCTGCCTACCCCCGGCTCCCGGAATGATCTGTGTGGTCTTTTGACATGTACGATTCCAAGGTAGTTGGAGACAGTGGGCTGCCACTGAATGTATGTGTGTGGTGAGATCCTGGAGTTCCAGGGTCTGAAGGGATCTTACACTTACCTGGAGGCCCGTCGACCACCCTCTGTCCTTCCTGCACATGCCCAGTGTTAGACATCAGAACCCCAGAGGCCCAAGGAGCTCAAGTGTCTCAGCTACAAAAAGGGGTTCAAGATTCAAAGCATATACACACAGAGGGAAAGTGAAATGGCATTTAAATCCTTAATTTTAATCTATGTGCCATAGATTCCTAGCTAAGTGATGCTGAACACAGCCTAATCATTTAATTGGAGTGTTGGCCGGAAGGAATAGGGAGGCTTATGTAACTTAATAGCCAGGGGGCCCAGCTTCAGCCTTGACAGAGCGCAGAATGCACCTCCTTGAGAGCAGGAGGGAGGAAGGAAGAGGTCTGCGCTCTCAGATGAGCCGCAGGTGGCTTTCCCCAAAGCCCTGCTCAGTCCCCTCTCTCAGCCAGATGGTCTCAGGAAAACAGCAGGTTCTAGAATAATGTTGTTTTGTTCAACACTGTTTCATTACATTAGTGTGTTGCTCTAGGAACTTCACTATGTTTGTATCAAGTAGCCTATGGTAAAATTAGATTCCTTATACATCATTTCACTTACAGTCACAGAACCTATTGATGACATTGAGGACTTACTGTACATCCCATGTCAACCCGGCTTTTGTCATCTCTGTATAAGCAAACACCTGGAGGCCCTGTTCCAACACAGCCGAAGTGGGGCCTGATCATTTGCTTTTCTAGCAAGCTCCATGATGATGCTGACACTGGTGGCTGGGGACCACACTTTAAAAACCATCATCTTAGGATGTTAAAAAGATACTAGAAGACAACTCTATGGCATCTTTGGCCCTTCTATTCAGTCATTCAGTCCTTTACTTCACTTAAAGTCTGAGGTGCTCTCGACATTCTGTGCCAGCCTAGGAATTGGCCTGGCCTCCTGCCTTCCTGCTCACTTTCAGGCCCTCCTGCTCCCAGGTGCATTTTCAGTCCAACCCCACGCCTGGTAGCTTCCCAAATGCCCCATGAGAGGAGCAGGTAGAGGCTGAACTCGCCTTGATGCCCAGAGCCTGGGATCTTGAGAGCCAGGTTAGGTCCACAAGACACAGACATGCTCACTGAACTCACTGGCACCCAGCTGTGCCCCTAAGCAATCCAGCCCATTACCTGGGCTGGGACCGCCACCTTGTTAGCCTTTGACAGTCCCTTCTCCAGAGAAACTTCTCCTCCCCTGCACTGTCCCTGGGTGGAATTTGAGGTCTGTGAGCTGCCACAAACCTCCCAAGGACCCAACATCCAACACCTGGTACCCACATCTCACGGTGGCCTGCAGCTTCGGCTGTCTTCCCTGCCCTTCCGTAAGACCCGGGGACCTTGCGGCCAGTTCTGATGGAGCTGTTTGCCTTACCTCATTTGGCTCTGAAAAGGGGCTGCCACTACCCCCATATATACACCCCTCCCCTAGGGAAGTCCCAGAAGTTCTCTCGTCCTGGTACCTCCTGGGTCATTTCCCTTCCTCTGCCCATCCTGGTGAAGTACCTGGGTGCTCACGGCCAAAGCCCCTGAATGTCATCACATTTTACCCCTTCACTCTGGGACCTAAAACCATCCTCCGTTTCCCCAGTGCTGCGGACTTCACTGTGGCTGTAAGAGTGGTGCTTCCCCTCCCTCTGCCCAGCAAGATGATCGTGAGGCTGTGCACAGAGGCTGGGCTAAGGGCCCTCTGTGGTGGAGGGCGCATACCGTACCTTCAGTGCCCAGCCTGCCTGCCTTCCCTGTAGGCTGCTAGTGCACCAGGCAGGTTCCCTGCATCACCACCCTCCCCTACAAGCCCAAGATAGGAGCCTTCACCCCTCAGTCCTTGTTATTAGGTCCCCATTAGGCTTCTCCCCAGGGAGAGTGAAGAGCCCTAACCAAAGTCTGGTACAGGGGACTTTCATTCCCTTCAAAATAAAAAGGGGGGTGGTTTGGGGTGGTAGAGAGGAGGAATAATGGGGACAGGGTGATAGAGGCGGTGTTGTGGGGGAGACATGGGGCCCAGAAGGGGTAGCTTTGAAAGTGTAGTTGCTGGTGTGACATGTGGCCACGCTGTTAGTGGGGAGGAGTCCTGGCCTAGTTGACGGCAGTGATCCAGGCTTCATAGCAGAGCTTCTCTCTCTCAGCACTGTTGACATGTGAGGCTGGATAATCCTGTCTGTGGGGGGCTGTCCTGGGCGTTGTAGGATGCTGAGCAGCATCCCTGGCCTCTACCCACTAGATGCCAGTAGCCCCTCACCCCCGGCAGATGTGACAACCAAAAACATTGCCGTATGTCCCGGAAGCATGGGGGAGACCAGCCTCTCCTTACACCCTAACTGAGAACCATTCCATAGATATTACTGGGAAGCCGGTTCTTTCACGTACATCCACTCATTTAATCTCACAGTAACCCCATGGAGAGAGTGGCATTGGCCCCATTTTACAGATGAGGAAACTGAGGCCTAGAGAGGCTACATGTGAGTAGATCACATAGCGACTTCCAGGACCACAGTTTGAATTCAGGTTAGTCTGAAGTCAAAGCCCATTATCTTACAGCAGTGTGGTTGCGAGGAAAAGAAAACCCACTCGCAGAGTTTATTTTAAGGATACAATGGGATATTTCACGGCAGCTCAAGACAGGAAATGAGGTTTGACTGGGCCTTCCAGAAATAGAGTCAGAAGGTTGAGAGCCAAGTTCACGCTCTCGTCTTTCTGTGCTGTATGGCTCGGCTTGTTGTGCACGGTGCCTTACTCTCCTGGTCTCTGCTTCCCCACAGCTTCAGTGGCAGCCTCGTCCCCAGTCTTGTTAAAATGCCTCAGTTGGCAATTCATGTTCCCAGGAAAAAAAGTGCAGTTGGCTCAGCCAGGGTGAGTGGTTTGTTCCTGGTCTATCAGCTGTGTGTTCTCGGAGCAGAGTGCATGAGAGAAGTGATTGGCCTCCTGGCTACCTGGAGCTTTTGCCACTGCCCTGGCTAGGCCATCACCATGACAACAGAGGTCAATGTGACTAGTACCTCCAAGGTCAGGAATTTACCCACCAGCGCCTTGGCCAAAGCAAAGCCATGGGAGATGTCAGCAGACACATCTGGTTCTTCCACTTAGCAATCACTTGAAGTCATATCAGCCCCCAGAAATTGATCTTTACCAACACTTCATGAAGACTTAGCTAGTTAATAGCCAGTAACAAAGCCAAAGGCGGTTAGGGGTCTGACAGCCCAGACATATTAGCAGCAGTGGCCGATTTCCAAGAGATTACTGACGTTCAGGGCCAGTCAGGAAGACATCCAGGGAGGATATTCAGAGTTGTTTTGGGCACAGTGAGAGAGGGTGCAGGAAGGACAAGTGGCAGCTGGGTAATGTCTGGGGACACTGACATCTCTGAGCAGGAGTCCAGGTTGCGTGTGGAGCCTTTTAATCATAGCAGAGCCGAGCACAGGGAGCAGAGGCTCCCCCCAGAATTTCCTCGAGCACAGGAGGAGCCCGGCAGGCCCCACAGTTCCAGAGCCCGTTGTTCTTACCCAGAGTATTTCCGGGGTTCCAGCCTTCTCCTTGCCCCATGACTGGGTGATGTAAAGTCTGTGTGGGTGAGTCTAACCGACACACTTACATGAGTGTCACACGCAGATGAGTGTGGCTTCTTGTCCCTGTGATGCTGCCTCTGTCGCGTCAGTATTAACTTGACAGTCTCCAGTGGACACTGGGCAGGCGTGACAGTGCACCCACTGTGGGCCATACACTCTGCCCTGGGGGAGTCGTGGGGCCCAGAGGGAGGACTGGTTTTAGAGTGAAGAAGACAATGCAGTATATACTCTGAGCTCTGGCAGAAATAGAAATAACATACACTCGCTAGGGCTCCTTGCTGCAGGCTCAACGTTACTGTACAGCACCTGCCACGGTGCCCGTCCAGAGAGACTGACAGAAATGGGCTCCTGCTCTCCGAGAGCTCGCTCTAGGTGCAGCAGAGAAGCGGTCAAAAGCTCTTGCCTCCACTTCTGCCTCTCATCCATTACTAAATGCTCTCAGCTCTGTCTCCAAATTCCATCCCAGCCCATCACGCTCTCCGTCTCCGGCCCACCGCCGCAGTCCTGCCCACCGCTGCCGCACCATCTCCTATGCCTGTTACTCACTCTGCAATCAGAATTACAGTGTAGCCCTGCTCACGTCAGGTGGCTTCCTCTGGGGATACAGCCAGACTGCTGGTCAAGAACCGTGAGAGAGAGCCTGTCTTTCTCCTGGACCTCTGTCCTTCCGTTCTGCCCCTCCTCGTCATGATGCAGCTTCCCAGCCCCTCTGGCTGTGCCTGAAATCATTCAGGTTCACACCCACCTCAGGTTTTCACACTGGCTCTTCCATCCACATGGCACTCTCGGTCCCAGAAACTGCCCTCTCCTCTGACCGCTCTCCCAAATGTGCCTCCCACCCTGTGCCCTCCTGTCACATTTTCCCGCTTGTGTTTTCTTTGTCATTTCTGGAATTGTTGTTTGCTTTGCTATGGGAGACGAGCAGATAATCAGAACTAGGTAAGAAATGCATTTGCTCAGGCACCTCGGTGGGCAAAGGCCTCAGTGACATTTGAACTAGAATTCAGAGATAATGACTTTCCAGGTTGAGATGTGGATGGAAGGGATTTTAGGAGCAGGAACAGCATAAGCAAAGGCACAGAGGCCAGTGAGTGTGTCACCCAAAGGAAACAGCTTTTGGACAGACTAACAGGAAGGCAGAACGGGAGTCAGCAGTGACCGAAACCCTACACCAGAGTGTTTGAACTTCCATTCTGTGCACAGTGAGACATACACTAGCCCTCCTGGATTTGCTTAGTGGAACCAAATGGGGTTTAAAAGCTAAGTAGAGTTCTTTCTAAAACAGAAAAAGTCACTGGGAGCCAAGGCTGCTGAGGGAGGGAGAGTGTGCCAAGATCAGGAGCTTCCCCTTATAGTGAGAACCAAGGAGAGGCTTTGGAGGAAAGATGTCTTGTTTCCCGAACCATCTCGAACTGAGCAGGCCTGAGGCATTCCTGTGTGTGCAGGGTTCAGGCTTGTCTCTGACAGCAGCGGTGGCAGAACAGCCCTGAAACCAGCAGAGTGACTATTCCAGGGGGACAGGCTCATTCGCCACTGCCAGTTTCCTCCCCCCCCGCTGGTGCGAGCCACACAGAAAGCGGAGGGCTGCCTGATGAGGGTCAGGTGCTCTTCGCAGTGCCACAGCCAAGAGTCTTTTTTGTCACATCCAGATGTCAGTGCTATTTTGGGCAGATGTTCCGGGGAGCAGTTGGTGGTGATCTCACAAGGGTGTGACTTTAAAGACCAAATGACACAGCCGTACCCAGGAAGTGAAGCCAGGCTCTGGTCTCCTTGTCCCTGTGTTCCTGGGCCCTCAGGTTCAGGGCAACGGCAGGGCCACTGCTGAGTGAGCTCAGAACTTGTGGGAGTGTCTGGGGACTTTGAGGGACTTCCCCCTGGACAGAGTTCATAGACCCAGCTGGTGTCCTCCACCTTGGGATAGGGTGTCACCCCCGTGTGACTGTGGCAGCCTCTTAACTTCTCTGAGCCTGTTTTCTCATCTCAAACCCCCCCCCCAGAAAGATTGATCTCTCTCTGGAGGAGCTGGAAGAGTCAGGTGGCATCATGTGCGCTGTGGAGTTGTATGTTCTGCAAGGCGTCGTACGGATGTCAGGCATCGTGGCAGCAGGCGTCCAAAGCATGAATCCTGGGCTCAAAGCTGGGTGAGGACTGGGTGGAACCTGGAGGTTCATCCGTCTACACCCCAGATTAATAGAAGAGCTCTTCCTCAGGGTCGCCCACAGGGCATCACTGGCTTTGGCTTGGCTTCCTCCTGCCTTGGGGAGATGGCTCTTTTCCAGGGTCCCTGTTCCTGGAGGTGGGCTGTGACGATAAATTAAACTGCCTTGGTTTTTGCACTCCTGGCATTACAGTCTGATGAGGGAGATAGACAGCCATCAAAAAGGTTCGTAAGCAGGACTGCGATTCCACTTGTGGCCTCCCAGAGCCCCAGTTTCCTCTTTGTTAGTGCGCCTGCTGTTTTACAATAGATTCAGATTTACAGAAAAGTTGTGAAGGGAGCACAGGGCTCCTGTGGCCCCACACTCGTTCCCGCATTACCGACATCTCGTGATACTGCGGTGCATTTGTCACGATCAGTGACTCAGTGTTGCTAGGTTATCATTAACTGGTGTCCACACTTCATCCCGACATCCTTCATTTTCACTAATGTCCTTTTTCCAGCCCCGGAATGCTGCCCAGGACACCGCATCACAACTGGATGTCCTTAGCTCCTCCTGGCTTTGACAGTTCCTCATGCCTGCCTTGGTTTCGTTGCCCCCAACTATCCGGGGGTTGCTGTTGGGTGTTCGTAGGAGTCTCTCAGTTGCAATTTGCTGGGTTTTTCCCTCACAATTACACTGCGGTTATGGGCTTGGGGGAGGAAGAGCACAGAGGTCCAGGGGCGTTCTCGTCATCTCCTATCAAGGGCTCGTACTGTCTACTTGACTTAAGCACTGTTGGTGTTGACCCTGGTCACCTGGCTGAGGCAGTTACTCTGGGCTTCCTCTTTTCTATGTTATGTTGTTGGGGAGAAAGTCACTGTGTACAGCTCACAGTTAAGAAGTGAGAAGTTATATTCCACATCTTTGAGGGAATATCTACATGACTTATTTGGAATTCTGCATGGCGGGGGGGGTTATCTGTTCTCACCGTTTATTTATTCAGTTATTAATTTATATCAGTATGGACTCATGAATATTTATTTTTTATACTTTGGATTATCATTCAAGGCTATTTTGTTTGTTTCGTTGCTTAAACTGTTCCAGCTTTGGGCACTGGGAACTTTTCCAGTGGCTCCTATGTCTTTCAGC
Source organism: Desmodus rotundus (assembly GCF_022682495.2). Classification (NCBI taxonomy): domain Eukaryota; kingdom Metazoa; phylum Chordata; class Mammalia; order Chiroptera; family Phyllostomidae; genus Desmodus; species Desmodus rotundus. Next base: position 32,350,244 of record NC_071396.1, on the reverse strand, counting down.
CATAACCCCCATCAGTGTGGGTGTGGGTTGGTTTTTTTTGTTTGTTTTTTGGTTTTTGAGCAATTTTTTACTTTCTGGAACTGCAAACTACAAGATGTTCCAGACTTTTCTTGTGTTAAAATAAAGATACTTTTGTATCTGTCTTAGGGAGTTGTTCTGAAGATCGAATGAGTTACTGTTAGTAATGCCTTTTTCCTCTCTATTTCTTTTTTGATTGGCATGCCGCATTGTATTAGTTTCAAGTTTGCAACGTAACGATTAGATATTCGCATATATTGCAGAGTGGTCACCACAGTGGGTCTAGTTAACATCCATCACCGCACAAGGTTACAACTTTTTTTCTTATGATGAGGAATTTTAGGGTCTACTCTTGGGGCAGTTTGCGTGTCCACAGTACAGGATTATTGCCTCCGGTCACCACGTGCTGCGCTGCCTCCCAGGACTGACTGACCTTGTAACTAGAGTGCATTTCGAACCCCCTCACACCCATTTTGCCTACCCTCTACACTGAGAAATGCACTTTTAGTAGCTGTATCTCCACTTCACTCATAGTCACACACACGAGATCCAGTGTCTTGTCTTCGTTGTAAGTCCTCATGAGTCAAGGCTTCCTGTTCTGTGGTTGCGTAGTTATTTTTTTCTCTAATACAGAACTTCCTTTCCCCGTTGAATCTCATGTTGTTTATTCAGCTTCATTTTTGTACCTGCACCATCTCCCGGGCTAGTTTATCCTTCCCTCTGCCCTGGGGCAGGGGCTGGATCCAGTGACCTTCCAAAGCCCTGCCCCAGCCTTGGCACAGCTCCCTGTCTCTGCCAGTGGACGCACTTCCTCGGAGATATCACCTGCCCTACCCCACCTCTGTCAGCTGTGTCCAGTGCCTCTCTCCAGGGCTTCACAGGACACATGCCTGGCCTGTGGGGAAGCTTGTCACTTCGCTCATTATCCAGCCTGTGAGCAGCGCTGGTGTTGTGCCTGCTGTGGGTTCCTTGCCCCTGACCAGATGGCACAGGAGGAGCCCAGGGCCACATGTTGCCCTGTAAGCCTAGTAGCTGGCTTTCCTGGCTCCAGAAACCAAAGCCTTGATGGGGGACGGGGCAGATTACCACCACCACCGCACTGGCCTCTGCTCCGTGGCCTCTGTTAGCACAGCAGACCCTGTTACCACGTGAAACCAGTGTGGACCCACCGCTCTGCAGCTCTGACGGCGCGGAGTCTGTGCAGAGGAAAATCTCCATCCTATCAGCACTTCCTGCTACATTGGGCCTAAGCTCCTGCAGGCACTGGTCTCCACATTTGGGGTTCATAGGGCCTGAGGATGCACCTTACACGTGTTAATTGCAGCTAATATGTGTGAATTGATAGACTTTTCCCTTTTCTTTGCACTGGGCCTGGTATATGGTAGAGGCCCAGTCAGCAAGTCTTGCTCTTCTGGGGTCCCCTTTGCTTGCCTGGGTCTGGGAGGCAAAGGTGTTTAGAGGTGCACTGGCTGGCACTGACCCCTCAGCCATATCCAGATGATAGGCCCACAGTTACTGCCTGAGAACTGGCAGAGATGAATGTAGACCTGGGTGAGAGGGAGGGCTCAGCTGAGCTCCATCTAGGAATCAAAGAGGAGGAGAAGCAGGGCAGAAGCCACCCCCCTCCCATTTGAGTCAAACCCCTGCTTCATTCACAGCTGCCCCTCTGAGAGCCAAAGACTGAGACTTCTGCATGGTCTGTTCACTGAACCGCTCCAGGGGTGGGTGCTCTCCCTCAGTAATGACCTATGGCGTTTCTGAGACCGAAAGGGCTGCAGGAGCTGCTGGGAGGATCTGGGGAGGGCTAAGAGCGCGGTGTGTCCACGCCCTGCTGGCCATCTTGAGGCAGGGGATGCTGCAGGCAGTTTGAGGGCTGTGGGGATGCTGAGAGTTGGGCAGAGGGTTGGTGAGAAGGGGCAGGAGAAGGAGGAGCTAGCCAGGGGAGCTCCGAGGTACCTGCAGTGCCCATTCAGATGCCCCTTGGGCTGGTCCCTGCAGGTGCTTGCCCACCTCACACAAAGGGCCTCCCCTTTCAGGGCCACAAGTTGCAGCTCCATGCTGGTGTCGAGGCTCTGGACGAGGCAGGGCAGGGCCTGCACAGGGATAAGCCTATGGCAGCTACCTTCCTGTTCTATCCAGAGAGGTGCTGGTAGATGGACCTGATGCACACCCCGCCCTCCCCAAGCTCCCACTCTCCACTGTCTCTGTGAGGTGCCCCAGCCCTTCCTGGGGGCCCCGAAATATGATGGAGAGCAAACCCTGAACATGAGGAAGTATACCCAACTCCACACCTGTGCAAGGAAGGCAAACAGATAACCCACATAACACTCACAGTTTACATGTCCTTCTGTTCCAGAAAGTTTTTAAGGGGACAAAAGTTCTTGCAGAATGAGTACGAGTGAACCTTTCGTCCCCAAAACCAGGTGCTGATGGCATGAGACCCCGCTGCTCTGAGTGAGGGTCCCCTCAGTCGGCAATGCTCTCTGAGGCCATCCTGCTTACTCTGGCATCCGAGGGTCTGGAAAGGCAGCGTTTCCTTGGGGGCTCCGAGACACCTGTTGGCTTCTCAAGTGAAAATGTCAGTGTGAAAAAATAGCAGAATTTCAGGTTTTTACCACTAAGAAGAGGCCTTTATCATGTCTAAATATCACAGCAGCCTCTGATACCAGCTCTCTGCAGAATCCTGGTGCTTCCCAGGGTATTGCATATTTTTCGTGGTGTGATTCACCTTTAGCACCTGTCTGATGGCGCAGGGGTGGGGGGGCTTTCCATTTTGAAAGCTAGTGAGTGAAGCAGAGGCACCCGGAAGGAGAAGATGACAGCATTGGGACCAGAATCCAGGATGTCTGCCTCCGACTCCAGCGCAAACTAAGCTGAGCCTCCAGAATGTGAGCGAAGTGGGCTGCTTGTGCTTTCTCCAGTGGCTGGCCTCACCTGGGAAGAAGGGTTAACATCCCAGGCTGGCTGGGGCAGGTGTGGCCTCACCTCCTCCTCCCTGAAGTTAGAGGACAGAGCAAGGCCAAGTAAAGTGAGTCCCCCAAGACCACCATGAGCCCACCAGAGCCCCTGAAGACACACCATGGGCCCACAGAAACCATGGTGGTTGGCAGTTGGCTTTCCCTGGTGTTTCTGAGGAGGGCAACCAGTCTTGCGGAGGAAAAACGAAGGGATCCCTGTGTGAGTGACCTTTTCCTGCGATTTGCCTCCAGCAGGCAGCAAGCCCACCTTCCAGCCTTGCTCTTCCAGGCAAAGGGCTGCCTGCTGCCCCTAAGATGAGCAGCAGGAGGGGAAAGCAGAGAAAACCTGGGGGGCTGAAAGTGGTGACACTGGGCCCCCAAGGATTTGATGGTCCCTCCAAGTTCCTCCCGGCACCAGGAGAGTATTTACTCAGAGGAAGGGGGATGGGGTGACGGGCTGCATGCGGGGCCCTGGGAATGCTAGGTGAGAAGCAGTGAGCATGACGACGGGGTGGTACTCCCCGGAAGTAGTGCATTTGGTGCGTTCCCAAACCTGCGCCCATCGGATCACTCAGCGCACACACTCCCGGAGCGCCTGCTGGAGCGCAGGCCCTCTGCAGGGTGTGATGAAGACGTAAAGCCCAGTCTCTTGATTTTATCTGGCACAGCAGTTAAGTGAGCTCACTGTACAGCAGCCTTTTTGGGGGTTCAGATACCATCGGCTCTACCCTGAGTTCCCGTGTGACCCTGGATAAATGGCTTAACCTCTCTGATGTTCCAATTCTTCGCCTATAAAATGTGAATGAAACTAAGCTGTCTTATGTTGAACTTTTTCTGATTATCCTAAATTAGATAATGCTCTTAGCCCTGAGTAAGCACTTGATAAAGGTTAGTTCTTAATAGATTATTTGAAGGGGACTGTCAGGTATGACTCTGTCTGATGTCCCCAGGAGCTACTCTGTTCAGCTGCTCCTGAGGGCTCTGTGTGGCCAGAGGGCTGCTGGTGTGCTCTCTGTGTGCCTGGATGTGGCAGTCTCCTTGGGCACAGTGAAGAGGACATGACACCCACTTATATCAGCCCGGACCCGGCAACCAGAGGGATTCCAGAGTCAGTCCACTTCCTCTCTGCATGGAAGTAGTTTTTGATAGAAAATGGTCCTCAACGTTGCTTGTGTGTCAGCTCTGGGGCTGAGTTTAAATTTCTCTACCATCCAGTCCTCTCCAGAAGGGGATAGGAGCCCGATCCCTCCTCACCCAGGGATACTTGCCATACGACCCAGCTGCCAGCTGCACAGGCCTTTATGTCATGTGGACGGACTTGCAGTACAGTGAGTAGACAGAGGCCTTGGGTGAATCACGTGGTTTCAGGGCCTCAGGCTCCCCGCTGGCAAAGGAGCCCTGAGGGCACTGCCTGGGCCGCAGCAGACTCTCAGAGTCTGTCAGAAACGTCATCTCCGCCTGCACCGGGGAGTAGTCCGTTCCCGCCCTTGTCCCCTGCATCAAACTGAGGGGTCCTTCCATCCACTTTCAACAGAAGCACAGCCAGGACCAAATTTCGGTGGACAGTCTGCTGTTATTTAGCAGAGGCCTTTTCTCGTCAAGTTTCGTGTGGTTTGGTTAATAACATTCCATCATGTGCCGTTATGAAAATCAAAATTTGGAAACACCCTCAGTGTCAGGGTATGACAAGAGGGACCTGCAGGCTACCAGGTGTCCCAAGGCCTATCTCCACTGGTTTCAGAGGCCTGAGTGTCCTCTGTGCCCTTCCCTCCCTCACTGTGGCCAGCCCTCTGCCCTCCCACCGCCATCAGATCTGCACCCTGCAAGCCCATTGGCAAAGAAGCGCCAGTGGCTGAGGAATGCTTCTTTTCCAGGTAAATTTGCATGCTGTAATTGAAGGTAGGTTCCTTCAGTTAATTCAGCGCAGCAGGCTTGGGCTGAGCATTTCTTACGTGCAAGGGAATGAGAGTCTACGAGTTCAGTGGGGCAGTTCGGGACAGCGTTCTGGGGGACGTGACATTTGAGTTCTGCGTGAATTTTATGGGATGTCTTGGAGCAGCCAGACCCTGGCCAGGTCAGATCTGTCTTTGTGAGGAACACAGGGACACGGCGACCTGAAGCATGGCTCGTTAGGAAGAGGGCTCTAGGAAGGGGCTGGAATGTCTCTTGAAGGGGCTGGAAAGGCTGCAGGGAAGTGTGACTTTCTTCAGGGAGGCGGTGGGAAACCACTGATGAGATTCGAGAAGGGGTTGGTGTGGTCAAGGGTATGTGCAAGAGAATGCAGCTCTGGACTCAGTTGTCAATGCTGTAAAAAACTTGGAAAGGGTGGTTGGGTTTGGCAGTGGGGAGACCAGTTGGCCCCAGGAGTGAATTTCTAATGGTAGAGTCTCTGATACCAGCAAGGTGTCAGGACAGTGACTTGGGGTGGGTGAGATCCAGAGACGTAGCCCAGAGGCGGGCTCCCACAAGCCAGGCTGCTCTCTGGGGCCCCTGCTCATGGCCCTGCCTGTGAGGGAGGTCTCTGCGATGGGCATGGTCCCTCTGCCAGGACCCTCTGTGGCCCTCATTAAGGCTTGCTTTTAAAATCAGTGTGCCTGGAAGCCATTGGCTCCTACCCAGGCCAGCCAGCCCTGGGGGAGCTGCCTGCCTCCCTCGGGTCCCTCTCTGTGTGTCAGGAGCTAGAGCTCTGTAACTGGGCCAGTCCTTTTGGAGTCTCAGCGTTTCTCAAGGTAGGAGTTGGTGAGGAGAAAACACCAGGACAGAAAACATTAGCTCAGCCTGTGCTATCAGATCACCCAAAAAGGACAACGAAAATGGGGAGCTAAAAATAGCCCCTTAGGGCTAGTTCAGGTTCTCCCAAGTACTGAGCTCCCGAGCAAGAGGGAAGTTTAACCATTTAGGAACCTGATGTGCTGTGATGTCTCACTGGCGCTCATTGTGAGCATGTTGTCATGACAACTGAGAGTGTGGACCTCAGCGAAGATGGGTGTTTTGTGGATGTGACAGATTCTGCTTGGGGCCTTTGTGTATATAGACAACCAGTCAAACCCATTTCAGTGCAAAGGCTGGGCACCGGGGCAGGGTCCTTGGCATAATGGCGTAATAGAGTGAGGAGTTCCTCACAGATAGGCCTGGGCTCTAGTCCCAGCCCTGCCACCTGATAGCCGGGGACCTGGCCAGTGTCTTCACCCCAGGGGGCCCCTGTTTCCCTGCCCAGAAAATGGGAACAGTCATTTGAGTCATCAAAGAGGACCCTTGTGAACATGGAGTGGAATCCTACAGACTCACCGCCAGGGCCAAGGGGAGAGCTCTGCCTACGCTTCACAGAATTCCTTAGAAGGTCTTTGAGCTGGCCATGATTGTGTGTGCTTTTTCCAACCTTCTGACGGGGGTTCTGAAGGTGCTGTCATTTTATAGGTAACACGACTGGCACTTAGGGGTACATTAACTCTGAGCTTGCTAGCGATTGGCTGACTTTGCAGCTGTTCAAACCGTGAGTCCTGCATCAGGCAGGCCCCTCACAGGGCCCTGCTGGGACCTCAGTAAATGACCCACCGTGGGTGAGCCCCGTGAGGAAGGTACCTTTCACTCAGCTCTGCTTCAGGCCCCTAACATCCTCTGCCGTCCCCTCCACCTGCTGAACTTTTGCCAGAGCTTCAGAGTTGGATGAATTGGAGTCTAATTCCGGTTTTTCTTTGAGGAGAAAGGGAGTATGGGCTCCCTCTTCAGTTGAGTTGCCATAGCTATGGGGCCAGCCTTTCCCGTGCAGCCCCTGCTTCCTGCAGTAGTTAATGACAATCCATATGCTCAAACCCTCTTATAGCTTTTTAAAAACCTTCTTCTTTTTCTTTTTTAAAACAGTTTTATTGAGGTATAATTTATGTAACATAAAATTCACTCATCTTATGTGCACAATTTACAGAGTTGCACAACTGTCACCACGATCTAATATTAAAACGTTCACAGCTTCCCTGCTGTTTCTATGTAAAAGCGGATGCAGAGCTGTGTGCCAGCCCCAGCGAGCCCAGGACCGGAAAGTTTAAAACACGGAAGCTGCGCGTTTGAATGAAATGAAACGGCAATGTGCATACAACGGGTTTCGGTGATAAGGGCGCAGTGCGTAGCAGTGATTGAAATTACTGTTACTGAAGGAAGAGCAGCCCCCAAGAGATGCAAACCTTGTACACACTGGAGACTTACCTGGTTCCTCGGGGGCACTTGGGGATGTGTCCTGATGGGGTCAAATCCACATTCTCCTGTTTACTGCGTTCATGTGGGCTCCGGACAGGTTGCTGACCTTCTCCGAGCCTCAGTTTCCTTCTCTATAAAGTGGGCCTAAGAACAGTGCGTGCCTTGTAGAGCTGGTGGGGGTCCAGGGGGACAGTGTGTGTGGAGCTGAGCCACTTGCCCAGGGCCTCGTCCATGGTGGCTGACCTCCGTGGATAGGAAGTCCCCTGTTCTTCAGTTAGCATCAAAGTCCGTGTCCGCGCAAGCGTGTGACCCCTCGAAAGCACCAGCCTGATGAGAATTCAGATGCAGCTCTGTGGTGCCTCTGGCGTCCCATTTCTTCTTCTAACACCCCCGAACAATGCAGGGGTTAGAGGTGCCAACCCTCCCATGTAGCAGAAAATCCATATGTGACTTTTGATTCCCCAAAGACTTAACTTCTGATATTTTACTGCCGCAATTTTCACCTGGTGTGCCATAGCAATGTTTAAAACATGCAGTACCTGACTATTTAGTCAAGGGCACTGACCTCTTTCCCCTTAGAGTGTCAGATTAAAAAAAAAAAGACATCAGCCAACACAATAACCATCCAGTGTGAATGAATCACAATTATACCTGTATTTTTGTCAGATCAGCAAAAATACAGTTTGGCATGCCACAGAATTTTAGTAATTAGTTTATGTGTGCTGTGGGACTAAAAAGTTTAAAAACCACTGGCCTACTATTGTCAGGAAGCCTTACTGATAATGTAAATAGTCGATTAATACATATGTTGCATGTTATATGTACTACATATTGCATCCTTACAATGAAGTAGGCTAGAGACGAGAAAGTGTTATTAAGAAAATCATAAGAGAAAATACCTTTACAGTACTGTGTGTAAGTTTACGTCACCTGTTTTAGGTGGCAAATTGTCAGCTGAGACAAGGCCGGGTATAAGCAGGCCCGCACAGTTCAGACCCACATCGGTGCCAGGGCCAGCTGGACAATGGCCTTCTCATACCCGGGGGACTGAAAGCGTGACGTGCCTGAGGGTTAGACCTGGTGTCGAGTGTCAGCAACCGAGTCACTAAGGAGACTCATTAAGGATCGTCAGTAGGACTCTGTACACCTTTGGGGGCTGGCTTTCCGGAACTGGGAGCATTGGTACACACGGCTGTTTGCCTTTGCAGCCGCTCGACCACTTGGAAGCGGTTACGTGTGCCCTAGGCTACCTCGTGAGGACGCTGCTGTGTGACGTCGGGTGGGGCGGGCAGGCTTGCTCTCAAGGGCAGAGGCGCACGAAGCTGTCATTGTCATAACTGTCGTGCCTTTAAAGGAAAGCTCAGCAGCAGGCCTGCAGTGATGGAGTTAAAAAGTAGACTTTTCTGCTGAGCACATCGGGTTCTAGATCGCAGGCCTCGCGAGTTCATCCCCGCCCCCACCTTGCTCCCACTTTCAAACATGAATCAGAAGGTTTACTCTGTTCTACTTTCCTCTTTGAAAAGGAAACCAGACTCCAAACCTAATTAAGATAGCACTTCAGGTCTGTAACTAAATTCATTCACAGCCCAACTGCACTGGGGTGCCAAGCTTCCTCTGGCTGCCTCATATTGCGAAGCTAATTCAAGTCGCTATCCTTTATTCAGGTTTAAGCTACTAGAGAAATTTTTAAAAATTAACCCTGCTCTTCTCATGCTCAGTAGGACCCCGTGGCCCCAGCCACTTTGATGCCATCAGTAGGAGGTCCCCCACACTCCTCATTAATGAACAGCTGCGGGCATTTGGAATGTTCTGGCCAAATGGCGCGAACAGCCTCACTTCTTTGGTGCCCAGGGATAGAAAGCCAAAGAATCCCAAATGAAGCTTTTCTGAGCTGAGGGCCAGCTCCCCCCCCAAACACAGGGTTTGGAAATGGCAGCTGCGTTGTTTCCAGCCCTGTCACTCACCAGCTGTGTGACCCAGGGGACTGGAACTTCTCTAGGCCGCATTGGCCCCATCAGTAACATGTTGGGTCACTGGCCTGTTTCACAGGGTTAGTCTTAGGGATGCACAGGTGTCTGGGGATGCCCTATGTGTGCCAGGCACTGTGCTGGGCTACGGGAACCAAAAAGGGGTGAACAGAGGTTCTTGACCTTAGTGAGTGTGCGCTTTAAATCCACGGTTCTCGGTCCAGGCACTCTTGTCCCCAGGGGGCATTTGGCACTCACCGGAGACATTCTGGGTTGTCAGAACTAGGGGCCCCTCTGAGGCACAGGACAGCCCCGCACAACCAAGAATTCAGTGCCTGTTGTGGTGGTGGTGGAGGGGCTGAGGAACTCCGATCTGCGTAGACCCACCCAAGTGTGTAAGCAAGTACTCTCAGTGCAGTGACCGGAGTTAGGAGAATGAGACGAAACACTCTGTAGGCAAGGGCCTGGGCTTGGGCATTCTCCTGTGATCCCGTGCTCTTGCACCTCCCTCAAAGCTCACCCCCATCAGTGGGGCCCAGGGTCCGAGGGGCAGAGGGAGCCCGGAATGGGGCCAGACCTGCTGGTGGAGGAGGTGGCCTTCAGCAGGGTATCCCTTTCCATTCATCTGTCTTTTGCATCTAAAGGCCCCCGCCCTCCACAAAGCTCTGCAGAATTCTGAATGAGTCACCACATGACTCACTGGGGAAAGCCTTCCGCAAGGTGGCCAAGAGCCCACCCAGGTGACTCGAATGCGTGTCCCAGTGCCTTTCTCGCCTTCCCCTCTCCAAAGGACTATAAATAAAAGTGGTTGAGATGACTCTTCTATGACAGTAACTTTTAGGCTGTTATAATAAGAAAAGTGGGAATTTGTGTAGAAGGCGACCTGGGCGGCTACCCAAATTAGAATTCAGGAAGGTCAGAGAGCATGATGGAAATTGGCTTCTGTTGCGTGGGCATCGAGCTCATTCAGAACAGCTTCTGCGAGCAAGTCCTCCTCCAGAGAGGCAAAGGGGGGGTGGGAAGAACACGGGCTCTGATTCAGAACGTCTCCGTCTCAGCACCGGCGTTCCTAGGAAATCACTCAGCCTGGGAGCATCGCCTGCCTGGCCTGCCCGCGGGTTGAGTGGCCCCTCACAGGGTGAAGGGGGTTCGGTGTGTGAAGGGTCTTTGAGGGCTGAACAGTCTCCTACGGTTACTGTTGAATGTGGGGGGTGCGATGATAGCTTTGCGGTTTGTCTCTCTTTTGAAGAGAGGTCCTGAGGAGGCGGTGGGCGAAGAGATGTCTGGGGTTTGCTATGAAGTCACACAGGTAGGAGAAGTAGATGGGGGTGTTTGTGGGGGACTGACCGTGAGTTGCAGGCAGTTGGGGTTCATGACGGGTCTCTGGGCCTTCATTATTTTATTATGTTCTCTTTACTTGTATATTTGAAATTTTCCATCCCTTAACAATACTGATCTTTTAGAAAAGAGTCCTGGAGATTGCTCGTACAACGGTGTGAATGTGTTTAACACCACTGAACTATGTGTGCTTCAGCGAGGGTAAGGTTGTTAAATTTTATGTGAATTTTGCCACAGCTTAAAATTTGTATGTGTGTACCTTGTAAGGCAGTTTTTCAAACAGCGTGTGTGGGAGCAGAGGGAGAAAAGCAAGCCAGGCCCTGGGAGTGTACGAACAACTAGTGGCAGGAATGCCTCTGTCCTCGTGGGGTGGGCTGAGAGGTGACGTTTGGCTGGGGCGTTGGCAGTGCCGTCCTGGGTGGCTGGTCTGAGCTGGACCTCAAGAGGCAGGAGGGGGAAGAGAGAGGAACAGGCGGGTCTGATGCTCCTTCCGTGAGAGTGTGAGGATGAAGGCGGCATGGCCTCACACTTGGGGGGAAGAACCCCAAATCCTCCAGTTAGGCCACAATGGAGCGAGATGGAAGGTATTCAGGGGACAGTATGGGGTCCTCTACCTGCCCAGCTGAGTAACCTGGACTCAGGAACAGATGCAATGTGAGCTACAATCAGTCCCTTTCTAACCCTTTACAAAATACACATCAGAGACAGTGTCAGTTGAAGCTGAGTGTCGCCTGCCTTGGAAAAGGTTTCCTCTTAGTACTAGGGCTTAAAAATAATCGGTGGCACAGAGCGCTCTGCCCGGTGGACAGCACTAACCTACCAGGGAGATGGACGCACCGGCACTGTGACGGAGCAGCGGTGGCCTCTCTTCTGGTCCTCGTTCCTCAGCGTGACCCCCGGGGACATGGCACTTCATCTCTCAGGCCCTTGGTGTCCCCATCTATGAGATGAGGAGCCGGGTCACCTCTGAAGTCTCTGATTGCTCCGTGACTAAGAGTATGTGGTGACCGGCCATTTGTAGGGTCATTCTCCATAGGCAGATGTCTTTGTCATGATTTAGGGACCTGGACGTGACAAGCTCTTACTCCTCCTGCTGAGTAACCTGAACCTAGCGAGGCTGTGAACTGGGAGCTCGTCTTTCTTCAGCTGTCACTGAGCCTACATGAGCGGTGCTCACCTGTTCTTCCCCTGTGCAGGGCGCTGCGTGAGATGCCTGCACAGGGACGATGGTGCCGGTGTGTCTGTCTTTGTTCCTCATGGATTCCAATAGCACCTCGGTTAGTTAATAGGTTTCAAAAGAGTTTGGATGGTGTGAAGTGGAGGCTATTTTGAAAGAACTGAGAACTTCTCAGCCCAGTAAGCAGCACACCCTTCGTCCCCACCGCCACCCGGATTTAGAGTCATGTCTTCATGTCTTTAGAAGACTTGGCTCAGCCCCCTGACCACCTCACTCAGCTTTGTTTTCTGAGTCCCTGGTGCAGATTTAACAGAAGACCCGGGGGAGGTGGCCCAGTCGAGGTAGTGATTTTCAAACTTCTGGCCGTGGGACCTTTCTTTAAAGAAAACCGTATGAGTTTCCTAGGGCTGCCACAGTAATTGCCACAAACTTGATGGTCTAAAACAACAGAAGTCTATTTGCTCATGGTTCTGGAGGACCGGAGTCTGAAATCCCAGTGTGGGCAGGGAGGTGCTCTCTCTCTGGAGGCTCCAGGGTCCTTGCTTGTCTCCCCCAGCTTCTGGGGGCTGCAGGCGTCCCTTGGTTTGTGACTTTGTCACTCCAGGCTCTGGCTTCCCAGGGCCTCTTCTCCCTCTGCCTCTTTATGTGTATATTGTAAGGACTTTCGGATTTGCGGGCCCATGGGGATAATCCAGGATGATCACATCTCAAGATCCTTAACTTAATGACATCTGCAGAGATCCTTTTTCCAAATAAGGTCACAGTCACAAGTTCCCAGATGTGCAAGTATCTTTTGGGGCCCATTATTCAGCCACCACAAACCTTACACAGGAGGGCACGTGGCAGAATAAGAAGGAGGGGTCCCTGGTTACGGCACAGTCAGGGCCTTGACGTCCACACATGCAGCTCCCTCCCACACCGCTGCCCCGCTGCCCCAGGAGCCCGGGTTAAAACCAGGGCTTTAGTGGAGGTTTGGGAGCCTTCAGAGTCAAATCCTAGGACAGAAATGGGCCGGGCATAGCCAAGGTGACTTGACATCTCCATTACATCATCTAAAAAGTGAGGTATTGGGGTCGACCCCACAGTGTGTGGTCTCGATGAGCCCAGCTGTCCTCGAGTCATTCCTCTCCTCTCTCCTCACCCCATGGCACCCCACCCCGTGGAAACAGATGACTGGTGTGATGGGGATGCATCTAACTTCACGGTGGGCTGGTCAGGATCTCCAGACAAGAATGCTGCTTCTGGCTTCCAGCGGTAACTGAGAGCTTCTAGAATTGCAGGGATCGGTGTGTGTGGGGGGGCGTTCCCCTCTGGGAGCAGCAAGGGTGCTCCTCAAGCTTACTAGATTCGAAGGGCACATGACAGCCCACACTGCCACCCTGTTCCCTGCCTGCAGTGTGGGGCTGAGCCAGGCTCTGAGACCCACTGCACCCCAGCTGACTTCAGGGTTTCTCAGCCTCGGTGCTGGTGGCATTTTAGGCTGGGTCATTCTTTGCTGCGTGGGCCGTCCTATGCGTGGTAGGCTGTCAGCATTCCTGGCCTCAGCCCACTAGATACCAGCAGCACCCTCCCCCCGCTGTGATAACCAAGTATGTCTGCAGACATGGTCACATGTCCTGGTTAAAAACCACTTCTCCAGAGAAACTGTTCTCTCCTGAGCTCTAGCCTGTCAGGTGTCAGAACGGAGACAGTCATCCTCCTTGTAAGAATTTTTTTTTTTTAAATTAGGGGCTCAGATTGCTGCCTGCCCAGTGCTTCTGGTGGGAAGAGTCCCATCCGGTCCCTTCAGTCGGCCCCAGTGAAGTCACGCAGCCAGAACAGACTCTATTTTCTGGCTTTGCCCAGTTATCTCCTGTTCCCTCATCTCCAGGCAGAACCAGAAGTGATTTTCTATGAAAAGGAGGCTCACAGTGTTTGGTCCCATCGTTGTGATAGTTTCCTCAGTCTGCTCCCAGGTGGGCCGTGAGGACTGGACCCAGGGACCCGCCCAGGTGGGCATGGTGTGGTCCCAAGTCCTGCTATCCATTTGTCCATGTGTCCTGTTTCTTTTTAAAAAGTGGACGTTTCCTCAGCAGCTCCAGTCTTCCCTGTTCTCCAGGCTGTGAGTTGGACTCCTGTCTCTCAAATTTGCTGAGGGAAATTCAGCGTCTGCCCATATAATTTTCCAGAAAAGCCATCTTCTGGGACTGAGATGCAGGTCAAACAGCCAGTGTTGATTAAGCCTCAGAGTCTTGAGACCAGACCTCAAAGCAACTGGGGGTGGCCAGACGTGACGTGACTTTCAAGTGGACACCCCCTTGTCCTGCTTTCTGTGTTGAGTTCACTCACTTTGGGAACGGCCTTCACACCGGCGTGTGTGGAGCACTTGATGAGAAGGGTTCCCAGTCCTCTTGTGCCTGGAATCGGGGAGAGGCTTGGAAAATTCCTGGAAGACTACCCAGCTGCAAACTCTAGAACCTCACAGTTGGGGGCCATCTTATCTGCCTTCTTTACCACCCAGCAGGAAAACTCTCCCTCAGTCCTGACACCCAGTCCCTCAGCCTCTGCTCTTGCATACCCCCAGTGGTGAAGAGCTCACTACTACTAAGAAAGCTATTCCACCCATTCCCAATGTCCATGGTCACTGCTTTTGTCATAAGGAGGTCCCTGCTACAGGCAAGGAAGCCACCGCATAGAAGCTGGTGCATGACTCTCCCACCTTGAACTACAAACCTGTCCGACAGGAAGGAGCAGTACTTGGCATGAGACGGTGTCTGGCACCCTCTGGTGGCTGATGTGAGGAAACGCCTAAGCGTTCTTCCTTTTCCACTGATGGTGGACCAGACCCTAAGTCGAGGATGCGTAAAACTGAGGGCAAGAGGTCCCTCAACGCTGAGGAAGGGACAGAGTCCCCCATGGGCACATGTGTATGTACTTGAATGAGCTCTGTCTCCTTCATGCCACTCGGCTTCCCAGTGACAGGCAGGCTAAGGCTCAGAGCAGGGCCTTCAGCACCTTGCAGACACCAGTTGCTTTAGAATTTATTAGGGTTTCCGTGGCCTGCAGCTCTTCTGAAGCCGTTTCCTCCTGCCAGGTGGTGGGTTGGAGGAAGTGCAGGATTGGGGCCCACAGAGCCTGAGCTCCTCTCCAGCTGTGTGGCTGCAGGCTGATAACCTAATTTCTCTGTGCCTCAGTTTCTTCATTTGTAAACTGATGATGTAAAGGACCCACGTCTCCTGGGGGTTGTGAGGATTAAATTATAGGCGGTGTCCGAAGTCCCCAGTGCCTGAGAGGCACTTGGTGGAGTAGTTTGTTGCTGCAGTTACTGATGCCTCCATCCGTACGGCCCGAAAGAAGTGGTAGAGGGTTCTCAGTGTTGAGCAGCAAAGACTAAGTCGGGTCACCTCAGGTGATCACCTGAGTACTGTGGCGAATGAGAAATACCAAGAACTAGGAAGTGACCTGTGGGAGCTCCACCTGCTGGGCCTGGGCCTGACGCTGGGTCCTGCTGGTCTCCCTGAGGCCACTGAGAAGATTTCATTATGGTCCAAAGTCCTTCCAAGGTGCGTATTTCACCCCATCGTCACCACTACTAACAGTCCTGATTAGAACTCGACTCCTTTCCTCAGCTCTGAGTAAGATAGTCCCCTTGTCTGACTTTCTGTGGTTCTTGTACCACACCCAGGCTCACACCCCGTGTGAAAACCACTTGTCTTGTGCAACCATTCAGCAAACGTACTTCAGAACATGCTCCCTGCTGGGTTTGCATCCTTCTGGTCCTAATCCCCTATGCAGGGTGCCCCGTGGGGGTTCCTTCCTGGTGCCTGGGAGTCCTGGGGGCCCTGTTAACGTTCACTGACTCACCTGACTCGTCTCGTGCCACTTGGATGACACTCTGCTGTTTTTAAGTACCGTCTCGTTCATTGTCGCATGAGATCCCCACACTGGTCTTGGTCTCGGGACTTGCGTTGTTTCTAGGGGTCCCATAACAAAGTGGCTTAAACAACAGACATTTATTTCTCAATGTTCTGGAAGCTGGAAGTTCAAGATCAGGTTGTCAGCACATTGGTGTCCCCTGAGGCCTCTCTCCTTGGCTTGCAGATGGCTGCCTTCTCCCTGTGGCCTCACGTGCATTTTCTCTATGTGCCTGATGTACCCTCTTGGTGTCTCTTCCTCTTATAGGGACACCAGTCCTGTTGGTTTAGGGCCTCCCCCCCCCCCATGGTTTCATTTTAACTTAATCACCTTTTTAAAGGTCCTGTTTCCAAATACACCTTCTGAGGTCCTAGAGCATTGGGGCTTCAACAAATGTATTGGGGGTAGGGTGGGGATATGATGCAGCCTATAACAGGAGGTAAGCAGGGCAGGTCACTGACCTGTTTTACAGCTGGAACTCCCCAGGCTAAGATGCATGGAACTGCATTTTTGCCTTCAGGCAGACTGTAGAACTATAGAAATAGGCCCAAATTAGGTGCTGTGGCAGAAGCCAGAAGAGGAAGGAAGAAGAGAGAAAATCTAGGAAGACTCCACGGAGGAGGTGGCATTTCAGGCAGGTTTTGAATGGAGGGTAGAACTTTGGTGCGCTGCTCAGAGCCTGGAGCAGAGGGGAAAACTGGGTTGAGGACCCGCATGAGTTAGGCCTAGAAACCAGACAGCACCAGGGGCCATTCCAGGTGTGCCAGGCAGAGCTCTGTATTGAGTGCACAGTTACGGGGACACACAGGGATGCTTTGGCTGGCTTCACAAGAGGGCCGGCTTCTGCCCCCCGTGTTCAGTGACCTCACTTTGTCCGTGCTTAGTATGTCGCCCGACCACCTTTGAGGACTGATGTCAGGTAGGGTTCATGTCCTTCCCTTTTCCCGAGTGCCCAGATGCATTTGGGGTACCAACTGGTTCCTTGGTCAAGGTCAGCAAGGGCAGAGACCAGTGGTTCTCAGTCTGGCTGCACATAGAATCGCCTGAGAGCTTGGGGGAAATCCCAGTGGCCAGGCTGTGCCCCAGACCAGCTACATCAGATCTCAGGTGTGGGGGACATAGGTATTAATATAAGTGTTAAACGTTTCCCAGGTGATTCCAATGTGCAGCCAACTCTGAGGCCCAGCAATAGGGCTGATTTAAGAGTGGGCAGGCCTGATACTGTGGAAAGGGGTTCGTAAACTCTGGCACATACCATATATGGGGTTTAGCAACATTAGTGTTTTGTTTATGAACTTTTCAGTGGTGATAATTGTAATACATAAATATGTTGAGTGAATAATCACCTGTTCATCCTCTCACCCCTCCCACCCCCCCATAAGCAAGGTCAGTGACATCATGCTGTGAGGCTCTTGGCAGTGGGCACCAGATACATATGTATCCTAGGTTTTGCAGGCTTCCTGCTGTTTATAGATCATGTTTTATTCATGCACGTGTGATGCAGAACACTCTTTAGGGGAGAAATTTCAACCTGCATGTTTGAAGACAGACGAATACATTTGTATAAACTGAGGGCACGGGAGGCTGGTGGGAGTGAGAAAAGCAATGACCAGAGGTTTCATGGGCAGGTAGGAAGTGGAGGACACAAGCCAGGACTCTGAATTCTCTAGGCTCGTGCTGCCCCCTAGTGGGGAAGAGCCACAGCCAACCTGAGCCGCCTCTGCACTCTGCCCACTTACTGGCCTCCCTGTGTGTGAACAGGCCAGAATTACCCCCCACTGAACTCAGGTTCCTTCTGGTCGCAGTCCTCTCCTGCCTTGTTCTTCATGTGCCGTGTGGACCCACCAGCACCCACCCTTCACACCGGCTGCTTGGGTCGCATCGACACGTGTACTGATCGCCTCCAATAGGGAGCCAGCTTCTCAAGGGAAGGGCCACCTCTTTATTCCCGTCTTCATCTCCAGGAGCTAGAGGACTGTCAGTGCTTGGGAGATGTCTACCAAAGTGGAGCACAGTCCAGGAGGTAAAGGCTGTGGGTTTCAGTTTGAGCTCTTTTTCTGAAATGATCCAAAAGATCTGTGCGAAACTCTAGGCACCATATCCATCAGCTACTTAAGCTTGTGTCTAATACCATCTCGTTAAGTCCTGGGGAACAGCCTGGGTCCTGAGCTACTGTTAAAACAACGACAGATTACAACTACAAATTGAAATGAATAAATACCTAATCAGATGTTCTCAAAGTACGCTCTTATGTCAGCTTTGTTACTTGCTGAATTTAAGGCCCATAAAGATTTCTTCACATTTGAAAATAATCTGTGGCTTCAGTTTTTCTTGCTCTACAAGGGTACCTGAGTTTGCACAGTGAGCACTAGAAATCTTAGCCAACTATAAATTAAACAAATTACATAGCTCCAAGTAAACGAAAAAGCAAAATTCTCTCAAAAATGTTTATGGCAGAAAAATTGTTCAGTGGCAGGCGTGTCTGTGTTTTAGTGTGTTTGGTGTGATGCAGGTTTAGAGTCCTCTGAAAGTAGGTACACTTGGGGCCCACAGATACTTCAGAGTGACCTGCCGGATGCTATGGAATTCCTGTGTAGTACAGAGTGCTTCAGGAGAGTTCCCAGAAATTAGAAATACGAGCTCCCCCCCGCCAGGATTTTCAGACTGATTTCTGTAATGCCACGTGTATAACCAGGCATCTCATGGGATTGATGTGTAACAATCTTCTTGACCTTTGACTTGTGCTCACTGAATGACCTCTGTCTTCTTGAACCTGATCTTTGTTTCATCTCTTTTTCAGGAATCCTGTTCACAATGCTGGTGTTCGGACCAGCCTGTGGATTTATCCTGGGCTCTTTCTGTACCAAAATCTATGTGGATGCTGTCTTCATTGATACAAGTAAGGCATATCTCTCAGCTTCAGAATGCCATCCTCAAGCCTTTCCTCCTGGCCTTGTAAAGGCACCGTCCGCCTGTGGGCTCTGGGGCCTTCCTGCTCAGTGGCAGCCGTAATGCATGCACCCCTGTGGTATGGGGGGCTCACCTGAGATGAGAAGGAAGGGGCATGTGTTGTGGGTCCAGAGGACCTGGACTCGAGTCTGTGTTCTGCCAGTATCTGCTTGGAGGCTGAACAACTCCCTGTGGTTGACTTTACCCCTCACCTGTAAATGAAGGGGGGTGGTACTTGTATCTTCCCCACAGGGCTGTTGTAAGATCTGAATGAGAGGCTAGCTGTGGACGTGCCTGGCGTGTGCACATGCTCAGTGAATGCTGGCCCACGAACCTACCTGAGGACCCTAGTGTCTAAAGTGAAAGTTGGAACATGTGTTCTGGAAGTGCAAGTGTGCACTTGGGCTCAATGAGACCGAGTGTTTGGAAATCTTTCCTGTGAGACTCGGTTGTGGTGGTCTTCAGACGGAAGCAGTACCATGTCTCAGAATTTTTTCAAACAACACCTTTTGTTTTCTTAGCAGCAAGAGCACTGGTATTTCTCATATTGCTTCAGGCGCCCCAGTTCCTTTGCACACTTTGAAGAGTATGGCAGTCGGCCTGGGCTAGGTTTTACAGCACCAACAAAGAGTTCCCCAGTCTACATGGTTTTACACCACCAGTGTATTCTTCAGGCACATTGCATGTCCAGTGCAGGTTGGTGGTGCTGGGGAGGGTGATGCTTGGCCCACTGTGGTCACAGAAGTTTCATCTGACCTCAGCCTGCACCATCTCCAGAGCAGGAAACCAGATGGTGGCAGGTTGTCCACTCACTCTTGAAGCTTCTGCTCAGAAATGATGCATTGTTTCTAGTCACGTTTCAGTGGCCAGAGCAAGTCCCTTCATGTATTAATTCTCTACTGCTGTGTAAAAAATCACCCCAAATGCAGTGACCTAGAACAATAGGCAGTTATCTCACAGCTAGTTTCTGTGGGTCTGGGGTCCAAGAGCAGCTTCGCTGGTGGTTCTGGCTCAGGGTCCTGCAGGAAGCTGCAGTCAGGGTGCCGACCTGGTCTGCAGTCATCTCAAAGCTCACCCCGAGGAAGGTCCGCTTGCAGGCTCACTCCCATGGGTCTCTCCACAGGGCCACCTGCCCTGCAGCGAGGAACCCACGAGAGGCCGAGGGGAGAGCCCCTGAGACATGAGTCATGGTCTTCTTATAACCCAGTCTCAGAAGTGACATCTCATTGCTTCCGCTGCATCCTGCGTGAGACACAGGCCACTTGTTTCGGTCTGTTCTCAGGACAAGGGATTATCGTACAACGGTGTGAATACCAGGGGGTGGGGATCCTGGGAGATTATCCTAGTCACTGCTTGCCACAGGGGGTCCCAACTCTACCTCAGGCCCGAAGGAGAATGTTACTCCTGTGCAGTTAAGTGAGGACAGAAGCCAGGTTTCCTTTCCCCCTGAAAACAATGCGAGGGAAGTAATTCCAGCTCCTCTTCATTGCCAATCTGTCTTCAGGATCAATAAGAACTCCCAGTCCCCGCGTTCTCCACCATCCATCATCTCCCGACAGTGCTAAATTACTAATTCATCCCAAAGAAATAATGCGGCTTTAAATCCAATCAAGTCACTTTGTGATTCACTCCATTAATCCCACTGATATATTTACTTGTAGTTAATGATGTTACAAATTTCCAAGTGGGGGAAAAAAGGAGTACTCAAACGCAGGCTTATTTATTTACTCTTTTAAAGTGCTGCCCTGTTGGGAGGTGTTTGAACACTGCTGTTCAGCAGGAGTTGGTTGGCCCTTTGCGGCCTGTTCAGGGCGGTGAAAGGTCAGAGAAACAACACATGAAGCGAGTCAGCTGCCATCTGAACTTCTGTGGATGAAAAAAGCTGGCTTCCGCCGCTTCCCTGTAGGCCACACAAGACAGGAACAGCAGACGGGGTCGGGTAGGGCCCAGTGTGATGGGGAAGCCCCCTGGAAGGGAAGCCACGGGGCCCGGCAGCGTGTCTGCCCTCGGCATGTGCGCAGTGGCCCTCGGGGATCAAGGCCTTTGGGTAAACAGAACCTGAACCCAAAAGAACCCCAGACGTCGTTCTTTTCCAACATTATGCAAATGAGGAACCTGAGGCTGAGAGAGGGACAGGGATGTCCCTGACCCAAGGGGTACATTTATATAAACAGATGTCCTGAGTCAGCGTGAGGGTGTTTCCACTTGAAGTCCCCCCAGCGAGCTCCCTCCTGGAGTGACCAAGGTGTGGACAAATGGCGGCAGTGGGCTCAGCTTGTCTGCTCACCATCCCCTCAGCATGCCATGCCTTTGCCCGGGCTGTCCTCACTCCACTCCACCCGTTACCTTTCATCCTTTGAGGCCCAGTGCTAAGCTGCCTCCTCTGTGGGTCTCGGCCCCTTGGCAGTTCAGAGCCCCCATGAGTAAGGCAGGTGGGCGCATTCTGTCCCATCTCGCTGACAGCGGCCTCCCCTGAACAAGCTAGTAGTGGACTCCAGCCTGAGTGTCCTTGTGAGTCACCCACTTGTGTTTGTCTGCGTCCCCTAAGGCCACAGCGTGCTGGTGCTGCTTCTCACCAGCAGAGGGCAGAAGAATACAACTTACTCTATTAGGGAGCCGGCTGCAGAATTCTGGAGACCCCAGCAATTTTTATTTTTCTAGTCCTGTGACTGAAATTTGTTCTGTCTGTGAGCGGACTGGGGCTGTGTTTTAAGGAGAGGGTACTCAAGTTTTTAGGGATGACCCTCAACTGCCTTTTCCTCTTCAATTAAGACAGAGCCCCTCGTTAGGGCTGATCAGTCTGTGGGAGCGTGTCCTGAAGCATGACTACAAGCACTTGTAGTCATATGCACAAGCACTTGTTTCTGAAATTTCATCTGGGAGCCAGGCAGGGGACCTGGAAAGGCAATTGAGGAGGGCAGGCCAGGCAGGTCCCTGGAGGACCCCCGTTAAGGGGCAGGTGAAGGAGAGAATGTGCCTTTTCTGATGCAGCCTGGCAGTGGCTGAGGACGCAGGGTTGAAAGGGAGAGACCCGTGAGGAAGTCTGGGCGTGAGGTCTGTGAATAGGTGAAGTGGGGTTCAGGGGAGACAGTGGGCTGTAGGACGGCCTGCAGTGGGGCGGAGAGGCCCCAGGGACAGCCGAGAGGCAGGGATTCTGCCACCGTCCCTCTCATCTACGTTGGATCTCGGCGTGGCGCCCTTTGCCCTCCTTCTTCAGGAGAATAGAAGCCTCCTCTGACAGTGGGGAAGGAACGACTTGTCCTTCAGAAGTTCCCATGTGGAAGAGCTTGGTAAAGGGGGGCCAGTCGAGAACAGAACCTAGAAAAAAGGACTTGATGGCAGAGTGCGCCCCAGATCGAACCGACCTTAACACTGGGCTGATCAGAGCAGGTGGATGGCAACAGCCCGAAGGGACCACTTCCTGAAGCTGCACCTAGACCGCCTCGTTGGAACTCAGAAACTCCCACTGGAGCTCTTATCCCACTTACCAGGCGAGGCGTCCTCGGCAGCGAAGAGCTCTGAGTGCTGGCGTGGACTCAGACCTCCACCTGAATCCCAGCTACACCCCTTACACGCTGTGCGATCTCGGGGACACGGCTCTGTGCATGGATGATGCGCGTTCATCATGCAAAACACTCGGCTCGGGCCTGGCGTGTTGTAAACATGCAGTTAAGTTACGTGCGATGAAGAGCTGAAGAGGTTAACTCATTTCTGCAACTAGTAGGATTCAGACCCCAGACCTGTCTGGCCCCAAACTGAGCAGCTGGCTTCCTCAGAGCCTTTCCAGCAGTTTAGCCAGGAGACTGCCCTTTCCTCGGACAAAGGCCTTGCTTAAGTGACCTAAGCTCACCAGCCCATCCATGCAGACCTGTCCTAAGGTGTGTGCCAGCCAGACTTCCAACAACTATGGGGCGTGTGCAGCCATCTGTTAGCTTCACAGAAAAGGCTGACAAGTGGAGAGCCCCTGTGTAGCCACTCTGGGGCTGGCCGCTGTCCCCAACTCCCTCCCTATTGGACTGATCAGCCCGCTGGCTGGGACGCTGCCCTCCACCCTCAGCCCCTGCCTGTCTCCACTTCCTAATTAGGGGTCTATAACTTAATGATACTCTTGGAATTCTTGGGTCAGCAAAAGTTTCACAAACTGGGTTAGACAAATAGGTAAATGGACTGGAAAAAAAAAACTAGAAAGTACCCAGAGAGCCATAGTGTGGCTTACTCATCAGTATGGTCCAGGAATAAGAAGTTAATGTCCCCAATTTGCTGTGATCTGCCCTTCTCACAATCTCGGGTATCCTCATGGGTTGGTCGATTGGTTGGTTTCAAGCTGATTCAACCCTATTTCCAGTGATTTTTCTTCCGGACTCATAAGAGTAATTGTGTTCAGAAGCGGGAGGAAATCTCATTCCCGTAGGTTTACCTGACCTTCAACAGAGGGAGCACACAGCAGCCAAAAGTTTGCTCAGCTTACCCAACAAAACCACAAAAGCCCTCTGAATGTCAGAGTCCAGGCCATGGAAGGTTAGAAAAATGGACGGTGTGAAGCTGGAATCCTTCTAAGCCTACAGGTGCCCACACAAAGGCAGCCCCACACTGCACCGGCCTCGTGACAGGCGGACATTTCCGTCGTGGCGACGCAGTGTGGAGCTGCCCTCCCCCCACTTTGGTCCCTGTTCCAGCATCTTCCCTCTGCCCTGAGGGTGCCATGCCCTGGATACTGTCCCCACCCCATTCTTTCTAACGTCTCTCTCCATCGGTGGCTCTGGTTCCATTGGCACTTTGATACATCTAAGTAAATGAGACAGACTGGTGCTTTTCAGTTTTGTTCTGAGCATCTGCCTGCCGCCAAGAGGTTGAAAGCAACTCTTTAAGATCGGGATGCTAACTAGAACCAGATTGAGAGAGAAGAAAAAGGTTTCCATGCCTTGCCCTAGACTGCACCTCCAACAGTACTTTTGCTCTTCCAAGCCTGCCCAAGACCACTGTTCTTTAAAGAGTATGGTTTTCATTGGCTAAGCCTTTTGTATTAGTCAGGGTAGGCTAGGTTCTGCTGTGGTAACAAACACCCTCAACAGCCCGGCGACTCAGAATACGAAAGGTTTATTTCTTGCTGTGCGGTATATCCAACGCAGGTCCGCAGGGACACCTTGTCCACTTTAGCCTTTCAGCCACTGCCTTAGTTAGCAGGATTCCGCGTGCTTGTGTGATCAGGCAGAGGGGCAGGGTATGGCAGTGACGCACCAGCTGACATGCACTCACCTCTTCACGGGAGGAACGTGACACATTTGGGAAAAACTATGGCACATGGCCACACCTAGGACATGTAATACTCCTTGTTTTCAGAAGAGGAGCCCCAAATGCAGATCTCGATAGCGTCTATCACACCGTTGTCTGGTAGCCGACACAGACGGCTCCGCCTCAACACCAGGAATGCCAGAACAGTTACCTGCTGAGCAGGCGGAGAGAGAGTTTCACGGTACCAGCCAAAATGCCTCCTAAAAAGACCATTCATTATGGAGACAGGGAGAGGAAGGACAGGTAGTAGAATAGACACTTCTCAGACCAGGTTCAGGCATCAGTTGTCTTCTTGGGAAACACCAGGGTCAGCGCCCCACTCCCCAAGCACATCCCGTCCTGCAGGCGGCATGCACCCACACCGCCTGGTGTCTTCTCGGTGTCTGTTTTCTCTCCCTGCCGCAGTGCTCTGGGTATTTGGAGCGGAGGAAAAAAGTCAGTACCGCCCAAAATACTCAGCTGTGAGTTTCCTGTGTCTACTAAGTCCTGCCCTCTCTGCACCTTCCTGCGGGCCCCTCTCTCCTTGCCTGAGTTGGCACACATACCTTAGTCTGTCACAGATCACATGTTCTTCCCGTGCTGCAAATCGTGAGCAAGTGTTGCCTTTCCACGCATACGCACAGACCCGCGGGGAGCGAGTTGACACGTTCATACAAACATCCGCCTCCCCCAGCGCAGGCCCTCTGCCCGGGGTGTTTTCTCACACACAGCAGAGTCACTAACTTCCCAACAAAAACACTACTCTCTACGTGCTACTAATTTTATTCCCTCAAACCTCTGCCAGCGTTTCCCTCTCTACCGGCCCGCATCTGCTCTAGCTTTCAGTTGGCCCTCCCTGGAGCCCACAGATAGTGGAGGGGGTGCTGTAGCTCCCTGTCACGGCCCTCTGTTTTCATTCATTGCCGGCCACAGGTGAAGACACAGTGAGAGGCTGGTGGAAACCTCCCTGCTCAGTTGTGGGGGGCAGTCTCACTTCCTTTCCTCCTCTCTTGTGCGCGTGAAGATGCTTTCAAGGTTGCTTTGTGTTTTCCCGTGCTATCTTCTTTTCCAAAAATCTATATCTTAAGATTCTCATTCCTATAAATAGACACCTAAAAGTAAACACAGTAGGATCTACCATATACGAAGAGCCTACTATGTGTAGGTGATTCTTGCTCATTACCTCTCATGCCTGCAAGCATTCTGTTTTGCACCAGACGAGACTGAGGCTCAGGAGGGATAAGGAGCTTACTTAGTGTCACATGCTAGTGAGTGGCAGAGCTGGGATTCAACACCGAGCCCGCCACAGCTACACTCTCTGCTCTCCAGTGTGCAGCTGCACCGGAGCAAGGAGTCCCCTGGTTGGTGCTGCTGGGTTGATGTCAAGGTCTCCAGAACAGGGACCACCAATGTTCCAAAGGCCACCTTGCCATCTGCCAAAGAGCCGATGGTCTAGGCTCACTGCACAAAGCCCAGAAATTAAGCATCCACCTAGAGCCCTCCAGGGAGCCCCAGACAACGTCCAGGCCGTCGGGAGGGGTCACCAGTGCAGCAGGGTGGTGCCCTGGGTGTCTGAATGCCTCTGTTCCACCTCCAACTCTGAACTTGGGCCAGGCCCCCATCCTTTCTAAGCCCCGCTTTCTCCGGCTACATAAGACGGGAATAACAGAGGATGATTGTAGGGTTGTGGGAAGGGTTGGCACGAAGTTAAGATGGTGCTCTGCCCGAGACCCGATGCACAGGAAGCCCTTGGCAAATGGTGGCTGGCATTTTTGTTGGTGTTTGCTAAAGGGTCTTTAGAGAGAGCCTTGTACAAATGCTGGTCATCTGGTGTCTGTGGTCATTTTCATTCCCAGGTCTGTCCGTCCATCTGGTCTAAACCTGCAGCCCTGCTAGCTCTTAGGTCATCTGCCATAGCCCAGGTCTCCAAGAATTTCCTTCCGGGCTCTAGGGACATGGGATTATCATCGAAGAGGCATTTCTAAGCAGCTCATCTGGGAGTGCCGCCATGAAAGGGGCGGGGTGGGGGGACCTCTACAAGAAGTAAGCTGTAGTTTATGTCTTCATGACTTCAGCTGGCAAATCAAAGCAATAACAGTGCGAGACAGCCAGACCACAGGCATGCTGCCTTTCAGCATGCAAGGTGGCTGCAAAGCTTTCCAATGGAGGACTGGCCCCAAACCACAGCCGCCCTCGAGGTTTGAATTAACCTCTCCACTAGCAGATGGGAAACAGGACCCCGGCCATAAACACTGCGTGCTCATCGATCAAGTGTTCAGGTTCCTTCGTGCCAGGTGCTCTTCTGAGCACATTAGGTCTGGGCATCCGACCGTCCCCCAAACTCAATATGGGAGGTGCTGCTGTCAGCCTCCCTGCTGTGCAGGTGAGTTGGCCTGCTTAGACACAGAGAGTTTAGGGAAATCACTGGCCTGGGGCTGCACAGCAAGAAGGGGTAGGATTTCAGCCCCCGCCCCCCCATCTTGGCTTTTGACTTCTGTGCCACGCCTTATGACCCTTGACCGCGATTTAAGACAGGGAGTGGGGTGTTGAGCAGATCAGGTTAGCTGCTTTTTTTTGGGGGGGGGGGGTGCATTGGAGTATACCTTGTAAAAATTATATCCTTGAAAAGTAAATGTTTGTTTCCTTGTGTTTTTGTTAGTTACCTTGGCAGCTCTACCAAGCCAGCGAGTTCCAGCGTAAGCTTAGATGGGGTCTGGCCTCTCAGATGGCACAAGCACAGGGTAGACCAGGAAGTTGAGGAGCAAAAGCGGTCAGCCTTCGCCATTGGGAGGAACAGAAGCGCCGATGTGAAGCAACAGGCCTCTGTTCCCCCGGCGTCCAGTTCCCCCCACCCCAGGCCCTTTCCAGAGCTCTTGGCCCGTCCGTACGACTGACTCAAAACCTCGGCCAAGCCCAGGCCCCACCACATCCCCTTGTGCTGACTGTGCCCTTTCTGGTTGCAGGTAACCTGGACATCACTCCGGACGACCCCCGCTGGATTGGAGCCTGGTGGGGCGGCTTTCTGCTCTGCGGTGCCTTACTCTTCTTCTCTTCCCTCCTGATGTTCGGGTTTCCACAGTCTCTGCCCCCTCACTCAGACCCTGCCCTGGAGAGCGAGCAGGCCATGCTCCCCGAGAGGGAGTACGAGAGACCCAAGCCCAGCAACGGGGTCCTGCGGCACCCCCTGGAGCCAGACAGCAGCGCCTCCTGCTGCCAGCAGCTGAGAGGTAAGGCGCCTTGGCCACAGCGGCCAGAGTGACTGGGGATCAAGGGCGGTGGGGGACAGGGTGGCAGGCAGTCAGGCCTGGCTGCTGGGGACTTGCGGCAGAATCGTATTTGTTTTGCATGACTTGCTTCTCCAGTCCTGTGTATAACTTATTTCTAAGAAGCCAATGACCTGACTTGTAAAGTAGCTGTCAGTCAGTGAAGAGCAGCAGGCTAATGTCCCCTGCAGAGGACCCTGTGGCTAACGTAGCAACTGATGTATCATAAATATAAATGTTTGCAGAGGAAGAAAGTGTGAGAGGGCAGGAGGCGGCTAGACATTTCATGGAACACTCTTGAACTCTTTCACGCTGCTTGGAAGTGCATCGAAGCATTAAAGGACTTTGAAGTCGGCACCCTTTGCCTGATGCGGGCGTTCTTTAAAAGCCACAGCCAGAGTGCGTTCCTGTTGGTTCACTCTGTCCTTGCATCCCCTCCATGAAAGAAAGATTAACTGCATCTGAATAACAGAGTCACACTGTAGAGTGCAACACAGTGCTCACAATCACTTGTAAAAGGAAAAATGCATCTTTTCTGACAAAACTGGGAAATACAGGGATGCAGAATGGGAATGAGAGGGCCCCCATACTCCTCCCACCTCCAGTTGACCCCACAGTAGGTACATTTGGTCTCTTAAAGGCGAGGAAAAGGACAATGTAGCCTCGAAAGCTGTGTCACGTCTATCACGCCCCCCACTGTGAGGTGTGTGCAGTTCTCCTTAATTCACAGCACCCCTGAACTTGGGTTCCCTGAAGAACCTGCTGGGTTTTAGAAATGAGCAGCCTCCAGCAGCTGCAGGTGCCGCCCTGCCGTGCTGGTTGGAGAAAGGCGGTGGAAGTCTGCCATGGGGCTCCCGTGTAATGAGCTGCACCCTCCGTGCAGACGCCTAAGTGCCGTGGCCAGGACCACAGGCTGCCTGGTGCCCAGACCCCCATTCTGCTCTTGCCCAGCCCTGCGATCATTACTTCTCCCTGCTCCGTTTCCACGAGTGTAAAATGTAACACCCCCCTCAGCGGCACTGTAGTCAAGAGAATCAAAGCAGTGCCTGCAGATGGCTGTTAATTGGACCCATTAGGCTGCGAGGAATCTAAAGAACTTGTGTTAATTCCCGAAAGAGACTAATTTAATAACCTAATGTCATGTCTGACCTCGTGTTGCATGATGGTTTCTACCAAACTTTCCATTTGGAATTGTGCATAAAAGATCTTAGAATTCATCTCCCTGAGTTCCAGGAGACATTGGTAGATGAGAAGGCTGCTCGCTTTGTGTCTCTGAGATTGCCTTGGTCTGGACGCCCAGGAGAATGTGTTTAATGAGAGAGCCCCGCCACAGAAAAAAACAGGGCCACCTCAGTAGCCTCCGGTGACCAGAGGGGGGTGCCTGCTATCCCCAAGTGGCACAGCAGCCCACCGGAATAAGTGGGGCTGGCATGAGAGTGGAGCCTGTGGGGGACACCCCTGCCCTGGGAGGGATGGGGGTAGCCCTCTTTCTGGGGTTTTCCTCATCCCAGGACCATGGTCCTGCCTACCTCTGGCAGTGATTGATAGAGCCGTACAAGTCATCCCTCATCATTCATCTCCAGGTACACAAAGGTGAAAAAGATACAGTGCTGCCATGGAGGAGCTTTCCATGCAGCGCAGGGACAGACCAGCCCGACAGTGAAGCCAGACCAGGGCAGTGAGCACTGCCGTGCCTGGCAGCCCGGAGGTTGTAGAAATACGGGGACAGGTGGGGAAGACCCCACCTCCTGGGTCAGAGACGGAGCTCAGCTGAGTCTTGAGGGGCTGTCATGGCTTCGGGATTCTCGCATTATGATTCAGTTGCTCTTTAACGCGTTTGTTCAGTTCAGTCAGTAGTTCCTGAGACCCTACCGGCTGTTAGGGACACGGCATTGACCGGGGCAGCTGGTGTTCTGCAGCTTGTATTGGAGCAGGGGGCGCGCGGCAGTCAGAGTCCAAGTCGTGGTGAGGCGAGTGTTGGACGTGCGGTGGCTGAGCTACAGGTACACAGTTGGGTGGATTTGTCCGAGACTCACTGGACCATAGGTGACCACAGGTTGTGACCTATGTACACGTGGGCTTCAGTTCTGATAATGAGCGACTTTTAATTTAGAATTAGCAATTCCCCAAGACGCTGGGTCTCTGAATGGATGTAAAGGATGTCCCGGCGGGAAAGGCAGGCAGTGTCTCTCAAAGAATTCCTAGGAGCCAGAACATGGTGAAGTGGGCTGTTATGCTAATAAACACGTTTTACACTTACTGGCTCACGGAGAGGGTCCATGGTGCTTTATATGTTTCATTTTTCCACCAGAGACAAGTGTTCTTGCCACGTGGACACTTCTGCCAAAAGCACCACGCATTGCTCCCTGGGGCTCCCAAACACCTCATCTGCTTGCAGCCCGGAACGCCGGTGGTGTCCATGCAGTGAGCTGCACCTTCTGGGTACAGATAAGCTGAGCATCCTTTCACGGCAGGGGAATTAACAGTGCTCTAAAAATCTATATGTTGCGATTTCTCATTTGATTCACTTGAGCTTGCAAAAGGATTTCTTCTTCGACCATTAATCTGTGTCCCCTCCACGCTCTGCAGAGAGCAGAGGCTCCTGAAAGAACTGGCATTGCACCCAGAGCCAGCCCTCCATCCCCTTCCCCGCTGGGACCGAGAAGGTCACCATGGGTTCAAGTCGAGCTCAGCCACTTCCTAATCATGCAGCCTTGGCCACATTGCTTAACTCCTTTTGACTTTAACGTGGTGTGTAGTTTCATCTTTACAGCAGCTGAATAAGGTCAATATTACTACTTTTTCCTGTTAGGACATGAGGAAGCCAAGCTCTAGTGAATAGGAGTTGGGGCCTGTGCTTTGCTTTCCAGGATACTGTCCCCCAAAAGCAGACTTTGAGAGTCTGTTCCCGACAGAGTCAGTCATCAGTTGGGTTTGCAGCTCTAATGAGATAAATCTTGTGCTAGAACTGTGTGGGCAGGTTGTTACTCCTGACTTCTTGCATAACCCAGAAGTGCTCCTCTTGTTGTGACTGTCCTGTAACTATTTTTGCAAAGCAGGCAGCAGGCAAATGCTTGGATTAGTGAAATTCCAGTCTCCCATCCAGGTGGAATTCTGCAAATTCAAGACACATTTTTGCAATCTCAACTGTACCAACAAACCACTCCTCTTTTACACCCCAGCTGCAAAGCCCCTCCTCCTTGATCTTGTTCTTCAGACGCCCCAGAGGGTTTGCTGGTCATGTTCCAGGACCCATCTTGCCCCCTTGCACCCCTCCTCTTGTGTCTGGCACTGTGTCTGCTCCTCCCCTTCCCTACACTGTGGGCTGTGTAGGTGAGCTGGGGGGGGGGGGGGGCGGGCGGGGACTGGACCTGGTGAGGCCTCCTGTGTCCAGAAGCTCAGAGTTTGCAGAATGGCCTGTGGAAGGCCAGACCCAGAGGGAGGAAGGAGTTGAGGGGACTGTAATAGACAAACGCACAGTGTTATCACCAGCTGGTGTGTTAAATCTCACATCCACAGTTTTGTGTTTCATTGGAATCGCCTCCTGAGTCACTTGCCCTGAAGGGGCCTCAATGGTGGGGATCTGGGCCCCCTTCTGCAGTCGCACATCTGGCGCTTTCCCCATCGTGTTCTGGAACACATCAGGCACTGTCCTCTTTGCTGCTGTTTCTGCCTGGCGCATCCTCCTCCCTCAGTCCTTCTGAGCTGGACTCAGTCCCCGATCTCCCAGGAACACCCCTACTGCCCCTCTGTGCACGTGACCCGTCTGCCGCACGGCCCCTGGAAAGCACTTGCTAGCCCACGGTGGGGTAGCCTCTCTGCTTGTCTGCATCTGCCCAAAACTTGAGGCTTTTCCAAGTACAAAGCTCTTACCATCTTTGTTTCCACTGCATAGCACACTGCCTGGCACGTAGGCGATACTGGCGGAATGAATGAATGTGTGAACAAATGAACCCTTCCTTGCCAGCATGCATGTGCGTGTGCATGCCCAGTCTCTCTCTGTCCCTCCCTCCCTCCCTCCCTCCCTCTCTCTCTCTCTCTCTCTCTCTCTCTCTCTCTCTCTCACTCACACACACACACACACACACACACACACACACATAACATTTGCTTTCCATGAGCTTTTCTGTTTAATTCTCCTTGACCCTATGAGGTAACGGCACTCTTTTTACAGACAAGGAAATTGAGAGTTAGAGATGATAGGAAAGCCTGTGAATCCTGGCTGGGGTGCCAGTGCCCATCCTCTTAGCTACAGCGTTACACTGCGTCTTCGGGTAATAAGCCGACCCTTTCTTGAAGAAGTGGCATCAGCAGGTTCCAAGTGACTCTTCAACAGCGTGTACGAGCACTCCTCGGACTGCTGGCTCGATGGCACAGGCACCCTAAGACAATGGGCCTTTGAGACGGGGTGCACCCTAAACGTGAGGCAAGAGCCGAGCCCCTGCAAGCACCGTGGGCACGACCTGACCCTCTGATGGGCTTTCCAGCTGGAGGAGTGTAACCGAAGCAGAGGTTTAGAATCTGAAGGCAGAGCCCTACCTTTGATCACTGAAAGAGCCGAGCAATCAAAATCTGAGCACTCTTGTCTGTGCTTCTCACTCTGACTGCCAAGTGGCCTCGTCCTGTCCCAGAAAAGAGAGCCGCACTGGCCGACAGCAGGGTACAGCTGGGCTGGCAGGGACGCGCGGCACTGCAGGCTCAGAGTCATAAAAAGCAGCCCCCACGTGTGGAGCGTGGTTTATGACTTCCGAAGTGCTTGCACGGACCTCCCACGCGTCCTGTTGGTGAGGCGGATGCGATTGACCTCTGTGCCAGCCATCGGGACAGCTGGGACCAGACCCAGGTCTCCAGACTCAGAGCCCTTTCCAGTGCTTTGCACAAGGATTCACTCCACTGTTAAGGAACCCACCGAGAAGGAAGAGGGGTGTCGGCCTGGGGCTGATGGAACGAAAGCCCTTTCATGTCGTTGACGTGCCACACCCAACTCAAGGGGACCTTTGCTTTTAGGGGAGATGAAGTCTGCCCCATGCGATGCCTTCGCCACCCTCTAATGTATCCATTACCATCTTCCCTCACCTGGTTCTGCTGATTTTTTCACCTCAGTCGCTCTCTCCAACCTACTCCTGGTGTCTCTTGCCCTCCAGTCTGCCCAGCCTCTCTGCTCACGACGATGGTTTCAGGGCCCCTCGGATCATGCTGTGTTCTGCATAAGGGACAGAGGCAGAGCCTGCCACTTGGCCGCCCCGCCTGGTGATACTCTGCCCTTGCAGCCTCTTGTCACACCACTGCCGTCCCAGGCCCCCACAGCAGCCTCCCCTCACCGGCCCCTTTGTCCTCAAGGCGCTCTGCCCCCCAGGGCTTTGCACTTGCTCTTCCCTCCAGTGGGATCCTGAGCCCATCTTCTCCCCAAGGACATTTTCCTGCCCTCCTGACAGCACCCCCTCTAGGGCGTGTCGCTGTCTGTGTCATGGTCGTGGTTATTCACTTAGTCCGTCATTCCCCAAGGGGAGGGTCTGTGTCGGGGTTTGCCCATGCCCTTGTGTATAGGACGCAGTGAGTGTTTGATGAACGGAGGGGTCCACGCTCCCTCTGTTGGACAAGTACGGCTGAGCCCGGCGCCATTTGCTGCGTTCCTTAAAGCTGCCCCCCAGCTCCTCCCGGAGTTCTGACCTGTGTTTGGCCCGTCCAGGTCTTAGTACCACAGCTGGCCCATGGGGACCCACCTGTGTGGGGAGGGTCTGCTCCCGGTGCCCCAGCTACTGAGTCACAGAGGGCCTGCCGGCCCAGTAGTTCAGGGCGACCTGCACTGGTGACTTCAGGCTACGTGTCTTTACCTGTCCATCTTCCTAGCAGGTGCTTTGCTCCTTAGCCAGGGTGCACACTCACCCCTCTTGCGGGGGCCCCCGCCAGCCGTGGCCTGGCCATGGGACCCAGCTCATGCCTCTGGCCTCAGTGTCTCTGCCGCCTCCCTCCTGTGCCACTCAGAGTCTGTTTCTGTGACATTTTTCTGAATTACGGGGCTGTGCCTCCAGCATAGTGTTTTGAGAGGAGCCTGGTGTTCGCAGAGCCTGCACTCTGCAGGCTGAGTGGCTGGGTGTGCTTTGTCCCGCAGTTTGTCCTGGGAGCCGTGCTCGCCCATCTGTGGACTGCCCATTGCAGCTCTGTCTTGATCCCATGGCCAAGGAAACTGCCTGCCTCCTCGGCCCTGGGAGTCCGGGCCAGGCCTCCCGTGGTTCGCGTGCCGCCGGTCGCAGGAGTCCTGTCTGTCGGCCCCCAGGGGCCATCTGGTCAGTGGCTGTGTCCTGTTGTACCATCCTGTGCGGCGGCTCTTTGTTCACTCAGACCACGACCTTCTCTGTACGGCAGGCCCTCTGATGTCACTGTGTGAGTGTGGGTGAGACGCTGTGGGAATTTAACTCTTCGCTGCATCAGTTAGCCTCTGGGAAAGTTGGATTTGTTATGCGTCTTTTTGCTTAAAGTTGCCAGACTTACTGAAGTTTTAGTTAAGTGAAGACTTCTTATTCAAGGGATGCACTACGTTCCACCTGTTACCTCACCAAAGGCGGGCAGACGGAAGCCTGGAGGCTAGCTACTTCTCCCAGCGGTGACAATGAGAGGGCACCACGAAGCTCCCCAGGGTCTTCGACAGCCAGGTGCAGGTGCGGGGACAAGCTCATCTCTAGCACACAGGTCAGAGGGGCGCCGAGGCCGCTGGTTTGGGCCCAGTGCGCGGCAGGCAGGCACTTGCAGAAGGTGTCTGGCCCCGCAGGCCTCCCCTGCTGCCTGGACTTCCCGCACAGCTGCCCGAGGGAGTGGCTGGGGCGCCCCTGCAGCCCGTGGTGGAAATGAGCACGTTAGGTAATGGTTCCCACTTCCAGCGCAGCCCACGGGCCTGTGGACTGTCGCTAATGGTGTGCTCACAAACTGGTCTGCTTTCACGGTTCGTGTTTCTGAAGAGACTGTGACAGTTACTTTCAAGACTTGGCGGCGGTTCATTCATTCATTTCAGATTCTTTAATCCACTTTGCATTTGTTAAGCACCTTCCCGCACCTGGCTCCGTGCCCACGTCTTTGGATGGAGCCGCTCCCTGCCCGTTCTCAGGTGCCTCCTTGAGTCGGTGGCGAGTCAGGACACAGGTGGGGGTGGGCGTGGTGGTGACAGCCTGCAGCGGCACGTGGGAGCCAGCATGGTGGCTGCTGGGCGTTCTGCTGTGCCATCCGACTTCACTTTTCCTGGGATGCACCCTGCCTTGACTTCACTCTCGTGCCTGTTACGTGGCTCTCCACATCCTCATTGCTCCTTCCTCCCTCTTCCATTTGTCCTTGAGGGTGATGGTTTATCTCATCCAACCTAGGTCCCTGTACCGCTCTGTTCTCTGCTGCTCATTCGTCCCACATGGGAAGTGCCTCATGGTGACTCACCTTTCAGAACAACGTCCCCACGCAGAAGCCTAAAGGTTTAGGGGTGGGCTCTGAGTGCAGGCCATGCTCCTTCGCCTCCCAGTTTTGCACTGTGGGGCAGGCATGTGTGGAGCTTCCCAAGGGAGCCTTGGTTTCCTCGTGTCTGAGGTGCCGACAGACAGTAAGGGCGCCCCGGGTGCAGTTGTTGTGAGTCACACGGAAACACTGCTCGTGGAGCCCACCCCCCCCCCCCCCCCCCCGAAGCCGCCCCGCCTAGCAGCCTAGCAGCGGCGCCAAGCAGTCGCACGTGCTGGCAGTACCTGCCCCTTCTGGGAGGGTTAGCCATGGTGTATTGACAGGAATGTTTGTTAAAAACCAGAAGTCAAGGCCGATTTCAGTAGGGATACTAAAGGCAGATGGATCTGGAGTCTAACTGAGCCTCACAGTACGGACTTCCCAAGGCACCATCAGGTCCCACAAAGGCAGAGGACCAGGGCTGGTGCCTCCTGGCCCCTGGCCTGCTGTGAGGGGATCCCCTTGGAAAGCCCTGGGCTCCAGCCATGGCTCCCAGGTGCTCTGCTCACCACCACCCCCCGCCGCATCTCTTCCCTGCTCTGCTTACTCCCCACATCTGCTCTTTCACAGGCTTTCCAACAGCAGCCCAATGTCCACTGGGCTCCAGGGCTGTCCCTAAGGCAGCCGGGGTCACTTCCATTATGTTAATTGTCATTGTTCCTATCGAGCACTCTCTCACCTGCACGCAGGGGCGTGGGGCCACGTGGTTCGCGTGCACAGGTCTCGTTTCTTTTCCGAGGCGATCACAGCACAGGGCGGTGTGCTCTGGCCGCAG
This sequence comes from Desmodus rotundus, assembly GCF_022682495.2. Classification (NCBI taxonomy): domain Eukaryota; kingdom Metazoa; phylum Chordata; class Mammalia; order Chiroptera; family Phyllostomidae; genus Desmodus; species Desmodus rotundus. The sequence continues at coordinate 32,314,968 of NC_071396.1, read as the reverse complement.
GCCTGCTCGGTCTTGAAGCCAGAATTCGAGTCCCAGTGCCCCGGCTCCACAGACCAGGTTTTCAGCCTTTATTTCATACAGTCTCGCTTAGGGAAACCTCTTATGTGCCAGCCCCTCCTCTTTTGACTCTGCGGTCTTTCTTTTTTTTTACTTTTCTTTCTGTCCCTCCCTTTTCTACCTCTTCTTCAAAAAGCGTGGACTGAGCCCAAGTCAGGCCAGATCTGGTCATTTTCCCCAACCGCAGAAGGGATGTGTCGTTAGGATTATTTCTGAGATTTGAGCTGCATCCTTGGTTACTGGGGAGTGGCTTAGTGTTCACCCCAAGAGCAGCGTCTCACAGAGCCCGGACCTGTTGTGGCAGCGGGTGTCAGGGCTGGATTTCTGCTGTGCTCCCCAACCACGGGGCCATGCTCTGCCTCTCCTGCCTCATCTGTGCGTGGAGGAGTTTAATTGTGCTGAAATCACAGGGTCCTTGTGAGGCCACTTGGCTGTGTGAGCAGGGAGAGCGGCACTGGGCAGCACCCCGCCCCGTCAGTGCTAGCCCTTGGCCCATCCCAGGCCCTCCTTCTCCCTCCCGGGACCCTCGGATTCCAGCACGTCTCAGTCCTGTGGGAACGTGTGCTCAAGACTAGCGGTGGGAAGCTGTTTTCCCAGAGATCTCTCTTCGGCCACTGTTCCCAGCCTTGTCCCCTTCTGGTGACGTCACCATGCTCCCAAGGAGAAGCGACAAGTTTCCCCAGCTGGTGACCTGCATGGTGCCAGCCCACCTGCCTCCCACCCCAGTGCCCAACTTCTGAGGCGAAATCAGCGGGTGGGACGTAAGTGGTGAAGGGAGACCCGTAGGTGTGCGGTGGCCTGGTGTGGCCTGGGTTCGCCAGTTTCTATGTGCCAGCACTGCCTTATTAGCTGCTGCTTCCTCCTTAGGAATTTAGAACTTTATGGACTTAACAATCCATTTGAATGAAAAAGCGTGAAACACTGGGAGAGCCCTAGGACCAAGCTAACTAATACCCCTTTTCAAATTGGAGCTTTGGGGGGCAGGGCCAGACTGTTGCAGAGGCACTTTCCTTCGAGAGTGCTGCAGGTCACTGCAGCAGAACGCAGGGTGCGGGGACGGACCTGGGAGGGACAGAGCTGCAGACAAGAGGAAGCCAGCGTTCCTGGAGGCCAGTCAGCGTGGGGAAGGGAAAAAAAATTAAGTTCTTCCTGCAAATAAGACCCACAGTGGCTTCCCCGGGCCCTCAGTCGAATAATCCTCAAATTTAATGATTTTCACATCTAATTCAAGGCAAAATTAGTCATTAGATATTAAGAGGAAAACAAGAGGCTCCTACCTGGATGGATAAGGAATCCTTCGCACCGAGGTGGAATTATTTCTGGAATAATTAGAATGCTTGCTGAAGTATGAAAACAGCCCATTACCTGGAGCCGCCTTTGGAAATGCCCTCTCCACCCGCCCACGGTCACAATGGCCAGGGTCAGGGCAGAGGTGACTCCAAGGCCCAGACAGACACTGTGGTCAAGCTCATCCTTGTGGACATCGCTCCCAAGCCAGAACCAAGTTGCCGCTCCCAAGCCAGAACCAAGTTGCCGGTCGGAGCGGCAGTTTTCTCTCCCAGCAGGCGTGCTGTGGTCGTCAGCCCTCCGAAGACCAGGACGCTGAGCTCCGCACTCTGACGGTGGAGATGGAGCTGATTCTGAAAGGGTGGTGGGGGCCGCTTCCTGGACCGTCCTCAGCCCACTATTGGTTGTCAGCAGTGTTTCCCGAGTTTGGAGCACTTTGTTCCAAAGGAGCCCCACGATCCAGCACCTGCGTCGTTATCTGTCAAAACACAACCAGCCTCAACTTCTGAATTCATTCATGCCAAGGAGGTGCTCCTGTCACCTGATAACATCCTCACACCTTGCTCTCTGCGGTGTGAAGCCTGCTGTTCTGTGACACAGTCAACCAGTCCCTTGTCACAGGTGCATTTCACCATCTCAGCGTGCAACACGCTCGAGCAGCTCAGTGGCGATTTATGACGAGGGGGAGGCTTCCTGCCCAAGGGGCTTTGTACGTGAAGACACAGACTTTCCTCGCCTGCCCTTGGTTGGTGCCCAGTTCGTTCATCCGTGTTGCTTAGCAATCCACAGCTGTAAACCTGACAGGGTCTGCATTCCTGTAAGTATTTGCGCAATACTTAAAGAATGTGAACTTAAAGGGAGGTGTCCCAACTTTGAAACATAGATTCTAAGTGTAAACACTTGTAGGCTTTTATTTGGAATGACATTTCTTAAAAAGTCAGATTATCCTGAATGTCTGAAGCCCCATAGTAAATAAGCGCACACACACACAAAGGCCAGGATGCTCGCAGTAAAGCAGGGTATATACATGGCTGGAAAGCATGAATTTAAAGTTGTTCCTCAGCATCTTTATTCTTACTCATACCTTTTTTAAGGTTTTTTTTTCCTACGTGTGTGGCATGCGTTTATTTAGTTCAAGAGCTGCCTCCCTCGGGAGTTAATAATATATCAAGGAAGCACCGCAGGACCACTGCGGCCACCGCCTGGCCGTCGCCAGGTGCTTCTGCAGCTGGGATGCAGGGTTGGGTTGCTCAGCCCTCAGAGGTTCGGTGCCTCCAGTGACCCATTCTCATCGCTAAGTGTCTTTCACTGTGTCAAAGGACCCTGGCGTCCCTATCTTTTTAAAACCTGGCATCTTTCCCAAGAATAATAAATTCTCAGTTCTGAGTATGTGCCAGTTCCTGACCCATTGTTCTGTCATTCTGATTTATTGAGCTTGTCGGTTAACATTACTTAAAACTTATGTGTCCTCTATTCTTATTTTATTCCAATTAGTTGGGCCATTTAGAGGTTTCGTCTCCTAGGAGATGAGATTGAACCTGTGTAATTAGGTCTCTTCTTTAGGACAGCTGGCGAATTCATCACCTAGGAATGGTGTGAGACGCCCCGCTGATCTGCTTGTCTGGGCCTGGCACCGGCCAGGTTTTCCTGGGCTTGGTGTGGTCCTTGCTCCACCTGGGACCGAGCGTTGTCTTTTCCTGTGGTGCAGCCGGAGACAGGCACAGCACGTGCCCAGCGATCACAGCAGAGCAGGGTTCCCTGACCGTAGTCACTCCCCCACCACTTCTACAAATACTTCCCTTCTCTGCTTGCCACTGGTTCCATAATTTACGTAAGACGTTTCCGGAAATAACTTTAAACTTGGTTGTTTTAAACTAGCATTGTCTTAAGCTGTGACGACTATGACAAGCCATGTGCTATGTCAGTTACATTTCAGATAACGTTTCTGTAAGCTCACGTTAAAATGACAGGGTGGGTGTGGAAGCCATCAGGTTGGTCAGGTGTCCGCAGAGCCCCCTTGCGTCCTGGTGGGATCTGTTGTCAGCCCGCAGTGAAGCAGGGCTGGTCAGAGACCACGTACCAAGGATGCTAATGGCTGGAAATATCCAAGCAGTGGGTTTTTTTTTAAAGGATTAACAAGAGACCAAATATCCGATTTTTAAAAGCACTAATATAAAATGAAGCGCTAGTGGTTTAGGAAATGACATGCTGTAAGAAAAATAGAGTACGATAGAATGGGAGTAAAATGCATGCCCACAGCAAGCCGTACTTTCTGGCTCTGGTGGTACTTAGCGGTGCGCAAACCGCAGCACGGTTTTGCATCAACTGTCATCAGCGGCCAGCTCTTTCTGGTCGGATTGGGGGATGAAGGAGAGGAAATGGGGAATGCAGATCTGGGGGCAGAGTGTTCCCTCAGAGGGAGCAGCCCCGGTGCACAGATCTGGAGGGGAGGACCTGGGTGCTGAGGAGAAACAGCACCAGGCAGTGGGGCTGGACCGGAGGGAGGATGGGGTGTGGAAGGTGGTGTGGTTGGGAGTGTGGTTGTGTGGTCAGCGGGCAGGCCACAGGCCAGGCACTGGGTCTAGGGGTCGGCCTTGCGGGGTTGGGAGGAGGAATGTGATCTGAGCTGAACCCTTTGGCTGCCATGGAGGGAATGACCACACTGGGTCAGGAATGAAGACTCAGACCCTAGTTGGTCTGTCCAGGTAACCCCCAACAGAGAGCTCCCGGCGGCATTGTGCAGGGAGGACCCGTGATGGTGGGGACAACAAGGAAGGGGGAGTGGATTTTACAGATCTCTAAACATACACGGGAGAGCACTGGAATGTCCCTTCTTTCTTGAAACTGTTAAGAGTAAATGTATTTTCTTAATACACTATACAGTTATAAATATTAATTATATGTATACTTAGGTATGTTGATAGAACAGTTATACTTTCATAATTAATAACAAAATTATTATTTTCCTTTTTGAGAAATAAACCCCAAACTCCTTTTGGGGGTGGGGGGTGGGAATGAAAATAACTTGTGATTCCTTATAAAATATTTTAGCGATTCCAGTGAACTGTAATGAAATCCATGTTATAGTTTGTCCTGTTTCAGTAGTTGTCAGTTTCACTGGCAAAACATGAGCATCTGTTTGGGAGCCAGAGTTTTCACAGTTACGGGTGACTTACAGGTGACGGGTTTTGGCCTGAGGGATGGATGGCTCCTGGGCTGTTTACTGAGGCAGGCAAACCTGTAGCAAGAAGGGATCCTGGGGAGTGCAGTGTGTGTGACCTTGGCCTTCCACCTGTGTCCCTGCAGTGATCCCGAAGGTCACCAAGCACCTGCTCTCCAACCCCGTGTTCACCTGCATCACCCTGGCCGCCTGCATGGAGATCGCAGTGGTGGCTGGCTTCGCTGCCTTCTTGGGGAAGTACCTGGAGCAGCAGTTTAACCTCACCACCTCTTCTGCCAACCAGCTGCTCGGTGAGTCCGGGCCTCGGTGCCCCTGGGCGGGAGGAGGGGGCCTGCCGTGCTTGTGATAAGTCCGACCTGAGGGTACTGAGGCCGCTTCTGCAACAGCCTTGTATACGTGGTTCCCGTGTGGCAGAATTTCAAAGTGCATTCTCCAGGTAAGATTAGCCCGCCTGAGGCAATTACTAAAAGTGCGTGATAATAAAGAACTAACATATAAAATGTGCACAGGAAGCATTGTGACAATCCAGGAAGTCGATAGATTGGTGTGAACTGCAGGATTTGGGGAATGATATGGCAAAGGACAAGGGAAGTCAAGATGGATCTTGAAGGGTTAGCAGACTTGGATTAGGCACATGAAAACACAATATTCTTGGCCGCATGAAACCCACGGTCAGCAAATACAGAACTTGGAAGCTGCGTGCACCTGGCTGGGTAATGAATGGATCGTGACAGCCCTTTTCCTCAAGCTGAAGCATGGGCTTACCACCCTTCTCCACAGTGGGCCACGGGCATCTGCCCCCAATTACTTGGAGCTGGCAGGCTACAGAAAACCGGTTCTCCCTCGTGAGAAGCACTGTTAGTTATGCGAGTGCATGAAGTGGTCTCAGCTCGTGATAGGGAGAGAAGAGTGAGGAAGGACTTCCGTGTCTCCGCTGGCTGGAGACACGGAAACACAGGGAGGGAAGAGTCCGATCTGTGGGGAAGAGGAGAGCACTGGCGTGCAGTTGCCCCGTGCGCATGCCTGTCATGTCTGCGTGACGGTCCTGGGCTCGGCCAGGAGCTCAGCAAGCCCAGGGCCGGTAATATGGGTTCCATGGCATCGTGTGGATGGTCGTGAGGATTGGGGGTGGAATGACTTAGGGAAAATGTGAGAATTTGAAAAGGAGGGTTGAAACACCACCATGAAGCTGTGGAGAAGTCTGAGTAGCCTCCCGAAGGAATCCCTGGGCCATGCAGGCTGAGGAAGAGGTGCTCCAGTGAAGGAAGCAGTCAGCAGTGTGAGCACTCAAGCGAGGTGAGGGCTCACCTGCCCTGTTAGCTTTAACAACCGGGATGTCTTCAGCCTGTGCCAGGGCTGTGTCCATGAAGTGGTAGCAGGGGGCCCCATGCTGTGGTGTGGAGAGCAGCCCACCAGAGGGAAGGGAAGGGACAGACAGTGACCGCAGGACACCTTTCCGAAGCTGGGCAGCAGAGGAGGGAGGGAGACTGTGGCGGGTATTAGGGTTGGGAGTCGAGCGAGAGGAGTGGCGGTGCTGGCGTGGCGAGGAAGCAGCTGCTGTTCTGACAGGAAAGACTCAATCAGACAGGTTTCTGAGCAGAGGGGCAAAGGGCCAGCAGAAGGAGAGCTGCAGAACAGGTGGGGATGTGGTAGACAGCCCTGACCGAAGAGCTGAGCTCATCTGTTCTGAAAACACAGATAGAAAGAGACACGAGGGTGACCACTGGAACCTGCCAGGTACGGCCCCGTGGAATTCTCTTCTCTGCTAAGTGGGAGCAGATGGCTGCTGAGAGGAAGGAAGGGGCGGGGTGATGCTTTGAGCTTCTCCTGTAGTACTTCCTGTTACTTCATGGCCCACAAACAAATGCGACAGTGCTGACCAATCCTGAATCATAAGGAAAACACACGCTAAAGCCACAACGAGGTGCTGCTCCACATCCACCAGACTGACGTTTGAGTGTTGGTGGGGATGTGGGGCAACCGGAATGCTGCTCCACGGCCAGTGGGCGTGCAAAATGGTGCAAGCATTTTGGAAAGGTCTGCAGTGCTGCCCATTCTCACTGAGCTTATGCTTGTGCTCCAATCCAACTGTCCCACTTCTGGGCACACGCCCAACGGAAATAAACACTTCGGTCCACTCACTGAGACACACAACATGTAGCAGCGTCCGGAGCAGCTTTGTGCATATTAGCCCCGAACTGGAAACAACCCAAATGCCTGTCAGCAGTAGACTCTGTAAGTAATTTATAAAATGTTCATACAGTAGACTGTCACACGGCAGGAGAAAGCAAGAACTTTGATACGTGCCTCAGCATGGTTGGATTTGACAGAGGTGAAAGGTCAGACACAAAAGAGGAGAAACTTCAGTTACAGACAGGGAGAGTTACTCAGCGGGATAGAGGCCAGAATGATGGCTGGCCCTGGGGGCCCTCCTGTGGGAGCCTCCTGGGCTACTGGATGCGTTGTAAGCTGCTCTGAGCCATACACGGGCGTTTAGAAATGCGAAACTTCATCAGCTCTTCCCTAGGCTTTGGCACTTCATGGAACATAAAAGATTAAAATCCGTCCACAGTGAGGTGGCCAGTTCATAGCATGTCTCGCTGGGAACCTCTTGGGAAGCACAAGTCTTATTTTTTTTTTCTTTTTATGAAAAACTCTTTCCCATGCACTGCTTTAGAAGTGTTTCTTCTCAGAGTGATTAGCAACACGCAGCCAGCCCTATAATATCTGCTTGACAGAGATAGGGTAAATGCATCTCTTTGTAATTAAAGTTATAGCTTCTTCGTTAGAACCAGCCTCCCTCCGGCTCCACCTCCCACCGCCCGGAGAATTTATCTCTCGCCTCCTGGTTGCTTTGTGCTGTTTCGTACACGTTGATTACGGTGCACAGTTGCGTGGCCATTGGGGTTGTCTTCAACTTAAGATTAGATTCCTCAGTTTTCTGTCAACAAACAAATCAGTGGTTTTCAGGGCAGAAGGTCCGAAAAAGTCTTGACTTCTTGCGCTTATTTCTTTCCCCATGACTTCTGTCTGTGAGAACACTTGGCTGGGAGTGTAAGCCAAGGCCCGAGCATCATCAGCAGAGGGCTCTGGGCCACCCAGGGGTCACCAGCAAATGAGGCAGAGCTCAGAAAAGAGCACAGACAACGAAGGGGCTGGCGGTGACGGTTCGTTCCTGAGGGTGAAAGGACTTAGTCTGCATAGGTTAGCATAATGAGTGTCGCGGTTCGGAACGTCGGAGGCCACCTGAAGGTTCAGGGCCTACACTCGTCAGGGAGGGGCGGGGAGGTTGATGTGCCCAAAGCCTGTTATTGTCATAGTTACTGTCACCACTGGATGACACTCTCACTGTCTCCGTTAGGAGACAGAACAAAGCACAGGCCTGCTCCCTGTCATGGGCGGGCCTACCACCGTGTTCACGCACAGAAGCTCTGTCAGCTCCCACCTCCTTCATTCCCACAACCATCCTGAGGGCCCGCTCTGTGCCGGGCACCCTGCCAGGCACAGGGAGTCAGGCTGGGCTGCACAGGGAGCCAGGCTGGGCTGCACAGGTGGTAAGGGTTCCTGTCCTCAGGGAAGCTGCAATGCAGGAGAGAGAGAAGGAACAAGAAACAAGAAAATCAAAAATAAACAAGGCAGTTTCTGATTGTATGGGAGCCGTGGACCCCAGGGTGCAGGGACCACTCAGGGGCAGTCAGAGAGGGTCTCTCTGAAAAGGAGAGAGGCCAGACAAATCAAAGCGTAGGGCAAGAATGTTCTAGAAGAGGGACCAGGACATGCAAAGCCTGGGTGCCTGTGCCAGGGGGAGAAAAGAGAAGCAATGGGCGTGGTTGGGGGCCTGTGACGGGGCTGTGAGCACAGAGAGGCTCAGAGGGGCCTGGCCACCTGACTGGTTCTGTGCCCAGGGCAGGGGAACCGAGCAGAGGTATTCCAAGAGCGTCAGATAATACAAGAGATGTGATGATTTTTTTTAATGTAACCTGTGCTGTTTTCCTACAGAGCTCAGCCTCCCTGATTATATTTTCTTACCCTAGTATTAAAATTAATATGCATTCCCTTAGCACACAGCAGCTGGTTGATGTAGCCGACTGACCTCGTGGTCTGTTGATTGGCAGGGAGGAGGCAACCTAGGCTGGGAGGTTAGCTGTGTGCACCCTACCCGTGGGTAATTTAAAGCCGAGTTTTAGATGACGGGGGTCGAAACAGCAAAAGCAAACAGGAGGCTGGAAGCCTCAGACCCTTTGGTCCTCCTAAACTCCCATTAGTCTGAGAATCAGAAATAACAGGTTTATGGTCCTGGTGTTTTACAAATAGCTCTGTTTATAAGAGAGAAAAAAAATTTATTCCGATTACCACAAAAATGTATTGATTTGATTGATGTCCCTTCCTGACAGGTCATGGGGCTTCTTAAAACACCATCTGCATGGGTTTGTGAGTTTTGGGGCCTTTGGTTAAACAGGTCCCAGGCCGTCCTTGAAGCCCTCCTTGCGTAAGTGGAAGAGGAGGCGAAAATCCCCAAATGAGCTTCAGTCCCACCTCACCTCGAATGTGCACGGGGAGCCTGTCACTGCTCCTCGGCACTCACAGCCCTAAAGTGTGCGTGCGTGTCCCACTGCGGGGCTTTGTCTGTGGCGGGCCCCACGTCAGCTGTGTCTCTGTGTAGGGCCCCACGTAGCACAGTAGACGAATGCACTCAGACTCCTGTGTGCATGTCTGCCCAGCTTTCCGTGAGCTCCTTCGGGGCGGGAATGAGGCCCCTGATGGTGCCTCTGGGGCCTGGTGAGGTCGTGCCCTGCAGTGTCAGGAGAATCGGCCCTCCTTGACTGGCCCTGCTTCCCCTGCTCATGGCCGCGTCCTCTGCTTTTCTCCAGGGATGACCGCGATTCCCTGTGCCTGTCTGGGCATCTTCCTGGGCGGCCTCCTGGTGAAGAAGCTCAGCCTGTCTGCCCTGGGTGCCATCCGGATGGCCATGCTCGTCAACCTGGTGTCCACGGCTTGCTACGTCTCCTTTCTCTTCCTGGGCTGTGACACAGGCCCCGTCGCTGGGGTTACTGTTCCCTATGGAAACACGTGAGTACCAGAAGCGTCTGTTCCTGCCCTGTCTGCTCGGGGTGCCCGACTCTTGTGGGTAGCTCAATGGAGCCAGCTTTGTCCCTAGTGACCATGAGCCGAGAGGTGGATGACGCCTCTGCATCTTACTCCCAAAGTGAAAGAATCAGTGTGACCGTTCTGGGTGGAGAGGGCAGACCACTCCCCTCAATGCTGGCTCACAGGGTGGCCAAGAGATGCTGGGGGAGACAGTCCACCACCACTCCCGGGAGGGCCGAAAGTACTATTCTGGCATTTGACTGCAGGAATGATGTGAAGATCGAAAATAAAAATGAATTTCATTATAAAATTCAGCTTCGAGGGAGAGACAGAATAGACCATCAGCAGCTCTCTCAGTACTACACTTACACAGTAATCACAAACTCCAGCCCGGGTCGGAAGTGGTATAGGAGGGAAAAATAAAAAGGAGAGAAGGGAGAGACAAAGGAAGGAACTTAGTTCTTGTGGGACCGTTTTTCTGATATCTAGCAATTATCCTTATGTACCTGGTGTTGACAGCTGTTCCCTTTCCTACATGGGAGTCTGAGGCTGCATGGGGAATCCAGCCTGGAGCCCCAAACTTGTGGAATGGCTGGCCTGTGGGGTACCAGCTCCTGTCCACACTGGTCTCCTCCTCCAGGCAGGCCACTAGGCCTACTCCTGCAGTGAGGCCAAAAAATACAGTAGAGCTGGCCTACCTGCCACCCTTCAAGGGCAAGCAGGAGGAATGGGAGAACACAGGGCAGCTCTCTCTGTAGCCATGCGGGGCTCACACACACGTGCACAAGGTACCATGCGCGCCCCCCACCCCCACCCCCGTCCCCTTCACTGCCACCAAGGCCTCTTCCAGCCCGCACCCAGACGCAGCCCCTTCCCCTCAGACAGGGTGTCTTCTGGGGTGCACACACCATTGATGGCAGTGTTTGGAGATAAACACCGCCAGCCCTCACTCTGCCAGAACGCACAGGGGTTTAAAGCACAGGCCCCGCCGTAGTGAAGTTAGTCTTCAATAAAAAAGAAGAAAGCTCAGGGGCTCTAGTCACTCTGCCGGCTGCCCCAATCAAGAGAGTCCAGTCCCTCCTCTGCCATTTGTGAGTTATGCATGTTAGGGCAGGTGACTTAATCCTGGGTTTGCCTCGCTCCTTTGGGGATGACACATGCAAGGTCAGATGTCGCTGTCACTGTCCTCATCGGGAAGTGCTCCGAGCACCGGGGGCTGGGCTGGAGAGGAGACACTGTCTCTCACAGCACTAAAAACACCCCTTTCTCCCTCTTCCCCTTTGCCGTTTACTGCTTTAGCTAACTGTGCCTTTAGTGGTGTAAAAGAAAATTTAAAATATGTTAGTGTTATTTTCCGCAGGAAATGAAATTGATCAAGCAGACGATAATTATTGAAGCAGTGTAGTCATAATAGTTGGTTAAGCATCACGAGGCTGGGGAGGATAAAACAGAGACAAGGAATGACCCAAAGAGGGGAGAAGTGTGTGTTCAGCTGTACAGGGAGGAATTGTTGGCCTGGTGGAGGCTGCAGTAATCAGGAGGGGCTTCATGGAGGCCGTGGCCCTCAGCAGAGCCCCAGGGTGTTTCCAGCTCAGAGGGTGCATTGGTGCAAACAATAAAGAGAGGCTGCCTCTCTTCCTGCAGACAGAGCTCCCAGCCAGCCTGGCTCCTTCGTGCTGGGAGCAACCCGCAGAGCTCCCAGGAGTGAGTGACTCTGGGCATGGAGGAAGGAAAGGAAGGTGTTGCCAGGTCACTCATCACAGCAGAGGACAGCGAGATATACCAGGAGTCGGGGTGGGGGTGGGGGTTCCTGTCAGAAGAGGGCCTTTCTCTAACAGCTTCCATGTTCCTTCTCCTTCTCCAGCTCAGCGCCTGGCTTGGCCCTGGACCCCTACTCACCCTGCAATAAAAACTGTGAATGCCAGACCGATTCCTTCACTCCCGTGTGTGGGGCAGATGGCGTCACCTACCTGTCTGCCTGCTTTGCTGGCTGCAACAGCACGGTATAGTGATTTTCTCATGGAACGGGAGGGGGCGGGGGACTCGGGCAGCCAGAGTAGCTTATGCCTAAGGGCAAGGGCAGGCGTGGGCAGCCACGCGTGTTCCCTACTTTGTGTCCCTGCACTTTGGCTTTTCTCAGCCTCTACCCGGCTCCAGTGAAGGGCTTCCCATCAGTAGGTGGGACGACTGCTGGGCCCTCCTTGCTAAATCAGATAGGTTTCCAAACAGCATCTTGGAGCAGATGACAGTGAAAATTTAAATGAAGCTGTATATATACCAGAGAAACAGACTGTGATTCACGGCACTCACAAAGGGTGCCAATGGAATGGGATGACTCTGTAGGTAATGAGCTCCCCATCAACTAAAGTATGTAAAAAAAAAAGGCTAGGGAACCATTTATCGGGGAAGACCTCTTCCAAACTTGGGGCTATCTGACATTAATTCAGCCTCTTCTCTGCTCAGTTCCCTCATTTTCTTCTCACCTAGACGACCCCCACCCTTTTTATACTCCCACTATACTTTCTTTTTTGGCTCTCTTCTTTTTGGCTTGAAATATACAGTTGACTGTCAGCCTGCAGCTTCCCATGTTCTCTGCAATGACAGCCTGATGCCAAGTGACTGGTCACCAGCTCTTGCTGACCCTGCCTGCCAGGTGCCTCTCGCACCCACCCTCTTCCTGCATCCACACCACCACTGCCCACTACAGGCCGTCCTCATCTCTTGCTTGGACCAGGGTCGTAGTTGCCTCACTGCTATTTCCAGCTCGGGGTGGCCCCTCTCTGGTCTGTCTTCTGCGCTGCAGCCAGGATGACTTCTGTACTTCTACAAGTGACCCTTTCTAACGCTCATCTATCAGCTAGAAGGTGGATCTAGGCACTGAACTAGGTTTGGTTACGTACCAGCAGGTATTCTCATCAGCTCTGCCTCCTTTCAGGAGTGGAGTGCAGCTTTTCCCACACAACACGTGTGTTTGCATACTTTTCCCTCCGGCTGGACGACTCCTGCCAGCCCACTGACACCCCTGCTCAAATCCTCCTCCGGGACACCAGCCCTCCCTCCCCTTCTACACCTCGAGCGCCTTGCCTCTGCAGTCCTGGGGCCCTCTGTCGGGGTGTTTCATGGCGGCAGTCTGCTGATAGCACTTGTCACTGCTCCGACCTGTGGCTTTCCTGAGCAAGAACTGGCATCTGGACACGCTCCCTAGTGTCTAGGAATGTGCAGACAGAAAGTCCGATCAGAGGAAAGGGGAGTGGCTGTTACTGAGGAATTGGAGTGGAAATCACTTGTTCCCTCTCCTCGCCTCATCCTGTGTCGTTGGGGAGGAGCAACTTTTCTGAGATGGAAAACGTTGATCATCTATTTTCATTTCCAAAGATTTATTTTTTCCTCGCTTTTAACATTTAGATTCCTGGCCAGTTATTAACATTTTTCTATAGAGAAAATAAATCACCCTGGGGTGGGGGGGTGGGGAGGAATGGATATTTTACATTAGATGATAAAGCAATTTCTTTATGTGACTGGAAATGAATTTTTTTAAAAAGGGATGGAATCTGGAGAGTGGTTAAAATAAAAATATAAGCTATTTTTCATGACAACAATGTCATTAATATTCAAAAAGTTATGTTATAAATCAGTGTTGGTTATTATCCCGTTATAGGAATTAAATTAAGTGTAGGCTAGTGCCCTGAGGCCAGAGGAGTTTCTGCTCCACAGCATTCCGTGGCCCAATAATCGTCTTAAAAATTCTCTCCCAATCTTGCGTGTGAGTTCGAGAGTCTTACTGAATAAGAGCAGGGCCAGGCCCACGGTTGCCTCCAGCTGCCGAAACAGCAAGCCGTGAGATGTAACTCTTGGGTGGTGAGCTTCTCCTCTTCCCTCTGGCCATACTGTTTATTCCCCAGACAGCAGCCTGTTCCTCACATTACCGGAAGCCTTGGATCGTCTGCGGGGTGCAGGCCAAGCAGGGAGCTTCTTCCCCTGCAATTACAAGGCAGAGACTGAGAAAAACCAGACTGAGAAGCCTGTTGCTGCTGCCTCTCCAGCCTTAAGTTCCTCACTCCTCCCACCTCTTGAAGAACCCCTTGCTATGTTGAACTTCTTGGGGTTCCCCCACCACACCCAGCTCCCCCTCACCTCTGGGCCTTTGCACATGCTGTTCCTTTTTTTCAGATACAGTCTTCCCCCAAGCCCGTCACATGAATGACACCTGCTTATCCCAGCTTGAGAAGCCTTTTCCCACCCCTCATTTCCCCCAGGACTGCATTAGTGCCTTCCCCCCACCCCCTCTAGAGTCCCCGTCACCTGATGTCCCCTGGTAAGTGTCTAACCCGCCACCCGTACCCACATACCCCCATTAAATGGCTCCTTCCTCCTGCCTTCCCCTCACTAGGCTCTGGCACCCGGGGCTGGACTCTGGTGACCCTCCCATTCCCAGTGGTGGCCGTGGCTGTGAATAAAGGGGCCAGGCTTCCTGGGGGCTAGGTGCCCAGTGCTGGCCTTGGGAGGCCCAGGGAGCATGAGGGGCAAGAATACCGCCCTCTTGAGTAGGAATTGTCAGGCGGGTGGGATGGCTGGTGCTGATTTTAATAGTAAAGACCCGATCCTTGCGCATCTCTCACCACTTTATAACTTCCATCAAGACTTGTGAAAATTCCCGTAACTCAGTTAGATGGGAGGGGCGGGGCCGGAAGTGGGTAGTGTGGACAAGTTTTCTGGAGGAGGACCGATGTTGGGGTGGGACCTTGTCCTCTGGGGTGGCTGGGTACTTGCCTAGTGGGGAGGCTTGGACCTTGTGGTAGGGGCAAGGATTTGGTCTGGAGCCAAGAGACAGAAAGCAGGAGGGGGAGCCATCAAGGCCTGGTGATCGTTGTGAGCGGCGCCCATGCCATCCCCCTCCTGTGCTCTGCCCACCACCTCCGGTCTGGGGTGGCTGAGCCGGGAGTGAGCCTTGTGCTCCCCAAGGACAGCTGCTGTCCTCCGTGCTGCAGGATGGAGCTCAGGCTCTGCCAGGGTGTGCCCTGGCCCCTGGTTACAGACGGCGGGGCGAGAGGTGGGCGGAGGTCTGGCTTTCCTCTGTTTTTCTCCCTGGCCATCATCCTTCAGCCATGACCCCATGAGGGAGTCACCCGGTGACTCCATCTTCTCGTAGCTTTTCAACATTCCCTTGACCTTGAGGCCTGTGGGTTGTGGGCAGGGCTCTTTGAGAATGACGAGCTCCAAGGTCTCCACCCAAAAATAGCAGCCTGGGTTCGGCTAATCAGGGGAAGAGATTCTAAGCTACAAAAAGACAGTGGTAAGTGACAGGGGAACCACCTAGGAACTTCGCTGAGTCATGCAAGAGTTCCTGAATGCCTAGAACACACAGGGGGGCGTTGTCACTCAAAGGACAAGTTCCCCATCTACTGTGGCTGGCGGCGTCCTCGGTCCTGGGCCGTCTCGGGGAGTCGGGCATCACCACAAAGGGTGGGGGACACACAGCAGACAGAACCAGTGAGGAGCAGTGCACTCTGGCAGCTGCCCTTTCTCAGCTGCAGGACTAGCGCCTGACGTTTCACAGAAATTGTCATCTCTTCCTGGTAACCGAGTCATTTTAGAAAGAAAAATACATTCAGGACTCCGGACTGTTGGGAGCGACTCTCAACTTCCCAAGTTTTCACATCAGGCTCTTAAAACAGCACACTGCCCCCACCATAGCTGTCCCCGGAGAAAAGTAACCTTTCGACCTAGAAATTAGTTTATTTGTACGATTAATAGGAATCGATGCATCAGTATGGGATGTGAGGGGAAACCCAAACAAATACAACTTATTTGCTACTATTTTGAAACACTGCTGATGAGTATGTTGTGCTTATAATATGAGCTGTCAAAACAGCACACGCGAGCTTTGCTTCAGCAGTGGAAGAGGGATCCGAGATTCCAGGGAGGAATTTTTCTATTTCTGTGGTCTCCAGCTTTATAGTAATTACTTCCCCATCACTGTGTGTGAGTAGAAGCATTTCTCAGTGTAGATTAGTGACTGAGGTGAGGGACAGGTGTGTGATTTTTCAATGACTCTGCTATTCTTCTTGCATTGGTTTATTTTTTTAAGTTCTAGACTTCTTAATTTTTTTAAGAAATGTCACATTTATGTGGTTTAAAGTCAGAAAGTATAAAAAGGAGGATGTGGAAACTGTCCTTGCTACCACCTCTTCTTCCCATTCGCCCACTTTTCAACGTGCCACTCTGCCCAGTAGGTTAATTTCTACTGGGTTTCAATGCGTCGGGTCTCACTGGTACCTCTTGTTTGTGGAGGGGTTGCTGTTAATGACATTCTTGGAGTTCCTTCTGTGACAGTATGTGAAGAGCGTGCTGCAAAGCTCCAGCTCTCGCAGCGTGGCGCCTCGTGTTAACCTTACGTCACTTTGTGCCCAAGCCAGTCCGCCTGCCCGTCGGATGAGTTCTTCTAGAACTTACAGGCCAGTCTCACGTCGTCCCTTAGGTCGCCCCGGTTCCCGAGCATGTGAGGCCTGTCCCCTCTGTGCACACAGTGGTCACCTGAGTATCGACACGCTGTCCAGGGCACTCTCACTTCCAGGAAAGCCAGGCCCTGCCACCCCGCGCGTGGCGCCAGCAGGGCGTCCAGCCCTCCCAGGGGCAGTGTGACCGCCCCACCCTGGCAACAGCCGGGTGGGGAGACCCCCCTGTGAAATGGGGAAGGGAGGCCGGCCGTTTCCCGGGTCAGGGGTTAGCCTGGAGCCCGGTGCCTTTCTGACTAGTTATCGGGACTTCTAGCGTCTCATATCTAGTAGGGTGGCCAGCGTCTCTGCAGGGGCAGCGCCCGCACCTGCACCCTTCAGGGGATGACGGTGACTGCCCATGGGTGCTGTGAGGGGCAAAAGGGTGCCTGCGCTGGGCAGCCCATGCAGCGTCCCCCCACCCCGGCCCCTGAACAGAGCCCCCGTGCAGGGCACTGTCATATAACAGGCAGCCCTGTTGGGGTGGGAGCGCATACAGGCTTCTGGACATCCCTGCAAGCATCCTGTGTAGCTTTGTGGGATAGGAAAAGCCCTGTCTGTGTGTTCTGTGGGGAAAGAAAAGAAGGGAGCAGGACTTTAAAGTGGGGGTGACCCTCAGGAGGATTCACCCCCGTGTGTGCTCTGGAAGCAGCGGCCCTGGAAAGAAAAGCAATGAATCATTCATGGTGGTTTTCAGTGTGCAGTCACTAACGGCCCTGGCACTGTTATCAGTGAGCCTTAGTCGGCTTGGCGCACGCTGGCTCTGCCCTTCTCAGCCCTGGACCTCCCTTTGCCATCAGAAATTCCTGGAGCATGAGCGAGTACCGTGCCCGGGAACAGGGGCTGCTAGAGTCTCAGGGAGATCAAATGGAATACAGTGGCTTTGCTTCTTCCTCTCTGATCACATATTAATCAGTGTGTCTCGGGCTGTAGCTTGCTCCGCGGCATCCGCTCTGAGCTCCCTGGTGTCTCAGCCCTCTTTGCTTTCTCTGCCACTCACGAAGGTTCCCATTAGCTCCCCCTCTGAGCCCCACAAGGGCAGCAACTTCACCCCTCCCCAAGCACCCCCTGTGCTCAGAGAGCCACACTGGGCACCAAACCAGCACCAGCATGCAGGTTACCTGATTTACTTCTTTTCATACACTTCAGTGTAATTATAACTGCGTGAAAGAGAGGACAAATTGGCAAGTAATTGCGATGTTAATTTGGCAACGTTTTATTATATTGTGGAAGTGCAGCTTCCTCTCTAGCTGTTGGGGGGTGGGGCACATTTGTCTACAGAGCTGCTCACTGAGGGATCCCTGAGCAAGGAAATGAAATACACAGGAGGCAGGGGGATCAGCTCTCCCCCCGCCATAAATGTGCCTTTGTTTGCATGGGTTTGGAGCCTCCTTAAAGGCTCACCCATTCATTCAGGCCTAATTAATGGGACAGCTCCAGCTGACGGGTGGCTTGGGGTTTAGGCACTGGAGGTACCCCCGGTTAAAGGGCTGGCTTCTGCTTTTCAGAATCTCACCGGCTGTGCGTGCCTCACCAGCGGCCCACCCGAGAGCGCGACCGTGGTCCCCGGAAAGTGCCCCAGTCCCGGGTGCCAGGAGGCCTTCCTCACCTTCCTGTGCGTGATGTGCGTCTGCAGCCTGATCGGGGCGATGGCGCAGACGCCCTCCGTCATCGTCCTCCTCAGGTGGGCTTAGACGGTCCCTGGGGGCCTGAGCCCCACCCTGTGAGCGTCGGCGGGAGTCCTGGGGGCCAGCAGCTTCCCTAGGCTGACCCACCCCAGCAGTAGAAAGCAGGGCCCCAGGGAGAAGAGTCCTCGGGAGTGGACTCTGCAGGTGATTTTGAGGAACTGGGGGCCTGTGTTGATTTTTGCAGAGGCTGGGTCGGAGTTATATGGAGGTGGCATCAGACTAGCCAAGTCCCGTGGCCAGCCCCATCTGGCCACTGAGTGGGCACGTGTTTCTCAGGCGCATTTTTTAGTCTGGGCCTGGGGGTGACATCGCTGGTCCTGCCCGTGGCATGGGCCCTGCCCAGAGACGGGAGGGGTTCTGGAGGAGGGTGTGAGGCTGGGCCGAGCGGCTCACGGGAGGTGAGCATGGGCTGTTCTTGTACAAACAGATGTTGGAGGGAGCCACCCCTAATTCTGTGGCTCCCCGTCTCTGAGGACCTATGCTGGGGCCAGGTGAGTCACCCCAAAGGTGAATTACTGAGTAATATTCTGAGTCCTTGGCACATTTGCAGAGGTATCTAGTTTGGTGTGAAGAGCCTAGAAGCAGGCTGCTCTGTTCCCGAGCATCCCTCTGAACCAGAACTGAGGCCAGACACACACAGGCCCCTCACTGGGGTGCAGTTGCCTGAACACACCAATTCAACCCCAAGGACTACACCTGAAGTGGGAGTGAAGTGCTTGGAGGTGACCTGTGAAAGTGTACGCGTCACCTGTTCTCACTGTGCATGGCACAGTCCCCGGCGCTTGTCAGGAATCCCGGGGAGCAGGGTGTATAGGAAGCTCTCAATGTCGTCTAGGTCACTAGCAAAGCCTTGTTAGTGTGCAGAAGCGGGAAGGGTACGTAGCAAATTGCCTCTGTGCCCTTACAGGGTATGAAAAGGATGTTTTAAAAACTCACACCCAGTGTCTGCAAGGCTGCAGCAGAGCTGGTAACACAACACAGAGCTGGCGGCATTGCAGCGCGCGTTCCTTTCAAAAAAGCAACGTGGCGTTGTGAGTCAAAAGTCATAAAAATGTTCAGGTTTTTTTATGCAGGAATCCTGCCTTTTGCCACTTATCTTAAAAAACACATCTGTGTAAGAAAGAAAAACTCAGTGCAGGCGGATTTTTATTACAGTGTTAAGCATAATAGCAGAACCACCTGAATTGGAGTAGAGTTACATTATAGGTACCACCATTGAACGCAATAATGAAAATTCTTAAGAATGAAAAGTGTCTCTTAAGTGAACTTTTGAATTATATAGGGAGGGGGATTCTGTGTCACGTCTATGTGGACAAAACCTGTCAGCTCTCAGGTATGGGTTTGTGGTGGCTGCATTATCGGTCATTTATTTTTCGTTATTAGAAATTCCCGTGAAGTTATATTGTGCTGTGGTCACATAGAAAAGCCACCGAGCAGCAGGAAAAATGACCCTCACGACCATTAGCGGCAACCAGTCCCCTTTTTCCTTCCCCACGACGACTCTACAAAAACCCAGCCCGGTTGTTGTGACTAGCAAACCAAACACAGAAAGTCGGTGGGAGTCTTAACCCCCGCACACCTCCGCTGGATCAGCAGCTCTTGGAGATGGGCTGGAAACATTCCATTCCCTTTCAGTGGTTTGGCAGCAGATGGCCTCGCTGACCCCGGCTGTGCCCCATCGACCTCATGGCTCCCAGCTCTGCCTGGGCCTGTGGGAGGCACAGGCTCACGCATGCCTGTGCCAGGGGCCAAGGGGGACCTTACTGCACCACCAGCCCATTCTGCTTTGCCGTCACAGACGCTCCGGGCAGCCACCAGGGTGCAGTCTGAGCCACAGCCCAGATGTGTGCCAGCCCTCGCCCGGTCCTAGAGCAGGGGGCCTGCTGCCGCACCGGATGGGAGCGCGCCTGCCAGCCAGAGCGCTCAGAACATCCCTGGGCAGGGGCGCGGGCCGGCCCCCGCCCAGCCTCTTAGGCGCCAGCTCAGGCTCTTGTTTTAACTTCTGCATTTATAGCTTCGTTAGCGTTCCCCTTTGACAGGTGGGGCGACGGAGGCTCCGAGGGTGATTCCCAGTATTTGCAAGGTCCCTCATCTAGTAAGTTGTGGGGCTCAGGCTCAGTCCCTGGCCTTGCCTGGAACTTTGAATACCAAGCCCAAACCCCCATTTCTGGGTAACTAGACCTGAGGATCACTTTTTAGAACACATGTGAGGAGGTCGTTCTAAGGGCCTGTTCTGGGTGAACCAAAGCCAGGGATATGGGGTCCACTCAGTAAGGAGCCGTGGCCATGTGAAGGTGCCTCTCTGCTGTGAGGAACTGGATATGGGTGGGTCCTATTGCCAGTGGCCCACCCAGTGGGTCACGTTTTGCTGGTCTGTGATTTTGCAGAGAGGCCCGAGAATGACAGTTGTTCATGGCGCTGGCCTGTTGGTGAGGCACGAGGGGGTGGCCGTCCCAGTGCGGCTTCCCACACAGGCGGGATGCGTCCCTGTCCTGGCAAAAACAAGGGGTCCTTAAATGAAGACTTTATGGACCAGATTTACATTCTGTCCTTTGAATGACAAGATGAGCTCCAGTAATTAAATACGTACCTTGTCACTACAGGTACTGCCATTTTTCAGACCTGAGGCAGGGAAGCGAGAGGAAAAAAGCCACTGACCTGTAGCAGTGAGTGACCCTGGGTCTGGGCACTGAATGCAGGGGTAAGCACCTTTTCCTCTTTGTTTCTTGCACGTAGGACAGTCAGCCCTGAACTCAAGTCTTACGCCCTGGGAGTCCTCTTTCTCCTCCTCCGTTTGTTAGGTAAGTGTCATCTCTCTTCCCTCAATAACAAATTGGATGCTACTGACCAGGTGAGTGAGTATCAGTGATATCGTCCCATTTTTGAGTTTGACCTTTTGTTCTATGACATTGAATTACAGAAACTTTAGAAAAGTAGGGAAACTTGAATCAGGATGTGAATTTGCTCAGGGTTTAGACCTGAACTCAGGCACTTGCTAGATGGCAGCTTTCATTTACATCAACTCTGTCGGGCCACTCTGCATTAGCCACCGCAGGGAAGGAAGTTTTTGTCACCTTCACAAAACAGCCCGAGTGTACCCCGTAAAATGCTTCATTTGTGGGGCTGCTAGCTTGGGGAAGGGGGGTGGCGTTCATCCACTTTGCAAATGGGAACTTTACATCCTTTAACATTTTCCAAAGCGAGAATGCCCCGTGCGTTTCTGGGATGGGGCAATGTGACCTCCCTGCTATGGAGCCTGCGCTCCGGGGCTTGGTGGAGATACAAAGAATTACGTCTGACTCCTCGTTATGGTGGGAAAACAGGATGGGAACAGCCTACAGTTCTCACAGGGTCCTGCTGGGGCGAATCTGGAAAGGCCGACCTTGGAAAGCGGTGCCTGGTCACGCCCACCTTCTCCCTCCAGACCACACTAACGTTTTGTGAACATCTCTTTGTCAAGGTCAAGGTAGGATGACTCCGCTTTGTTGAGTAAGGCAGTGGTGCTCTTTAATGCACGTGATGTGATAAGTACACATGGAAAGGGAAACAGCCCAGAGTGAAAATATTCCTTATTCAAAGTATGTAGCCACAGATGAGCACAAAGAATGAACTATGGAAATGTTCATAAAAGTGTGTGTAAAAGTAGTAAAAGTAAAAAAAAAATAGCTATAATCTGAATATGTCCAAAAGCAAGGAATCAGTTAAATCCATTGCAGTCTGTAACGCAGAATTTATGTTCCCTTTTCCAATTCTGGAAAGCAGACTACTTACAGGATTGGGAGGGGCACGGGGACGGGTGGGGGAAGAGGGGTGTGGTGCACTGCACGTGCCGGCGATTCGGTGTGCACGCGAGTGGGGAAGAAGACTGGAAAACTACACGTGAAAATGGTATCGGTTACTATACTTGAATAATGAGGTTATATAATCTAAATTAGTTTTAAATTTGAATATATGTGCTATTGTTTTCATGATGAGACAAGTTCCTACGTAATTGCTGTAAGAAAACATTCTGCCCTTGGATCCTTGAGTAAGAGAGGCTCCTCCCCGGGGGCGTGGCAAACACGTGGTCTGTGCCCCCTCACGTCCCTTCTCTGCCTGTGGCAAATCCTCTCCAATCAGTGATCATTCCTGCTCTGCCCAGGACCCGTGAGTGACATATTGGTCTTACTTCTATGTCATGGAAAATAGAAACGTTCCAAGAGTGACAGTACTCAGTTAAGACTAGTTCAGCAACAATTTAACGCATCTTGGCCTCCTGGACAGAGTAGTGGCTTTTGAAGACAAACACAGAGTACTAATTATGCTGATTTTTCTCTTATCACTGGAAAGGTAAGCTGTATGGGAGGCGCGATGCCCCCTCCTCACTTTCACCCTGATTTGCGTTGGTGGGCATAGATGAATGTGTAATACCTGGTAGCAAGTAGAAGACCCTTACTGATGAAAACATTCCAAGAAACAGTCATTCCACAAGTACACTTTTACTCAGCATTTAAGGTTTTCAGAGCTTCCCGAACCTCATACAGGTAAGTGAGCACAGTCCTGCTCTTCGGCGTCCCTGTGCACGCTGACCAGGGCCTGACGCAGTCCCGCCAGCGCAGAGTCCATGTAGAAACCCCTCCCCACCTAGAAAGATGCATGGAAACAGGAATGACAGTGAGCGTTCACAGTAACTCTCGTACAACAAAACGAGAACTGCAAGGCATTACTGAAAACTCCATGAAGATTGTAGGACGTAACTGAGAATTACGGAGCGTAAGGTGACACTGTGAAGACCGCTGTATGTCGCCTTAAGATTTCTCATCATTTCCAGGTCTGTGCCAGGAAATCAGCTGTGTGTTCTCTACAGTAATGCCTTGCAGCTTCTGTCCCTGAGACACACAGCAAGAGATGAGTTTGGATAGTGTGGTCCAGAGGAGCTGGAGGCAGAGAAGAGAACCTAGCCTAGTCCACAGGACAGTGCGAGGTTGGCAGGGAGGCCTCTCTCCACAGAGCCAGCAGCAGGAAGTCCTCAGTACGTGCGCCGGGCTTCTCTTCTACACTCCGCGTGCTCAGACCACAGCCCCACGGTGCAGCGTGCTCACTGCAGCTGCCGGTCCCCAAAAGGCACACACTGACCCTAGCAGCCCCACACACAACCGCCCTGCATGGAGCACGGTGCCTTTCGGGAATGACACTAAGGCTGCCTTCAGGGAGACCATTTCCGGGTTCTGGGTTGATGACGATTACAGCATCGTCATTTGTTTTATGCTCAGCTTACCGTGCTCCGGGCAGTGTTCCAAGTGCTTCTCGCACATCCGTTTCTTCACTCTCCGGCAGTGTGCAAAGGCCTGGCACTGTGTCCCCCGTGCTGCTGCTGAGGAGACAAGGGTACAGAGGGCAGGACTAGGACTCGGACTCCGGGATTTGTCTCCCAACAGGGCCTTGCAACAGCGTGTCACAGTGCCACCACCTGTGCCACTGTCCGCCTGGAAGGCAAACCGCCACCAGAGCTGGACACCAAGTGTTCTTTTCCCTCCCACAGGCTTCATCCCCCCTCCTCTCATCTTCGGGGCCGGCATCGACTCCACCTGCCTGTTCTGGAGCACGTTCTGTGGGGAGCGGGGCGCCTGCGTCCTCTACGACAACGTGGTCTACCGCTATCTGTACGTCAGCATCGCCATCGCGCTCAAGTCCTTCGCCTTCATCCTCTACACCACCACGTGGCAGTGCCTGAGGAAAAACTATAAACGATACATCAAAAACCACGAGGGCGGGCTGAGCACCAGTGAGTTCTTTGCCTCTACTCTGACCCTAGACAATCTGGGGAGGGACCCTGTGCCCGCAAACCAGACGCATAGGACAAAGTTTATCTATAACCTTGAAGACCATGAGTGGTGTGAAAACATGGAGTCTGTTTTATAGTGACTCGAGGAGGGCTGGACTCTGTATCGTAATCAAAGGGTCATTTTTCCTACAAAAAGAAAGGTTTCCAAAAAACAACCCACCACACACACCGCAACCACCCCCACCTTTGTCCTTTTTCTCCAAACCAGAGCCAGACGGGACTCAGATGAGAGCGTGGGACCGTGTGTCTGACGGGTGGCCTGCTCTCTGACGTCACCGCGTGGTGTTTCAGGACGCCGACGGCTGCAAGCAACGGGCACTGCCACATTCAGGGCACAGTGGTGGCCAGCTTGGAGGACAGACATTCCTGCACACACACACAGCATACAAAACAAAACCAGTGTTTTTAAAGAAAGTCTACTAAAACACAAGTTGACAACATTGCCAGGATGAGCACTAGTGACACCCGGAGACAGCCCCGTGGGGTGGGCTGTGCCCAGTCGGAGGAGGGGAAGCCCGCTCCTCTCTGACTTCCGCAATACGGGTCGCCCTGCAGGCGACTCACCCGTCCGCATGTGGTTCAGGGCCCAGACCTCTCAGCGATGCCAGCGGTGGCCCGTGCTGCAGGCTGCAACAGGCAACTCTCACCAGCTCCGTTTCCGTGTTCGAGACTGAGGGGGAGCCAGCACCTCCCAAGGTGGGCGCCCTCCTCCCCCAGCCCCGCAGAGTGACCTCAGGAAGCAGTGGGCCTCACCTGGCTATGACTGACTTCACTCAGAGCCGGTGACACCCAGCACAGTCCAAGTCATTTGCCAAACATTTTGCCATTTTTTAAAAAATAATTCAGTGCATATGAATTTCAAACTGTTCCATGTAATAACCCTCTCATACTATTTTTAACTACTTCTGAAATCTGTTACCCCTTCAGTCACAGTTCTCTAGGCCGAATTTACTATGCTGGTTGCTTTTACTTTCCTTTTTTAATGCACCAAAATATAATGTGATTCAAGGGATGAAATTAATCTATTGTTTTTTATTTTCATTCGGATGTTCTGCGACAAGGATATACACTGTTACAAATGGGGAAAAAAATACTTGAAAAAGAGTGTACATGCAGCCTGCCTTTTAAAAGCTGCACATTTGAGACAAAGGAGGGATTGCAAATTTGCCTCCCTGCCCTGTTCCCCAGGACCCAGTGACACTGTCACAGGGGCCCTTTTCTACTCACACGTCGTGTTCCACTGGCTTTCTGTGCAGCGTGTGGAGGACATGCGAGTGGGTGGGGTGTGTGCAGTGCCGTGCTCCTGGGGAGGGGACACAGAGACAAAGGCTCTGTAACACCAGCCTGTTGAGGGGCCCGTGGTGTGTGTGATCGTGAGTAGACAAGCCCACAGGCTCCGGGAAGCTACGGCACCTGCAATGCATAAAAAGTCCATGAGGCCTTAAGGGTTAACCTTGAACTAAGATACACGTGTGTATGTGTGTGCGCGCGAGCGCTGAAAGTGAGAAAAGCTCAGACAGAGCAAGCCTGTCACTGTCTGGGGTGAGCATGATGGGAAAAACGGCTGGCAGCCAGCAGACTCGGCCTTCCAGGGCTGTTCCAGAAGGGGCAGGGCCTATGTGAGGGTGCGCACACACAGCCCCATTTACTCACTGGCTGTGCTTCCTCAGTGACCTTGTCCAGACTGCCCATGACCCTGGGAAGGGCCTCAAGGGTGGTTCGGTTGGTTGGTTTGCTTTTCTGCCTCAGGTACATAGTGGTAGTCACTGCGAAAGCAAGAAAAAAAGAATAAAAAAAAATCGGGGAGAAAGGTCATTGTGCCCAATTTTAACAGGCACTGTAAAAGGGGTGGTTTGATTGACAGCTCCAAAATCCAGACCGCACCCCCAAGGAAGGGCAAAGCTGGTGCCATGCTGCAGGGTGTCCGGCTCAGCTGCCTCGCACTGGGGGCCTCCCCAACGGCCGTGTCCTCTCTGCAGTTTAGTCCGCTCTCGTTCACGGGGAATGCGGCACTCGCTGCTCAGGGTGCTACTTGGGGCTGCGCTGCCACTGGCACAGGCTGTGCGTGCATTCCGAGTGGAACCGCTCACCGCCACCGCACACCCTCCGAACCCCCACACACGCCCCGTGACCTAGTGTTTCATGGAGCTACTTGCTATTTAAAAATATATATATTTTTGAAGACTCCCTGCATTTTTTCCCCCAAAGAGTTTGGATGGATGACAAAGGAGAACAACTCCAGGGCCCAGTACTACCAACACCTGGACAGAAATGTAAAGCCCCAGTGGAAAGAAGGCTCTGAAGTGTGTTATGTCACCTTTAAAATGTTCATTACTATGACATACTACAGAGCGGAAAACTTCGTGTAGTTTTAAATTTTCTTTTTGTGCTACAAAGAACCACTGTACACACAAAGCCAGATCCAGCCCCTCGGTTATTTGCTTGGGGTTAACTGGTACTTTGAATGAAAAGATGTCCTGGTAGGATCTCCATTGGACTCACCGAAAACCGAACCCCGAGGGACAGAGCCCACCTAGAAGGGAGTGATGAGGCGGCCTCCACTGCTGCGAGCTCCTCCAGCATCCTAGCTGAGCCAGCCCAGGGGTGGATGGGGCGGCCTGCCTCTCTGCTGCAGATTGAGAGACTTTTGTAACTCCCCACTGCGGACCGCGATGTGTTCTTACAAATGTGATTCCTACATACAAAGTAAATCTATTTTGTAAGAGTATCTCTCCCTCTCTCTCCCCCTGACACGGTTTGCTATCTTCCTTCAGTTGCTCCCTGCTTCTCACCTTATGTAGGAAAGCTGCAAAGTTCCTGGGGACCCTGCCACCCCACCAGAAGGCCACAGCATGCAGGCTTTCCTCGCAGCCAATGAAGGCGCAGGAGAGGCCACCTTTCCCGGCCCCCTAAGGAGACTGCTAGTGGTGCTGAACAGGCAGAATAGTCAGGGAAAACCAAGAGCTTCTAAGGAATCCTTTAACAGACTTCCTGCTGTCTTCTGAGCAGGAAGGAAGGAATGTGCTTCTCCCTAAAAAGTGCATCTTTCTCACCCCTCACAGGCGGCGGTTTTTAAGGTGACGCTCCCTACGCTCAAAGCCCTGATTCCACCTCCCCGTCTCCAGGGAGGGCACAGCCAGATTTCCCACAGACACGCTGGGTTGCCCCGACCTCTGCCCGGGATGACAGCCACACCGCCCCTGAGGAACTGTCTCAGGAAAAAATCGGCTGTGGTTGCTAACGGGTTACCATTCACGGCTCCAGCGCAGGCTCGCCTGACGGACAGTCTGAGGCTGGTTTTCTGGCTCAGGTTCTGAAAGTGTGGTTTCTCCCCCGAGACCCACATTCTGAGCGCTGCTGGGAGTCCAGAGAGCTCCCCTCCCTGCCCTCAGCAGCAAAGGCTGCCGGAGAAGTCAGAGCAGCTGATGGCGACCTCCCGGGCAGAGGGAGCAGACAGACAGGATCAACTTCTGTCCCAGGGTGGTGGAACGGCACTCTGCTCCACTACTGTGTATTTGGTCCAGTTTGGTTTAGATACGGGAAGAAAACCAAAAAACCCCAGTTTCAGTCCAACAGAGGATGTGCTGTCTTGCACCAAAAGCACACACCAGACCCCCAGCCGCGTCTCCCCTCAGCCGTGATCTGGGCTGGGCTCTGGGTTAGAGCCCGGTCAGACACCGAGGGGTGCCGTGCTTTCCCTGCGAGACTGCTGCTGACATTAAATTCGACCTAGAAAACTAGTTTGGGACATAAATATTGACCGTGCCCTTCTCTCCTCACTCATTATACTCACCCCTCCCTACTCAGTACAGAGTCTGAGCCGCCCCAGGAACAAAGCCCTCTGTCGGCGCAGCTGGCCCTAAATGCAGCCCTTGGTCCCAGTGCCCTGGCCGCCGGTGAAGCTAGACTGCCTGTCTGGTGGGATAGGCAAAGACGACTCTCTGGTTCACACGCCTGTCGCCCAGCACGACCTAGGCACCTGCTGTCTGCACACAGCTACCCGCACACCCCCTTTCTCACACTGGTGGGTGACCTCCGAGTGCCGGGGCATCGCAGCAGGCAGGACAAGTGAAAACGCCCAACACGGGAACTCAGAAAAGCCAAGGTCCTCCTGTACCTCAGAAATCTGGCCCCGTGGAGACGGGGCAGGACGCATCCCTCAGAGCACCCGTGGGGCAGCACCTGCGCAGGGCCAGTGCCGCCGGGGGCGCACTGTGTGGGCGTCACGCTTCCGAGGCGTGTGCGTACTCATTCCTGTGTGAAAGGCTGCCTATGGGCCAGGCCCCGGGCCAGATGCAAAGGGAGAAGAGGAGCCACAGTCCCATCCTCTAGGATGTCACAGTTCAATGAGCTGGACAGACCCGGACACAAACAAAAGCAACAGAATGATAATATAAAGAGCCCGGTCTGTGTGTCCATCTGGGTGCAAGAAGGGCTCCTTCCTGGCCGGGGTGCGTGCTAGCTAGCGACCAGGAGGCCCAAGGTCGGGGGTCGAGGAGCCAGAAGGAGCGCGCCCTGGGAGTCCGGCCCTCTGTGGGGCCACCAGAGCGAGTTCACAGACAAGGGCTTTGAGCGCCGTGCTGTTGCAGCAAGTGGCCTTAGACAAGGTGCACGCAAGTGATGGACTGGGGCTGGGGTCATGTGCTGGGAGTGTCCTTTAGCTGGGTGGCCATCGACCTGGACATTCCTGACCGTTCCAGGAATCTAGTTCAGGTGCCCCATGTTCCAAGAATGAGGTAAGCAGCCCATTCTTGTCCAGCTTTGTCACCCCTGCAGTGGGGGGAATGGGCATGGAAGGGAAGATGTGGAAAGCAGCGAGAGGGGTGCACACAGATGCTGGGCAGTACCTCACACCCTCCCTGCTTCCCACCAGCACAGAACATGGCTCAATAAAACTAACAGACATGTGCCAGGTGGAGTAATTGGTAAACACCAATAAAAACTAATAGTAGTTGCTAGCTAACATTTTTCAAGCACTTACTATAAATCAGCTTATTACCCATATTAACTCATTTCATCTCAGTAGCCCCATGAGTCAGGAACTGTTACAGCCTTCAGTTTGTGAGAAAGGAACATGAGGCTTGAAAAGCTTCTGGAATTGGCTCAAGGTCACCAGGCAGAGTGAGGATTCAAACCAGCTCTATGAACCCAAAGCCCACGTCCTTGGTGCCATGGGTGCTCACTCCCTGCTCGGCAAGATGCAGGGACCCCTCCCCACCTGTAGGGCCGACTTCTCAGGAACCCTGGCTCGAGTGGGCTGTGGGGCCACACACGCTCTCCCAGGTCCCCAGTGTGACAACCGGGACCCCACAACAGCTGCACTCCAGGGATGGCCTTTCTCCCTGTGTTATTCCTGCTCTCACGGGGTATGCTACTGGAAGCAGACGGGTAAGAGGAGGAGACGGTAGATTTCTCTGCCCTGACACATTCTGAAACGCACCTCCAAAGTGTCGGGATGCAGGGGAGTCACTCCGTTCCAGTGGTCAGCTCCAGTGCAGAGGCCCCAGACCTTGCTCCTGCCTGGAATCTGGGGTTCACAGCATGAACCCCAGGGGCTCAGCCCTGGCCCAGGGCCCTCAGACACCCTGACGCTGGTCCCTGGTGGAGTATCTCTATTACCAGATGCTAGGCTTTTGCACACAGTTTCTAGACATTTCTATTTTCGCATTAATGGTTCAGGCTAGCAATCAGTAGTTGATGATTACCTTATGGAGAAAATGTTCAGAATTTACGCTAAAGTGATCATGTTCTACTACGAGCAAATGGAACAACACAGTAAATTCTCTGGAGGTTTAATATTCCGTAGGTTGAGATTTTTACCATCCCATTAAATCCCCGGAAATTATGTTTCTCTTAAATTCATGCGAACTTAATGGAAGATAGCGCTCATGAAGATGTATTTGTCAACACTATTTGATTTCAGAAGCTAAGGTCATAAAAGGAACCAGAAGCACGCAGTGTAGGGAGCCCAACACAAGAGAAACCCAACACAGTGAGCTCTGGGCCCGGAGGGAAGGGGCTGGGAACTCAGGTTCACTCGGAGCCTGCTACCCGTGTGCCAGGTGCCACAGGCAAGCAGCTTCCTCACTCCAGCCCTGCAAGGCAGGTATGTTTTTTCCCACGTTACAGATCAGAAAACCGAGGCTCAGTACACCCAAGCTTGCCAAGGTCATGGAGCTAGTTAGAAAGTGCCCAAGATCCAATGCCAGTTCTGTCTGCCTCCTGAGCCGGTACTCCTCCTGCTCTGTCACCAGCCACCGCAGTGGGGACACAGAGCTGCCACCTCAGGGGCTTCCATGAGCCGACGATGCACCTACTATCAGGAAAACCCACAGGGAAGTCCGTTGTTTCGTAGAGAAATGAACCCAGAGGCAGGGAAAAAACCTCAGCCAAAGTGTGCCTACTGGCGCAGGAATCTAAAATAGGAAAAACTCTTCTTGTACTTTAGAAATGGGACATCAGAGACATTTAAAGCCACTCCCTCCTCCTCCTAACAGTCAGCGGGTGATCCGCTGCCTCATTCACTCTGTGCACACGAACCAAGCTGCGCTCCCCTGCTTCTGCCCCTAAGACTCGGGGCACAACCCCTGAGACCAGAACTTGAGCTTGTAAAGTTCAGGAGGGGCTGCTTCTATAGGCCAGATCTCAGCCGCCAAATCCCAAGGAAAGCGGCGGCACTGCCACAGTCACCTTGCGTACCCCCTTTCAGTCTAAAGAGGACACACAAATGAGCGGGGACTTGCCTGGCCCCACTGTGCCTGCCACTGTCACTGAGACCTACACAACGTGTCAGTCATCCCAGGGTGAGCCGGGTTTCCAATGCCTTTTAAACGAAGCCACTGCGTCTCTTGGAAGTGTGGCATGGGCGTAAAGCCTCACCCCAACGAGGGGGTGTTCCCCTCAGCATGCGGCAGGCACCTGTGGCAGAATGGCAACTGCACGGCCCGCCGGGCTGCAGGACAGCGCCTGACGCCGGAGGTTTCTCTGGCAGAGACTGCAGTGACACACTCTCAGAACGAAAGGCCCGTTACTGGCGATTTTTACAAGATACGGCTAAGTCAGTGACCGGGGCACATCTCATTCATCCCCATAGGAGACGTATGCATGTGAGGGTTGCACAGATACCTCAATAAATCTGCTTCTCAGGGAGACACAGCCTTCGAAAAGGTCTCTGGGCTGGAAGTCTGTTTCCCTGGGGTTATATAGAGCAAAACCCAGCATTTGGTTGGCATGACATCCTGTTCTTGTCTATTCCACTGCAAGGCCATAGTGCTATTGTATTAAGCCTAAGAAAAAGTAGGAAAACCAGAAAAGACCGACCTCTCTTTTTTCCTCTTGGCTCTTCTTCCCTCCTCCCCCTTTAGGCACAGAGTACCAAGACATTGAGACTGAGAAAACCTGTCCCGAGTCACATTCACCTTCAGAAGATTCCTTTGTGAGAAGCTGAGGGCCTGGCCCTCATCTCCTGCACACAGTGGCCCGTCAGCACCCACAGACCTCGCGGGCCAACTTAGCGTGCTCTGCCCAAGAACCCGAGGGTCCCGAGGGCATCGCCCGGCCAGCGCGTGTTCCTTTGAGGTGGCTGCGGTCAGGAGGCCCCAACCCCTCGGTCCGGGCACCTTTCCCAGGTCACTGAACTGGAGTGGTGACCCGGTACGCAACCCCCTCTCGCCCAGCCCTCCTTCAGCGCCTGGGGGGAACGACCTGCTGACATGCTTTACAAGCCCCCTCTCCAGAATGCCCCTCTGATGGAGGCCTCTCCCACAGCTCTGCCGGAGCCCACCAAGGCTGGATTTCAACAGGAGGGTCAAAAGCCTCCCTGTTGCACAGGATGGAGGGGGAAGCACATACTCGATAGATTTCGAGTGTGTTATTCTGTATTTTTGCAGCTTCTATTTTCTAGATGAGCAGTTTAGAGATACGTGATGTAAAGTACATACTGTATGATTGCTGAAAGTTATATTAAAAGCACTATTTTAATTCTTCCCCTGTCTTATGCTGTAGTCTCTATTACCCTTCTCTCTGTGTCTTTGGGTGGAACGACCCTAGAAGATTCTTCAGGAGAGTGTCTCTGGCTGTGCGTGCGCTACGTTCGTGGTCTTGGAATTGTTCAGAAGTGACGCGGGCTCAACTCCGCACCTCAGCTCCGCAGGGCTGTGGCGCTGAGCGAGCGATGGGGCTGCTCCAAGCCCCCCCGTTCATCATCTGTAAAGTGGAGCGACGGACACCTGCTTCACACCAGTGTGCTAAGCTACTGTCTGGTTTACCTTTCTGGTTCTCCCACTGCCTATAAACCCTGGGAAGTCGGGGAACTGCTTTACCTCAGGGGGTGCCCGCAACACAAGGCACGACATTTGGTGGATGCTCAGTATACTACCGAATGAATGAATGATGAACAGCCTCCAGCCCATCAGCCTGTGGGGCTTGACTTCGGTCTCCCTCCTCAGAGGCAATAGCAGTCTTTGCCTCCCCCTCTCAGGTCCACAGACCCCCTGTGGGTGGAGTCCAGGTCACCTTCCCAATCCTTGTTGGGCCTCTTCCTGATTCCCTAGCTTCTTCACATCATTCGTGCACTGGCCAGACTCCCGCCTCATGTCCACAGGTTGGTCAGGTGGGCGCCTGGCACCAACATGCATCTTAGAGTCCCCACTACATTCCTTACTTGGCTGGGGAGACCAGAGCTCCAGGAGCTAATGGTTGTACTGTCTTCTGGGCCTTAGACCTAAGATGGCCCAATCCTCTTACGGGGCTAGCCCTGGTATCTGACCCACTTTCTTCACACCCCCTCCAGCCTGGGTTTTGCCCTTGGCAGCCCCATCATCCTTTGCGGTTCAGCTGTTCTGAAATCAAAGCTTGTCCAGCTACTATTACTGGAAGAGAGCACCCAGCCCTGCATGTCTTTTGTGCTCAGAGGTGGACAGAGGCAGGAAAGAGTGCCTGGGCGAGCTTCCTTTTCTGAAGCCCCACTACCTGCCTGTCAGCATCTGAAGGACTTTTTCTGTAGCCCTGCCCTGCCATTTAAGTGACAGCTGGTTTTGTTGTTTTTGTTTTGCGAAACAACCTGATTTATAAAAATATCCAGCATAAAAATCACAAGAAAACGCAATTTCAGCCTTCTCTGTTCTAATGTGAAAGATGCTGAAGCAGCTGAAAGCGTGAGTGGCTCCTCGCGGGAGCTGGATGCACCAGACGTTCAGCTGCAGGCAGGCGGAAGGAGGCAGGGACAGGCAACGGGCCACTACGCGGGGCGTCCGAGCTTGCAGCCCGACATTCCCATTTCTTTGTCGTCTACAGTCTCATTTCTATTCTCTTGCTACCTTTTCCCTCATGGACGTGGAAAATTTATCAAAAACTTATTCTCCTTCCATTTTATCTTAGCTTCACAAAGACATGATTTCTTATTTGTAGTCAACAGATTCATCCTTCAGTATTTAAGCGGGTCCGGGAGAGCTGTTCACACAGGTTGTTCCACCAACTCAGAGAGAATAAATCTCTGAGATTAAACTCCAAGTGCCATCTGTTCCCAACATCCTATCAGCTGCCGCGGCCGACAGCTCTGAACCACGCACACCCTGGGTCCTTCTAGAACCAGACCTAAAATCCAACCTGACCCTTTTCTCCGTCTCCGTGAAAGGGCTGGTCACGCACCCATGCATTTAGCTCGACCCAAATGAAACAGGCTGTTTCTGTGGCCTTGAGCATGGATTCAGAATCCCTTGCACGTCCAACTTTACAAAGATCTGCGTATTTTCCCCTTTAGCCTTTGCTGCCTCAGCACTGCTACAGACCTGTTTCTAACTGTGCACAGAAATGTCCGTAATTAAATCACGGGGCAGAGACTAACTTTTACTTTCCAGAGAGCACTTAAGAAAGCCTCATAACCCTCCTGAGTCCAGGTGGCCCAGTGTGGGATGCACGAACCCCCAAAGGAGAACTTTCCGGGTCGTCCAGAGTGTTTCAGTGGGCTCTCCCGCTTCTCTGAACTAAGGGGTGAGATAAACAAGGCCGTTCACCGGGAACACAGAGGCGGGGTGACAGATGCTTGACTTTGTTTGGTCAGCAATACAGGAAGCAGCCTCAGGGACTTGGCCTGCATGCGGCAGAAGCCACTGGGATCCTTTGGAAAAGCGACATTTTCCTACAGGGCTCCTCTACATCACAGGTCGCTGAGAACGTGGCCACGACCCACAGGTACAACCGAACCCTCTTCCCCGTGACGAGGAAGAGGAAAACCTCACCCTCAGGCTTACACCCAGCTTAGCATCAGCCTTTCCCCACGTGCTTCTCTCGCCGCCCCGAGACTACCCTTCAGTTTCTTCGGGAATTGTTCTGTATTGAGGCAACTATATGTTCATAGTGAAATCAGTGCTCATTATGTTTTAAAAGAAAAAAAGAAAAGAGCCCAAAGAGAATGTCAGTTCCTTCAGTTGTTTCTAAAATAATCATTGCCTAGATCTCCAGGTTTTACGCAAATGATCAGGCATTGCAACACAGCAGTAGAAAAGGAACCAAGGCTTTCAGCAAGACACCCGAGTCAGGGTTTTATTTAAACCTGTAAACTATGCCCCTTGAAGGAGCGTATTGCTCTTGACCATTTCCTCAGATAGCATCAGCAGCTCAATCCCCCCAAATCACAGAGGCGGCCACTACTGGGGAGGGTATGGAACTGAGACCCATGCCAGGTGAGGACAGGGCTCCACCAGGACCCGGGGCCCTCACTCCAACCTGGTCCACCTCTGTTCACGGCTCCCTGTGCTCCCCGGGGACCTGAGAGCTGGAGGGATGGGAAGTGTTCCCTCCACTTGTTCCCTACCTCAAATCGGGGTGCGACAAGTAAAGCCAGGCCCTGATTCTCAGCATAGACAGCTCAGCAAGGCCCTCCTCAGCAGGGAGCAGGTAACAGGTGTACATTCCAGCTCCGCCGCCACCAGCCTTACCAAGTCCGCAAGTCAAGTCACAACAGTGAACCCCGCCTCTGTGCGGCTGTAACGTGAGGAGGCCCGCACTGCCTGGCGGAGCTGTCGTGAGAACTCAGTGGGCAAACAGCCCAGCGTCAGCCCCTGGGGCTGTGATTCATCCAGGAGCCTCTTCCTGGGCCAGATACATACAAACCAGCTTCTGCTGTCACACTGCTCCGGGAAGCCTTCTTCCCTGCTGGGTAGCTGTTCCCTAGTGACTTCGAAGTCACTTCATTAACTTCTGAGTCATTTTTACTCGACAAAATGCCTTTGCTTCCCTTATGAAGACCCAGACTTAACCATCTGAGACCATCCAACATGCAGGCTCAGGGGCCTGGGGGAAGGAGGCATCTACTCTCTCCCACCCCTTCCCTGCCTGCCCCAGGCCCGGGCCCTCCAGACCCACTTGCGGAAGCCGAAGGAGCAGCGCACCTTGCTTACTAGACTGCTCGTGGCTGAGCCTGATGCCATCGCTGCTGATGAGCCCCCTCGGTGCACACTGGTGGGAGGCAGTGGCCTCTGGTACAGCCCCGTGGAAGGTGGCTTTCCTGCCAAGGAGCTGCCCTGAGCTCTGCAGCTCTCAATAAAGAAGCTGCTGCGACTTCGGGAAGACCCAGCCATGGGTTTCACCCCCTGCAGCAGGCTCCCGTTTTCCCTACCCCTCGTACCAGGTTAGTCCTCGGGTCACCTGCAGCCTCCAAACCCACCTTTTCGCCTCACCTGGGCCCTGGGCCGTTATCCTGACCGCTCTGTGACAGGTTGCTTCCCAGGACTGGCCTTGCCTCCCTGCACCCTGCTCACCTCCCCAGTGCGCTCCCCACCTGCCCCGAGGGCAGAATGATGGGTCAGCAAGCCCAGGCCCCCTTTCCTAACACAACACGACACCTGATGGGCAATTGCTTTGGGGACCCTCCCTCCCTCAACTGTGGGGCAGAAAAGCAGCCACGGCCTGCCTTCTCTAACATCACTGGGCCCCGTTTTGCTGATGGCACCCCAGGACACGGGCAGCTGACAGGGAGCAGGATGTCGGGCGGCACTCCCTCCAGAGCACTCTCCCCACTTTTCAGAATCAGCAGGGACCTGGCGCCTGAACCCTCAGCACCCCCTAGCCTTCAAGTAATTAATTATTCACAGGTTTCACATGTAAAGACCAGGATCGGGGCTAGTGTGAAGCTCTGCGCCCTACGAGGCCCTGTGGGAGTCCCAGGAAGCCCTGCACGCAAACAATCCACCGTGCTTGGTGCCCCAACTTTTGGCGTCTCTGGGCCACACAGGAAGAAGAGTTGTCTTGGGCCACACGTAAAATACACCAACACTAAGGAAAACTGATCAGCAAAACAAAAGGTTTTAAGTAAATGTATGATTTTGTGTCGGGCTACCTTCTTAGCCATCCTGGGCCACAGGCGGCCCACAGGCCACAGGTTGGACACCCCTGGAGCCTCCACGTAATGAAAAGATCCTTGCGATGCACTGCACGTCCGGGGCTCATCATGAAAACCAGAGACAGGAGAGCGAAGGGGATCCAGAGGGCCGAGTCCCAGATGAGCATTCTCAAGGAGGTGGGAGCATGCAAAGACCTCCTGGTAAACCTCTCCATCTAGGCTCCAGGCAGGAGCCTCTGCCCCAGCCGCTGGGGTGGGTCTCTGGGAGGAAGCAGGCAGTGGCCGCCTGAAGCTGCCTCTCTCTGAAGGGACAGGGGGCAATGAGAACAACGCACCAAGCACCGGGCAGAACTGTTTATGAAGGCGGCCTCCACACTTCAGCCTCACAAACACCCTGCGAAACAGGAGTCATTTCCCACCAGCCTGTTGGCAGGGACTTGCACCTGGACTCCCCTCCCTTACTAAGATGATGGAAACCACGCCCACTTCAGGGGAAGAGCGTGAGGAATCAGTGAGGTCCTGTCTGTGAGGCACCGAGCCTGACACCTAGTACATGTCCGAGAAATACAAGGGGAAGGGAGAGGAAGCACGTTCCTCCCATTGCCAGGTCATCGGAGGGAGGCCTGAGCCGCTGACGGGGCTGACCTGTGTGGGTAAATAATTATGACTTCAATTATCTCCCCGAGGACGGCTATTTGCCGTCACCGTTTGCACCCGCTGAAATTACATGCCTAAGAAGCAGAGTCACCCATTGGCAGATAAACATAATTAAATTGGAAGAACGACATCCAATGGCTGATTGGATTAATAAAAGGAATTTATTTCCCAGAGCTATTTCAGAAATGCTTCTCCAAGCTGGGTATTTTAAAGCTTGCACTCTGAATTCAAATTACATACTAATTCCTTTCCAAAAACCATCACACAACCAGCCCTTACAGACACGTGTACCCCTCTCTGAGAAACGACGCCAACAATCGTTTTATAGAACCACACACAGACACAGAGCCTCTTGATCTTTGTGCAAGAACAGATCCGCAAACCCAGGTATTGGTGGTAAAGTCAACTCAGCATGTATCTCACCTGGTTGATACGTTTCCTGGCTTGACTGTTTCATTTTAAATAACTATCAAAGAATGTGATGTTATGTGGTCACTCCACAAACTTAAATAATTTTTTGTTCTCAAACTCTCCACGATACCAAATGATCATTTGCAGATTTGGCTCCAAATCACTTTAAAATTGAGCTTACAACTCTTTAATTCTCATGAATTCCACAGCAAACCAGCAATGATTACTGGCATCCAAATACATTGTTCTTGAGGGACAGAGGACTCTTCCTTTGCCTTTTGGGGGAACAGCCATACTCTGTTCTTAAACTTATGGGCAAAGTCTAAGTTTCCACTTCCAAATCTCTGACTAGTGCTCCCCACTCCCATAGCCTCAGGATAACGGGGACTGTCAGTGACACCCACCCACACGCAGCCCTTCTCTCTGCGTTTCCGTGGCAGCCTACACCGGTGGTAGAGATAAGCAAGGCATAAAACTTTACCAGTGGATTTTTTTACCACTGGAGAAATCTCAAGGACAAAAGGCGCCTTTCCCAGTACTGCCTACTCCAGTCCTGCGGCCAAGGAGAACAAGCCCGTCTGCTCACTGCGCTGCAAGACGGAAGGCAGAGGGGGCCTCAGCGCGCCCTGACCTGAAGAATGCACGGACCAGCCCACATTTTCACACACGTAAAAGGAATCTTCACGCAAAGCTATTGCTGATGTCAAATCGGGCACAGGCAATGCCTACGGCACACTGGAAAAGGCCCTCGGAGCCTAGCCTGAGGTCAGCTTTCGGAACGTCAAGCCACATAAAAATGTGCCCTTAGACCAAAACAAGTTCATCAATGACCTGATCTCTTCAGACCAAAGCTCCAGTGCAACCAACTGGCTCTACGCGCGACTCCTTCGTAGGCCATTCAGTGATCTTTCTAAATATTTACCTGAAACAAACGTTTGGTACTAGAAATATTCTTATCTGGTTTCTTCTTTTTCCAAAAAACGTAAAGATCATGTATTCTACAGTCCTGTAAATGGCTCATCAACTAGGCCATGAGCAGTTGTGTGGAGGTAGTAATAAAGGGGTCAGGTGAAACCGTCAACCAAAAAAACTACCACCTACTGAACTGGGTAAATATATTCCCCAACGATACATCCAAGCAGGGTTAATATCCAAAATTTATAAAGAACTCACACAATTTAACATACACACACACAATCTGATTTAAAAAGTGAGCAGAGCACCTGAACAGACATTTCTCCAAAGAGGACCTACATGGTCAACAGACATATGTGAAACGATACCCACGCAACTAGTCAGAGAACTTTGAATTCAAACCACCAGGAGACACTACCTCCCACCTGTCCCATTCCCTGGAATGACTACCAGGGAAGCCACAAACACTGAGTGCTGGTGAGGATGGAAAGAAGGGGGAACCATCGCCTACTGCTGGCGGGCTGCAGGCGGCTGCAGGCCCCTGTGGGAACAGTGCGCAGGTTCCTGGAAAAAATTAATAGAACTAGTGATCCCACTTCTGGGAATGTGTCTGAAGAAAT
This sequence comes from Desmodus rotundus, assembly GCF_022682495.2. NCBI lineage: Eukaryota > Metazoa > Chordata > Mammalia > Chiroptera > Phyllostomidae > Desmodus > Desmodus rotundus. Next base: position 32,276,406 of record NC_071396.1, on the reverse strand, counting down.
CCAAAATAATTCACAGAGCTGTACCCCCCCCTCAGTTCACGGCAACATCACTTACGACGGCCGACACAGGGAAGCGGCCCCTGTGTCCGTCACAGATGGTGCATCCGTGATGAGAAGAGGCACCGTACATACACAACGGACTATCGCCAGGTCACAGTAAGATGAAGTACTGCCATCTGCGACGACATGAGCGAACCTGGAGGGTATTATGCTAAGTGAACTAAGTCAGACAGAGAAAGGCAAATACCGTATGATTTCACTTATATGTGGCATCTAAAAACCAAATAAATGAATAAAACAGAAACAGACTCACAGATAAGAGAACAAACTGCCAGATGAAAGGGGCTTCGGGGATTGTGGAAAAAGTGAAGGGCTGGAGAAGGGCAGCTGGCGGTCACAGAAGAGCCGCAGTGATGGAAGAGCCGCCGAGGGAACAGTCAGTAGTGCCGTCGTAGCTGCGGACGGCGCCAGGCGGGGACCAGGTCTACCAGCAGGGCCACGTCATGAGTTGTGCAAATGCCGAGCCACTCTGCCGCACACCCGAGACTAATATAATATTAAATGTCAACTGCAACTGAATTTTTTTAAATGAAAAACCTGTGAAACCATCTTCAAAGACAAAGGCAATAACTTGAAAAATAAAGAGTATTACTATATTCCAAGATTAGATGATTGAATACTTGAAAAATGTGATTTCTTCCCAAATTATTTCAATAACCCAAGAAAATATCAATAGGGGTTTCTATGGAAATTCACAAACATTATAAACTTCAAGTGTAAGTGTTCAAGAAAAGCCAAGGTAATTCTGAAACTAAAAATAAGAGAGAATAATAAGTGAGGAGTTCTCAAAATCACCATGTTGATAAAGCTATGGTACTTTAAGAAGTACGTCATTTGCACAGGGCCTGATAAACAAATCAAAGGCTCAGAAGAGCATCCATAAACATGGAAAGTTCAAATCCCATGTGGTTTCAGAGCCAAAAGTGTTTAAAAACTATAAAGATTTAGGGAAAACAAGACAGGCCCTGGCCAGGTAATGCAGGTGGCTGGAGGGTCGCCCCAACGCACCAGGGTTGCGGGTTTGGTCTCCTGTCGGGCGCATACAGGAAGCAACCAGTGAGCGCACAGATACGTGGGACCACAAATCTCTCTCCCCCTCAAATCAATCAATCAGTCAATCAATAACTAAATAAAAAGGAAAACAGAACACGTTCATGGTTTGAGGATTTTCTATAAAGATCCAAACTACAACAATACATAAATACAACGATTGACAAATCTACTCCAAATTAAAATACCTGTACAATCTAAACAGCACGCACAATCGAAACAAGAGGAGACTACTTGAAATATCCCCAAACGACAAAGGGTTACTCTCAGAATACGCCAGGAATCACTACAAATACACCAGAAAAGGGCAAACAGCCAGAGAGGCCCTAGGAGCCCACCATCATCCCTGTAAGTTCGATAGAAACACAGCAAATACGGGAAGTTCACAGACGCGTAAACACAAACGTCCTATAAACTTTCTAGGAATCAAGGAAACACAAATCTTCAAAAAATTACAGACCATTCTCCCCGACCAGGAGGGGGAAACCTCTTTATAACACCTCCTGTCAGGCACCTGGCATCCGCATGTAGTCAGTGCAGCTGCCCCAGAGGAGAATTGGGCAATGCCTATTGACGTTTAAGTGTTCACATAGTATGGTCCAGAAATGACATTTCGCCACACCTACCCTAATACGGGGACGGGGCAGGGGCAGAGGAAGGGGCCGCTGGCATGGCGGGACGGGGCGCCCTTCAGGATCCCTGGTCACCGCCTTTCCCATCGTCACCAACACACAGATCACAGCTGGGCTCCCGCTTCCATTCCTGCTGACCAACACCGCCGTTGCAACCCCACCGCCCCCCATTGCAGAGAACCGTGGCGCTCCCTAGAGGAGCCCACTAGGCTTGGCTTTTGGCCGACGACTCTACAGCTAGTTCACGAACAGGTTCCACGGGTCGTCTTTCCCATCCCGGTTATCCCCAGGCGGTCCCGTGAAGCCATCTCTCAAGGCCCGGCTGGTCCCTCCCCTGGGGCCCCAGAGACGGAGGCACGGGCTCAACGCACCAGCAGGCACAGTGGTGGGTCGGTGGAGAGGCTGCTGGTCCATGTGCCCCTCATTTTACCAGGAGTGACAGTTTCCCATTAGATCCCATAATCCTTTGCTCTCACAGAATGTACACTCGTATTCATCATATTTAGATCCATGTGTTACAGATCTCTATTTTTTTGAAGATTTTATTACTTATTTTTAGAGAAAGGGGAAGGGAGGGAGAAAGAGACATCAATCGCTTGCCTCTTGTACATTCCCCGACTACAGACTGAGCCCACAGCCCAGGCCTGTGCCCTGACCAGGAATCGAACTGGTGACCTTTTGCTTTGTAGGAGGACACCCAACCAACTGAGCCACACCGGTCAGGGCTGTTACAGTCCTCTACTGAGACACATTCTTCACAGACAATATCTGTGTCTTGCTTAATTCTTTAGCCCTGACAGTACTTAAAATAAAACCTTATACATGTAAAAGTACATTCAATATTTCTAATGCATTACGTGGATTTCCTGTCCAGAAGCCAAAAAAAGGTAGACAGCATTGACAGGGGGAGGTCTGACACCCACAGGCTCCCGAACCAGGACTGGCCTGGACTCTCCTAAGGCCACACGAGGAAACACAGAACGGAAAGCACCCTTGTATTCTCCGCCCCCTTTAGCTTGGGGCAGATCAGCCTGACCGTTCCTTAGGCCGGGGTGGGACTTCAGAGTTCCCAAGGCTGTTCAACAGGTAACTGTGATCTCTCTTGATTCTCCAACAAACCCAGAGAAATGCCTGGCAGTCTGGGCATTCAGTGGCTCATCCACAATCGCCTGACTGACTGGTAAGTGAGAGAGCTGAAATTGAGAGAGGAGTGGGCCTTCCTCCAGGGTCTGAGTGCTCCTGCTTCCGCCGCATCCCTTCTGTCTCTGTGGGGAAGCCAGAAGTCAATTCCTGATCTGGCGCAGGGGGAAGGGTACAGAACAGAACCACTACCCGACCTCTGCTTGGGGACACCGAGGGTTCATTTTCAAGTAGGTTGGATTGCATGGGCCCTGGGAGCCATGTGAGGTCTCAGAGCCCCTGGAGAAGTGGTGGGTATTATTTCAATTAGTGCATCTGGCTAGAGCGGCGCCCTTATGACAGGGAGGGCAGTGGCAGGCAGGACCTGGGGGACCCTGGGGGCTACCAGTCTTCTCTGAGCTCCAGGGGGGGGGACGCATACTCTCAGACTAGCATCCTCAAAACAGGCCTCTTTTGGCTGAGTGACTGACATCACCTCCTCTGGAGACAATGCAAAGCCCTCCTTCCAAATCCCCTGTGGTTCAGGGACAACCGGAACTGCAGCCTGGGACCCAGTTCTGGCTGCAGTGGGTCCCCCTACCTCTTGGTCCAGCCCCCTCCCATCCCTTTCCAAAGCCTGTATCTCCCAGTATACTCTGAGCACAGCCTGAATTATCTATGCATTTCCTCTGATCTGTCCAGCACTAACTCTTCAGAATGGGCCATTCTTCCCCTAGAAGAGTGAGGTCAACAGCCCACGGAGGCCTCTTTACTGGGGTTGAGGTGAACTCACCATGAGCACTCAGAGCCTGGGAGGCTGTGCCCCCAGGGGTCCCGCCAGCACAATGGGGCTGAGGACACGTCCACTCCCATTAGAGAAGCCTAGGCGGCCACACCCTCAGCCTACCACACCTTCAACTCTTCTGGGAGCAGGTTTGGGATTCCCTCTCCAAAAGACCCTCAAAGCAGACCCCGAGGATCACTCTGGCATGCACCCGCTCCGAGCACGGGAAACCACAACCCCAACTTCCCCTGGAGTAAACGAGGTGCAGCCTGAGGTCTGAGGCAGCTCGCACAGAGTAAGCAGGACAATTTCTCAGTGTGCCAGACAGCGGGGTGGAGCCACCTGCCAGGCAGGCCACCACTGCTGTTCTTCCCCCATCCTCCTATGCAACCCTAAAAATGCAGATTCTCCCAGAGGGCAGCGGAGACATAAAAATAGCAGCTGTTACTCACTGAGGCCCAGTTTTGTGACAGCCACCGTCCTAGGTGTCTCGCTTTTATTCCTACAGCCAACGCCATAGAGCAGGCACACTTATTTTTTTCAGAGAAGGAAAGAGGTGCGCTAAGTCTCTGCTAAGAAAAGGGGGAGCTGGAGCCCCACTATGCACTTCTGTGACTTCTGTCTCCACTAGAGGGCACTGGGCTCCCCTTTTCTGGTGTTAGTTGGAAGAACACCTCAGTTGATGGTTTGAAGGAGAATGGCAGATGCTGGGGATCAATAAAACCCTTAGTCTTTCCTGGAAAACTTTCTGTTCCAGCCAGCTCCCGAGAAGGTTCAATAGCACCGTCCACACTAGCCGTCACGTTCCCCACCCTCTACGGGCTCTGCTGGCACCCTGGCTAGTCTGGACTGGGCTTGTCAGGAAGGGGCTCAGACTTCGGAGATGACACCTGAGACAGCGCCAGAGGAGCAGGAAGCTCCCCGGGTGACTGCCCACCCTGAGGCTCCGTGCCACCGGCTTGCCTACACACAGTACCGGCAGGTCAGAGACGGTGATGGTGGCAGCATGGAGACTAGGAAGTGTCAGCCGAAAGGAAGAACCACCACTGATTAAACCTCACCATGTCCAGGGACACACCAGCTCAGAGGCTTGGACAGAACTCTGGAGTCGGCCTGCGCGTGTGCGCACATGTGTAGGAGGAAGTGGTCAGTGGTTACTGGGCAGGAATAGTGGTGAAGGCCATGGAGCTGACCTCAGTGAGGACAGACCACACTCTGGCCAATTGGGTCGGCACCAGCCACACGTGGCTTTGGAGTGTTCAAAGCATGTCTAGTGCAACTGGGGAAATGCATTTGTAAGTTAATTCTGTTTTAACTGACTTTAACCTGAAACAGTCGCGGGCGTGTGCTGGCTGCGGAACTGGACAGTGCAGGGCTGAACCCCACACTGCCCCGGAGATGAGCAGGCTGGGAGGTGTGACCTTCCCAGTCAAAGTCTGCAGAGGGCCTCTGATCTGATTTGCAGGCTGGAGCCCGAGCACATGATTTCCCTCGCTGTCCGGCCCAGGGCTGCAGTCCGCTGGTGCTCACACATCCAGCGTGAACGCTGATGGCATGGAGCTCTCAGCCAACCAGTGCTCTCCAACGCCCTCTGCCCGGGTAGCCCCCTTGCTTCCTTCTCCCCAAGATTGAAAGTGCGCGAGCCGAGGGTCTGTCTGCGGGGATGAGGCAAACCGTAACCTCCCTCCTTTCCCACACCACAGCAAACGGGCCCACTCTGGCTCCCACGGTTTCTGAAGGTAACCGCATCCTGTGGGCCCTGGAAGACATCTGTGGTTGAAGACTGAGCAAAGCCCAAGCGCAGTGCCCTGTTCCAATCCCCCAAGAGAAGGAACCAATGGAAATAATCGATCTAGGTAGGCTAAGCCTCGAGTCAAGCGGTAACACATCGAGGAAAGTTTTCCATGTCATTTCTTACAGAGGGAAAAGCATGACGAAACCAGAATGTCAGGACAGTAACTGCGGGGCTGTTTCCTGGCCACCAGTGAAGCCCAGTGCTTGGCCTGTCCCCAGAAACACACTTCCAGCGAGGAGGCTGCGGGCAGAAACACAGCGAGCCAGAGGGACACGAAACACCACAGCAGCGAGCCCTGTGACAAGGGCGGATGGAACGGCATCGCTGTTGCTGCACCTTTCACCCGAGGAGCAGGCGGGAACTGACTCGGCCTCGGGCAAAGGAATGTGTCTGACCCCACGTGGCGCTGCCTTCAGGTCCTCCAGTGCTGCAGGTAAAATGTGCTGCGAACGAGGTCCTTGGCGCATTTGTGAAGCTGGGTGCTTCTTAACTTCTAAACGGAAAGGTACAGGGCCGTGCATTCTGATCCCAGAGGGCCCCACATTCTCAGCGTCAGGGAGGCAGGGGCCAGGCCTGCAGCACCCACACGGTGGAGGCCACGGTGCTGTGGCTAGTGGGGAAGGGGGGCGGCCCTGTGCCCCTGCCTCTGGGGATGGTGCTCCGCCTGCCTCCTGGGACCTGTTCTCACTCCTCCCACGAGTTCTGGGGAGTGCTACTATATCGATGCAGCAGAATAATGCTTTAGCAATAGAGATGATTTTTTTTCTTTTTTCTTTTTTTTGTATTTACTTTTCTCTCTTGGCCCTTTATTCCTTTCAGTCGGGCAGGTTAGTTTCTTTAGGGGAGGAACATAATACTAGCGAGCAAAGAGCTTATTTCAAAAGCCATTTGGCGATGGAAATCCCTCATGCTTGGGAGCTGCACGGAGTAATACAAGTCACTGCCTCCAACTCAACGCCATCCCGCCAACCAGAAAAAACGTCCTTCAAGTTGGGAGGAGTAGAAAAGCCATAAGAGAGCACAGGTGTTGGGGGCGGGGATGCTGAGGAAATGGCCCTACGTCGTTTTCCCTGGGCTGAGCCTGAATAGCTGGAATAATCCCAGATTCATCTCTGGAATGTGAGAGCAACAGAATTCTGTTCTATCTGCTGGGGAAGGTGGCAGGGAGGCAGTCCCTCCCAGAACACTGGTTACAAGATGCGGCAGGTGGAGCTGGCTCACTAGACTGGACTGGTAATGTTTCAAGAATTTTGTGAGCCAATTGTTAAATCATTAGTAGTTTGAAGTCAGCCGTGGTGGGAATATTTACACCCCAGGAATTGGCAAAGGTGACAAAGCAGAACCTCCCTCCCTCTACCTTACACTCCTCCCCCAGAGCTGGCTGTGAAACGCTTTACTGGCACAGCACGGGAGGCGGAGGAGCCTCGGACAGTGTGAGAGAATGAAAGCTGGTGGCCCAAACACCGCTGAGGAGCGGAGGAGAGAGGTCCTGGAGCCCAGGGCTTCTGTTGGAGCCCTGACCTATGTTGTTTCTACCACGTGGGGAGACAAAGGTACAGATGGTGGAATTGGGGGCACGGGAAAGACCACCTGGGGCTGATGTGGGGAGCAGGGCCTCAAGCAGGTAGAAGCCACAAAGGAGCAAACACTCTTCCAAAACCCCAACCCATATCAAGAAATCAGCTCCCACACTCCTTGCCTAGTAGAAGAATAAAAACCATTAAACAGAGGAATGAAAGAGGGTTTTGCTAAATAATTCAGGAGCTGAGTTTGATGGAGGGGGAAGAAAAGATTATTAATTCAACTGATGACAGAGGGAGTATAAAGGCGGGAGGTCAGGGACCAAAAGATGAGAACATAGCCACGGCCCCGGGGAGGAGGCAGGGGGCAGGGAGCACATTCTGAGCAGTGGGCTGCAGGGCGATTGGTGCAGGTCCTGGGCATGTCTACTGTCAGCTCTCACTAAGCCTCAGAAGACGGTGGACAAATGACATCCAGATAAAAGGCCAATGGTGTCCCTGCTTGTGGCCCCGGGGAGGAGCTCGCAGCAGAGCGAAGAGCGAGCATGCCAGTCCTGTGGGCCCGAACCACCCGGGTCTGCAGAGCATGGCCTACTGTACACAGGCTTTTCAACAAATACTGCACGTGTATTTTCTCCTCCTCGCGGTTTGTCCAGCCTACCCTAGCCTCGCAAACTTAGCCTCACCCAGCCTAGCAGGGCCCAGCCCAGCCCAGCCGAGCCAAGACTAGCCTAGCAGAGCCTGGCCGAGCCTCGCCCCTCCGTGTGCCCCCGAGGGAGACAAGAACTGCCCTGCATGATGAAGCCGGCTGAAGCGGGGTTTCTGCTACCTGCAGCTCCAAGTCCCTACGGATTCTGAGCACTCTGCAGAGCCCCAGAGGAGCCGGGTACCCTGCCGATGCCAGCGGACGTTAGAGAGGCAGGAGGGATGGAGCAGGTGACACTGCCCCTGACTCAGGCGACCTGTGACCCCTTTCACACCCCTGGGCAGGGACTTCTGCCACCTCCCCTCCAGTTCCTGCCTCTCCTTTCAGAACGCAGGTTCCTGCATTCAAATAACCTGAAGGGATTGCGCCAGAGCTTCTTCACAAGACAGGTCTGAATCCACCAATAACGCCCCCACCGTAGGCCTTCACGAAACTTCAGTCTGCAAGGGTCACGCTTCATTACATTCTGCCTGGCCCCACCTGCTGGTTCTCTTCCCCCACCATCGTGGGGCGACTGAGCGCTCTCCCTTCGTGTCATCCCAAACACATTCATTGTTACCCCAAACGTCACAAACATCATCAATCTGCCCCTACCTCCTTCTCTCCTGTGGACTAACTCCTTTCAGTCCAACCTGAGAAGTATTATTTTCTATCTTATTAGCTACCATTCGAATCCAGTCTAACTCCTTCGCCAAGACTGGAACGCCTTCAGACTGGTCCTCACAGGACAGTCCCAGCAACGCACCACCCAGCGCAGTGAATACTCCCACAGTCAGCAGCACCGCGCTAACCCTGCCTGCTGCCGGGCGGGTGCCTGAGATACCAGGACCACTCTGTGAGGCGCATGGCTGTCTAAGCGCTGGGCGGCACACCTACAACCAGTACAGAGTCACCACAAAGGGCCCCTTCGGTTGCTCACGGTTACCACGAGGCCTGACGGGCGTGGCACTCGACCTTGCCTCACCCCGACCACAGCACAGGAGTAGGGCACCAACGCCAAACAGGAGGGTGGGGGTTCACTGATGCAGCGACAGGCATTTCAGCCCGTGGTGTCACTCCGGCTGTCCTGGCAGGGCTGGCATTCTGGGGGAAGCCTCCCTCAGGTCAGCACACCCTGCTCGTTGCTGGGCTCTTCCTCTGCCTATGGATCTGTGATCCTTGGCAAGTCACTGTACCTGGGCCCAGTTCCCTCTGCAAATCTGTGACTTAGTAACACAGCTGAGCACTGACTAGCAGACCCCAGGCTGAATCAGGGGCTATTCTGGAGACACAGGCAAGGTGCGCTTTTTGTTTACCTGTTTCCCTTCCTGCATCCATGGGCAGGCTGTCCCCTCAGACTCTCTCCGGGTGTTCCCTCCTTTCCCAGGGGAGGGGCCGTGGGCGCTGTGCCAGCGACTGTCCCTCTGCTGTCACAACGGGATGCGCTTGCACCTGCAATAGGCCTCACCGCTCCCTCTGTAGGGGATTGGTATCAGAGGTTCCTAGGACAGGGGCTCTGCGGGGAGTAGCCCTGGGTAGCAGGGAGGCGGGTGGCCGACCAGGCTGACAGCTGTGCTTGCTGCATGGGGTGAGGTGCCGTGTGCTTCTGAACAAGACCGCCCCCTCTCCCCAGGCCCCATGTGCCCGGACCCATTCAACCCTCATGGCAGATTTGCCAGGAAGACGTCAGCTGGCATGCACACCTGTGGCCGCACGGCTGTCAAAATGAAATATTTCCGGGACAAACAGAAGCAGCCTCCGCCCTGAGCTCCTTGCCCCCTCCCACTTCCCGGGTCCCAGCAGATGAAGGGTGTCCCCAGGCACTGAGGGAGGCTTCTAGAGCCCAGCCCCAGGACTCACTACATGTTGTCGTTAGCACGTGCCTTGCTCTTGTTACTGCAAACACCATCTTTGATGCATACAGGCCTGCCACGAATCACGCCCCTTTTTTTAAAAAATATATTTATTGATTATGCTATTACAGTTGTCCCATTTCCTGCCCCCCTCACTCCACTCCATCCTGCCCACCCCCTCCCTCCCACATTCCCCCCCTATAGTTCATGTCCATGGGTCATACTTATAAGTTCTTTGGCTTCTACATTTCCTACACTATTCTTACCCTCCCCCTGTCTATTTTCCACCTACCATCTATGCTACTTATTCTCTGTACCTTTCCCCCTCTCTCCCCCTCCCACTCCCCTATTGACAACCCTCCATGGGATCTCCATCTCTATGGTTCTGTTCCTGTTCTAGTTGTTTGCCTAGTTTGCTCTTGTTTTTGTTTTAGGTGTGGTCGTTAATAACTGTGAGTTTGCTGTCATTTTTACTGTTCCTATTTTTGATCTTCTTTTTCTTAGATAACTCCCTTTAACATTTCATATAATAAGGGCTTGGTGATGATGAACTCCTTTAACTTGACCTTATCTGAGAAGCACTTTATCTTCCCTTCCATTCTAAATGATAGCTTTGCTGGATACAGTAATCTTGGATGTAGGTCCTTGCCTTCCATGACTTGGAATACTTCTTGCCAGCCCCTTCTTGCCTGTAAGGTCTCTTTGGAGAAATCAGCTGACAGTCTTATGGGAAGTCCTTTGTAGGTAACTGTCTCCTTTTCTCTTGCTGCTTCTAAGATTCTCTCCTGTTTAATCTTAGGTAATGTAATTACGATGTGCCTTGGTGTGTTCCTCCTTGGGTCCAGCTTCTTTGGGACTCTCTGAGCTTCCTGGACTTCCTGGAAGTCTATTTCCTTTGCCAGATGAGGGAAGTTCTCCTTCATTATTTGTTCAAATAAGTTTTCAATTTTTTGTTCTTCCTCTTCTCCTTCTGGCACCCCTAGAATTCGGATGTTGGAACGTTTCAAGATGTCCTGGAGGTTCCTAAGCCTCTCCTCATTTTTCCGAATTCTTGTTTCTTCATTCTTTTCTGGTTGGATGTTTCTTTCTTCTTTCTGGTCCACAACGTTGATTTGAGTCCCAGTTTCCTTCGCATCACTATTGGTTCCCTGTACATTTTCCTTTGTTTCTCTTAGCATAGGCTTCATTTTTTCCTCTGGTTTTCGAACAGATTCAACCAATTCTGTGAGCGTCTTGATAACCAGTGTTTTGAACTGTGCATCCGATAGGTTGGCTATCTCTTCCTCGCTTAGTTGTATTTTTTCTGGAGCTTTGAAGTGTTCTGTCATTTGGGCCTTTTTTTTTTTTTTTTTTGGTCTTGGTGCATCTGTTACTTTAAGGGGCGGAGCCTTAGGTGCTCACAGGGGCGGGGTAACGCTGGTTCCAGCCCTGTGAGGCTGTACGTGAGGGAGGGGCTGAGAGGGAGCAATGGCGCCCGCTTCACTCTCCTCCTGATTTCAATCTTTTACTCTGCTACCCACAATCAAACTGGGCCCCTCTGGTGCTGGTTCCCAAGTGGGTGGGCCTGTGCACACTCTAGGCCCCTGTGGGTCTCTCCAAGGACCTCTCCTGTGAAGCTGGGAGTCTCTCCTGCTGCCGCCCGAACCCCCACAGGCGTTTTCAATCAGAGGTTTGAGTCTTTATTTCCCGGAGCTGGAGCCCTGGGTTGCAGGGTCTGCTTTGCTCCCCGCCGTTTGTCCAGTTTATCTGTGTGCGAATGTGGGGCCGCAGGGTGCTACCCACTGCTCTGCCTGCCCTGCTCTCCACCACTCTGAGTCCGGCCTTCTCGGTTTATCTGCTCGAATGTGGGGCCGCAGGATCTGCTAGTGGTCGGACTGCCTGCCCCGTTCGTCCCACACTTGGCCAGTCTCAGTCCCGCCACGGCCACGTGAGTCCTCTCCACCCCAGCTGCCCGTCTCCGCCCCTCCTACCGGTCTGGATGAATGTTTATTTTTTATTTCCTTGGTGTTGGACTTCCTTGCCGTTCGATTTTCTGTCAGTTCTGGTTGTGCGAGGAGGCGCAGTGTGTCTACCTACGCCGCCATCTTGGTTCACGCCCCTTTTTTATTACAAACTCATAAGCATGGAATTCTGAAACACAACACACCATGTGACACACTCAAACACACCATGTGACGTTTTAGGTGAAATGTTCGAATTAAAACTGTCAGTTATGACCCCCATGTTATTACCCGGCCAGCCACACTCCAGCAGGCCGTACTTGTGCCGGGCGCTGTCACAGGACCTGGGTACACAGCTCGGGGGGGCTCTGACAAGGTGTGCTTGCTCACCCACAGGAGTGACGAGGACTGGATAGGTAAAATCTGGCCTGTCCTCAGTGGAATATTATTCAGCCATAAGAAGTTATAAAGAAAGCACATTACGACATGGATGAGCCTTGAAAACTCCACCTTACGTGGAAGAAGCCAGAAACCGAAGGCTACTTTAACATGATTCTGTTTATATGAAAGATCAACAACAGGAAAACGGACAGAGACGAAAGCACGTGGGAGGTCCCCAGGGACTGGGGGACGAGGGGGAGACCTGGGCAAGGCGGTGGCTAAGGGGTCGCAGGGCGTGTTCCAGGGTTGGTCCAGGTTACGGATGCACCACGCCGCCACTGGACTGTGCACTTTCAACGGGTGAACTGTGTGCTGTGTGGACTGACGGCATTTTTTAAATTATGGGATACAACCTCCGTGAACATTTACTAAATAATCAATTTCAAGTTCCGCATATATGCACGTTGGCCCCCCACTGTGTTAACATATTAAATGCACTATTACGCAAATAGAGACACTAGAGGTTTACAGGCCGAGTTGACAGAAGAAGTGTTGACAGTCCCTCCCGCGCCCCGGGACCACCGAGGTGCAGAGCGGAGGCAGAACGCACCGCTCGCGGGCCTGGCTCTGGCTCTCCCCGCACAGCCCACAGGCCCCTGGCCTCTCGGAGGCTGTGAGGGGCCAGGACTGCTGCTGGGTTTTGAGGTTTACCATATATTGAAAAGCAAAGAAATGCCAGAGCAGGGTTAGATATCAAGGACTATCTTCATTGTTCACATTTGAAAAATGAAGGCTTCGGACACAAAAAAACAGTAACACACCACAATATAATTGTGCTATTCACAAGATAATGAGAGCTTTTCTGGAAAAAAATTAATTCCCAGCACAGGGAGGCAGTGGAACGGGAAGGGAGAACAACTGGGAGGCTGCGTGTCACCATTCTCGCTCCCTGCAGTCGGCCTCTGGGAGCGGGGCACCGCCTCGCTGGGCAGTGGCGGCCGAGGCCGATGTGAGTGTGTGAGCCCCACTGGGCAGACCTGGGCTCCTGTAGTGATGGCCCGGGTGCCTGTGCTTCCAGGCAGAACAGGAGAGCCAGAGAGCGGGGAGGGAAGTGGCCAGTGGAACCTCTTTCTGGCAAGATTGCCAATCCTTCACCAACAATAGTAATCAGGAAGCCAGGACAGGTGGAGGTAGGTTGCGGGAGGAGCCCCCAGTTCAACTGGGAGCAGGGTTATCTCCCCCACTGGAGGCAAGACAACTCGTTAATTCATAGCTGCCAGGGTCTTTCCTGTCGAAGGTTAATGTTTTTTTAATCATTTTCCTCTTTTTACCAACAACACAACAGCAGAGAGGAAAGAAAACTCTGACGGTCCCTCCTTCATCCCCTCCTTTACCCCCAACACTTCCAACGCCACAGAGCTCTGGACAAAGGCAGGGTCAGAGTCTCCCTCAGGTCTCAGTCCTTGGAAATTGAGTCCCTGCTTCATCTGGAGCTGCCCACTGGTTGCCATGGTAACACTACATCTGCTACCCAGCTCTGCTCCAGTGGTCACTGGCTTTGGCATCCTCCAAGCTGTTGCCGGTTCTGTGTTTGCCTGACGTGCTACTCTGCCCTCTGAGGAATGCTCACACCTTTTCAGCAAAGGGACACTCACTCAAAAGGCAGGGATAGGGGGACAGGGCGGTGAAATCTGTGCAAACTGCAATTCTGCGAAAGCAAGCTCTCGTGTGCGCGGGGCCATTAACTCTGCCAATCTTTGGATTAATGTTCTGTATCTGTGGGTCTCAAACCCGACTGCAAACCATCCTTCTAGATTTATTTTATTAGCATTTGTTTCTAAGGAGCATGCGTTATTTATTAAAACTTCCATAAACATTTAACACAGATCTCAATGCCAGGCTCATCTCCCTTAGTTTCATTTTAATACATTTCAACTTTAATTGCTTGTCTGCCGTTCTTTCTATTCACCAATTATTTTTGAAGCTGAAGAGTATAGAATATAAATATAGGTTCTCTGCCTACGACTTTCTCCTGCTCTGTCAGGTAGCATCTTTATTCCTCTCGAAAACATATCATTTGCCCCACTTGCTTAATAGTTACAGCTCTCACAGGCTTTATCGGAACCCGAGCGGTGAGGTCATACTGCAGAGGAGGTGGACTCGGCAGTCAGGGGAATTTCAGCTGGGCCTCGGCGGCGGTGACAGCCTCATCCCAAATTGCCTGGGCCGTGCCTAGTTTTAGCCCTGGACAGTCCACCTCTGGGCAAATCCAACAGTCTTGGGCAAGCTGGACAACTGGTCACCCCCTCCCTGTGTGTTCTCAGGAAGTTTCCTTTGCCTTCTGGACACTCCACTTTCTTATCTGTAAAATGGGAATGATAACAAGATGTTCCTCAAAAGGTTGTGGTGAGGATTACATAATCCTCATGGATAAGACGCCTAATGCTAAAACAGAAACCCATGCCCAGTAGCTATGATTGTTAATCTTAGAACTCTAAAACTAATCTTGAATCGCGCATCCAATTCACAGCTGAGAGACCCGCTTGCTCTGGCCGTCTAGCTTTTTCAGGTGGGGAGCAGGGCCAGGACTAGGATGGAGCACTCGGGTCCAGACTTGACGCAGAAGGAAGCGCTCACTCCTGGGGTCGCGCCCCGTGCAGGCTTCTCTTTGCGCACAAACAAGGGGCCAGCCTGCCAAGAGCCATTAGGTCACGCTGCCAGGCCAGAACTGGGACTCAGGGGTGTCCAACTTAAACAAGGATGTCACACTCTCCACTGGACAGAGCCTCCATATTATCTTGGGTGACAATACGTTTCTAATAGCAACAGTGTTACTAAACCATCCAAACCCGCGCCTGCTGAAAATGCTTTTATTCTGAGCATCATTAAAACAATGCAAAACAGAAACCCTAGGTTCTCAAAAGACCTTGAGAAGCAAATTATTACAGCCAGCCATTTCCCAAAGAGCATTAAACTTCCTTTCGTTGTTGACAATATTTTATGGAAATCTTTCTAAAAGTATCACACATTTCCATGTCTTTTTCTTTCCTTTAAACTACACTACTTATTTTGAAATAATCACAGGTCCACATGCCGTGGTAAGAAGTAACACAGAGACACACCATGGACTCTCAACTCAGTTTCGCCCCCATGGTGACGTCTCACAAAACCCTAATGGTGACTTCCAACCTCGTTCATTTCACGGCACACACAAACTAATTACTAACATCCTGTGGCCCGCCAAAAATATGTTTTTTCCTGTTTGACAAAAATAGGTATAATTTTGATTGATTTACAAAATAATAGTAATTACCTACTTTTTTTGCTCCAGTGACTTTTTTAAAAAATCAGATGCCTATACTTGTACATAAGGATTTTGGGTACCAAGAATTAACCAATCAGACGCAACCTAGTTATGCAATGTGACCAGTAAGGTGCAACTCTATTACCTGTGGCAAATACATTTAACAGTGGAAAATTTTAATCTTTTCTTCTAAGATTGTAATCAAAAAATAACATTCACTCTCAGCACTCCTATCTAACTGTTGGAATTCCTCAACAGTACAATAAAGAAAAAGAAATTGAGTAAATATGGATTAGAAAGGAGGAAATCTAACTGCTTCTGTTCACAGGTAGCATAATTGTCTAAGGAAAATTTTAAAGACTACAAATAAGCTTCTGGAACTAACAAGTGAGTTTAGCAAAGTCAAGGGTACAAGGTCAACAAAAGTCAGTCACCTTTGTACACACTCGCAGCGAATAACTGGGAGCAAAAAGTGTTTAAAGTTCCGGTTACACAAAAATGCATGGAATGCTCGGGTAGGATTCCAGCACCGCAGGATCTGGGTTTGGAAAGCTGCACAACACCAACGAGAGACATCAGCGAGGATCTACATAAGTAGAACTATGCCACGTTCATGGATTAAAGAAACAGTATTGTTTGAAGTGTCAATTCTCCCCAACTGATCACAGACTCAATACTATCCCTATCGAAATCCAAGCAGAATTTTTATAGATATTTCAAAATAAAGCTATTATTTATATGGAAAGGCAAAAAAACTAGAATAGTCCCAACAATTTTGAAAAGGAAGAACAAAGTCAGGGGATTCCTGCCGGCTGGTTTTAGGACTACTTTAAAGCTACAATATAGTCAAGACAGTGAAGTACTGATGAAGGTGAGGTGCCTAAATCACAGAATCAGAAGAACCCAGAAACAGACTCACACAAACAGGGTGACAATTCATTTTTTTTTTTAAACAAAGACACAAAAGCAACTAAACGGAGAAAGGATAATGTTTTCAAATGTTTCTGGAACAAGTGGATAGCCATATGCAAAAAATTAAAAAATCTCACACTGTACTCACAAATTAAAACTTGACTAGAAATGACTTACGGAGTTAAATGTACATCTCACCGCTGTAAAATTTCTAGGCAAAAACAAATGCGACAATCACGGTCCTATGCGTCAAAGAGGCCTAAGGCACACTCCAAAGGTACGACCCGTTAAATAAGAACAATAGATCGTATTTCTCCAACCTGAAAAGGTCTGCTCTGCAGGCCACTGAGAGAATGAAACTGCACACCACAGACCGGGAGAAACGTGCGTATCAAAAGGACCTAGATCCAGAATGCTCAAAACGGCAAAAAATAACCCGATAAAAGGGACAAAAGATTTCAACACACTTCAACAAAGACAATATAGGTGGCAAATAAACACCTGGAAGAATACTCAAGAGGTGGAAAACTTGGAAAGAAAAGAGCAGTGATCCCTTCCACCGAGAACATACTTTCTTCTGAGGAACCGCAGTTGTGTGGATGCGGGTAGACTTTCTACACGGGGACAAGTTCTTCCAGCACTTTTACCTGCACATTCCGAGACAGCCAGGCTCATCAGTCCTTTCAGCAGAACCTGCCTTAGGCACTTAACCTTTCGTGGCTCAGGCACCCCAAGACAAAAAAAAGTGGCCCAAATGAAAGAACAGATCAAAGCTCCAGAAAAAATACAACTAAGCAAGGAAAAAATAGCCAATCTATCAGATGCACAGTTCAAAACACTGGTAATCAGAAGGCTCACAGAATTGGTTGAATTTGGTCGCAAATTAGATGAAAAAATGAAGGCTATGCTAAGTGAAATAAAGGAAAATGTACAGGGAACCAACAGTGATGCGAAGGAAACTGGGACTCAAATCAACGGTGTGGACCTGAAGAAAGAAAGAAACACCCAACCAGAAAAGAATGAAGAAACAAGAATTCAGAAAAATGAGGAGAGGCTTAGGAACCTCCAGGACATCTTGAAACGTTCCAACATCCGAATTCTAGGGATGCCAGAAGGAGAAGAGAAAGAGCAACAAATTGAAAATGTTCCCATAGCACTGTCAGCTGCTTTCTCCAAAGAAACCTTGCAGGCAAGAAGGGGCTGGAAAGTAGTATTCCAAGTCATGAAAGCCAAGGACCTACATCCAAGATTGCTCTATCCAGCAAAGCTATCATTTAGAATTGAAGGGCAGATAAAGTGCTTCTCAGATAAGGTCAAGTTAAAGGAGTTCATCATCACCAAGCCCTTATTATATGAAATGTTAAAGGGAGTTACCTAAGAAAAAGAAGATCAAAAATAGGAACAGTAAAAATGACAGCAAACTCACAGTTATTAACGACCACACCTAAAACAAAAACAAGAGCAAACTAAGCAAACAACTAGAACAGGAGCAGAACCATAGAGATGGAGATCACATGGAGGGTTGTCAGCAGGGGAGTGGGAGGGGGAGAGAGGGGGGAAAGGTACAGAGAATAAGTACCATAAACGGTAGGTGGAAAATAGACAGGGGGAGGGTGAGAATAGTGTAGGAAATGTAGAAACCAAAGAACTTATATGTATGACCCATGGACATGAACTAAAGAGGGGGAATGTAGATGGCAGGGGGTGTGCAGGGTGGAGGGGAATAGAGGGGGGGAAATGGGACAACTAACAGCATAATCAATAAAATATATTATTAAAAAAAGAATACTCAACATCACTAGTCACTACGGAAATGCAAATTAAAACCATAGTGAGATACCACTATACATCTTTTAGAATGTCCAAAGTAGTTTAAAAAAAACAACAAACAAACAAATAGGTACCAGCAAGGATGTGAAGTGGCCGAAGCTTTCACACTTCGCTGTTGGGAGTGCGGAACTGTGCACCCACACGGGAAAGCCCTACCCTTAGTGGAAGCAGAAAGAGGACGACAATACACTGTCGAACTCTCCATAAAAAATGTAAACGGTACATAAACGAGTGGGGTAAAGAGCAGAGCCGTATTATGAAATGAAAAGTAAAACATCAGGGAGATACTATTCTTCACAATTCACCACTGACACGGATTTTTGAAAGAAGAATACTTCGTATTTGTGAGGATTCAGCCAGACATACATTCTCATGAACTACTGGTGGCAATGTAATTTGCTACAGCCCTCTAGAACATGATTTGTAAATATTTGTCATGAGTTATTAAAAAAATGTCATCTTTGAAACAGTAATTATACTTCTATGAATGGATCCCAAGGAAGTAATCAGAAATGAAGACAATGGAAGCAACCTTAGTACACAATGTAGCCACTGGAAATATCTGGGGCATTTCTGATCAGGTAGGGAAGCCCTTAGAATCACACTGACGGGGAATGGACACATGAATACGCACGTGTGCATGATTTTAAGCAGGTTAAGATTATTTATAAGTGGATATACTGTGTAGCTGTAAGGAAATACAACCATTAAAGCTACCAGACTAGACTTTGCTGTTCTACTTTTAAAATATTTTTCTTAAATCTTCTAGCATTTACACATATTTAAAAATGATACTACTTTTATGATCAGAAAAAAATAAATGGCACTGGGATGTTTTTCTTTATAAGGTATCATAAAGCCTGGCCACTGTGTCTGCTTCCGCTGGAGACCCGCCGTTCGGTGACACGACCTTGTCTGAAGAGAAACGTCAAGGGTGCCACGCTCCTTGGGAGCACAGGGTGCAAGGGTCTCCTCTCCCGACACAGTTGTGCACAGATCCGCTTGTAGAGTCTCAGGTTTCTATCGGCCACATGTGTCCACCAGCATCACGAGAGTATGTTGTGTGCCATGCAAAGAGACACAGGTGCCTTTAAGGAGAGATGGGGCACAAGGACTCACTTCTGAAGTGGGGCAGACCCTGGCAGACACTGGTAGGAATCCAGAGAATACTTTTAACCAAGGACTAAAGACCAAGCGTAGGCCAGGGAAAGCGCCCCCGGGGGACACAGCCACCATGGGAATGTGCACCCACCCACAGGCTACTGCCACACATCTCACTGGGGACAAACCTGTGGCCTCTGCTGCCGTGGGGACAGATGGCCCTTTCTAATGGACAGGGAGTGAGTTGGTTCAGCTGGTCACCTCAGTTCATGAGTGACAGCAAGTTCTATCAGCAACTCTAGTACTCTAACTCCCTCAGTGAGCACCTGAGTGACAAGGTCACTGTCTTGTAACAAGACCAGAAACCCCATGTACTGCAGAAAACCGGGTCTCCCTGCCCCACCTCCGTGGAGCCTGTGAGGAGGCCTGTCTGTGGCTGCAGTGCGCACCGGCTCCGCTGCCTGGGACCGAGGGGTCACTGCGTGCTCTGTACTTCGTGCGTTTCAGTTCTTCTCAATAAAGCTCATCACTGCATACCCTGGGGTCACTCCTGGGTAGGTCACCATGCAACCCGATGACAGTGTGCTGGTCCTATGAGCCCCCTCCTGCCAACACCCAGGACCTCACAATCTCTAAGGCCCTCTGCGTCTCTGAAGGGGCAGGAAACAGAGGCAAGGGCTCTAATCTGGAAATGGAACGGGGCTCGTTACTACAGTCTGAACAGGAACAGAAGGGGCTGGAGGTCCCGGATCCATGTAGGGGTCCGTTCAGCAAACTGGAACTTGCAGGCGCTATTTCTGTGCTGACGGAATGTGCAAGCTGAAGAGGCTCAGACGGGCCTGCGCACGGAACATGGAGTCCCTGGTCAGGTGGCTGCGACCCCTGTGCAGCATGTGACACTGCATTTACTTCAGTGTGACCGGTTCTGGGCCGGGGACTCCCTGCTGCATTCTGTTAGCAGTGACTCCAAAGGCACCCCAGGGAGTGTGGGCAGACACGCAGCTTCCAACAGACACCCCTTGTGTTGGGTTCCTCCAGGGATTCTGCTTTGACTGAATAAACAGGAAAGATACAGAAGCTTGCCTTTTTTTAATTTCAGAGGGAAGGTTATCTTTGCAGAAACCAGAAAAGAAAAAAGTCACTCCTAGGCGCCCCTCAGTAGTTCCGGTCACCACCTAACCATGCATCATCCCATCACCGAACGCCCCCGTGCGCCTGTGCAACCGGGCCCCAGACGGCCTGGCGTGGATGTTGAGAGGGTTTGCTGCAGGGGGCCTCTTTTAAAAACTATTTTTTTAGACATGATTCAGAGCTGTGAGAGATTTTTACCTAGAAAAAACATTCTCAGCTAATGACTGTTCTGGCTGTTGTGCATTAAATACCATTTACAGGGTCAGTGAGTGGGATAAAAAGGGAAAGGACAGGTTTCGAGGAGACACGTGGATGGCACTGAACTACCACAAAGCACAAAAATGGCATTTGTCTGTCTGTTTTTCCAGAGGCCCAGAGTACAGGCTGTGGAGACAGAAGGAAGAGAAGACGTGCCGTGATTTAGGAACAAAGGATGAGAGGCTCGGGACGCTGCAGGGGTGCGGATGCAGAGGAAGAAACTTGGAAGGGAGGAAGCAAAAGTATGATGTCCTGGGAAACTTCCAGTCTCTGAACGGAGACAGATTTGAGTTCAGTATTTATTTCACCTCTCTCCTAGAAACTCCTTAGAATGACCAAGGAGAAGTAAAAATAAGAAAAACATCTATAGCCGCATTGAAAAATAAGAATGGAAACACATCAGAACTTTGAGGGACTTCTGGACAAATGTCAAGCATGTGTTAGTGTTCTTTTTTTTTTTTTTTTTTTTTATTGTTATGCAATTACAGTTGTATGCCTTTTCTCCCCATCCCTCTACCCCACCCCAGGTGAACCCACCTCCCTCCCCCCTCTCCACCCTCCCCCTTGGTTTTGTCCATGTGTCCTTTATAGTAGTTCCTGTAATACCCTCTTCCCACTATCCCCGCCCCCACCCCCCACCCCCGCCCTGGCTATTGTTAGATTGTTCTTAACTTCAATGTCTCTGGTTATATTTTGTTTGCTTTTTTCTTCTATTGCTTATGTTCCAGTTAAAGGTGAGATCATATGGTACTTGTCCCTCACTTCCTGGCTTTTTTCACTTAGCATAATGCTCTCCAGTTTCATCCATGCTGTTGCAAAGGGTATAAGCTCCTTCTTTCTCTCTGCTGCGTAGAATTCCATTGTGTAAATATACCATAGTTTTTGGATCCACTCGTTTGCTGATGGGCACTTCGGTTGCTTCCAGTACTTGGCTATTGTAAATTGTGCTGCTATGAACAT
Organism: Desmodus rotundus; assembly: GCF_022682495.2. Classification (NCBI taxonomy): domain Eukaryota; kingdom Metazoa; phylum Chordata; class Mammalia; order Chiroptera; family Phyllostomidae; genus Desmodus; species Desmodus rotundus. Next base: position 32,255,091 of record NC_071396.1, on the reverse strand, counting down.
TGGGGTGCACAGATTCTTTTGGATTGGTGTTTCAGGGTTCTTAGGGTATAATCCCAGCAGCGGAATTACTGGGTCAAAGGGCAGTTCCATTTTTAGTTTTCTGAGGAAATTCCATATTGTTTTCCACAGTGGCCTCACCAGTCTGCATTCCCACCAACAGTGCACAAGGGTTCCCTTTTCTCCGCATCCTCTCCAACATTTGTTTGTGGATTTGTTTATGTTGGCCACTCTGACTGGTGTGAGATGATACCTCATTGTGGTTTTAATTTGCATCTCCCTGATGGCTAGTGATGTTGAGCATCTTTTCATATGTCTCTGGGCCCTCTGTATGTCTTCCTTGGAGAAGTGTCTGTTCAAGTCCTTTGCCCATTTTTTAATTGGGTTGTTTGTCTTCCTGGAGTGGAGTCGAGTGAGTTCTTTATATATTTTGGAGATCAGGCCCTTGTCTGAGGTATCGTTGGCAAATATGTTTTCCCATACTGTTGGTACTCTTTGTAATTTGGTGCTGTTTTCTTTAGCCATGCAGAAGCTTTTAATTCTGATGAGGTCCCATTTGTTTATTCTTTCCTTTATGTCCCTTGCTTTAGGGGATGTGTCTGTGAGGATGTTGCTGCGTGGAATGTCTGAGATTTTCCTGCCAATGTTTTCCTCAAGGACTTTTATGGTGTTACGGCTTACATTTAAGTCTTTTATCCATCTTGAGTTTATTTTCGTGTATGGCGTAAGTTGGTGATCGAGTTTCATTTTTTTGCACGTAGCTGTCCAGATCTCCCAACACCATCTGTTGAAGAGGCTGTTTTTGCTCCATTTTATGCTCCTGCCTCCTTTGTCAAATATTAATTGATCGTATAGACTTGAGTTTATTTCTGGGCTCTCTATTCTGTTCCATTGGTCTATGTGCCTGTTTTTATGCCAGTACCAGGCTGTTTTGATTACAGTGGCCTTGTAATACAGTTTGATATCAGGTATTGTGATCCCTCCTGCTTTGTTTTTCTTTCTCAAAATTGCTGCAGCTATTCGAGGTCGTTTATGGTTCCATATGAATTTCTGCAATGTTTGTTCTATATCTGTGAAATATGTCATGGGTACTCTAATAGGGATTGCATTGAATCTATAAATTGCTTTGGGTAGTATGGCCATTTTGATAATGTTGATTCTTCCAATCCATGAACATGGTACATGCTTCCATTTGTTTGTATCTTCCTTAATTTCTTTCTTCAGTGTTGTGTAGTTTTCTGAGTACAGGTCTTTTACCTCCTTGGTTAGGTTTATTCCTAGGTACTTTATTTTTCTTGTTGCTATATCGAATGGGATTTTTTTCCTGATTTCTGATTCTGCAGTTTCGTTGCTGGTGTACAGGAATGCCTTTGATTTCTGGGTATTGACTCTGTATCCAGCTGTTTTGCCAAATTCATTTATTAGGTCGAGTAGTTTTTGAGTGGAGTCTATAGGGTTTTCCATGTACACTATCATGTCGTCTGCAAACAGTGACAGTTTCATTTCCTCCTTTCCAATTTGGATGCCTTTTATTGCTTTTTCTTGTCTGATTGCTGTGGCTAGGACTTCCAATACTATGTTGAATAGGAGTGGTGAGAGAGGGCATCCTTGTCTAGTTCCTGATCTTAGTGGGAAAGCTCTAAGTTTTTGTCCATTGAGTGTGATGTTGGCTGTAGGTCTCTCATATATGGCCTTAATTATGTTGAGGACTGCTCCCTTTATTCCCACTTTGCTGAGTGTTTTTATCAGAAATGGGTGCTGTATCTTATCAAATGCTTTTTCCGCATCTATTGATATGATCATGTGATTTTTGTCTTTGCTGTTGTTGATGTGATGTATTATGTTTATTGATTTGCGAATATTGTACCATCCTTGCATTCCTGGGATGAATCCCACTTGGTCATGGTGGATGATCTTTTTAATATATTGCTGGATGCGGTTTGCTAATATTTTGTTGAGAATTTTAGCGTCTATGTTCATCAGCGATATTGGCCTGAAGTTTTCTTTCTTCGTTGTGTCTTTATCTGGTTTTGGGATTAGGATGATGTTGGCTTCATAAAAAGAGTTTGGGAGTCTTCCATCAGTTTGGATTTTTTCGAATAGTCTGTGAAGGATAGGGGTTAGTTCTTCCTTAAATGCTTTGTAGAAATCTCCTGTGAAACCATCTGGTCCAGGGCTTTTGTGTGATGGGAGTTTCTTGATGACTGCTTCAATTTCCTTTGCTGATATTGGTCTGTTCAGGTTTTCTGCTTCTTCTTCATTCAGTTTTGGAAGGTTATATTTTTCTAGAAATGTGTCCATTTCATCTAGGTTTTCAAATTTCTTAGCATACAGGTCTTCATAGTAATTTCTTACGATCCTTTGTATTTCTGTGGTATCAGTTGTAATCTCTCCACTTTCATTTCTAATTGTGTTTATTTGGATCCTCTCTCTTTTTTTCTTGATGAGCCTACTTAAAGGCTTGTCGATTTTGTTTATCTTTTCAAAGAACCAGCTCCTGGATTCATTGATCCTTACAATTGTGCTTTTAGTCTCTATGTCATTTAGTTCTGCTCTGATCTTGGTTATTTCCTTCCTTCTGCTTGCTCTGGGCTGTCTTTGTTGTTGTTCCTCCAGTTCTTGTAGGCGTAGGGTTAGGTTGTTTGTGTGAACTGTTTCTAACTTCTTAAGGTAGGCCTGTATTGCTATGAACTTCCCTCTCAGGACTGCCTTTGCTGTGTCCCATAGGTTTTGGGTTGTTGTGAGTTCGTTTTCATTTGTTTCCAGGAAGTTTTTGATTTCTTCCCTAATCTCATTCTTGACCCATTCATTGTTTAATAGCATGCTATTCAGTCTCCATGCTTTTGAGTGTTTTGGGTTTTTACCCTTGGGGTTGGTTTCTAGTTTCAGACCCTTGTGGTCAGAGAAGATGCTTGATATGATTTCAATTTTCTTGAATTTGTTGAGGCTTGCTTTGTGTCCTATCATGTGGTCTATCTTTGAAAAAGTTCCATGGACACTTGAAAAGAACGTGTATTTTGCTTCTTTGGGATGAAAAGCTCTGTATATATCAGTTAAGTCCATTTCCTCTAAGGTATTGTTAAGTGACACAATATCTTTGTTGATCTTTTGTTTGGAAGACCTGTCCATTTTTGATAGTGGGGTGTTAAAATCCCCTACTATAATTGTGTTGCTGTCAATATCTTTCTTGAAATCCTCCAAGATTTTCTTTATGTATTTGGGTGCTCCTATGTTGGGTGCATATATATTTACAATGTTTATGTCTTCTTGGTGGATTCTTCCTTTGAGTATTATGAAGTGACCTTCTGGGTCTCTCTTTATGGCCCTTCTTTGGAAGTCTATTTTGTCAGATATGAGTATTGCTACCCCTGCTTTTTTTTCCTGTCCATTTGCTTGGAAGATTTGTTTCCAGCCCTTCACTTTCAGTCTGTGTAAGTCTTTTGTCCTGAGATGGGTTTCTTGTAGGCAGCATATGTGTGGGTCATGTTTTCTTATCCATTCAGCTGTTCTATGTCTTTTGATTGGAGCATTTAATCCATTTACGTTTAAGGTTATTATCGATAGGTAGTTATTCATTGCCATTATTTCCTACCTGTGTTCCTCTGTCTTTCTCTTTTCCTTCCTTTCCTTAAAGCAGTCCCTTTAGCATCTCTTGCAGAGCTGGTTTGGTGGAGCTGTATTCTTTTAGACTTCTTTTGTCTGGGAAACTCTTTATTTGGTCTTCTATCTTGATTGAGAGCCTTGCTGGGTAAAGTAGTCTTGGTTGCAGGCCTCTGGTTCTCAGTACTTGGAATATTTTTTGCCATTCTCTTCTGGCTTGGAGCGTTTCCATTGAGAAGTCAGTTGCTAACCTTATCGGGGCTCCCTTGTATGTTACTTCCTTTTTCTCCCTTGCTGCCTTTAAGATCCTCTCTTTGTCTTGGAAATTTGCCATTTTAATTATGATGTGTCTTGCAGTGGGTCTCTTTGGGTTCCTCTTGTTTGGGACTCTCTGTGATTCCTGGATTTGGGTGACTTTTTCTCTTCTCAGATTAGGGAAATTTTCCATCATTACTTTTTCAAACAGGTTTTCTATCCCTTGCTCTTCTTCTTCTCCTTCTGGTATTCCTATTATACGGATATTGTTACGTTTCATGTTGTCCTGCATTTCCCTTATTGCCTCTTCATTCTTTCTGAGCCTCTTTTCCTTTTCTTGCTCCTTCTGGGTGTTTTTTTCTACTTTGTCCTCCAGCTCGCTGATCCGATCCTCTGCTTCGTCAAGTCTGCTTTTAATTCCTTCTACTGTGTTCTTCAATTCAGAAATTGTATTCTTCATTTCCTCTTGGCTCTTGTTGATATTTTCTATTTCCTTTTTCATGTTGATATAGTTTGCAGTGAGTTCATTGTAGTTTCCTTGTAGTTTCTGGTAGTTCTCTTTGAGCTCAGAGAGCTCAGTGAGTTTCCTGATGACCATTGCTTTGAACTCAGTATCTGATAGTTGACTTGCCTCTTTTTCGGTTAGTATTCTTTCTGAGGCTTCCTCCTTTCCTTTCATTTGGGAATTGTTTCTTTGTCTTCCCATTGTTTGTGAGGCTCTTCTTGTTGGCCTCTGCGTCTTAAATTGCTTTGTTCTGACTCCCTGGATTTATGATATGAACTTCTATGGTAGAATGCCAATGGGATTCGGTGGTGCTGTCTCCTTACTCTCCTGTGCTCACTGGTCTTGAGCTGACGTTTATGTGTTTAACACGGTCTAACTCTAGTCTTTTCAGCACTCCAGGTTTTGTTGTCTCACCGTCAGATCTTTCAGTGTCCTCTATCTTTGGTCTCTGATCTTCGTATATGCTGGAATACTGTTGGCTGTTCGCTCTGCTCCTCAGATCAGCTAGGTATTTCCCTGGCGTTGAGGGGAAGTGGACTCCGCTCCCACCTATGTTGCCGCCATCTTGTCTCCGTCCGTTTTAAATGTCCTTTGCAATCTTTGGCTTCCAAACTTCATACCATATGATAAATACCATATGATCTCACCTATAAGAGGGATCTGGCTCTCCTCCAAAGCTCCTATGGCAGCTGCTGTTCCTGGTACAGGGCCTGGGGACCTTCCCATCAGCCTACAAAATCTCCTTACCGTCCGTTTTAAAATCTGTGTTAGTGTTCTAGAGAGACAGAGAGACCGACTGACTGACTATAAGGAGCTGAGTCAGTCACGGATACCCACAAGTCCCGAGATCTGCGGGGGGGTGGGAGGGGGGTGGGCAAGCTAAAGACCAAAGAGAGACGGCGGCATTGCTCCCATCTGAAGGCTGGCAGGCTCAGGATCCAGCAAGAGACACAGTTTCTGAGTGAGTCCTGAGGGTGGGAAAAGACAAGGTTCAAGCCTGAAGGCAGTCAGCAGGAGGCGTTCTTGCTGATGGGGCAGGGTCAGCCTATTCCTTCTTTATCCGGGCCTTCAGTGGGCCAAATGGGGCCACACTCAGTAGGGAGCGTGAGCCTTTACGCAGCCTACCAATTCAGATGTTACTCTCGTCCGGCAACACCCTCACAGAGACACCCAGAATGATGTTTGAGCAAGTATCTGACTGCTCTGCGGCCCAGTCAAGACGGCGTTTAAAGTTTACCACCGCTAGGCAAATGTGATTTTAAATAAAGAAATGCTAACCTGCGACGTTCAGAACACGACCCCCCAGCTACACTCATTCGGGGGTTGGGGTACATGTGCAGCTAGCAGGGCCCAGATAAAGAACTTCTTGTGATTTTGGCCAAGTATCTTCCCTCATGACTTGCTTGGTATATATAAAACTATAAGTCAATCACAGAAAAAAAACCCTGAAAAACACAAACACATCGAGGCTAAATAATATGTTGCTAAACAATGAACAGTTAACAATGAGATCCAAGAAGAAATGAAAAGACACACTGCAACAAATGAAAAAGGAAAACCACCCAGACCTCCGTGGGGCACAGCAAAATCATCCCAGAGGGAGATTCCTGGCATTACAGACCCACCTCGAGAAACAAGAAAAACCTCAGACAGTCCGACCGTACACTTGAAGGGACTAGGAAAGGTACCACAGACAGAGCCCAAAGTGAGTAGAACACGAGGAGCCATTGAGAGTTGTTGAGTAAATGCTGACATAACCAAACCTCTCCAACAAGATTCAGGTAACTGCTTCTGAGCACTTCCTACGGGTAATATACTGTGCGCGTCTGCTTGAGATGGGGGCGTGCAAAACAAACCAACGAGACTTAAGACGTGGTCCCTACCCTAGTGACTCAGAATCCAGTTGAGGCTGGGGGTGGGGGGCAAGGTCAAAGCAACAAGACAGTCCTCCAGCTTCCTTTAACTAGGTCTTTCGAGTATGGCTTGCTTATTCGGTTAGCATCAGTGTGAATAACTGGAAGTGCCCAAACTACAGCACAAAGGCAGGGAAGCTTCTGGCTTGCTCAGCACACTACGAGCTGAACGGCATGGTAATCAGGTAGGACATCGCTAGGAGAGAGCTCATTACCAGCTCTCAGGAAATGCACATTCCCGTCTACAGAATCACCACCAGATATGTGTCCCTGAGTCCCAGGGGCCCTATTTGTAAAGTACAGACCACAGGAATCTGTGCAGCCACATGGTGTGTGACTCCGTGTGATGCTTGTCAGAGGATGGATCTGCCGTCCCTGGGCAGTGCGCTCCAAGGAAGGGATGCACCTGCCTCTCTCCCAGGCAACCGCACGTTACTGATGCTGAGCGTGCCAGACAGAATCCTCTAACGCGTCCCTCCAGCTTGATCCTCAAATTGCCCGCATTGTGAAACCCCTCACCCATCAGTCTGCATAAGTGCACCAGCCTGCCTCGGGGGTGGCGGGGCAATCTATTCATGTTTATCGGTAAATACTGGCGGAGATTTTGATGGCATGAAGCAAGTTGGGTCTCTCTTCCTCTCCGCTTACCCATCATTCCCAAATGATGGAAAACACACCCTATGGAAAAGGAAGAGGTTGCCAAGACATATGCTAAAACTGTATTGTATTTCATCTTACTCGGAAGTAATGAGATCATTTAACATGAAACATAATTTAAAAGTGCAGTGGGGCTTTCTCTTTCCCTCCCTCGCTAACAGCTTCGGCCTCCGTGTGTGGCTGACTGAGGCGTCGGGAGCAGGCACGGAATGAAACCTACTCCTTTCGGACAGTGAGTGTCCTCTGAGAGAGCTGCACAGAGCCGGCACCGACGCGAGTGCCTGGCAACTGTGCCTGTGTCTCACGCTCATCCACAACAGGGTCAGGGTCCACTGCTCTGGGCACCACGCAAAGCCAGGTTCACAGTGAAGACGAGCCTTCAGGCACATGCATAGGAAGCTAACTCCGAAACGAGACAACAAGAATCAGCTAAAACCACACGCCTTCCCTGTCATGGCTTTAGAAAATGAAATGCTTTCTTTTTAGGACACAAATATAACGGTTAATTCTGATCAAAAGATACTAGACACATTAACAGTACCAGGTCTATCTGTTACCCCTTCAGGGGTGTAACACAAAGAATCAGCAGCACTGTGTAAAGCTGGAAATGGAAGCTTCCAGAAAAATTTCACATTCAAGACGAAATCAAATCTTATAAGGCAGCTAATAGTTTTAGATTACGTATTTAAAAAGAAAACAGTAATTGTATGATAAAATATTAGCAAAGCTCAAAAAGCAGAGCTAGAACATCTTAGTCCCTGGCGGGAACGATACAGGATGTGTGACATGCTATAAAGGGATGTATCTGTAGACGTCAATAATGACATCCTCTATTGCTACAATCTAAACATGCGATCAATATAAAGATTAATACAGGAACATACAGAGCTGGAGAGACCAGTGCTAAGTATGCAAAGCGAAAATGACGGCAGCAGGAGGCTGGATTCTGGCTGCTTCATTATTCCCGCCTCTGGGAGTGTTTCGGGTGCAGTCACCACACACTGCCACGTAACACAGAGCAGGTGGAGTCACGTACCTGTCTGGCGGCTTCTGCAGGAACCAGATGTGCAGTCCTGAGCAAGTCCTGTCATCTCGTTCAGCCTCACGTTTTCTCACCTGGAAAAGGGAGCTGTTACTAGTACGTAGTATAAGGTGCTTGTGTCAAACACCTTGTATCTATTTTTAATGCTCATTATGTTTTTTAAAAAATATTTTTTACATGCCTAGTATTAGTCAAAGTGCGGTCCAGAAACCAATGGCATCCCCAGCACTCACTAGAAATGCGCACTCTCGGGCCTCACGCCAAACCTACCTGATCAGCATCTGTGCTTCAACGAGGCAGAGGTGATTCACTATGCCCTCTTGAAAAATCGCATAAATGGAGCCACTTCAAAATTAAGTCAGAGTTGCCATCCCAGAGGAATGGCCTTGAGCGTCTTATTCCTAAAACCGTTGAAATGCTTAAATGGGGCAAAACAATCTTTGGACTGGGCCAGCGCAACGGAGCAAACGATGCTTTCAAATACAAACAGAAACGTGGACCTTCCAATGAGCAGACATTCTTTAGAACTAGCACCACCACCAGTACGGCTAAAGGATGACTTAGCTCATTCGCACCTATAAAAATGTCTTCCTTCTATTTACGCCAGTATTCCCCGTTGCTTTCCCATAAAGCCCCTTGCCTCCACCCCCAACACCATTTGGGTTTCTGCCTGCGTCAGTTTTTCCCAAACAGCTATTTCTTTGGGTCTGAAACACTTTCTGCCTCTCACTTTGGCCTTTTTGTTTTTCGGTTAACACTTTTAATAGATGAAGATTCTGATTTCCTCAGCCTGGCGAGGGCCTGGGGTCCTAATGAGATGGGGGTGGGGTGGGGAGAGGACTGGTACTCCTGTCCAGAGGCCACACTCAGGGGCGCAGGGTTTAGAGCATGACTGGCACATAGGAGGTGCTCAGACTGGTTCATCAGGACCCCCCGGAGGGTGTAGTGAACCACAGATGACTAGGCACTGCCCCCCAGAGCTTCCGACTCACCAGGCCTGTGCAGGGCCCGTGACCTGCATCGCTAACAAGCCCCCAAGCAACATGCTGCTTGCCCGGGGTCCACATCCTTGGCAGCACTGGTCTGCAGACTCAACAACGAAAGATTAACTGTGACAAGATAAGGGGAAAGCAAGATAATAAATGAGCACAGTATGATTTTATGTTATAAATAACCTACGTGTTACAGTGTAGAAGAAAATGTACAAGAGACATTATTTTAAGGAATTTGGGATGATGGGAGAATTTGGGAACCTCTGTTTGCCAGGTTTAATTGACAGCAAAGACCTGCCTCCTCTCAAAGCTTTTCCTCCCCCCTAGGCTGCAGTTCGAGAAGCAGCAGCTCTCCTGAGCTCCTGACCTTTTTCAGTTACACAAAGAGGCTTTTAGAGACGAACAGGCTGATTTGGATGGAAAAGGGGAGGAGATTACAAGCACCGGGGAAGCCACAATTGTAAAGGAGCGAAATGGGCGAACATGTTGAAGGCGGGGCATCCGCAGGGATTCAGCAAGGTGGACGTGTCCACAGTATTCGTATTTTTGTTTTGTTATTTACGTACCACTGTGTTCCTCACAGGTTTTCAGGTATTCTGGAAATGCATCTGGCTTTACCAGCCTCAAGGTGGGGAGTGTGGGAAGGTCAGCTTTCCATGGCACAGGATGTACAGGACCAAGAGTGCCCAGCACTGTCCTTGGCCAGCAGCACCGGGCACTGTGTGAGCCAGGTGCCATCCTTTGCCAAGAGGCAGCTGTCCCCACTGGGCACTTGTGCAAGGCCTGGCGGGTGCCGTCCCCAAGGGCCCGAGCACTTCGATGCAATCCTCCACCCAGATTTAAGGATGCCCTAACCCCCCCACACCCTGACTGCTACCCAGCAGATGTCCAGTGAAGGCTTGTACTTCAAAGCACAGCCACCCCATCTCCTGAAGAAAAGCTGACGCCTCAGAATTGGGGGACCAAACCAATGAAACCCACCGTCATCATTATTAAAACACCTATACAGTGTAGTGGAATCCACGCTGATGAGATAAGGCGGAGACTCGTGGTGGTTCGAAAAGTGACAGATTGTCAACTTAACGCCCAGCGTGGAGTCCATCGGGTCTTGTAGAGCCACGTAAAATTATGTCAGAGAAGACCACGTGGTAACGAGAGCACGATGGCAACAAACACTCTCTAGGTTAACTTAAAAAGGAGACAACATCGCATCTAAAACTTCGCCACTGCTGTGCCATTAATATTCTGTGCTCGAGAAGGGCCTGACGGAAAACAGGGCAAAATGCAGGTGTTTGCAGAGTTTGCCGCACGGTTCTTTGTCAAATTTTGCTCTTTTTCCTCCTAATTTCTGTTTAATAAGTATACACGGAATGTATAACGAAAATGAACCATTTTTAAAGTTATGACTTCTAAAATTACTTTAATACTGACAACATTAAGAGTAAAAAGGAAGATAAAAGTGATTGTCCTACAATCACCGTTACAGGACAATGCCTCGTGTCGCAAAATAAGACTCAGCGCGCCCAGTGCCGGCTGTCACTGGGACTTAGGGCAGTGGAGAGAGGGGCTCTCCAATGGCTAAACTTGCTCAGCGTGGCTTTGGAATGAAAACAAGTGGAAGAGATAAGGGGGACGGATGTCTGCGGAAGGAGCTTTGCAGGCCCTATGTACAGGAGATTTCTCACAGAGGCGCCTGAAACCTGGGGGATTTCCTCCTTTAAAATAAAATGTAAACAGCTGTTTTCTCTTTGGCTGGTTTCTCCACGTAAAGAACCCTCAGGCATGCCCAGACTCCCACGCATGGCAGCGTGGACAGAGGGGTCCCTGCTTTTCTCACTTGGGTGTGAGCCCAGCACAGAAACAACTGCACTTCTGAGCTTCGGGAGCGGTCACAACGCCTGTGAACCAGAATGCTTCCCCGGGCTCACAGGCCAGGCGGGCTCCCCGGGAGCCCCAATCCCACTGCCATTACCGACCATGGCTTTCTGCACCCGACTGCTAGGTAACATCCAGCTCCGTGTGACCACGTGTGAATGCCTGTTTGGGGCTCAGCGAGGGAGCAGGGAGAGAGCAGGGAACATCACAGTTTTAACCAGCCCTGCTGTAGTAGGGCCCCTGTCCCCTCATCAGGTCCCAAAAAGCCCCTGCCACACTCCCTCAGGCTGGCCCATCCCAGGCAGCGTGGTCAAAGACACAAGTTCCAGGGCACAGACCTGCAGGGCAGGCCTGCGATGACTGACTACAGAAGGCAGCTGCACTCCTGGCCTCCACTGGTAGTGTCAGGTGCCAGCTGGAGAAAAGGAGCGGCCCTGCTCCTTTCCTGCATCTTCTACACGCCTCCCAAGCCCCCTTCTGCCTGGAAGAGAGCGAAGTGCCTCATGTGTCCCTCCCATGAACAAGCCATGTTCCAAACACTGCTTTTCCCAAAGGGCCCTGTATTCCATCCAGCCTGTTTCCATGCTCTGCGGTTCCTGTTCTTATGTCCCGACTAGCCTGTGGCCAACAGCTGTCACATTCTTCTCTGTAGAAGAAGCCAGGATTCCCCCTATCCACCCCCCCCCCCCCTGCCCAGCAGTCCTGACTGACGGCCATTGTGTTTGCCCTCTGTCCACCCCGCTCATGTCTGTATGCTGGAGGATCAAAGGACCGGCCCCCATCAGGAGCCGTGATCAGCAATGAGAATTATGAGATGTGTTTCCAGCTGAGCGCCTTGTTAGACACATAATCAACCCTAAATAAAATGACATGTTGTTGATAAAGGGACCATTGGCCCCAAAGATATGACCCAGGGAGAGACACTCATTCTGCGAGCAAATCTCCAATATTGGCGATCAGGACGCACCACCTTTAAACATTAGCCAATGAAACCTAACATCAAGTGGGGTGCAGAAAACCAGCCTGTTATTACGTACAGGCAGACTGAAACTGTGCTCACAGACTCAAAGGTTTTTTTAAAGCCCTGATTGCTGAAAAGATTTTTCACTTGAAAATGCGTTGTCTAAAAAAAAAATTTCCTTTTAGTAAAAATGGTGATGGTTAAGGTCCCAGACTATTCAATAAAATCTTATTCATCCGTACTTACACACAAGAGCAATTCTGCCAAACAGTAGCACTCACTGTTCTCAAACACCAGTTGCTTCCCCTTCTGTCTCCTCTGGATACCCTTTCCTTATGCCCTCCTGTTAAATCCTAACTCATTATTGAGACATGGGACAGGTACCTCTTCCTCCACGAAGCCTTCCTTACAACCTCTGACAAAAGCAAGCTCTCTCCTTATGCTCCTGGAGTCCTGTTCTTCACCATTCACTCTAGCAGTTACCACGCTGGGTGCCGTAATGCATGTACCTGCATCACCCTGCTCAGCCAGCAGGGGGTCTCAGTGCTCCTGCAGCCCCTGCAGTGGCCATCTTCATGTCTTCCAGGACTGGTCCTTGCATTAAAAACACATGCCTGACGCTAAACCAAGCAGAACAATGAAGACTACATGGGACTTTGAGAAAGTGACCCACCTACTGTCGGGGGCACAGGACAGGCTAACAGCATTTAAACCTGAAAAACAACAAAAAGTAATGTCTGTCTTTGCACAGCCTTCCACTGCATGATTATGCCGCACTTCATGTAACCAGCCTCTAATTACTGAACACTCCCAGTGGTTTTTATGAATACAGACTCCTACAATGACCGTGAACGTATTACAACTTTCGTGGATGTGATTACTTTAGAATAAACTACTAGAAGGCAATTCAACCCATACATGGGCATATGTGTTTTTAAGAGTTCATACAAATTGATTCCTCTAAGTGGAAATTCTTTTAATGTTTCACAAGTAGGAGGAGTAATTTTTGTTGTTGTTTTCTGCTAGATATACTTAACCCAAGTTCAGAAGGTTCCCTCTATTCATAGTTAATAGTTCCGCTCCTGAATGTGCCCTGGATTTTATCCACTGAGCTATCTGCCCTGTGCGGGGTCTTCTCCACTGGACCCTCTAACCCACCTTTCCACCTGCTTTGCAGGGGGATGTCTGCAACACAACAGAAGCCCATCCATGCAGCGCTGGCAGAACGAAGCCTGAGGCACCTGTGCTCCACCTGTAACTCCCCCCGGCCCGCTATTGAGATCGTGCATCTCCTTCAAGGCCCAGTGGAAGCAGCTTCTGCCGTCTGAAGCCCTGTAGCCGACCCCAGCTGTAAGACGGCTCTCATCTCCGCATCTGAGAGGTGCTCACAGCCTGAGTCACACCATGTCCCACGTGAATACACATCATTTGACACAAGCCTATTACTCCATCTCTGATTTGCCAAAAGCCCCCAGACAAAAAAAAAAACAAACAAACCCTACTCTTCTCAACGTGAAAGATGAAAATCTTTACTGTGTGGATTGTCCCCACCATACCTGGCACAGGTATAAACACAGCGTAAATAATCAATGAAAAGAATAGTTAGAGTGTTGACAAGCTGAAAATCACATAGACTAAAAAGGTTAAACAAAGTAATGTCTCCTCACAAAGATGTCTAAATCACACACCGATGTGAAATTTTGTGTGAGTGTGAGTGAGTGTGAGTGTGTGTGCGTGTTTGTGTGACCAACAACAGAGCACACAGCCATTTAGGAAGCCAGCGGAGGATAAAAACGATTTCATCGATGGCCTCCAGGGGGAGGGACAGCACAGTCACAGGAAAAGGGGGTGGGCAGGAACTGATTGCAAACCGACCTCTGTGCAGCATTCAAAGGGTGCTGAGGACAGGCTGAGGATGACAGCAGTCAGCAAGCCAGGAGCTGCTTACAGTGTGAACGGTGACAAGAAGAACAAGCGCTAATTATGGGGGCAGCAGGACATGAGAGGCGCTGCCCGGAGGAGAGGGAGGTAAGAGCCCGTGAGAACTACACTCTGACCCCCGCCTTACGCAACAGGTGCAGATAAACTAGAAGACGGGCGAGGTGAACAGGGCTATCCGAATGATTGGGACCTGACACAGCCACGAGGAGACACAGCAAAGTCTGCTTAGGGAGTTCTCAGGCTCCACCCTGACCGCTCCTGACCAGCCCACGGCCCTTCCTCCGCTGGAACCGCACACTGTGTTTGTGGCGCTCACCACGCGCCCGGTGCTTTATACACGCCATCTCTAAGCTGCACAGCCACCTGACAACTGGCAGTGTTACTCTTATTTTTAAGGGTATAACATTCAGAAAGTTAAAATTACTTGCTTATTTATCCATTCAGCAACTACTTATCGTGGCTTCCTTTGCGCTGGGAACAGAGTTATTACCGTATTTTCAGACTATAAGACGCACTTCCCCCCAAATTTGGGAGGAAATGGGGGTGCATCTTATAGTCCGAATGTAGCTTACCTGGCTGTGGGGCAGCAGTGGAGCGGGGTTTTTTTCCTATTTTCCTCCTCTGAAACCTACGTAGGTCTTATGGTCCTGTGCGTCTTATGGTCTGAAAAATACGTTAAGTGGGGATCGAGACAGCAAGTGCCTGCTCTCAAGAAGCTTACATGCAAAAGCTCACGTCACAGAGCCAGGGCCTGGCTGAGATTTGGGCCCTGCCTGATTCTAGCCCCCACACAGAGCTGCCTTTGAGCTTCTACCAGAGCAAAGAACACCTACACGTGGTCTGTCTTAACAACATAATAACACAGTAATAAAAACCTGTTGTCTCACACACTGAAAAGGCTGTTTAAATTACCACAGGGAGTATGACTCATATGGATAGACTGGAAGAAAGACTTTTCTTATCTTGTATTTAAATCACAAAAGCTTTGAGGACCGTGGTGGATTGGCAAGACAAAGGGACTTCCCTTTCTATGATAAACACAAATTGTGGGAAAGGGTTATCAAAAAACTGTAAAACTGAGCTTGAAAAGACAGGACCTGAAATTTCAGAAATAAAAAGGGATTTCAAAGGGTGTACGAGACCAAATACTAGGAAGGAAGTGGAAACCCTGAAGCTTCTGCCTAAAACAGAGTCCTCAAAGTTTGAGCTAGCTCTTTCCTTCCGTCCAACTGCCTCATCCTGGAAGGCCCAGGAAGGCAGAATGAGTGGTCCAGCATCACACAGCAGGGCAGCCGCAGAGCTAAAACCAGAACAGCAGCAACATGCAACTAACCGGAGGCCAACCCTGCATGTGCCCCAGGTAGAGGTTTGAGTTTTCCAACATTGGCCAAGCCTGCTTTGAGCTAACTGGCACAAGGGCACTGTGGAAGCAGCTGAATCTTAGGAGAAGAGGAGCAAGGATTTTACAAGTCCGGGAACAGAATCTGTGTTTGCCAGCCCAAGCTGAGTCTCCAGAGAGTCCAATCGCCTTTTTCACCTGGAAGCTAACAGCCGGGGAAGCAGCCTATGCTTCTGAGTGCATAACACTGGGAGCCATGGAAAGTGTTTAATCCTCAATTTAAACCCTAATGATTATTCGGCTTATTTAGAGTTCCACTCAGTCATCAAAGGTCACACTGCCCTCAGGTTCCGCATGCAATAGGGCAGGAAATTAGTTCCTTGGCCCCAAATCCAAACAGCAATGAAGGTGGGCAAGTGAGAAACGGACTCTACCTGTGTTCAAAGGACCCGACCTAGCTCTGCAGTGTGGACAGACAGCTGAGCACGCCTCCGCAGCCCCAAAGCAAAAACAGAGACCCCCTGCCATTGGTACTTCACCAGCCCAGGACCTGTTTTTACAACCAATGCAGAAAAGGGAGTGTAGCCAGGAGACCTCCGTCTTCGGTGCAGCAGACAGACTCACTCCAGCATGAAGCTTTTGCTTGGCGCCAGGAAAGCCTGGGGCAGAAACTGATTTAAATTAGACTCACCCTTGAGGCCTTCCATCACCCAGTGGGAACAGATCATTTAATGGAACATGCCCATGAAAATGGTAAAAGCAGAATCCTTTTTACAGAGCACCAGCCTCCCAGAGTGTTACCTAGTTTATGCACACAAGCACTCGGGGATGGAAACAGGACAGGAAAGAGAGGGACTAGGAAGATAGAAGCCCCAGCAGGAAGACTTGCAAGGCCACCGACCCCACAAAACACTAAATTGATGTTTCTTCTCAAAAATCCACTTTCCTGAGTAAGTGCATTAGGCCCCCACCCGGCCCCGCACCAGGCCCGGCCGGCCACCGCAGAGGCCGATTCGCCAGGTGTGAGATGGAGTACTCATGACCTCCAGGTGTGATTATACTGTATATGCGATTCTGCTGGCTCATTTTGGGGGGTTTTAGCTTTTTTTTTTCCCCAAGTATTTTTTAATTTTTATTGTTATTCAATGGTCTTTAGCTTTTAACATTAAAGCATAAGTACTTTTCACTTCAGCAAAATTTTTAAGTGATTTCGCATTTTTACCTTAGCCATCTTTGAAAATGTCTTTAAGGATTTAAGTAGTTTCTAATTCTATAAATAACGTTGAGGTAAACATCTCCATGCCTAAATCCTTTCTATATTTAACATTACTTCTTTAAGAAAGTTTCTCAGAAATGAAACTCCAGAAAATGGGTAAATATTTTAGAGAGTGTGTTCAGCCATTCACAGGCCGTTCCTGGCGATCTGGAGAAATTTTCTGTAGCCTGCAGACTGGTGTGCGTGATGAAGCTGTCGGGCGCGCCCTGGAAACAGTGACACATACCTCGGGGGTGGTCGAGGCACCGGGGAGGAGCGGCTCTGCACACCCACAGACATGCGCGTCTCCGTCAGCTCTGGCCCCGTGACGGACAGCAGTCAACCTTCCTCTTCCACTGCTCCAGTCCTACCACCTGTGTCCGCTTCTTGCAATGACTAATCTTGCAAACTTCCTTGGTTTACTCTTCCTTCCATGCCAGCGTTTTGGTAACTAATTTTCCTTATTAAATTTTCTCTGTTGCAATAAAACAATAAAAATAAATAAAGTGTATAATATCCATTACCATCTGAAGTTACTAGTTATATTATCCTAAGTGTATAATAAAATAGCACTTAAGGTAATTTTAGAACTCTACCAACATGCCAGCTCACATTCTCACACAAACCTAAGAATGCTGCTTAACATCAACTATTAAAAACTTGGTCAGTGTGCGTTAATGTAGTACAAGCTGTTTGTGGGTTGTTTGGCAAACATAAACACGCAAAATGCATCTAAAATTCACCCAAAGTCAATTTTAATATTTCATTAGGTTTCTTTCCCTTAAATACTACACAATATCAACTTAAAGGGTCTTCTTTATCCTTCTACTCAAGTTTTCCCCAGCAGTGGTTTACAAATGAGCCCCCACAGCCTTTGGGGAGCGCACCTCCCAGCTGACCCCAACAGCTAGAAAAGAATGTTCTCACAGATCTCATCACAGGCTGCCACGTAGGCCGGTCTCTCTCTACTAAGGCTCACATCACCAACAGAGAAAGGTTCTCGGGTGGACGTTACTGGCGTTGCAGATTGGCTGGCTGAACTTTTATTCATATTAAAGAAAATGCACATCAGCTCTCTGCTGACTTGGGGAAGGTGACAGATTTCAGGGGGAAAATGGAAAACTCTGACCAGGGACGGACCACTCCTGGCTGAGCAGCAGGAAGGAACGTGGCTTTGAGGACGGTTAGCTTGTCAGGCCATCAGGTGGAGTGCCTGCCTTAGAGGTATTTTTAGAAGCCTAATCCAGCTGGGGGAAGGGTGGGATTCAAGTTTTATACTTAGATTTGGTGACAAGCAGTTTAACCTATTGAAACCATCGTCTGACCTCAGCTCTGAGGAGAGGACCCCACATCGATTTCTGGGCACTCCCTTACCCCCAGGAGGCTCTGTCACAGCTACGCATGCCACTCAGGCTTACCCGGAGCCTTTGCTCACAGTTCGCAGCTGTCGTCTGTTTCACAGTGTGGAGACCCTGAGGCTCAGGCTGAGCTCTTAAGCTGCCTGCTCAAGGGCGAGCAAACTGGGGCAGAGGAAGGCAGAGACAAAATGAACTTTTCAATGGCAAAAGAACAGCCACGACCCAAGCTGAGCTCCCCGAGGTTTGCCATGGCGGTGGAACCCTTACAGAGACCCGCCCCAGTTCAGAATCCTTGGAGAGTTAGAGCTGGAAGAGATCTTGGCAATACGGTGGGTCAGAATTACCAACTGCTGCCCTTCTCAGGCTGAGTGCTGCCAACTGATACCATCCCCAGAAGTGGAGTTGAAACATTTGAATGTTTCCAGAATGTGTCGCCAAAATGTAAAAGTCAGGACATTTTACGCGGAAGTCTGGATTTCTGGCTTGTCTTGAAAAGTCAGCACACCTCCCAGCCCCGCCTCCATTCTTGCGCAGCACCCTCTCTGGGGGCGCCGTCTCTCGCTTGGCCCAGTCTCCCCATTTCCTACTATGTTACATGCTTCTTATCCAGCAAGACCCATGCTCCCTAAGACCCCTTTTGCAGTAACTGGCCCTCTGGAGAGCATTACAACTTGTCCGATGTCTGGCGACTGGTTTAAATCCTTGCTTCTCCTGTTGCAGCCATGGGCAAGCTTCTGCACTTGACCACAGACGACTCACAAGTTCTCTGCAAGGCTTCAGAGTGGCTTTCATAGGCCGTGTGACTTCTCTCCCTTCCTTTGGAAGCCCATCTGCTCTCTCTCTCCATTTCTGAATTGAAGTTCTTCCTCTGTGAACAAAGTGAACAGGATGGGGGGGGGGGATGGAGCTCCTCCACGGAAGATCCCCGTTCATTTACTCTCAACACTTGGAAGCGTGTGTGACCCCTCCCCAGCCTCAGTGGACACCCCGACCAACTAAATCAGGGCCTCTGGGTCCAGAAGTCAATTTTTTTTTTTTCTTTTGGCTCTGCAGATGATTCCGGTCTGCCGTCACGGTCTCTGATCACTCTCCAGAGCTGCTGACCAGGCTTCCTGCTTAGTGCTCCTGAGTCCTCTTAGGAAACTTATGTGAATTTGAATGTTCTGGAAAGTTTCCTCATCTGGAAAATGAGGCTAGACTAGATTAGCAGTTTCCAGTTTGGGTTGCTCTGTCCCTTAGCATCCATAACAGAACCGTGAACTCCCTGAGCTGCTTTCAATACCGCACAATGTCAAGTAGAAGTAGCACACGTAACCTGTCTTAGGGCTGCCTGCATTAATGAAGGTGTTACATTTCTTTGCTCTTTCCTGAAATTACATCCCTTTGGTTTGGTGATTCTAGTTTCAAAATATGGGGTTTGTGGGGAAAGGGGAAAATGTTACTGGTGGTTAAAAATAGAAAGGAGGAGGAAGAAAGGGACAGAGAGAGAGAGAGCGCGTGTGCTAGGGAGCGGGGCTCTGCCACAGTGATTTCTACAGTCCCTTCCAGCCCGGCATTCTGTGGTTCAATGTGAACACCTGGGGAGAGAAAAATGACTTCTGAGAAAGCATCTAGTCTGTGAACATCCACCCACCCCCAACCCTGAACAGAATTATACTCGAGCACAATCCTTTTTAAACGGGACTTCCATTCCAGCTTCTTTCTTTGTGGAAGGTTCTAATGCCTGGTCACCAACACACCTGAAAAGAACGGGTCCTTAATGCAAAGACCTCCACCAGGAGGCCTGGTTTGGCTCAGGGAGCCCGGACATTTGATAGCCAGAACCGGGCAAGCGACAGGGACAAGGATGATGTGGTCAGGATACGAGCCAGTGGGCAGTAACAGGAAATAAAACATCTTGCTACATGACAGATAAGTGCTCCCTGAAAATCTGTCTGTTTTTATCTCTTTAAAGTCTTCCTCCTGTTCTCATCGCACCTGGCTGTTACATTATTCCAGCCAACACAACCATTTCCCCCATAAACGTCTCCTTTGCCTGATAGTAGGAGGAACGTCATCAGGAAGTGGAGGTGGTGTGTCTTAGGCCAGGCCGGTTCCTCTCTTCGCTGTGTCTTCTGGGGAAACTCCCCCTCCAGTTCCCCTCATGCCTGTGCTGGCAGATCTGGTGACCATTGCTAGGCAACGTGTCATCATAAATATTTCATCAGCGAAAGGAAGTCTGTCTCCGAGAAGGCTTCCTTTGTCTGTTCTGCCACTTCAGCTCTCTTTTATAAAAACAATAGAAAAATTAAGAGAAATCCACTACTCATTTGCTCCCTGACACCCATGATGGGGAGTTGATAAGAAAGAACGAGTGGGACACTTAACATCTGGGCTATGCCAACAGGTCAATTAGAAAATATAACGGGGAAATATCCCACTCATAATATGGTCTTAGTCAGCTCGGGCTGCTCTAACGAAATACTGTAGGCTGGGGGGCTTACACAATAGGCATTTATTTCAGAGTCTGCAAACAAACAAACAAACAAATAAAAGTGCTGGCAGAGTCCATTCCTAGTGAGGACCCTCTTCCTGGCTTGGAGATAAGCACTTTCTCACTCTGTCCTCACACGTGGGAGATTGGGAAGCTCTAGTATCTCTTCCTCTTCTTCCTCCTCTTCTTCTTCTTCTTCTTCTAAGGGCATCAATCTCTTCATGGGGCTCCACCCCCATGACCTCATCTAAGCCCAATCACCCTCCAAAGACCCCATCCTCAAATGCCATCACATGGGGGGCTAGGAATTCAACGTATGAAGTGGGGGCGAAGGGAGACACAAGCATGCAGTCTAACAACTGTTGACCACAATTTTCAAACAGTGTTCATCAACATTTGCAGTGATGCGTTGACACATTATTATGAAGGGAACAAAGGATTCCATGGTGACTGTACTATAATTACAACTATTTTTTACAAAAATACCTAAACATACAGGTAACATAAGTCTAGAACATAACCAAAACATTAAGAGTGGTTTTCTTAGGAGATGACAACTATGGATGTGGAAGACAGAATTCTAAAATGACCCTCAAGACCCCCCACTGCCTGGCATGCACACCCCATATAGTCAGTCCCTGCTCTTAAGTGTGGGCAGGACCTGTAGATATAATGGGATATACTCCTATGCTTATGTTATATGGCAAGAGGGATTTTTTACAGGTGTGTTTAAGACCCCGAATCAGATGAAGTGATTAAAAGGAGAGGATCCTGGGTGGGCCTGACCTAATCAGGTGAGCCCGTAAAAGCTTCAGAGGAGGGAGATGAAAGAAGTCAGAGATCTCCTGCTATAGCCTGTACATTATTGTTGGCATCCTGAGCAAAGGAAGTTTTCCCCAATTTCCTGGGCGTTGGGCCACTTTCACAAACTTCCTTCTTGACCCTCACTAAGTGCATTTCATCACATGAACTCAGAACCTATTTTAAAAGAAGTATGCCTTGTAAAGAGGCCTTACTCTGGGAAGACACAGAGAGATCAGACTGCAGCATCCTAAGGAAATAATTAGAAAACTGCATGGGAATGTGTATAAACAGATGTACATCATTGTCTTGCTTATAAAGATAAAATTCAAAATACGCGTATTAACTAAAGTATATTCCATTCAGTCAATAGAATACTATGCACCATTTTAAAGATTATACAGCTCTGTTTTTAATGAGGAGAGATGTTTACAGCAGTGTGTCGTGTGTGAACCTTATAAGACCTTATATGTAATAGGATCCCAATTTCAGCAAAGATAGTGAATACAGATATGGGTCTAGAGAGGGAGGCAGACCAAAGGATTACCTAAAGGGACACACGGGGGGATGAGAGTGGTTACCTGTGGTGGTTATTTTAGGACATGCTCCTTTTTGTTCATTTGGACTTCCTAATTTCCCTGCACTGAAAATTGATTCACGGGGAAATTTTTCAAATGCAAAGAAAAAATTAAGTCAATACATTAGAGACGGAAGACATGCAAGGCAGCTCATGAAGAGAAAGGTTTTCATGTCCACTTCAGGGTCAACAGCCTTTTCACTTTCCTCTATGTTATAACTGGTGGCACCATCCTTGTCTGTCCTTATGTTTATAGCCACTGGTTTTACAACTATTGATCCGTCCTAAGAAAGCACTGGTCTCCAGAATATGCAGATAAAATGTTTTCCTTAACATCAATGGTACAGTTTCCAGATGCAAATTACAGAGGTCAGTACTCATAGCTGGTTTTGTTGTCCGACACCACACAAACGCCGCGGAGAACGCCATTTCCGTGACACTTACTGAGGCTTCTATTTTGAAGCTCCCCGCAGGAGACATACTGAGAAAATGAACCCTTTCAACCAGCTTCCCTTTACCTTCAACTAATGTGCAGGTAATAATCTCACCCTCCAGGCGCACAGTCCTTCTCCTACGTTCTCTGCCAGAGTCATTACAATACAAGGCATTTACAGTAGGAGCAAAATCACTGGATAGGTTGGCCCACCAAACCTCTTCCCAGCGAGGTAAACCCTGGGCTGGAAGAGCACATCTCGGTACCTGATTCGGGGAACAGAAAATCCTCCACTCCCTGAAGGCTGTGAAGAAGGGATTTGCTACCAGCTGGATAGCCTAGACCAGTGGTTAGCAACTGGAGACGCTTCTGGCCCCCGGGGGACAACTGGCAAAGTCCAGAGACATTTTGATTGTCACATCTGGAGTGGGGAGTGTGCTACTGGCATCCTGTAGGTAGAGGCTACAAATCCTGCTAAATATTCTACAGTGGACAAGACAACCCTCCACAGCAAAGAATTTTCCAGCCCAAAATGTCAAGCGGTGCCAGGTTGAGAAACCTTGGCCTAGAGTGTCAGAGAGAAACAACACAGGTGATGCCGAGGGCCTGAAAGAGGCAGGAGCACAGCTGTCTTACAAACTAAAAACTACGAAATGTTAGCAGCTATGGTGCAACAAGAGACCTGGACACTCCTTGTGTGTGTGGGTTCATTTTCTAGCGCATGGACCATCCCCATGAGAACAGGAAGAGGATCAGAGACAAGTGGAACAGAGCAACCTCAGGTAACCCACAGACCTGGGCCTGGGTCACTGAACTGAGCCCAGTCTAGACCAGCTGACCCCCAGCCAACCCCAGAGGCGTGACCTCATAATGCTAATTGTTGGGTCCCACCACTTTGTGGGCTGGCTTTGGGGGCAGCGATACCTGACTTCTGTGCACCATCAGATGCAGAGAGGGAGGTGAGGTAACACAGAGAAGGTGACAGTCCTGGGTTCCAATTTACATATGCTTGAGTCACTGCCAGTGTTTTTACACATGGCGACTTCCCAAGAGCCTCAGCCCTGAGAAGTTGCCTAGGGCTATAGTTCCTAAAAAAGTTATATGCGTGCATATATTCAGCAGTTTTGTTTATGACTGAAAATTCTGAAAATGACCTCATGTCCCCCAAATGAGAAAAGAAGTCAACTATGATACACAATCTTGACAGAAGAGCTTGTGCTTATTAAAATGACAGGAAGAGTGTGCGTCATAGATAGAGGTCTATGTCCTAATGCTAATCTTTAAAATATACTCTCTAGGTCAGTGGAAAGTGAAAACGTACAAGTGTACATATGCAGGTGTGTACGTGTTGTCTGCACTTACACGAACAGCCCAGGGCAGAAAAGCAGCTTGTCGAATGAGATCAGTTTCACAGAGCTGTGGCATTAGAAGCGATGTATTTTAGTCTTTAAATTTTCCATTAGAGTTGTTATAATAAAAACAGTGATTAAAGTGACACACACACGGCTCTGATGTCACACCTAATCCACTCAAAGGGCTTACACAGCCACCCACCACCTTATCCACGCTGAGCCTCTGGCGCCTTCAGGAAGCCTGAGCATTGCTGAGCTCTCTCTCACCGATGCTATGAGCAACGTGCTACGGAGAGCATCTTTACCAGTGGGAGCCCCAACCAGGGGCTGCCACGGCCTTCACTTGGCCTTAGGAAGAGAAGGAAAAAGGCTCTCAATCCCCAAAGGCCTTGCGTCTGTCAACCAGGACTTACTCCTCCATCAGTAAGTTCTTTCACATCAAAGCTGGAGCCAGTTCTTACGCCGGTTGTAAACCTGGTTACAGAATGAGGGTGTGATATGGGGCACTTGTCTTCTTTCTGCCACCTTTCCAATATTCACAGCTAATTCTATAGAGCACTCGAGGGTGCTACTCCTCTCTGCCGGGCACGTCACATGTTATTTGATTTATTCTCCAAGTAAGGACATCACCCCATCCTTTAGGTGGCAGAGCCAAGCCTCGGAGAAGTTGCATGTTTTGCACCAGGTGGCCTTGGGCAGTGGTATTGGCTAAATCGGCAAACAGGTGAGCGCCCGTGTTTACTCCCTCCTAGGCTTCAGATGCCTTGAAGGTGGGGTGGAGAAGCCACCTTTTGTTCAGACACCAGAAGATACAAAATTCAAAAGGAAATAGCTTTCTTCCTACATCTTAAAGTAATCTTCGGTCTCGTTAAAGGCTTACATTGCCTCAGCGGAATCACTGCAGCCGAACAGCACGTATGAAAGTCCCTTGCCCAATACGAAAGGAAGATACAGTACTGGCGTGGTGACCGATGTCTGCTGGCCAAAGAATCGAGTGCAAT
The DNA here is from genome assembly GCF_022682495.2 of Desmodus rotundus. NCBI lineage: Eukaryota > Metazoa > Chordata > Mammalia > Chiroptera > Phyllostomidae > Desmodus > Desmodus rotundus. Next base: position 32,230,764 of record NC_071396.1, on the reverse strand, counting down.
TAAACATGAACATGTAGTTTGTCATTTACGTGAAGACTCTTATTTCTCTTCATTGTCTCTCAGTCACTGATAGATGGATCTGGAGTCAGACAGATTCAAGTTCACATCTTGACTTCACACCTCTTGCTGTGTATCTTTCAGCAAGTTGCTCAATATCACCAAGCATGTTTTCTCATTCACAAACAGAAACAAAAATAATAACAAAGCATGCTCTTCCAACCCCCTAGAATTGTTCTGGGCGGGTAGGGGCGGTGGTGTGGGGGGAGGGAACTAAGGCAAATATCTATGGCTATTTTGTGAGATTCTGGCTGGCTTGGTTACCAAATTAAGTCTTTCAAGGCCTGAGAGCCATGCACACAGTGGAAGGTCAGCTGTGGGAAGAGCTTAACTCCCAGTGGTGGCCTTTCTCTGGAGCCCGCTTAAATAAGCTGTCGTGTCAGGCAATGGTGAGGGGAAAAGCATTTGAAAGAATCGGCAGCTGCCTGCCGCCTTTCTCCTCCCTTTAGAATTCTAGCAGCACACGCAGAATGTGCTCCCAAAATGCTTGATAACACAGTAAGTTTATATGTACCTCCTGGGAGGTTATTCTCCATCTCACCATATAAGTTACGTGTTTGTTCTCTATAGACCCTCTCTCCTTCCTTTTCATTATTATAGTTTCAGTATTCGCTTAACAAACATGCGCTGGTTCCCCACACGGGGCCACGCCTTGGACTAGTGCTGATGCTACAGGTCATGGAAGGCAGAGACCCTGCCCTCGTGAGTATCGTGATCTAGTAAAAAGGGAGAAGACCTAAATCCTCAAGTACACCACGAGACGTGCCATCACAGCAGCAGGTACAGCTTCTGTGGGTGGGGGGACGGTAGACCAGGCAGAGAGAACTGCAGGGGCACAGACTCATGTGACAACACACCAGGTCTGGAGGAGGCCTTGGGGAAGTAGGAGCAGAATGACCAGAGGGGAGAGGGGACAAAACACCACACAAATAGTCAGAGACCCTGGTTCAAGTCCTGGGTCTGCTGCTTATGATTCAAGTGACTGCAATCCAAACCCGTATGAAAAACTGTCACATGCAGTATAAGGCTGACCATTCAAAATTAACCTGGGATCAGGGGAGATAATTCTGTATGATGTTGCTCGAGTCCATATTAAGTTGCTGATTTCCTGTTCACCCCTTTCCTTGTTTAGATGAGCCTGTTAGTAACATTCCACTCTGGTGGGAAGTAGAAGGCAGGCTGAATCCAGTGCACAAATAACCTGGTTCTTAGCTCATTTTATCCCTGCCCTCTTCTCCACTCACAGCCCAACCAACTCGGAGGCAGCTCTGTCCCAAAGCCATTCCTACCCCATCAATCGCTGGTGGCTTCAGGAGTCTGTTTCCAGAACCTTTGTGTAACCCTTGGAGTTCATCCTATTCTGATGACAAGGGCCATTTGGGGCTGAAGTGGCAGCATCTGTGCCATTGAATGCCAGCCTGAATGTGCTCCAGCCTCAGAGGTCTGCATCCATGCTGGGAGGTCGCCCAAGCTCTCCCCCAGATAATGAGGGCTTGCTGCCTCCATGTATTGCCCCCTTTCAGCAAAGTAGATGAAGTACGTTCGTTCAAAGGGAGAGGAAGGGCTCCCTTTGGGATGCTTATTAAGAACAGGGTACTGGGGCAAAGAGAGGAGTTAAGCTTGCTGTTAACCTTTAGAAGCAGGAAAAAAAAAATAGATGGGAAATAAGGTTGAGGTCTCCCATTAGTGGTTTTTTAAATATCTGTCAGATTTAATTAAATCATCGCAAATGCCTTTTAAAGGGCTCTGTGTGGTTGGAGGAACTTGATCCAAGAGGCAGTCAGGGCTTTGGTCGCAGGCCAACTCCTGCCCTTTCCCAGGCAGAAAACACAAGTCAGCCCAGTAATGCACATCGTTATGTGGGCCCAGAAGGCCATCACATGTGGAGCTGGCAGCGGGTCCTTTGGAGGACCCGCTGCCAGGAGGGTGCGGGAACTTTGCCAGACAGTCCGATACCCACGTCCCTCTGTCCTGGACTGGCCTGGGCTGTGTCTGCTGTGTGGCCTCTGCATTCTGTCCACTGAGTGTCTTTCTCTTCACTCCCACGCACCTGTCTCTCATCTGAGAGACATCCATGAAACGAGAAGCCCCCCTCAGTAAAAACCTATGACGTGTATTACTACATATCAAATAGTATGGGTAAAATGATAATAAGGACACTCTTACTTATGAGACAGACACTGTTCTACTAAACACCTGACACAAAGTTCAAGTCAAAAGCCAAGCACGGAACAGTGTGCGGTAATCAACCCTGCTCTTCCCCAGACGGGCCTGGTTCTCCCCCACCCGAGCCCACGGTTGGCTGGACTTCCTGGCTCCGCTGCAGTTGGGAGCAACCACGAGAATCATTCCGGCCAATGAGTTTTGAGCAGAGGTGATGCATGTCGTTCGCAGGCTGGAGCATTCCATGGCCCATACAGAACGTCCTAGTTTTCGCTTTTCCACTGCACAGTGACTGGCAGCTTTTGGTATCAGAGTCCCCTACCAATCCATAATGGGTAAGTGGCATGAGTACAAAATTAAACCTTTTTTTGTTTTTAATTTTGAGCCATTTTTTGCATTATTGGCTGTGGGGCCTCTTCTATATGTCCGTGGATTATTTCTGAAAAGATAAGCAAAACACTGACGAAAGAAAGAGAAGAAGAATCAGGTGTGGGAGGAATTTTATACTTTCATTTTCTTGTACAACTTGTTTTGTTTAGCATGTCCATGTAGAAATGCCTTTCTTCCTCCTCTACCCCAGTTTAAACAAATGAGTAACACACTCTGAGCAGGCGCTGTGTGCTGAACAGGCATCACACTAGGCCATTAGGAGACCAGGATGGAAGCTACTCTCTGTTCCTAGCCAAGGTCCCAGCAGGCTGATCTCCTCGAGCTCCTCTGGTCATTGCTATCCTGCTTCAGTGGGCCCTCCGGGCACCATACAGTGTTTCTCTTGAGTCCAGAGCCTGGGAGGCAGAGAGAATGGAGCCAGAATCTGTCCGGCCACATCAGAGAGGTCTAACTGAGCCCCTGCATCACCATCACTGATGGCTCGGGTAGAGTGAGCTCAGGAGAGGCTGTGATGATGCTCGAAGCCTTCCTCTGTGGATAAGCTGCACTGCAGCTGCATCACATAAGGGGCCACTTCACAACCATTGGATGTGAGCCTGAAGCAGACTGTGTCCTAAAAAAGCTTCTGTGATGAGTGAGCCCATATGCAGTTCTCCTGGCGGAGTACCAGGTAGAGTTCATCCTTCAGCTATAGAAACCCAACCAAACCAAGGGTTATTTTCCTCCTGACAATGAGGCTGGGGAGGAGGGTCCAAGGTGCCATCACTGCCCCAGGCTCCATCATCCTTAACCTGTGGCTTTTGTTCCTAATGAAACAGAGAAACTGAGGTTCTCCGTTGTTCAGTGAATTGCCTAAGGTCACCTAGCCTGGATACAGTGGCGCCAGTCCTGGAGCAGCCTGTGTCTGCCCTCACCAAGGCCCTGGGCTTCCCCTTCTGCCTCTCGGGGTTTCAACAGTCTTGAGTAAAGTGGGGATATTGCTTTGAATTTAATGGGCCACCCCTCCATCCCCCCCAACACTGAGCGGCAATGTGCAGATAGATGCCTGTGACGCTCTTACATGCCATCGCATCTGTCCTTACACAAAGGCACCAGCTGCCGGGGCGTGCTGTGACTTCCGGCAGGACCTGGATGGGAGGTTGACCAGGAGAGCAAAGCCTGGGGTTCTGGGGGACTGGCGAAGGAAGGTGCTGTGAGGCGGTGCTAACCAGGGCACCTAGAGCAGGTATGTATGCATAGCAGCTATATCTGATGGTGATACTTGGAGAAGGTGGTCCAATAAATGCAAAGGAAGATCTTAATCAACAGTGGAGGATGTGGGATGGGGAGTGGGAGATGGGGGCTGAGCACAGGCCCTAGGAAGAAGAGGCAGGGGAGGGCTGGGCGTGGGTCAAACCCCCATGGGGCTTCAAAGAGCTCCCATCCAGCTGGGAACTACAGGACAAAGCGAAGCCATCCAGAGAGGCGCCTGGACTCCCACACATGGGAAGATACTTAGAACACTGCACAACCAGTAAGGCGAGCCAACTGAGCAGGTAACTCTCTAGGCAAGGAGCCTAGAGGCCCCTGCTGTGCCAGGACACTGGCTCTTTAGTTGCTGGACCTTGGAGAAGTGTAGGGTGCCACGGGAAGGGGGTGGGGCAGCCAGGAAACACAAGGGCATTCAGGCAGCAGCAGCAATCTCCCAATTGCCAAGAAAGCATTTCAGTATTTTAAATGTCACCCCTGCATTCACCAGCTAAAACCCATGCACCGTCCCCACCGCTGTGGGTGAACATCACTGACGGGTGTGTCCTGCTCAGAACAGCTATGAAGCCTGCGGGCCCGGGGTGTCGGGGCCCACAGACTGAGAGGTCAGGTTTCCCTTTTGTTCTTCCTGCAAAGAATTTTCCACTCTGCAAAGGGGAGGCTAGAAGTTGTCTCCTTTTCGCTTTCCACTTTGAGATATTGGTGGGGATCGGGAGCTGTTTGGGGGTGTCCCCTCTGTGCCCAGCCCTGATGGTGGCAGAGAGACAGGCACAGGTGGGTGAGGAGCCCCCGCCTCCCTGGCAGAGGTGACACGGAGGCTGAGCCGCTCACCCTCTGCTCATCGCTCGGTTTCCTTAGGCAGTGGCATGTTTCATAAAATCCCGGGGCTGTTTCTACCCTTACCTCCACCCCCACAAGCTGCTTTTCCCCAGCAACTACTTCAAAATTGATCTTTGAGTGACTCCTCACTTAAATCAGCTTGAGTTTTAAAGGGTAAGAAAATGTCTCTTACTCATTTGGACTAAAATAACGCGCCCATTAACTGTGGTGGAAACAACAAAAGCCAACTGCCTAGAAATCATCCATTAGCCCCGTTTCAGGCTCCGGCACCTGCCAGCCCGCCTTCTGTGTCGCCTCAGAGTTCTAAAGCTCAGATTTCATCTTGCTGTGCCCCTCCTCCCCAAACTAGCCTTCAGTGGCTCTCCATTTGGGGTAAAATCACAAATGTCAGCCTGTGAGCTAACTTGCTGTGGAAAGACACAAACTGTAAGGGTGAGAGAGAGGCGGGGGGAGAGAGAAAGAGAGAGAGAGAGAAAAGAGTGTAGAATAGAAGGTCACAGAAACCATGAACCAATAAACTGGGCAGAAACGTGAGCAAGGAAAATCTTCCCTCTCGCGACTAGCCCCACCTCCAGCTCACCCAACGTGAAGCAGGTCTCTCCCACACCTGCTTTCCATTCTTACTGGGGCCCCAGACTTACGGTTCTGGCCTCAGAAGTCCTGGCATTTCCGTTCAGCTGCTCACCTGCCCAGTGTTTCTGTCCCTCAAGCCTACTTATATTTGCCCCCAAAGAGCCCAGCCTGGGGCATCTGGTCTACCTGGCATCCCTTTACAAGGCCTCTATCACTCTTGCTGAGATCTGTGTGATACAGTTTCCAGGCCTCAGGCCAGTCTATTTCTTTTCATAGCGTATTCAGTCAGTATATTTGGTTTGTCTGAACCATTTACTGATCTGCGGCCAAACTCTAGCCTTTTACAAAGCTAGACTTTTCTGATCTATTGATTTTACTGAGCCTCTCCCTCCTCACCATTGTTTCAGGCCCCAAGCAGAGCCTCTCCTGATTTCAAAGCCTAGATTTCACTTAGCAAATTTCTGTGTTGGGCCCAAGAGACATTTCTAACTTAACAATATGGGGCAAAGCAGGAAAAAAAAGGCCTACCCTTTGCTCTTGCTCTGGTCAAGTCATTCTTGGAAGATTCATCATTCAAATGGAGGAAGGAATGGAATTTTCCAGAGGCCACTTAATTGCACTCTTATAGACTGTGGTATTTTAAACATTAATACTCTGTAATGAAAGAAACTAGAAGGAATTTGGATTAATCAAAGGCAGGAGCTGGAAGAGGGGACACATTATGGAGATTGATGACTTGGGTTAGATAATCACAGAGAGCTATGCATTTGTTCAAGAAAGTAACTGTTAAACTCGGCCCTTTAGCACGAGGGTCCTATGGGGTGTTCAGGTCCACATGGATTCCATGTAAGTTTGATTCAGAAACTCTCTATATTTAACCGTTTCTCAAAGGTCGAAGTAAAACTTGCATATTCAAAGGTTACATTTCCAAAATTTCACTATTATTAGAGACCACTGGTGGTTTAATGAGCCTTAACTCACCACCTGTAAGCATCATAAATGTGGGCACACAAAACACATTCACCTGCCATACACACACACAATACAGGATATCAAAATACAGTTGGTCCCTGGATTCTTCCTAGATAAGAAACTTGTTTTTTTATTGCAAGTGCCCCATCATGTTATCATGTTTATATTTATCTGTTTTATTGACTAGTTCCTTTTCTCCCCACAGCCCCTTAGTCATGTAGCTGCCATTTGTCCCTGAAGACTCACCCCTCCCCCACCACACCGCTTCCCCCGTCTGCTGTCCAACACGTGGACCTGGGTGCACAGCACCAGTGGCTCCCCCCGCCCTCTGCCTCTCTGTCGGGTAGGCCAACGGGAAGCTCTACCTGGAGAACGAGAGAGGGAGAAGAGTGAGTCAGCGAGGCCTGGCTGGGCCCCTCAGCAGCTATAGGCCAGGGCTGCTCCCCTGGAAACGCTTTCCTCACAAGTCTCCCCTAACGCCCTAGTAACAGTTCTCTCCTCCACTGCCTTCGGGCTGGGCGGAAGGAACACCTCAGCTTTCCCTAACTCCGCGTTTCTGAGCTACCTCTGACATCTCCCCACTCCCTCTGCAAACACACCTATCTTAAATTCCCTCAAATGTGGGTGTGCCATCTGCTTCCCACTGGAAGCCTGACTGTACCCTCCACTCCTGGTCCCCTTCCCCCAAGGAAAGCCATCCACACGTGCTCACATGCTTCTGTTTGTATCTGTTCTTACAAAATGGTGTTGTTTTATATGCACGCATTTGAACTTGCTCAAAAATGTTACTGAGTTCCATCTTTCATTCTGCTTCTTACCTTTCTCACTAATTGCAATTTTTTAAAAAGTTCATCCATGTTGCTATGGCTACAGCTAACCTGTTGTCTCTAAATTGCTGCTCCCTGCTCTGCTATGTGCACCCTCCACGTCTACTTATCCAGTCTCCAGATGAGGGACACCCACCCAGCTTCCTGGCACCACCAGCGCAGCAATGAGGAGTCCTGTATACGCCCCAGGGGGGAGCTGTGAAGGACACTCCAAACAGGGGAGAAAGACATTGGACTTGGAATGGAGCAGACGCCTCCCATGAGCCCCAGGTGTGGTGTGGTATTATCTGCTTCTGTATCTGTCCTTCCAGTTGGGCCATATTTCCAATACACACGTGCATGAAACAAATGTTTGACTCATTGGGGAGTTGGAGACCAGCTCTTCTGCTTACTACTCATGTAATCTGGGAAAAGTCAGGTGACCTCAGTTGTCTCTTCTCTATCATCAGGAAAGTAATTATAAAACCAATTCCCATATGTATGATAAGGGCAACGCAGCACAATGTATGCAGAGAGGCACCCAGTCCCAGGACCAGGAAGGGATGCGGGTCATCTCAGGCCTCGCCTCCAGCCTGTTTAAAAACAGGTGTCAGGACCCACTGCTCAGAAGCCCGGCTGAGGTTTCAGGCCGGAGGAGATCCACATGGACTAGTACATCTGCCCACACAAGAGCACAAATCCCACAGGGGCAGCCTTCGCCAACTTCCAAAGATCCCAGGCTGATTAGCATGTGAACACGGTCCTAATTAGACAAGAGCCCCGAAAGGAAGGGAGAGGGAGTCTCTTCTGAGGTCGGGCCTGCTCCCCACTCCTCTCACACCATTTGTCTCCAGTGATTAGCACATGAATGAGGCACTGATTACCAAGCCAAGCTACTGTGCAGACTTTCAATGGAGTGGCTCCCTGTGGGGACTTATTAGTAATTAAGCCTTGAATAAATGTTTTGCAAATGGGGTCTCTCCTGACGAATAGCAAGGGTTTGGGGAGTTGAGGAACCCTCGATGCTTGGGACCATCAAGGCCTGAACTGTGGGCTTTCACTGCCCCATAATTGTATGTTTGTCCACTTCAACTGTGCCCGGGCCCCAGTTGGCAGATAACAACCTGTTACAAAGGCAGGTCTGCCCGCCCCCTGGGGTTGTGCCCTTTCCTGGAAGAAGTGGGCATATTTTCTGCATCATTTATCTCGGACGGTGACGGTGCCAGTTGAGTGGTTCCCTCACTGGACCTTGCCGGAGGGATACAGGGCACCAGCAGGGCCCAGGAAGGAATTCCGACCTCATGGGAGAGCAACACTTTCCAGGGCACCCCGGAGTCACATTCAAATTCCGCACAGGGTTTGGTCCAGTCAGCAAGTCTCACAGGGTGATTCGTTTCAGCCCCTAGCAGGGTTCTCAGCCCTGGCAGTATTGACATTCGAGGCCAGAAAATTCCCCACTGGCAGGGGCGGGGGGCTGTCCTATGCACTGTAGGCTAACAGCATCCATGACATCCACCCACTAGATGCCAACAGTACAGCGGACAACAAATATGTCACTGGACATTGCCAAATGTCTCTGCAGCTGAGAACTATGCTTCTACTGGAGAAGCTTTTCCACGTGATTTCAACAAAGACAGTGACCTTTCTTGGGGAAAAAAAATATCTGCAGATCAACAATTTTTAAAGTGATGAAGGGGAATTTTGTTCACAAATACCCATTTATTCATGTCTGCCCCCTTTTAATCCAGTCTTCTTTAGGCTCCACCCCCACACTGGGAGCTGTTCTAGGTGCTGAGGAGTCAGCAGCAAACAAAACTCACAGGTCCTGCCAGGATGCAGTTTGCCTTCTAGGTGAGAGGCGCAGACTGACAATAAACAATCAACCAATGAACGGAATGACTTTGGGGTTTGGTCAGCCCCATGTAGTTGATACGATTTAGAACAAGTCTATAATGGGTTGCTGTTGTAGACAGAATACCTGGGAAGGCCTGCCTGATGAGATGCAGCCAGCCACAGGACCACTGGGGAAGAGCTTCCAGGCAGAGAGAACAGGAAGAGCAAATGAGAGGTGGGTTTGAGCAGGTTCAAGGAAGAGAAGAGGCTGCTGTGGCTGAACTAAGGACTTAAGTGCCACATGGGATGAGATGAAGTTTGGAGAAAAAGTTGGGGGACACATCACGGTCTGGGTTGTATTTCAAATGTCATTACCCATCACCACCACCACCATTACTCCTTCTAGCACCCCAGTTCAGCCAGTCCCTGGTCCCATGAGGACCTCCAACCTTCTGAGCCTACCACGCTCTTACTTTCCACTACTACCTCAAGCTCTCACTCTCATTCTCTCTAAGCTTAAATCCACGGCCCACCACTAGCAGCATCTTCTTTTAAATGTCCTCTACCCCTTTCCCCTTTTTCTGCCTTTGCAACTGCCAAACAAAATGCCAACCCTGCTTACACGTGCCATGCTGGCTTTGGGAGAGCTGGACGCCCCTGGAGAGGAACACAAAGGCAGTCTTGTCTGACACAAAAGTTATGCTCACAACTCAAGGGAGCCTTCGGCTCTGCCACCAACTCTGTTCCTTGGTCAATTTGTCATTGCTCTTTCCAAGACGACCATTCCATACCTTCTCTTATTACCTGTAACCACCTATACCTCTTCCCTCTGCCTCACTTTCAGCTAATGACCTTGCTTTTTATTTTTCTGAAAGAACACAGCTGTCCAAGAGCTGGTCCTCTTCCGCCCATCATTAAATCTACTGCCCACCTGCATCTGTGCCCATCTATTCTGTTACAGAGAACATTTGTTCCCTTGAGGAGAGGTACTTTGCTTTAATTAATGCTGCATCCCTAGTGTACAGGGACAGTGCCTTGCACTTAATAAATGCTCATTAAAAATGTGTAAGTGAAGTAATGACTTGGTTTTAAGCAGGCGAATGACAAAATACACTTTCTGTTTTTAAAAGTTTGCTCCATCTGCTATGCAGAGAATGCACAGCAATTGTCTGTAGAACAACTGATGTTAAAGCAAAGAGTGAGTTAAGAGGCACTTGCATTGAACCCGGCCTGGATTAGCGTTACAGGACTGGCATGGGGAGAACTGAAAAACTTCAGGACCTATATTGGAAACAGGATTAACTTACTGATGAAAGAACGTGGGGAGTACAGGGAAGACTCAAGGAAGGATTGTAGGTTTGGCTCCAACAATTGGGAGGATGATGGTGCTGCATCCTAAAACAGGCCAAACTGGAAAAGGGCCACTTTGAGAAGGGAGGGGAGTGACAACTTTGTTTTGGACATGTGAACATGTTAAATCTGGGATGCCCTTTGGAGTTGCTCAGTTGGAGGCATAATTTACGCTGTTAAATGTCAGGCTGGTGCTTTGGAAAGCTTCGAGGACTGACTCTCTTGCTACGTGGCTACATGTCCACTGCAGGTCAGCTGAGAACTCTGCTCATCACAGGCACTCGGGGGTTCAGACTGATAAAGGCTTCACCCAACGTGTGCCCCCACTATGGAGGCATCAATGGAGAGAGAGGATCACACACCACACACTTCAACTGCCTAATGTAAGTTGTAAAATGGCACCACGAATGCGCCCACTGAGGATCTGTCGGCCACTTATGAAGGTTAATTTCACGTGTCAACTGGACTGACCACAGGGAGCTCAGACATTAGGTCAAACGTTATTTTAGGTGTGTCTGTGAGGGGGTTTCTAGATGAGAGTGACACCAGAATAAGTACACCACGTAACGCAGATTACTCTCCTCCACGTGGGTGGGCCTCGCGCACTGAGTTGAAGACTAACAGAACAAAAAGAGAACTCCGCCTTTCTGACCGAGCTGGGACATCAGCCTGCTCCCTTTTGTTGGGCCCAAGCTGAAGAATGAGCTCTGCTTGGTTCTTGAGCCTGCTGGCTTTCTTACTAGAATTTATACCTCATTACCGTGAGGCCTTCACACTCAGCCTGGAACTACACATCAGCTCTCCTGGATCTCCAGCTTGCTGACTACAAATCTTGCAACTTCTCAGCTGCCATAATTGTGTGAACCAGTTCCTTATAATAAACCATATATCTAGATGTAGATATGGATATGAATATCTATATTTCCTGTTGATTCAATCTCTCTGGAGAATCCTGACTAATAGATTAATCAAGGATGGCAAGTGCTTCCTGATGTCTCCGGGCTCCTGTGGCATTCATGTTGATCAGCAATTCTCAACCTTTTTCATCTCATGGCACATATAAACTAATTACTAAGATTCTGCAGCACACCAAAAAATATATTTTTTGCTGACTTGACAAGAAATAGAAATAATTTTGATTCATTCACACGGGATAGCTATTGGAGTATTGGCTGTTCTCATTTTTTTACTTGACAATCTAAGGGAAAACAGGTCAACACCCCTGACTAAATAGTCCGATACGGCATGTTCTAAAAACCCTGGCAGCAACTGGTGTGCCGCAGCACAGCGGCTGACAGTCACTGATGTCGATGATCATCACCACAGGCTTTCCATGGGTGAATCCATAACAATGACGGTACCATTTACTGAGTGATTAGTATATGCCAGGCCACAGACTAACCTATTTACATACAGTGTTTTAATCTGTAAAATAACCTTATGAAGTCAGTTTTATTACCCCGTTTCACAAAGGAGAATATCGCCTAAAGTCACGGTTTAACCAGCCTCAGTTCACAAAGCTGGAGAGCTGGGCACCCCAGGTTGGAAGCCTGGTGCCTCCCACCTAGAAGCCCATGCTCTGCGCCACTCTAGGGAAGCTGAGTTATGGAGACTGAGGATGACATCCTGAAAGTCCTTACAGACAACCATTTAGAAGGGTCCGATCTGGAAGATCATTTTCTACAGAACACACTTCTGCTTTCTACCCTTTCCCTTGGAAGCAGAAGATACCCTTAGCTACCAGCCCAACAAATCTCAGATTCTCTTGGTCGCGTGACTGGAATGCGTCAAGGCTCAGCAAACCGGTAACACGGAACTGCCCCCTCTCCCACGCCCTCGTGCTCCGTGGTAAATCATCACTGTGTTCCACACCAAGTCACTTTGATGCCAGATAAACCTTCCTCACTGACATGTCCTCCCCTGGGAAGTCAAGACACACAATAAATTACCCACGATCAAATCAGGTCTACCCTTATGGCCCCAGATAACCTCCCCCCCATCACAGGACCTATTACTTGAGCATAGCCAGAGTCCCTTTTGCATGTAAGGTAACAATCACAGGTTCCAGGAACTAGGACATAGACATATTACTCCACCTGCCAACACCATCAGTTCAGAGCGCACCTAAACTCCAGGATAATATTTCTCCAATAATTTCCTTGGCTCCTTCTTCAGGTCCCGTCACATTCAAAATGCCATAAAACCACATCTCAGCCATAAATTAGAAGTCCATTTGGTAGTTGTTTGTAACGTGTGTGGGTTACATGCTTCACTGGTAAGACATGGCATTTGAGATTTGATTCCCCACCCTCTTTATTTTTGAAACTGAAAACCATAAATGTCATTTTGTTAAGGGGATCTCAAAATAAATTAGAGGACATTTGTTCTGAGCACATGGCTTAAATTAGGCCTTGAATTTCTGGACACTCACTTTTATCACCTCTTTCCCAATGATCTCTGGCCGCTGTAGCGATAATGAGAACCAGAGTGAATGAAGACCGGCAGGGCAGAGAGCTGCGCGCGGCTGCCAGCTCAGCTCACAGCACTTCCTTTAGTTCCAGGGCCTGCAACAGCTAAATCCCGTGAGCCAGACAATATTGAACATGTCGGAACTGACAGTTCTCGGAGGCTGAGACATCCTCAAGCCGTGAGGGACTAGAAGCTCTTACTGTACTTCTGGGTAGGCTGCAGTGCAGGGAAGGAGTGAACCCCAGGGAAGAGTTAGTTAGGTTACACCTACTAGATCCAGAGAGAGTGAATTTATTCCATCGATCAATTAATCATTTCTTACTAGTTACAAGTCTGAGAGCACCCACAACTGTGTGGGTGCTAGAGAGATAAGAGGTGGTGTAGGCAAGGATTCACAGTGCCGTAACACTTGCTCGCCTTTATTAGGACTTGCTATGCGCCAGTCACACAGAGGAATTATTTGGAATACAGCTTGTGTACTCATAGTCCCCCAGCCAATGCTCCAGAGAGTTTACACCAATCTTCTGATTCAGGAGAAGCTGGTGGGTAGAGTGAGGAGGGAGGGGATTCCAGTCCAGAACAAGTCAAGTGCAACATGGGTCCCTGCACTGTGGCTTTTACCAGCCCCTGGACCCTACCTGGGGTCTTTGGGATATGCGGGTTGCATCACACCCTCCTGGGTTAGGTGTGTGCTGATGCAAATCACTTACTGAGAAAAGTAAAGTACCCAGATGGGGTCCATCTGCAGAGCAGCCTCCACTCGGTGCTCTTTGTACGATCGCTTCAATGGAGCTGAGGACTCAGCTGCCCAGAGACAGGCCAGCATCGGAGAAGGACCATTATTTCAGGTCAGAACTCATGGCTCAGAAAATGTGGAGGCAGGAGGTAACATGCATTTTGTTCTCATCACAGAGACAGAAAAATTTCCTTTCAGACAAGATGCTGCCAGGAGCCGGTGTGCAGGGAGCAGAGGGCTGACCCTGGTTGGTTGTGGAGACAGGAGCGAAGACAGGGCCGGCTATTTTGAGCAGCAAAGTTTTTCCACGAATGGCCAATGATAATGGTAAATTAGACAAAAGCAAAATGCTTTGTGATGCCTGGCCAAATTATATGTGATCAAATTCTAATCTTGGCATCTAAAAGTCTAGGAAAGAGGCTGCAATGCATGCCCCGTACTGAGTATTTGAGGATACAGGGTATATGGGAGACACGGTGCTTTTTAGTCTCTGTCCCTGAGCTCACACCTTGAACTATGTGTCCAGCTTTGACTGGAGGGAGGGAACCGAGCCAAGCCCATCTGTAGCCCTGACCTTGAGATGGGGTCTCAGGGGGCTTAATTTGGGGCAACTAGAGTTTACCTGAAATAGCCAAAAGCAAAAGGATTTAGACTATGTGCTAAGTACACATAGATAAATGAGTAAGATGTGGAGCAAACCAGGCTTTAAAGAACAGGTTGGATATATGTAAATAAAGAGGAATTTGGAAGGCATTTGAAGTTAGAAATTGCTTTCAGTTGTTATTAACAGAAACCTAACTTTCATGGCTTCTACTCACAAGGATTTTCTTTATTCTGTACAGTTTGGAGATCAGATTTCAGGGCTGCCATAGTTGGTCCATGGGGCCCTTGCTTTTTCCATTTTTCTGCTTGGCTGTCTGTAGCCTCCCTGTCAAGGTTACCCCAAGGGTCCTAGAAGGCTGCTAGAGCTCCAGCCATTATACCCATATTCCAGGCAGTAGTCAAGTGGAAGAGGGAAAAGTGAACAGATAAAAAGGGGCTCACTGAAGCTTTCTGTCCTTGTCAGAGATCCCTCCCTCCCTCTTAACTTCTACTTAAAATCATTAGCTAGAATTTAATTCTGTGACCACACCGAGGCGCAAAGGAAATGTGGTCAGCTCGGCACAATGGTGTCTCCATAATACAGACCCACTGATAACGAAGAAGGGAGGTGACCAGATGCTGCTGTTACCAGTGGGCATCACAGGACTAGAGAGAAAAAGGATAAACGCACAGTCCCTGACGAGGAACAGGGAGAGGAGGGACTTGGTAGAAGATAGCAGAGAGACTTACGAGAGTCGAGAGGTTCTCAAACTTCAGCAAGAATCAGAAGGCTAGAGGGCTTGTTCCAACACTGACTGCTGGGCCCCTCCCCAGGGATTCTGATTCAGTAGGTCTGGCGTGGAGCCCTGCAAGTCTGAATTTCTCACAAGTCCCCAGATGATACTGGTGCTGCTGGTCTGGGACCACACTTGGAGAACCACTTTTGAAAGAAGTTAGGATTTTATTCTCTAAAAGCTTTGGATTTGGAAAGAAAAAATGATGAACTAACAGATGATTATAAGCCTATTTGCCAGAGATCTAGAGCAGGGATTTTCAACCGTTTTTTACCTCATGACACATATAAACTAATTATTAAAATTCTGTGACACAGCAAAAAATATATATTTTTGCTGATCTGACAAAAAATATGTATAATTTTGATTCACTCATACTGGATGGCTATTGTTGTGTTGGCTGTTGTCATTTTTTTATTTGACACTCTAAGAGAAAGGAGGTCAGTGCCCCCGACTAAATAGCCTGGTAACGCATGCTGTAAAAAGCCTTGTGGCGCACTGGATGAAAATCGCTGGTCTACAGGATGGGCTAGAGAGATTGGAGGCGGAGGCGGAGGCCAAGGCAGGGAGCAAGCAGAAATGAAGCCAGCATGTGGTTCATTCACCTTGACTTAACTGTGTTTGTCTGTCAACCCCACGAAGGGGCTAACTTTTAAGCCCCAACTTTATCAGCTGTGAGCAAACCAATCAAGATAACTGCCTTATGCCCAGGAGAACTCTGGTATTGAAGGTGTATTAGCACTGATGATTGATTGATTGATTGATAGATAGATAGATAGAGTGTGTCCCTACTCAACTGCAGCCCAAGCAAGTTTATACTGAAAAATATGCAGCTGAGTGGGACCACAAAGAAATGGTCAGGTCACAGTCATGATCAGAACTAAGACTGTAGGGAGGAACTAGGTCAGTGGAGCCCTACTCCTTCCAGCACTGACTCTCCCCCTAGCCTGAGAGTGGATCTCCCTAGGGTTTGAGGATGGGACTGAAATACACAGGGAGGCAGGGTACCTAACCTGGTTGGAGAACTGCAACCAACCCAAGTTTAACCCTTGTTCTGGCTGTAAAGCAGGATGGTGGCCTGACTCTGAGAGGCTTTTGTCAATCAAAAAAGGCATTCTGCGGGCACAGCCTGACAACCAGAGCGGCTGGATCTCAGCCCCCATTTGTCTGCCCACTTGGCCAAAGGCCCCTGTGTGGGACACAGCCTGTAGGACTGAAAGAGATAGTCCTGCTGTCAGAGGGACTTGTCCTCAGGAGCCTTGGGCTTTTCCTGCCTGATGGGGAGACCAGTAGAGGCCCCGAGCTGTTGGGCAGATTGAAATGAGACAAAGCACCCAGCACATGGGTGGTGTCCAACCAGCATCAGTTTCCTGCCAGACTTCCCGTGGAATTGGTGAGGCTAGCCGGATGGGTGAAGCCTCCCGGGCTGCCAGGGAGTCATCTGCTCCGCCTGATCTTGGCACTGCTGCCCCGGCTTGGTGTCTGCAGCGACGTGCCTGCTGCGCCTCTGCCAGCATCTCATTGTCTGGCATGAGGAAAAGGCGCCCGCTCCTGTTGCAGTGTGGAGCACAGCAGACAGAGACCAGCTGAGCCCCTGCGGTCAGAACATTAGCCCCCTTCACACAGCCAGCCCCGGGGGCCACAGAGCCCCTAACTACAATCTGAAATTCCCGTGACTGCCCTCCCTTTCATGAATTTCCTAAGCTGCTTCTCCACTGAGATGATGCCCTGCCAGGTGCAGGGACGTCTCTAAACCATTCTGCCCGCTCATTCAACCCACATCAGGGGCCCTGGGCAGCGTGCTTAGGTGCTGCAGAGGCCAGGTACCCTGTGGGTATGAGGCGATGTGGAGAGCTTTCAGTGCTGATGACTCGGTTTCTAAAGGGGCCAGCCAACAGGCTGAAGCGCCAAATCCCAATTAAATCACAGAAGAAGTGGGAGCAGCCAGAGGATGAGTGGGGAGGGAGAAAGGAAAGCGGCTGTGGCTGAATCTCCAAGGGCCACTTACCCCCTCGCCTCAGGCTGAGCGAGGCTTGCTGGATGGGGGCTTTTCTACGCTCAGTCCTTGCATTATTGTAACAGATGCTGAGCACCGATTAAGGGCTGGGCAGAGGCAATCCAGAGATGAATGAGAATAGGGAGCAACCGCACACCGTTGTCAGGGAGCCAGACCGTGGGCATGCAGGAGGGCACACGCTCTAATGGAGATCACACAGGTGCTGCGAGTGCACAAGGCAGGCATGTCTAACGCTGCCTCGTGGCTGTGGGGACGCCTCCGAAAGAAAGGGGCACTGGAGCTGGTTCCCGAAGGAGGGGCAGCCACTGGCCAGGCAGAGGAGACGGTGCGGGTGGAGGAACACACAGGGCAGTGAGGCCAGAGAAGGTGAGTAATGAGACTGAGAAGCCCTGCAGACCAACAAGCACAGAGGAAAACCATTAAACTGTCTCCTCTCTATCACACGCATGTGCATGCACACACGTGTGCACGCGCACACACACACACACACACACACACTTTTGCCATCCCCGGTTTGCGGGACTAGGGAAGGACAGGCTGGTCGACGATGAAGTTCTAGGCATTGGGTTCTTGATAAGCTATCCAGGGTAGCAAGAGGCAGGAGGTAAATCCCAAACTCTGAGATGAAGGAATAGTTTACCATCTCTCCGGCACCTGACCCACTGGGGAAAGGGAGTGGGTTAATAGTCATCCAGGCTGCCCCAGATCAGTGCTTAATTGTTAAAATACTAAAAACTGAATTGCTAAAATATGTCTGTTCTGGCTGGCACACAGCTCCTGTCCTCAAGCCCCCAAGTGCCACCCTCCAAGGCCTCATTCTGACTGACCTGCACCCAGGCCGTGCTCATGGATAAATACATTTACTATTGCCCCTGGACAAGGAAGAAAGAAGTTTCACAGTGTTAGGATTGCACAGTATGTACAAATGCTACCTGGAGTTACTGAGGCTTCCGTTAAATAGTAGTCATTTTCTGCAACATTCTTGAGATGACTTGTGTGAATGCACGATGCATAATGCCTAACACACAGCAGGTGTTCAGTAAACATTAGCTGAAACATCATCTACGTTATGTTACTAAAAGTGTCCCCTGGGGGAGAGTTCAGAGCCCAACAATTCCCTGAGTTGACAGAACTGACACTATTCTTTTAGGAGGCGACAACAGAGTAATTTTCATAGAAGTCCCTGAGGTGGAGATACGCGTCAGAGAGGGCTGGAAGTGGAGGCATCTGGACGCGTTAGGAAAGGCAAGCGCCGGACCCAAACGGGCACTAGCTGAGAGGCAAAAGCCAAGTGAAACGGGAAGCAGATCTGTGCCAACAACAAAAGCCAACCGTGCTCGCCCCCAAGTCCTCCCCCCGGGGAAAAGTCGGGCACTGACACTTACCGAGCTCTGTATCTTCTTGGAACCCTCAAGCCCACGACGGAAGAGTGACAGCATCCCCATTTCCGGTGGTTGGCACTGCGGTTCAGAGAGGGCTGGTACCCTGTCTGTCACACAGCCATCAAGACACCGAGTCGAGCATCCCACCTACTCTGTCTGGTCCTACGGCAGTCTGTCCGTCCCCTCCACCATGCACCCTTTTACACCGCTGTGGTTTGTTTTAGCAGGACTTTTACAAGGGATCGCAGAAGTAATGGCTCAAATATGCACATGTGTCGAACTTGATGTTCATAACAGAACCCGCCCACAAGCCGAAGAGGCCAGCAAGGTCTGTAATGACGAGAAGAAAGGGTAGTGTGGGAACGCACGACGCATAATGCCTATCGCACAGCAGGTGTTCGCTGAGCATGAGCTGACCCGTCATCTACGCTATGCTACTAAATGTGTTCCCTGAGGGAGAGTCCGGAGCCCAACAGTTCCCCGAGTTGATGCAAAGAGCAAAACGCGTGTGCGTGCATACCCCCCCGCCCCCCCCCCACACACAACTGCCACAGGAAACAGGAAAAGGAGGTGTCTGTTGACAAGACTGGTGACAAAGCTCTCTCAAGTGGTTCCATGGTGGGCGGGGAACGGGTGGTGCCCAGGATACACTTTTTCGATCTCCAGAGAAACGGGCTGGCCTTGGTGCAGAAGGGACCTGTGAGCAACAAGGCCTGTGAACGTCCTCGGTGAGCTTGGTGGCTGCACTTCCCGGGGCAGCGGGAGCCCACGGCCCTGGGCCATGCACATTTACAACTGGCACCCACACAAGGGGGCGGGCCTGGCAGCAGACACAGCCTGGAGTCTGTCTGTCCGAGCACTCGGTGTCTTTAAAGTCTAGCCTTCGCTAATCTTTGTATGTATAGCTCTTCGTGGTTTTCAAAATTGCTCTTTCAGATGGGATGGCTTTTTAATTGGATGAGGATTTTGAAGACACTCTAATCATCTGGGTCACTGGAGCCCCGTCTTTTCATTAGGAGATGGATGAATGAGGTTTCTTTCTCTCTCTTTCTCTCTGTCTCTTTGTCCTCAGTAGAATTAGCTACTTTATAACTGCTCTCCAGGCTTGACATCACTGTGTCCATCCTTGAATCTACTGCCTAAGATGCCTTCACAAACAGATCAGACTGTGTTTGCCGCATGCTGCTCAGAAACTATCTGAGGGTCTCCAGCGCCTGCCGGAGTCCGTCTAGAGATGATTTTCTGAGCATGGAAACATAGCCATAGGTTTGGAAAACACTGCAAACCAGACCCTCTCCTAGTGTTTGGGGGCCTTCTGAATGAACTGGGCTTCCGAAATGGACTTCCCTGGCTCACTGAAACATCTGCAAAAATCTAAAGACCAAGTTTTAGACCAAGTTTTGGAAAAGACCCACCTAAAAGTTAGTATTCAGACTCTTGACATTCAAAACCTTCCAAAGTCTTGACTTAATATTCTTCTCCAATAGCAGTAAAAGTTCATCCTCAAGAGTCAGTCAAATCCCGGTTCAAACCCTAATGCTGGCATTTAATCCCAGATAACTGTCGCATCCTTCTCTATGAACTGTGTGGACTGCCCCTATTTTGAAGGGTGCTTGTAAAGGGTTGCACGAAATAATAAATATAAAGTCCACAGAACATCTAGCTCTCAGAAAAGGACTTGATAAGTGGAATTTCTATTAATATGATTATCTTTTATAGTCCCTTTGCAAACCTACCCACTGTGACTCACTGCAACTAACCTGACTGTCTTTTCCCAAACGCCGCCCTACAGTGTTCACGTTCATTTGGACTTCCCACACGGATGCCCTCTCTTCCGCGTCTCCACGAATTGAAACTACCTCATTTCTGAATCCATGAGGGCATTTAATTCTCACTGTCGGTGTGGCTTTTTAGGTCCACACCTTTGTCCCCTGCTGCAGAGGCTTGAGGAAGCCTGGTGACGCGGTGAGATGGGCTCAGACTTTGCAGCCGGGTGGGTTTGGCCCCCACCTCCCAGACAGGCTGGCTCTGTGACCCTGGATTCATTATGACCCTGGAGTGAGGATTCCGGTGGAAGTGCTATGAGGACTTAAGGAGACGGCATGTGAAGTGTCTTGTGCCAGAGTTAACTCGTGTGCCCTCCCCTCAGCACCCGCCTCACCTGCAGCATGCAGTTATGCGCACGAACCAGCAGCACACGTGAGGGGCTCGGGGAATCCTGAACTGACCAGTGACGCAGCCTTGGCAACACAAGAGTATCTTTTAAACCAACACTGAAGATCACATCTGTGTACCTAGTCTCTACCTTGCTTTGATCCAAAAAAGAATGAGACAGTTTCTGAGCACAGAGCATGGGATTTCCTCGGAAACTTCTACAGAATCAAAGAGTCGAAGACCCCGGATGGGAGCCACTGTCCACCTCCCACTGAGCGGGCTTGTCTAGCACCGGTGCCTAGAAAACCAAAACTATGAAGGCAGAGGAGAACAGGTGGTGGTGTGTCCTGGCCCAGCATAGGTGCCTGGCTGACTTGGGCTACGTTCTTGGTGGATTTAGGAAGAAGGCACCTAACCATCAAATCCGCCTTCTTCACCTACTCCTAGCAAATGCTCGCCATTCCCAGACTCTGTGCAGCCTTTCCAAGAGAGTTTTCAAACCTAATTAAGCTTAGCATTATCATTGTTTTTATCACATTAAGCTCCCACTTGGCCATCAGCAGCAGAGACCACAAAATCAGCACTGCATCTTTAAACAGAAACAACAGATTTTGGTTCAATTAAAAATTCATTAAAATGCAAATTAGTTTGTAAATTTTTTCCCCTCCTCTGATGATTCCTCAACATGGCTTTTTAATCACACTGGCGCTGAAGGACAGGTGAACCTGTGGCTTGAAGGCAACAGAGAGGAAGAGCCAGCAAGCTAGAGGCCCTCTCGTTGCTGCGGGATGAATGGCTCCCCGAGAGCTCCACCCCTCTTCATCTCTCCATCAAGCGTTTCCTCCCCAGAGAGGACTGGTTCCCTTCTCATTGTTCCCCAGCCCGCGGCTGATGAAGTCCATCAGTGTTCTGACCTCAGGCTCACTGGACCCCGTTACCGCAGGCAACCACCAGGATACAATGAAGAGTTACCCTTGTTCACCAGTGTTCCCTGGCCATCCCGTCATATTTTGATAATGCTTTCAGGGATCTTCCTCCACTAACAAGACACTGAAATTGGACTGGGGACTCCCGTAAGCTCTTCCAATGACAACTAACCCCGCAAGCCTTACCCAGGTAACCTCTTTGCCCAAATCCTTCAAAATCGTGGAGCCTGCAGAGAAACACCTACAAACTAAAAACACTGTCTACTACATAGAGGCCCTGTGAGGCTTTACCTCGCCCTCCTATTAATCTACCCAGCAAACTTGGTGAGCTCCTATTTGTTATACCTAGGACAGGAACAGGAAAACCGAGGCTCCGAGATGTGAGGGATACTTGCCCAAAGTCGCGTGACCAGAAAGCAGTAGTCAAGACTTGGACCCATGTCCCCTGGACTGCAAAGCCAGTACTCTTTCCCGGACACCAATTCCATGCTTCTTGGTGTGCACTTTCACAGAACTGGTCCAGCTGATTGTTCCACTGACTGACCCGCTAATACAGTCAGTCGACCCTAAGACAGGTTGGATACATACACTGAGGCCAGCTTTCAAGAGGACAGTGCCTGCGGCCTCAGACACAGGAGTGCTCTCATCCTGCTGGCTGCGGGGAGCAAGCAGCTACTGCAAGTTCATTAGATGTCCCTAATTGCTGAGATACATTCAGGAAGTGGTAAATGCAACTTAATTGAGAACTAATTAACTTGTTGTAGTTATCTCGTTACATGCCAATTAAATGTCTAAATATTCTTTTCTTCTCAGATAAAAGAATGAAAAAGAAAAAGAGTCAATGGTAAAAGTGGATCTCTGGATGGGAAGATTCAGGTACTCGGTTCCTGTGTGGGTGTCAACCCTGCAGAGGCAGCAACAGGTCCCCCTGGTCCTGAAGGGGCAGTCAAGCTCATTAATGCCATTTTAAAGGAAGATGTTCGAGGCAGATTTTGACTTTCCGAAGAATTCCCCACTAAATCTGGTGTGAAATGGGATTTGGCCGCAAAGGCCCCAAGAGACAGGACCTGGCAAGGGCTGTTCCTACCACAGGCTGCTCTCTAGCTATTTAAGGTTTGGGCTTTTTATCCCTTTGTTTGCTTTTAATCTGCCCTTTTCTATGAAAATCCACAGAGACCTTCCACCTAACCGCATGCTGTTATTAGGAGCAGTTTGCCAGGGCAGGGCTCAGTTTCAGCTCAGCTTCCAAGTAATCTTTCCCTCGTAATCTGTTCTTCGGCAGCGATGTTATTTAACCCTCTCCTGTGTCGAGTTTCTAGAAGCTTTTCCAGGAAGAGAGTGGAGGAGATGAGAGGTGCCTCCCTAGAGGATGGGGAAAGAAAGAAAGCTAAAAGAATAAGTCTGCTCACAGCCCTTGACTTTCAGCCCTGATGTTTCTTTCTAAATTATGTCTATTTAAATCACTGAGAAAAGCAAATTCTGTTTGGGGCTGTCCAAAACTCAAATAAATATCCGGTCCTGGCAGACAAGGGCATCGGATCCTGTTCTGACTGGCTCGTCACTGGCACAAGTGATAGGCCGGTGGCTGTGGGAGGCCGACTGGAGACAGCTTGGCCTTGCACAACGGAAGGACGTATCTGGTCTTCCCTCTTAATGAGAGGCAGGTACGGCTGCTCTGAGACGCTGCACCTGGCTCCCTCAACTCACCAGTTTGACAACTGGTGCTCTTTCCAGATCGTTCGGGCTCCCTGCCTCGCTGAGAAACGTCCCAGTCACTTCGCCCCCAAGGCTTTTTCATTCTCCCTTTCTCACAGCCACTGTTGACTCTCTGTTCTGGGGGCTGTAGTGCCAACATGACATGCGGCGTTCGGAGAAATTAGAAGAGTGAGGACTGGAGAGTCAGGGACAAATAAGAATGCTGAGGGCCCCTTCTCTGAGGGACGTGCCCTCCCCGGTCTGCCCCAGGCTGGACATCCACACCCCCAGTCCAGGCAGGTTTCTGTGGCAGAACCTGGTGGAATTCCTGAATTCTGGCCTTCGAGAAGACAACTAAAGAGCCCATTGAGAACAACGAGCCCACCCTGCAGAATGAAAACTCATACACCACTTACTCTACGCTCGGCTGAAGCCGTGGTGCATACAGCAGACTGTCTGCGGCACACAGTGAGGTTCTGATACGAACTTCCACCCTCTTCTCACTACAAGACGAGCGCGCCCCTTCCTTCGTATCACTAGGAGCTCGCCCGCCATCAGATTCAGCCGGGTGTTGTGAAATTTCTTTGACTCTCTAGTTCGGCTACTTTACTTGCACAGAGTCTGCAACTCTATTTTTGTTCCACTTCAGTCTGCGCTGGCTTCTGTGCACGAAGCCCTTGCTGACTGCTATTTGTAGAAAACACTCAATCTCTGCTTATGCATGTGTTCAAAGTTCACTTTAAGTACAGAGTATTCATCAACTGTGTTGCTCTGCAAAGCGCCTGCTGCCCATTACTCATCACAGAGAATGGCTCCGCGTCCTATTTTGCATGGCCCCGCAGCTCTCTGTCTGTGTCCCTCCCATTTGAGCACTCGTTTTTCCTTGGCCAGCTGCCCCTGTTCTCATCCTGCAACCTGATGATCGGGGGCATATTTCAAACTCTTCTGTCTGGGAGTAGCAGAGGCGCCTACCAGTGCGGCGCCGGCACTGAAAGGGCTCTTCTGCTGCATGACAACATGCAGAAGCAGCCCCCTGGTGACGGACGTTTACCCAAAGCTCTGGGGATGGACGTAGAGGCAGGGGCTCCGGGGAGCGGTGGTTTCTGCCAGAGAATGGTTCTCTGAGCCCAGATGCTCATTGGAATACCCTGGGGAGCATTTGAAAATCCTGACGCCTCTGTCCCACCCCAGAGAATCTGGTTGAATTATTGGGGAGGAGGGGTCTGAGTCAAGGTTGTTTCAAGTTCCCCAGGGGATACCGACCATCGCTGGGATGCAAGTTAGAGCCAAGTCAGAGTCAGCAAGAAAAAGCTGAGCTTCTCCACCTCAAGTCCAAAGGACCAGCAACAGCATTGGAGGCCAGACGCAAGTCCAAGAGTTCAAAGTGGGGCAGAAATGGAGCCCAGCATTTAACAAACGAAAAAAAAAAACCCCAACCAGTCGAAAGCCAAAAGAATCCAGGGTGACCTCTGCAAGGGCTCACAGCCCAGCCGCCTTGAAGGCCAAGGGGTCTGAGCCCCAGTTGGTCAGCTCGGCTTAATGTCTGATGCAGGACACTGTATCAGAAGTAGGGGTCGACTTCCTGCTTGAGGCGCTGAGGCAGCATCTGCCTGTGGCAGCGAAGGGCTGAGCCATCTCAGGCCATTGCTGCACAAATTATGATGACAAATACAATGGTCTAAAATCATAGAGTGTTCATGCTGGAAGAAATAATGTAGTCCAACCTCCTCCATCACATCGAAATCAGAACAGAGTCTGTCTCTCCTCCCCTGGACCTCCAATGTAAAGACATAAAAGACTAAAGTCATCTGACTTCATAGAGGCAAGCAGAAATGCTTTAAAATTTTAGTAAGAATGTTTCCATTATCATCAGCAGGGGTGGAGAAACAAGAGAGAATTCCTAAATCAGCCCGTCCCAAACTTCAGAGTGCTTGGAAGTGTCCAAGGGGAAAGGGGGATGTTGAAAATGCACAGTCCTGGGCCCACTCCAGAGTCTGAATCAGTAGGTCTGCGGTGGGGCCCAGAAATCTGCATTTTCAACACAAGATGCCCAAGGGACTGTGCTGTGATAGTTCCAGAGCCTAATTTTAGTAAATACCAGTTTAAGCAGCACCGCCATCAGCTGACTCCGGGGCAGAACACAGCCATTCCAAATCGGCAGTTACCAACCCTGGTGGCGTGTTCGAATCGCTTGGGCAGCATTTTAATAAATGCTACTGCCTGCACCTCAGCTCCAAGCAACACAGTCGGAGTCTCTGAGGGAAGAGGCCTCGATTAGTTAGACATTGCTATAAGACGCTGTGTGGCAAACATTTCCAAACTCAGTGGCTGAAAACGAGCATTTATTTCTCACTCACAGGTCTGTGGGAGGACTGGCGCTCGGTGGACCGACCGAAGCTGGCTCAGTGGCACAAACGCTCCAGACGGCAGGCGGTACTCAGATCAGCTTCATGTATGTTTCCTTCTTCTTAGGCCACCGGCTACCCAAGGAGCGTTCTTCTTGTGACGGACCACTGGAGTGCACAAGACAAGCCACCCTAAGCACATTGAAAGCTGCAGCTGAGCTCACATACATTGGCCAAAGCGAGTCCTCACCAAAGCCCATCAACAGGCCGAGAAGAAATAAGTGGCCCAAACTACCACAGGGCTCCGTCCCAGACCACCTGAGTGAAAACGGCGAGGGAGGGGGGGCAGCTTGACAAGGACACAGCCCCTACAATGTGCAGCTTGAGCCGGGGCTGTCCCTTGTAAAGGGTGACTGACATCCCTGGCCAAGCCTAGATAGGTATATGGGCCCAGGCAGCTCACCCTGCGTGAAGGCGTTGCAGTGCTACCAAACTGGGAAAAAGTGAGAAGTAGCACCGTGGCAATAAGATATTAATCTTATAGAGAAAACAATAAAAACCACACACGTACATTCTTCGTTCATGTCAGCCCTTCATATATTTGGACTCACTCACGTTCTGCACCGCTGGCCCCCGCCCCTCTGAGCTCCACGCTGTCTGTCCCATGGGTCACTGTCCACAGCCTTGCTTTCGATTCCACTCACCGTCTGGTCTCACTCCTCTCTGACCGCAGTCTCTACATTTTATACTCCCTCCCCCATAAATCTGGAGTGCCCCAGAATATCCCTCAGTGCTCCTGCTGTGGTCTCGCCCTGAGAGGAATAAAATCAGACAGCTTCTCTCCCCTTGCCCTGAGGCCACATTCCTGTTAACCCAGCCCAAGTGACACCACCAGGGAGGGGCAGCGCCCACCCATGCCAGTTAAGTGCAGCAGCGTCCCTGGCTCAGCGTCAAGAACCAATGCTCAGCCAGGGGCCTCCCTTGGGGGTGCATTCCCAGCTCTGCCCCTGCCTCCCTAAATTTCTGTGGACAAGGCACTCCCTCCACTCTGGGTCCAGTTTCCTCCCCTGGAGGAAAAGGAGTGTGGAGACAGCCGCACTCTGCCCGCTCTAACCTGGGCGAGCCTGGCACTATGCAGGTGTGAGACTGGCCCGCAGAGAAGCCTGGTGTAGTCAGGGGCCTGAAGGAAGCCCAGACACTGACGTGAGGCTATTTCCCAACAGGACACTTGTGAGAAGCTGGGCAGAGGCTTGCGCAGCTCCAGAAAAATTCATTGTCTTCTTGCTGCTAAGGGAACAACCAACCACATTCTCCCCCGTGTGCACTGATGAGGCTCAGCCATGGTGGCCGGGAAGGAAGAGCTTTAACACAGCCAGGCCCGTGGGGCCATCCAGGATGTGGCTGCTGTGGCTTTGTGCCCACCTGCTGCAGCACTGGGGGAGCTCACAGGCCTCGCTCCCTTTTGCAGTAAAGCCCTGCCTTTGCAGGTCCAGTCCCCTCCTTCCCCACCTCCCTGCACCTGAACATCCGGAGGCTACTCCTCCAGAGACCTTGTGTGGCCTGGCCCTGCCTCCTGTCTCCCCTGCTTTACCATACGCCTATCGCATGGGCCTCCTGGACATTCCCCAACACACCAAGCTCTTTCCCTCCCACCAGCCTTTGCACCTGCTCTTTCCTGTGCCTGGGACTCTTTTCCTGGGGTGACCAACCCTCCAATTTGCCTAAAACTGTCCTGGTTTAGCACTAAAAGTCCACTTCCCAGGAAACCCCTCAGTCTCGGGCACACAGAAGTAGTGGCCACCCTACTGTCCTAATCTTCACATGGCCGGCTCTTTCCTGGGCTTCAGGCTCTGCTCTGAGAGAGGCCTTTCCAGACACCTTTATAAAATGGCTCACCCCACCTTCTCATCACTTTTTATTGCTTAGCACATGCCAAACTTGGCTGAAATTTTTACTGTCTGTCTCTTCCCTCTGTGTAGAGATTGGGAACCTAGTCTCACTCCCCATTTAGAGGAAGCTGGCCAGAAGAAAGCATTCTGTGAGTGTTTTCTGTCGGGCTGACAGTAGGTGAACTGGATTGGTGTGTTTGGAGTCCAGAGGCACTGGTGCCAACAGCACACTGGCCTGGAACATTTTAGGGGCCAACTGGTCTTTGATTCCCAAGAGCTGGATCTTTGCCCACATCATTACTTGTTTAACAAGAGCCTGAGCTACTCAGAGATGCAATGGCCAAGGCAGCAAATGGCACTCCGTTAGCTCCTGAAACCTGCAGCAGAGTCTCCTGGAGAAACACGGGATCCGCTATACACCAAAGTAAAGCTGAGAGTGCTAGCACGCCGGAGAACTGGAGAAGAGCTCAGGATCCCGCACCTACTCTTCCATCGTAACGGAAATGGCAACCAGGGATGGAGTGCCAATGCTTAATGTCCTCCTCCTCACTTCAGTGTCATACCTCTGGAAGGAGCAGCTGGTACTACTGCATTTTAGCAATAAAAAACTGAGGCACCGAGGGAACACACCAATCCCATCAGTGGTAAGTGGCAGCAGATACTTGAAGACAAACCTGTTGGCTCTAAAGCCTTTAGTCTTCTCTTCATACAGGCTGCCTCCATGTTTCGCTAACTGTGCAGTAAGTTTACAATGGAGTGTTATGCAGCCATAACAACTTGGAAAATCCCATGTTGTCATGTTTTGTGAAAAACCAGGATATAAACATATATGCACACTTTCTTAATATGTATGCTTTAAATTTTTTACATAGGAAAAATGTATTAAGCTCAACCAAAATAATATACTGGCTGTGTTGAGTGGTAGATTTTTAAGTAAAATTTTAAATAATTTCCAAATATGTATTACTTTTTTCTTTTAAAAAACCAATGTGGTTATCCAAAGGATAGCTGTTGCTAAGCACCACTGATACCGTAAATCTGTCACGTGAGAAGGTGCCCGCCCATTCTCAAGGAAGCACACACATCAGGGTTCTGTTTCCTGATAACAACGTGGGTTTCGGTGCTTCGATGCCCCTGGCGCCCAGCAGAGGTCCCAAGGGTGTGAATCAGACTAGACGTGAATTGACAGGGAGTGCTGGGTCCTGTTCAGAGCTGACAGTCTGTGGCCTTCAGACTCAGAAACACTTTGCTGGCCCAAGAAAATATTTAGGGGGCTCAAATCAAACTTGGGCTCTGCATTTATGAGCTGTGATTTATACTAGAGCAGCAGTTGGAGAAAAATAGTCATTGCCTCTGAACACGGAAAAAAGCATTCCCTAAGCAAAGCCAGCTGCCTCCTACAGGTGCCCTGAAAGGAGTAAGTCTTTCCTACAGAAAAAAAGTCAGACGAAACAGGCCAGCAGGAACTCCAAGATGAAAAAAGCGCACAAAAATTAATAAGCTTTCTCTTCTTGGAAGCAAAACTCGGTGTGTAAAAAGCACAAATGAATGAACACATGATGACAGCTGCTGGGTGCAGCGTTCGCCTCCTCCTTACCTGCTGCAGGAGCAGCGCTCTCTCGCTTTCAGAACTGGGAGTAATGAGAGATGCGTTTATAAATACACCCACTCTTGCCGTGAATCTCAGTATCTTCAACTCCACATCCCTGGAGGACTGACTACAGGAATCCATTAAGCTAATGAGGGGCTGGCTGCAGCTATATCTGTGCGACATGTTACAAGCATCACCCGTAAGCGAATCAGGATCTTCCTCAAAGCTCTTGCCTTCTGTTTCTTAAGTATCAAAGTGTTGGGCACCGTCCTGGGCGCGCGGGGGAAGACGTTTAATCCCACGTGAGCTGTGAGGACACAAATGTTGCACTGCTATCACCCTCGTCTTCCTTCCCCAAAGAAGTGGGTTTGCTATTTTATATACCACCTTTGAGGGGAGGGCAGGACTGTCAAGAGAAAGACTGATTTTTGGTCTCCACCGTATGCCAGGATATCTGACCACATTCCCACGTTTTAACTTCTCCACTTAAACAGCTGGAAACTCTTATCTACTTTGCTTGTGCCCAAATCAGGGCCAGTGCAAGATGTCTGTTACTGATTTTCATCCACAGTGCAAGGAGTCAATCCGTCACCGATTTCCATTATTCATTCTCAGGAGAACTACTCAAATTTAATTTCTTCACTGAGACTAGGAGGGGCACTAAGAAAAGGACCTTTTTCAGAGGTAACTTGGATTTTCCAACTAGTTTTTGGTGACCCACGACCATCTCCCCTAGATTTGTCTGCCTTACATCCTAATTTCCAAAGATATTATGTCTACTTTTCATCTCAATTCCAGTTATGTGGTGCTTGAAACTGGATTCTGTGGGTCTATGCAGGTTAATAAGCAAAATACAGGATTCCTGTCCTCTGGGCAGTGGTCTCCTCTCTGTGTTCTCATTCTCGCCATTTCTCTCTGACCCTCCCAGACCCTGTGTTCATCTGGCCCTGGCTTAGCCCAGCAATTCCACTTCATTTTCATTCCCCTTCTGGCACAGCGCCGCCTGGTGGCTCCCCTCTGCTATTACAGCAGGACAACCAAAGCTTGGAGGAGCCTACCAAATGCCTGCAAATGAAAACATCTAGGATTGACCACATAAAAGAAATCAAATGACTGATAGAAAAAAATTTTCTCCTTTTGTGGAACGGCCCATAAATTCACAAGCTGCATAAAAGTGAGTAAAATCTGTATTTCTATCCATGTCTTCTCTGAAAAGACCTCTTTTACTGTATTTTGTCAGAGGACGAGGATGACTTTGGAGTGGTTAACCACTCCCTGCTGGCTTCTGAAAGCACAGCTGTGTAATGGCTTGCTATTGGCTAAAAAACTGTAATGAGCCATCAATATTATCGATACATAAGAGTTTATCTTCTCAACTGGCTGGAGCGACCTCCGAGTGGTAACTGCCGTTTCGTACGAAGTGCCTGGCTCTCACAATGCCTAGCTGCGCACTGACCCCTGGCTCCTGGCCGGTACTTTGCCAGGAAAGGAAAAAATTAAGAGAACAAAGTGGTAATTATCTGTTTTAGCTGTTATGTTTATTTGAACTGAAAATGTTGAAAATGATAAAAATGTTGGATACGATTTTTAAATTTCTCTATTTTTAAAAAATGGGGGCTGTTTAGTGATTTCCTCCCCATCGCTATTTGTGGTCAATTCCGTTCTAGAAATGGAGAATAAGAAGTTCTTTTCCTGCCAACTTCATCTTCTCCACTGATTTCATCCCCCAGTGCATGCCCCTAATGGAGCTTAAAATGAATGCAGCTTGGCTTTTGTTTTTGCCCTTTGTTGGAGCACCTCCGCCAGAGGCCAGCTGTGGTCTGAGCCCGGGGACTCACCCTGTGGGAAAGGCATCTGTCCCTCCCAGGGGCAGCCAAACACAAGGTGAGGAAGGGGAGGGGATGATGTAGTCCCCTTTGCTAACCCTGGAACCATAAGAGAATATGGTCTTTTGAAATGAGCTGCACTTGGGAAAATAAAAGCTTATAGAATACGTGAGAGCCAGGAAGTTATCAATCCAGGTGGAAAAGTCGAATGACAATATTGGGAATGTGGGAGGTCCTTGTAAAAGGCCAGGTGAAGTCCCTTATACCTTAAAAATTGCAAAATAAATGTTACAAAGCTCATCCCAAATGGGGATCATTGACAGAGAACAAGGGGAAAGGAAGGACACGGTAAAGAAGGTCCCCCAAGTTCTCCAGCTGTCACTGGTTCCCCCTTCCTTCATAATCTTCCCCCACAGCTCAAGACCCACACTTCACACTCACAGCTGAGACCATGGACTTGAGCCAGTGGGTCCCTCCAGACAGGTGTAGAGTTTGGCTAAAGATCTTATGGACACTTAAAGGCCTATAATAACCCGCTATAGGGTCTTTCCAGATCTGAGGCCCTGGCTTTTTCCCTCTGAAAGACGACTAAAGAATCGAACCGGCCTTCCTGACCTCTCGGGGACCTGTGTGCAGCTATACTGGGAAAATCATGTGACATTTCTCTGATTCAGTATATGAGTAACTTAAGTGCTCACAGGTGTTGCCATCTTGTGCCCAATCTACCTCCCAGTGATGTCAGATGGCTGGAAGCCAACCCCACTCCCAGGGCCACTCAGGAAAATTTACTGAGGTACTTTCAGACCAAAAGAATAACCCAGCACTCATTTGTCATCTCAGTGAATTTCCAGAAACCGCAAAATAGACTGTGTTTATGCCATTGGATCAAGGCAATAACTGGGGGTTCTGTTACTGGCTGAGGACTTGGAAGTTAACAAACCAGAGCTATTACCAGTAATATGTTGACAAAAAGTCAGGTACACAGCTACAAATCTCCATAATCATTTAGAATTGTCAGAATTATATTCCTGTCAGTAAACACTTACTTGGAATTTCAGCTATACATGGGATTTTAATGTACCATAGAGAATATTTGTAACACAAAAACATGCAATACTACTAGGTCATTAACATAGTCATTCCAAAAAATGCTAACTCTAACGAATGTGAAGTAGTAATGATGCCCTCGCAGAGTTTGGGAGAGACTGAGACAATGTGAATTTTATACATCTCTGTTAAAAAAGAAACTGTCTGGGGAAACTTCCATCTCAACAAATTTCCTCTTACCAAGGAAGGAAGGAAAAACATAGATGGAAGGAAAGAAGGAAGGGAGGGAGAGGGAGGGAGGGAGGGAGGGAGGGAGGGAGGGAGGGAGGGAGGGAGGAAGGAAAAAAGGATAGATGGGAGGGAGGGAGATGTAAAGTCGGTAGTGGTCACATACCTGCATTCAAGGTGAGGATTATTCTTCTCTGAGAGAGCTGTGATCAGTGGGGTGACTAGAAGGCCTGGCTAAGGACTTGAGTTGTGAAGATCTCGACTAAAAGGAAAAGAAAGGTGTGTTGATCATGATCCTCGTGTTAATGTTGCTCTGCCAGCCCTCCTTTTCAATGCCCTGCATCCTTGGGTCCTCAGTAGCACTGCCTGCCCACAACCACGCGCTGCAGGGTTTGAGCGATGATGAGGCAGAGGGGGAAGTGGCGGTGGGGTTTGGGTACCGTGGGAGTATGAAACCACCACCTCCTCTCCCTGGATATCTGAACTGTCCCTTTGCTCCAGAAGTTGGGGCTTGGCTGTGACCCGGAGCAATCAGAGAAGTCCAGGTTAGGTGATGACCCAGCGACATCAGGTGAGAAGCCCAGGGGAGGGAAGCATCTCCATGGCCTCCAATACCAGTGGGACAAAGTGGCGTTGACTGTTTTTCTTCGCCAGAAATTGCAATATGAATATTAGGTAGATGCTTATCAAAAGAAAGATAGGAAATTGCTTGCAAAACCAATTTTCTTTACTAAATTTGTGTGTTTATATTGGGTTATTGAGAAAGAACATTAAACTCTGGCCAAAAAAAAATTCAGTGCAGAGAAAATAGGCACAACAAATTTTAATGACTGTTTTCCTCTGATTACAGAGTAATTTATGATCATTGCAGGGAAATTTATAAAATGAAGAAAAGTATGGAGGAAAATAAAGAACAACCCAATTTTACCATCCAGAGATAATCACTGTTTGCATTTCATTTAAACCCTTTCTACTTTTACATAACCTAAATAATGAAGAGTAGTCAATATGTAATGATCACATTCTCTAAGTGCTTGAGACACGATTCATCTGTTCTCACTGGCGCCCGTGAGTTGAGTATGATTATGTTCTCCACGGAACCTCGAGAGGACTTGGGCTGAAGATCACACCAAAAGCTAAGTCCTGAACAGTGCTCTCAGGATGAACCCTGAGCCAGAACCACTCGGGTGTGGCCCACCGGCCAGCGTGGGTGGGTGAGCCGCGTTACTGGTCCAAGCTGAGGTAAGCACAGCAACCGAAGACAAGCACTGAGAAGCTGGTACTTTGTAACATCTATGCGTGTGATCAGTGCCTCCTCTTGATGACAAGGGTTTGGGGTTGCCTAACACGCGAGTGGCACATGGGGTGAACTGCACCAACACACCTACTGATCGGCAATCCGTCCGGACCACACACAGTTCGAGAAGCACTGCTCTCAACCCTGTTTTTAAGTACAGGGATTATTAATATTCAGGTATGGCGAGGCTAACAGTTTGGGAGACAACTGCCATGGAAAAGATAGTTTGTTACTCACGGTTCCCCAAGAGCCACGGGCACCCCATGCCACGCAGGACCACAAGGGGAGGCATCGGAGCTGCGGGAGGCAGAGGGAGTGGGAAGAAGACATGGGAAAGAAACCGTACTGTGGATTCCATGGAAAGGAGCAGGTGAGGCAGGGTAAGCAGCCTCAGGGTTGGCTGGCATGCCTAACTTCAGCGGGCACTGGGGCCCTGGGGCTGTCCCTAGACGTCTGGCACCTGGCATTAGGGTGCTTAGGGCAGGGGGCCAGTGCCCAGGGTGTGAGAGCTCATAAAGGAAGCGTTTGGGGGTAGGCTGTGCGTTGGTTGGTTTGTATAGAAAAGGCGCATTCCCAGGCAAACCCTCTACTACTCTAGGGACTGCCTAGCCCTGAGAGGCGTACTTCCCAGGACCAGCAAAGCCCAGATGTCAAAGCATTAGAACAAAAAGGTCTGCTTAATACAAACCACTACGCTGCCTTCCCAGGGTCACAACAATGAGACAAATGCAGCCGGGAGAACGCTGAGAAACACGAAGATACAGCAATCTGAAACTGAACTCCACAAACAGCCGTGTTGCCCACGAACTCAGAGCGCTTATTAAAAATTAAAGTATATAAACTTACAATTAAATGGAGTATACTACAAGGAAAGGCAGTACACACTCACCTCATCACTCCCTAGTTTTATTTTCCGCCTTTTGCTATTATCTGTGCTCCTGAGGTTATTCCATTTACTGTGTGTTTACGGTGTAACACCCTGCCTTGCTGTGTCAATACGCGCCTCTTCCCAAGGCTGCTTTCAGCTGTGTGATGGTGGAGGCTTGAACGTGGCCATGGCGGTCAGTACTGACTGGGTTTCTACCATGCTAGATAACATGAAACCGGAAGGGAAGAAGGTCTCCACCCCTTGGGAGTTTACAGTCCCACTGACATGTCATGAAGAGGTGTGTGTGCGGGAGAAGCAGAACTGAACTCAACTAGGAGACAAGTCAGCTAGCCTCCGTCCTCAGCTCTGAAACTCCTGCGGGCAAGCCTCTCGGTCCCAGGGGACTCCATCTGTAAAACCCCACAGGAATCTGAGCTCCACCGGGGGCGGGGGGGGGGGAGGGGGTGCGGAACCGTGCCTGGGACCCACACGGCATCCCTGTCCTCCAGCATAGCTCCAGACCTGTGGTGGGTGAGGCAGTACTTGTTAAATGGGGGAGCTCTCTCCATCCTTCCCTTCCAACTCAGAGGATGTGGAGGGCCACAAGCCAAACCAGACTGAGAATAAGGGACAACTGGCACGGCCCGGCTTCCTCAGGTGCCTCTCGCAGGGGCAGGGTGTGTCATGCTGGACTCTGGGCAAAGCTGGGCAGGCTGATTCAGGGAAATCTGAGTCAGAGATCACAGTCGTAATTCCACTGATGGGAATCGTGAAAGGACAGGCATTTTTCTTCCTCTCCCCCATTTGGTACCTGACTTTGTGCTTGGGTTCAAAGCCAACTTTAATCCTGACTGAAGAGCCTGGACAAACCCCTGCAGTAAAAACTGAATCACCTGCCCTCTCCGCTGTCACCTCCAACTCTCCACGGAGCACATGCCCGTTTCTTTCTTTAGCTAATGTAATATTCTGCTATTTACAAAAGCTACGGATGGCATGCAAATGTGCCCACTTACTCCTCTGTGTTGTCACTGTGAGGACTCTGATTCGGAAGGAGAGAATGTGACGTTTGTGAGAACATTCAAACTTGGGGTGAATTTCAGAAGAGAACACAGGTTCTCTCAGTGACTGGAGGTGCTGAAACACAATAGCTCGTAAGTCTATTCCAACTACGAGATTCTATTTCTTGACACCCCCCCACCCCATGTAGCTATGCACAACTCCCCACCCCCCACAGAAAAAGCAAGGTCATTACCACTTTGTAGTCAACGTTCTAAACTGCTTTCTGAGTAAGTTCAAGGGTGTTGGGTACCCTTAATAAGAAGATTATTATTTAAGTACTGAACTTGCTTTTGTTTTTGAGTCGGATTGACTGAAAAGACTAGTCTCTCCCACGTGGAAAGATAAAAGCTGAGACCGATGATTAGGGTCTCACCAGTGTAGAAGGGTGTGCAGAGTGAAGGCAAATTCGTTCCCTGAACCCTGACATACGGGAACTAAAGGGAGACAGTCAGAGCCAAAGGCAGCACCTGTCTACACACCCACTCGGAACTGCCCGGCGTGCTGGAGGGGACTGCGGCCACCTCGTGTTGCAGATGTTGTGAGGCCAGGGGAGGACAACTGAACTCAGGTTCCCTCTCTGCCAACTGTGTCATCTGGGGCAACTTGGCCTCTTTGGAGCCTCAGTTTCCTCATATTTACGAATGAAGAGAATGGTGCCTCTGTGGAAGGACTGGCCGGAGATTGTTCATCACCCCCAAGAGCAGTCCAGGTGAAAAGTCCACCTATCTGGGGGGTAAGAGGCGGTGGGGCGAGGGTTAGTTAGACCCGTAGACACAGCTTTGAAGTCTCCAGGAATCTCAGCTCTGGGTGGCGGTCCTTACACGAGGCCGGACACTGGGAGGGGAACGCAGCCTTAGCCAGGGCCAGAGCTAAGAAGGGCTGTCAGGTGGCTGGACATCACTCCAGGAAACCCCTTCGGGCCTCTCCAGCATGTCCTGCTCCTCTATCCCTCATCAATATGCACTTCCCATGGCCTTATTAGTTGCCTGAATAGCTAACATACTCTTACTGAGCTAAAATGTTAATGGACGGTAATGACTTTTAATTTGCTGCCACTCCCATGTAACTCCTCCATCTCAACCCAAACATTCAATGACTTAGCTTACAGAAGTGATTACAGTGGGAAGTTCCAGTTTCCTGGAAAAACCAAGGCAGGACAAGGGACTGGCTTGGCCGGCCGGTCAGAAGGAGGGGCAGGGTCCAGGTGGCTGAGCCAAGCGGTGTGTCCCCACGGCCGTTTGCCCAGCGTCAGCAGACAGGATACTCACTGCCAGTCTGATCCCGCATCCTCTTTCCAGATGCCAGGTGGAACCCGAGTTCCCTGTAACAGCAGCCGGCCCACGTGGACTCACACCTTGGGCGCTTACAGAGAGCTTTTCATGGTCAGCTATCATGGCGATTCCCAAACACTGTCGGAGTGAAACCCCATCCCAAGGACTCGGTGCAAGGTCAGCCTCTCCGTTACCAAGCTAGCTCTACTCCCAGCAGATGCATTGAGGGGCATTGCTCCCTGGGTCTGGATTTCTCTAGAAGGGAAACACTGAATAAGTTCTCACTTTTCCTGGCTGTTCTTAATGACTCTCCATAAACAGGTCCAAAGGAGGAAGGCTCTGAGCCTTCGATGATAACGTGGGTCACCTAATACGAACGGAAATAGACTCCGTTATAACAGTGCTTGCAGCATTGCGGTTTACCTGACCCGGGGTGAGTTTGGGATCACCACAACCTCCCCAGGATGTTCACGATAAGAAGAGGGGAGTTGGTGGAAAAGCAGACAGCAGAGGAGAATGAGGCCAGCCAGCTTTTTCTTGCTCTCTGGGGTGATCTTATTAATCAATTATAAGCTACTCAGGAAACCATAGCTGGATTGCAGCTCACATCCCATACCATAATTACGCAATTTCACATCTATCTTCCTCCTGAACCGTGAACCACTAGAGGTTGGGAAATGTATGTCTCTCTGTGTCGGTATCTCTTGTCCCCAGCACAGCGCCTAGCACAGAGTAGGTGCTCAGTGAATCCTAAGTGATGGAGTGAATGAATGACTGACTGGAATATTGAGCAGCATTAACAGCTTCACCCTCTTCCTGATTTTCCCTGTTCAGATATCCCAACCATTCACCTCAGAAAACTCAGAGACATGACGGTGAGACCATGTTGGGTGTTGTTGGGAAACCCTCTTTTGGTGTCTGTTACCACCTCTAAGGGACCGGAAGAGTGACAGCCAGCATTGCACTCAGCATCAGAAAGTCTCCCCCCAAGAGAAATAAGTAGTAATTTAGAGGAGCGCACTGTAATAATGCTTGAGTTTTGCAAGGAGCTGGGAAAGAAATGAAATGCTAACAAGGGAACTAGTATACCCCTCCACCGGGGAAAAGATATCTGCTCCCAAGCTCGGAGCATTCCTGTTTCTCCGTGCTGCTTCCTTCTGCTGCTCAGGTGGTGGGAACTCCTCCTGCAGGCTGCCCGGCAGCCCACTTGCTGTGAAGCCTCCCTCCAGCCTGTCCTTCCTACACACCAAGGGGCGAAAGGACTGTAGGCATGGCTTTGGTAGGGAAGGCTTTTGTGCCCCTCTTATCTTCCCAGGGTCCCCTTGAAGTGATTTAGCCACTGCCAGGCCCTCTGAGGCCTGGCTCTGTGTGGGTGGGTGGCCCCAGGGGGCGCAGGTAATCTGCCCCTCCCATTCATTCAGGACGCCTCTCCAGGCAGTTAGGACACTCAATACAGCTTCTCGAACCCCAGGGATGCTTTCATAGTAGACAGAACGATCATTTCTGGGAGTTACATTTCCTAACTCCAGGATTGTTACAGTTAGTGCAAGAAAATAATGGGTAATTATTAATTCCAGTAAAACTTAAGGGGGTCCTTCCCACCCCAGGCTAAAGGGTGGTACAAAATGTAATTTGAGTTAAACTAGACTGGGGAAGTATAAAATATCAGGCACTGGGGTGGGAATGATACTCCTTGTGGGAGTCATATTTTCTGGTAGGCCTTTAGATCAAGACAGGACAGGGATGGGAGGAGAGAACCGCTGATCTCAGAGGAGAGAGCAAGGAAGAGATGAAGCCCAGACCAGCGGCAGCACCACCAGGGCCAAGGAGGCGCAGGAACTGAGCCTGCCACTGTGTGGGTGTTGCTGCCACTCCACCAGCGCATATGCCCTGGGTCCCAGCCACGACGGTGGGACCTCAGGCAACTGAGGGAGCCTCGCAGAACCCGCTTTAGGTCTATCAGTGGAGACCAAGATGACCGAGTAGTTGGGGGGGACGGTCGGTTTTCGCAGCTCAGCACCTCGCCCACAAACTGCAATCAACATCTCTCCCAAAGTTGTCCTGTCTTGGGTATTTCTTATTCCCTCTCCCCTTCCCCCACCTCCCCTCCTGACTCGTCAACTGCTGACACGTCTGGCTGGCGGAAACCGCCTGCTTGCCGCTCGCTGGGAGCTGTCCCCAGGTATTGGTCTTTGTGTCGGGAAAACTTTTCGGGAGAGAAAGCCGAGGCGCTGGACAAAGAACGGGCGAGGGAGGGCATTTGCCAGCCGGTGGGGTACGCAGGCAGTGCGAGCTCTTCCCTGGGTTCCGTACCGGCAGCACGCGGTGCCCTAAGCTCAGCCTCCCTAGGTCCGGAGTGGCAGGCTCCCGCCAAGTCCCAGTGCTCTCGGGAACTGAAAGACGGTCAGCGGGAGAAGCCAAAGGCGGGCAGCTGGACATTGGAGTTGACTAGGGTGGGAGGAGGTGAGACTAAGCACGGAGCAGAGCTGTCAAACTGCGTGCTGGGAGCCCCACGCTGGGCGGGGGGGAAAGGGAGGAGAGGGGAGGGGAGAGGAGAGGAGGGGAGGGGAGGGGAGAGGAGGGGAAAGGAGGGGCAGGCGGGAGCCAGAGGAGAGAGCGCACGAGCGGGCTCTCGGCGCCTGAGCAGCCCCCGTCTGCCACTGTAGCCGCCGCCGTCGCTGGCCAGGACTCGCAGGGAGCGCAGGGTGTCTGCCCCGCTGCGCAACGCGCGCGGAGGCTCTGGCGCTTGCCGCTGCGCCCTCCAGCCTGCTCCTTGCTCCAGCCCGCACG
The DNA here is from genome assembly GCF_022682495.2 of Desmodus rotundus. NCBI lineage: Eukaryota > Metazoa > Chordata > Mammalia > Chiroptera > Phyllostomidae > Desmodus > Desmodus rotundus. Next base: position 32,191,566 of record NC_071396.1, on the reverse strand, counting down.
AGTCTCGGTGGGCGCGAAGCCACCATGCAGCTGCAGTTCCGGAGCTGGATGTTGGCTGCGCTCACGCTGCTCGTGGTGTTCCTCATCTTCGCGGACATCTCAGAGATCGAAGAAGAAATCGGGTAAATAGCTGCGCCGGGGCCCATGCCAAGCCCTGGCGGGATCTCTCCCTCCCCGGTACTCTCCGCCCTCCCCACCGGCTTTGTGTTCGGTGCGCCCCCCTATCGCTCCGCTGGAGAGGTAGGAGTACGGTCTTGGTCGGTGGTGGCGGTGCCGTGGAGCCGGGACTGTTTGATGAGCGGTGGGTGGGGGCGCGGCTGCCATGGGGTGTCCCCGGGCAGGGAGCACGGGCAGCCTCCAGCTGGCCCGCATCAGGGAACAGACTCGCCCACCCTGCCACCCTCCCCCACTTCCCCGGAGAGTCCACGCGCGCGACGTTGCCAGGGTCGAGGGAGGGTGCGGGGGAGTGTCTGAGGCGGGCGGAGGGGCCGAGAGTGGAGGAGGCAGGAGTTTCTTTGTCTCCAGCTCGGCCGCTTTCTCGCCTTGGCAAAGTGGGCAGGGGACGCGGGGATCTCTATGCTGGGGGAGGGGATCCCCCGCCGAAGCGGAGGGCGGGAGCTCTGCACCGGCTCCCGGGAAGGGGAGTGTCCCCAGTACACACGGACAGGCACACGCGCCTCTCTCTCTCGCCGACCAGGGAGCCCAGCGGTGGGGCACGCGCTGAAATTGCTTAGAGGGGGAGCACGCGGGTCTGGGCTGAGACCTCCCCGCCCTCGCCTGGCTTTGGACGCTCAACTAAACCCACGGCGCCCCCTGCACCCCCGAGTTCCCTCCCGTGCGCTCTCAGCACGGAGAAGGAGACCTTTCTGGAAAGTCTATACCGCCGCCCGGTGGTCTTCGAGGCCCCCTGGTGCACGGTCTTGCCCTAGCTTTTCTCCGGATCTCTCCTGAGGTGGGGCGGGGCCGTGTGCCCCAGTACGGGACTTCCAGGAGCGCACACTTGCAGCATGGGGCTCACCTGCTGTGGGTCCCCGAGGCAGCCTCCCGCACGTGGGGACCGGCTCCTCCTCACTTCCGTGCCATATAAAGCCTCCAATTCACAGTGCGCTGGCGGGGAGGCAGAGAAGGTTCTGAGGCGCCCGGAGGAGAGCTCCCTGACCCTGGGCATGAAGAAGGTGAGGTTTCAGAGCAGAGAGTATGTCCCTTCCTCCAGGGGGCTAGTGCCAAGCCAGGCGCCCTCTGCGAGTCCCGCACCACATGTGCCCCTCCTTTGTCCAGTTTGTTATTTCATCATATCTGCGTGAGTGGAAGGCCCCTATGTGGACAGTTCCTGGAAAGGGAAAGGGCCAATCCTAGGCCCAGATGCCCAGGCCCTAAGGACTCAACCCTGGAGCGGGCGCCACTTCCCTGCTTTCCATCTGTGCAACCCCAGAATCCCTTCTGTGAACTCTACTGCACTTCGAGAGTCCTTTTCTCTGCTTCTTCCTCCTCATCATCCTCGACTTCCCCCAAGAGCTCCCACAACTTTCCCAAATACTATTTAGTTAATACACTACGTGCCACCAGCTCCCACACGGAGATAGAGAACAGTGTTCTGTAGCTGTTCAACTCAGAAACGTGGATAGGAAAGGAAATGGGCTAGCCAACTTTCAGATGATGGAGGTCCAGTGGAAAGGGCCTTCCTCTGGGCTCCCCGCTCTTCTCCCAGATATGGCCTCTGCCTGGCCCAGACCATTTGCTGACCTTGACGTGTGGGAGAGGGAGGGACCAGCCTCTGCCCATTGTTCTGCCATAAAATCTTAAGGGCTGTGTGCTCATACAGGCATCCCTTCGCTGAACTTTCACCAAATACCTTCCACGTGCCAGGGACGTCTAATTTCTACAATGCAGTCAGGAAATCACCCTGCACATAATGCTGCGCCTTCCTGCCAAATGCACTGTAAAGCTCCCACTCCCCACCCCACACTAGCTTGTTCCAACAGGGCATCCAGGCATAAGCCCCAAGACCTTAGGTAAGAAGGGCACTTACATACATATTTAAAACCCAGGGTTTGTATGCCATGGGTGTGCCCCCGGGACCTTTTTCACTGGGGGATCCCTGCCTGGGCTGAGCCTGAGAAAAATTGTCAAACAAGTCAAATGTGTAATCTTCGGTGGCCTTGTCCTTCATTCTGGTGCCCCGTCCTAAGGCTGACCCCTGGTTTGACCAGTCACAACCTGAGACACCCACCTCCCCCAGCACCCTCAACTCTGCCCCCCACATGTTGAACTCAGAGGAGTGGAAGCATATCTAGGAGTTGCCATGTCTGGGGGAGGAAGGATAAGGGACAGAGGACAGGAACCTCCAACAGCCCCTTTTATCTACTTATAAACCAGGTTTCAAGCTCAATCACTTATTTAAATCTTATAGCCACCCCAACTTCGAGCAGCCAAAGGGGGCTCCATGTGGTAAGTGCCCTGGCACAGTGACAGTGAGGGGCGCCAGCTCTGCCTTCTGCACCACATGCCTTTCCAGGAGACCTCGAATCACACTGAAGACCGCGGAGCCATTTACCAGCCCTGCCCACCCTTTCCCAACTCAACCTCACCCTGGGCTGCGGAGGGTTACATATTACCTGCCTCTTTCAGTTCCTGGGAGACAGCAATGAGTCTAGAAGGAGAGCTGTCTCCGGGGGACAATGGACAGCGGGGTCCTGTGCTCTGTTAGAAAAGGAGGAAGGAACCGCTTTCTGGAGTAAATTTTTCAAGGATGAAAGCATGAGAAATGAAAGAGGAAAGAAGAACTATACCTGTATTGTGTGGAGGGACAAAAATGAGATATACTTTCCTTAAGCTCTTGGTTCCCTTTCTTAGAAAATGGGGCTTTTGCTGTGGTGGCCTCAGAGGCCCTGCGTTGCCCTACGAATCATGTACGGCATCGTGAGGGTCAGGGCTTCCTTCCCAGGGATCTTTCTGAGACACACATCTCTTTTCCTCAGTGATGATTTTCAAGTTTACATCTCTACACAGACAACAGCACGGTGACCACCAGAGGGAAGGGGGAGGGTAAAGGCGGGTAAATGGTGACGGAAGGAGACTTGCCTTGGGTGGTGAGCACACACTACACCGCACGGATGATGTGATGTAGAATTGTATGTCTGAGATCTATATAATTTCATTAACCAATGTCACCCCCAATAAATTCAATTAAAAAAAAGAAAAAATTTTAAATGTTACATTTCTAATTCACTGGCTTGTGGAAATAATTCCTTGAGAGAGAGGGAATTTAGAAAGATGAGTTCTCTGCAAAGCACCCAAACAAATCAGGGGTTGGGCACAGCTTTGGAAAAAGCACCCCTGGATCGCTTACATGTGCAGCACTCCTAATTTTAGAGTCAGTGGGGTGAAGTTACAAGCTACAGTCTTTTCCTGATTGTCCCTTGGGCTTTAGTTTTGAGAATAACGTGCAAGAGCGGGGTGTGGGCATGACCGTCTTGCCTGCCATGTGTCCCCAGGCCCTGGCAGTCAGAAGGCACTCGGTAACATCTGTTGGGGGAGTGTCTTCCCCAGGTCTGCCCCAGGGATGGGCGCACACTGTCCTTGGGTAAGGCTGAGACTCCCGGAGCCTTAGGATGGGAAGGGAGTGCAGGGCTCCCTTAAGACACCGCCTTTCTCTCTACAGCCAGCGTCAATTCGACCCCGAGAAGCAATACCCTGTGGTTAAGGACAGGACAGGGCTGCACAGGTCTCCTCTGTAACCCAACGCCCGAGTCCACAGATGAGCTCCTCTAATTGTGTAAGAGTTTATAGAACTCCGGTTAAGAAGGAGGTAACTAATAATAATGAAGTAACCAAGAAAATGGTGAAGATAAAGATGACAATGGTTATCATTTATTGATTTATTGAGCACTTGCTATGAGCCAAGAACTATTTCAAATGCCTTATGGACATTAGCACATGTCATCCTCCCGGACTCTTAATGGTCACCTACCAGTGACACCGCAAGTGACTCTTCGAGCTCTGAATGCCAGGCACTATGCTAACTGCTTAAGTCTAGTTCACTCATCCTGCACCAACCTCACTAAGCAAAGTGCTACTGCTATGTTAGGGTTATAAGTGAGGAAACTGAGGCTCAGAGAGGTTGTGTGAATTGCTAGTGATAAAGCAAGTAAAGCTGTAGAAGAAGCCAAAGCCGAGCTCTTGACCGCCATGCTGGCCTGGTTTGTCCTCTGAATCCATTTCCCCCTGTGGTAATATTATGAAATAGATCTCAGAACTAGCCTCCCTAACTCGTTCTCCAGGGTTCTTCCAAAGGCCCAGAGTTTTCTGAGAGCATGCCTCAGAAGTTTGCTTCTGAGGCTCAGAGTCTGCCTCAGTAGTTTCCCTGCAGAAAGAGGGAAGGTGAATAAAGAGGACTGGAGAGGGACTCAGACTCAGCTACCCAGAGTGTCCCTCTGGTCCAGTCAAGGTCACCGTGAAGTTGGCACTACCCCCTGCCTTTCCAGACACACCCGCCTGCCATGGGTACAGGCAGCTCAGTCTCACAGGTGTGTCTTTAGGCTGCACGGGCAGGGAAAACTCCCAATCCATTGGAAACCTGATGCAACGGGAGGCACCTGCCCCAGTTCAACATGCCACTTGACTAGGCACCTGGGGGTCTGGGCCGAGGATGACAGTAAAGTTATTTGACAACTGGTCCCTCTTGCACACTGACCTGTTGAATGGACATCAAACTGATCAGAACCAACGCCGTCCAGTAGACCATGGCCAGGAGTCCTGGTGCCCCTCAGCCAAACAGTGAGCCCTAACTAGGAAAGTAACAAGGCACTAGCTGTGATTATCAGCTAAGACTGGATCCCTGAGCCAGCAGCAGCCACTGCCATCAGCTGAGAGTGAGGTGAGGTGCACCTTTCAGTGGATGAGTCCAGGTAGATGTGAAAGAAAATGACCTTGTCTTTGAGCAGTTGCAGCCAGGCACTCTCTAAGGAGCATATGTATTTGCTCGAGACAATGCAACTTTTTATTTTCTAAAGTCCATTCTTCTCTTCAATCCTGGGTACTTCACTCAAGTATAAACATGATTGGAGAATAAAATAGGAAAGAAAAAGACTCTGGTTTTTAACTCACTTGTTCCAAGTCCTTGTTGCCAATGGTTCCTAGCATCAAATTTAAATAGTAAATAGATATTTATCTTAGAAACCAATTCACCACTCAGGGTCTCTCTCTCCTGTGATAAAGCAGGGTTGCTAGGTTTTAAAATTGTTTAGGTTTTACAAATTGGGGATATTGTAAACTGCAAATTATAAATACTTCTCAGAGAGAGTGAAATTTTATAAAGGCTCCCATTGCTTTTAGCACGGTGAACAAGGTAATACATAACCTGGCCCTGGCCTCCCTTTTCATCTTCCTCAGCTTCAGCCATTCTACACTGCTCACAGTTCCCACAAATCGTTCCTTCATGCCTCAGTGCCTTTGCACGTGTCTTCCTCCTTTCTGGAACAATCTCCTCGCACATACCATCCCTTTCTGACTCCCGCCACTCCTTATCTTTCCCTCCCTTGACTCCTCCTATCAGGCTAAGGACTGGTATCACCCTCCTTGCCAAGTGTTCTCAGACCTCAGACCCTCCTCAGACAGCCTCGGGTAGCCACTCTTCCTGTGTATATCCTTAGCTGTTGAGATGGACTCAACAGTTATGTTTTAATTCTTCCTTATCCCCAGCCCCTGTTGATAAATATATGGTTTATTAAATGAAGCCCATAAAGTATTTTTTGAATGAACTCTAGCCTAGGACATGACAAAAATAAGCATCCAGCCCTGGCTGGTGTGGCTCAGTGGATTGAGTACTGGCCTGCGAACCAAAGGGTCACCTGTTTGATTCCCAGGCAGGGCACATACTTGGGTTGCAGGCCAGGTTCCCAGTAGAGGGCGTCTGAGAGGCAACCACACACTGATGTTTCTCTCCCTCTCTTTCTCCTTCCCTTCCCCTCTAAAAATAAATAAATAAAATCTTAAAAAAAAAAAAAAAGCATTCAGCCTCTGCCCCCAAAGGTGGAGACTGTTCTAATAACAATTAAACACCCTGCACTTGCACAGACAGCCTGCTGCTTCTCCAACAACGTGGGCACAGCCCAGTCAAGAGCATTGCTCGTCGTCTTAGAATGCTGGGTAGCATGCTAATGGAAATGAAAGGCCCTTTCTATTTGTGAAAGAGGAGGACCCAGTGCTATATTTCCCACTGCCAGTTCAGTTAATAAGCTGATGTGGAAGCCTGCCTCCAAATTCTGTCCAGCTCTTCATTCTCTAGGAGTCCTTTCTAGCCCAGCCACTGTCCCCAGCCACATCCTCCTTCTGCCTGGAGACAAAGTGTCAACTCTGTCCACCTTTATCACCTGACTGGCTTCCTTGTGAGCCTTAAGAACAGACTTAACTTGGGGCCAATTGTTTCCTTGCAAGAGCTGGTCCCCAGAAAGGACGCTGGATGTCGTGTGCTCGAGACATTGAAGGAATAAGAAACATGAGGCCAGGTCTGTGTGTGTCAGCTCAGAGATTTTCTTAATTAAGCACTTTTGAGCTATGTTTTGATTTTCAAACACTAGTCAAACCAGGGGATGAGGATGGATTGGTCGAGACCTGTGGTAGCTATGTAGCCCTGCAAAAGCTGAGGGGCCTCATACCTCTCAGCTGTCTCAGCAAAAGGGAGTTAGACAGACAAATGGAAAGATCAGTGAAAATGGTGGGGGGGGGGGGGCAGGGACATGAACGACATTGGGGGGGTGCATCAGGAGACAGGCATATCTCCCCCAAAGAAGCCCCAGGGTGAGACACTTAGGTACCATCTGTGCCCAGGGAAAGCATCCCCTGTCTGAATGATGGCCGGTCTGGGGCTTGTCCTTAAGTGTTGGGATTAGTCACTCTCCTGGGTGGCAGCTGGGAGGGTTTTAAATTCTCCCCAGTCGCCTGCAATTCGTCACTAGGCTAGGAAGCTGCCTAGTGTCCTGACGGGACCTGTTTGTCCCAGCGTTGTCTCCGAGTCAGCTGCCACAGACTTCAGGGTGGTGAAAGGGACTGCTCCAGCTGGGGAGCGCGCAATGTGCCTGACCAGACATATATCTGTGTTATAGGTCAGCAGGCGCAGCTCCGCCTCACACATCCATGTGGGGAATCTTGATTCCCTCACTGCTCTTGGAAATTCAGCTCCTGCCTTGCTTGTGGGTGTGTCTGAGTTCCAGAATTGCTCTGTGAAAACGAAGCTCTCGCAGTCAGAGAGTTTCCCAAGCACTTTTTTTGTTATTACTGGAAGAATACGGACGCACTCAGCTCTGCTTCCTGGTCCCTTTTTAAGGCTCAGGGCCACAAGTTCTCATCCTCTTCTAGCCTCTTAGAAATGACCCTTAGGTCAGTGGCTCCCAAATGCTGATCTGCAGATAGGGAGTGATTCCAAAGGAAAAAGGAAGAAAATTAAAAAGCACAATGCAGGCAGTGGCAATTACGTCAGTTTTGAGTTGCCAACTGTCATCCCCTGAGAACGATTCTGTATTCTGAGATGATGTTCTTTTTTCCTTCTGGGTGTTGATGCTCTTTCTTTCTTGAAAGAGGGTGAAGTTAGACAGTATTTGTGATGGTCTTCCTGAGCTGAAGAGGTTGGTTAACCTATGACTCCCCGACCCCAATTTTCTGGAAATATTACTGGCCCCTGGAATCTAATTGTCTGGCTCCGAGTTTCTCTGGAAGAGCACCTCACACATCTTTTCCCTGTGGAGGCTGATGTCAGCAGAGAATTACGACAGTTGTGTGTGTGTGTGTGTGTGTGCATGCCTGCAGTGTGCCAGATGATATCCTAAGCCTGTCATCTTCCCAACTACCCCATGAGGTCTGAGTTATTATCTCCATTTTACAGATGAGGAGGCTACAACCCAGAGCAGTTAAGTAACTCAGCCAAAGTCACACAGCTAGTAAGTTGCAGTGCTGGGGTTTGAACCCAAGCCCCAGAGAACAAGCAGAACTGTTCAAAAATGATGTGCTAAATGACATCCAGTAGGGAAAACATGCATGCTCGGATTTCTAAAGGATGAAGCTTGGAAGCACGAAGGTCTGTGGGAGAGACCTGGAAGCAGCAACACTGAAAGAGACCTACGGGGACCATGCTCTACATCCAAGGCTGTGGTGGAATATGGCGGCCCCGAAAGGGCAATACGACTAGGGGCTGTCGGCTCTGGATCACCTTGTCGTGGAACGGTGTCCCCACCACACACACACTGCCCCTTCTCTCTTTCCTTCTCCTCCAGCCACCTTCCTGCCCCCACCGACTCTCATCAGAATGGTGCTGGAGCATGGCATTTGTGTGACCATCTCATTCACAGAGAGGGAGAGACACACACTGAAGGAAGAGAAAGACAACACACATGATTAAGGCCTGTATGGATTTTCTTCTGGGAAAAGAGAAGGGCTAGTGCAATCAGCTTCCTCAGGCCTGGCGGAGCCTGGCAAAGAAGGGAGGACGTGTTCAGGGAGGGGACAGACTTCTCCAGGGAGGCTGTACCAGCACAGTGAGCCCCATTTCCCAGGGCTGATGCCATGCCCACCGTTCTGCTGAGGGCCACCTGGGTCACTTGCTTAACCCTCATCACTACCCTGTTTGCCCATTTGCAGATGAGGAAACACAGGCTCAGAGAGGTTCCAGGACTTGCTCAGATCACACAGCTAAGAAACAAGGAGCTTGGATTTCACCTGGTTTGCCTGACGCCATGGCTCACTCTACTCTTAGCTACTTCTGTATGCTCAAGTCACTGGGCTGCCTGCTCCTATTCCTCCTGCTGCCCTATGGGAAAGACTCACGGCAGGTCAGAGGAGCCTCCCAAACTCAATGGTGGCCATCGCCCTCGGGAACGACATCTGAGTGGATGCTGAGAAAGGAGCGGCCTCACTTGGACTCAGCTCAGAGAGCTGTGGGCACTTGTTATAAGGTTTCCCCATATCCAATTTCAAGAACAAGAATATTGGCTGTGCTCAGAGGAACGATAACCAGGACTCATTCACACCTTTCTCAGTAAATGCCAGCATTGCTTAAATAATGAAAGGAGGAGACATAAGATATCCGGAGAAAAGTGAGTCAGTAAATTGATAGGGTGGCGACTTTCGTTTGCTCTTCTCCTGTTAGCTGCAAAGCTTCTCCCGCTGCACCTCTGAGGTTCCTGAAGTTTGGGAATTGACTTTATTTAGACTCTGGATAATGCCTCAACTGTACCCTAATCAATATGAAGAGTGCCTGGCTCAAGACACATTGATCTAAGAGTGTAATTTTGGTTTTAACAAAACAACATCTATTCAACAAAGAGAATAGTACACAAAAGCATGTTGGGGAGGAAATGGAGGGAGGACACAAACTAGAATTAGACAAATAACAACTATTTTTTTGTAACGAGTATATCTGGACACGCTTTCTGGAAGTGGCCTAAGTGGCCAGCACCTGGGAGTTATGACTGTGGAACGTGCACATGCGCACTTTTCTGTGGGTACGCTGTAAGTGCTTGCTGGCCTGCTGGCCTGTCCACATTCGGTGGAGGGGCCCACAGGTCTCATGAAAGCCTAAACCTCACGGATGGAAGGCACGGAGTGGTAGGGACCGGAGGCATGGGGGAGGGAGGCTGGAGGCCAAGGGCACAGACAGCCCAGAGCACCCTTCCCTCCAAGATCCAGGTTCCTTGCTGCCCCTTTCCTTACCACCTGCCTCCCTTAGTGTTTAGTTCAAGGGTGAATCTAAAAAGAGAAGAGGGTCCCAAAATGCTGATCCCAAGATTTGCCTCCTGCTCAGCTGGAAAGTGCTGAGCTATAGCTGTCTCTTTCCTTTTAGGCTCATGCCATTTGGTTCCCTTAAGAAAACAGGGGGAGCACATGTTGTGGATTCCAGGGGCGAGATGGGCCAGAGCTGCGGCTCAGCACTGTCTGAGGTTGTTAAGACCGTGTTGGCCCCACCCCGAGGTCCTGATTGAGCAGGTCTGGGTGCCGTCTGAGCCTCTGTATCACCAATTCAAGGTGGTACCGATGCTGTTGGTCCTTCCAAGGACTACACTGGGAGAACCACTGGGCCAAAGTCTTGTCACTCAAAGTGTGGTCCTTGGACCAGCAGCATGGGCATCATGTGGAATTTTGGTAGAAATGCAACATTTAGGCCTCATCCCAGACCTAGACCTAAGGAAACTGAATATGCATCATAATAAGAGCCCAGGTAATTTGCACCCTCCCAATACGGGATCCCTGCTGTCCATCACAGAGTCAGTCTACAGTAACAGTCAAATGGATGCCAGAAAAATGAATAATAATTACTATTATAGTCACTTGCTGAATGTCTATGTGTATACAGGAAGTTTTTCACTTATTATTTCACACCTTTATTATAACACCCCTGTAAAACCCATTTTATGGACAAGTAAATTGAGACTCAGGTAAAGTAACCTCTTAACAAATAGAGAAAAAAGAATTGAGTTTTGTAAAGGTCTAGCCATTGTTTCCCAGGGGCCAGGATTCAGCCGGACTAAACTGCTTTCTCCCAAATGAGGCCCGAGGGAGGAGGTGAGGCAAGGAGATATCCTGACCAAGGTATTAAAGTTTGAGGAGGCTGCAGTGTGTCTGTACAAGAAACACCCTTGACTCAGGGCTGGAACACGTGATAGAAATTTCCAGAGAAGCTGGTCAGCAAAGCACTCCTTTGTGATCATTTATAAAGCAATGACCTCACTTCACAGTTGGCACATATAGTAACAGCTCCCTAGAGTTCTTGGGGCTCCTGAGTGGTTTTAGTGGCCTGCCAGCCTACAATCCAATTCCAGACTCCACTCTGTTATGAAGAAATGGAGGAACTGAGAGGGGAGGCCTCTAGGGGCGATCGAAGGCCAGTGTAGGGGCCCTTTTAGAACCAATCTGCTCCTTCAGATAAAGGCAGCCTCTGCCGGCTGGAAGCCAAGAATGTAATTATATTTATTTTTGCCTTTACTTTCTACTTAGGGCAAGGGATAGTGGTATTCTATTTACGTTATTGATATGAAGATTCCTTTTATGATAAATTCATTTATGTTTTTAACTGAGTTTTTAAGGAAGATTTAATATTAAGTCAATAAAGGTATCAGGCACATGAAGGTAGACCAGGACAATGACGGAAGTCTATGCAGCAACAACACGCCAGCCTGCCTTCTGCCCCACGGCCATCACCTGCCCCCATGGCAGCCAAGCTGTGACAACTCCTTGCAAAACTTCTAGAGAGAGTAAGTGAGTTAATCTTTTCCAGAAAAAGGACCAGATTTAATTTATCACTGTATCCGGGAAATTACCCAGTGCACAAAGCGCCCTCCAATCGAACAATCCTGTGCACGACTAAAAGGCCAGGACGATTTAGGCCCGGAGGCTCCCCCACCCCAGCAACATACTAGGTCAGTGCCCACCGTGTAGCCTCCCGGCACTCTCCACTTCCTTTGCACCACCCCTCACACTTCCTAGTTCTTGTTTGGTGCCCTTCTCCCTTGTAGACGGTAGCCTGAAGAGGGTCAGGACCATTGCAAACCTGAGCTGGGCTACGCCTCCAGCTCCTTGCACGGCACTTTGCCTGGCAGAGAGTAAGTGCTGGCTTTGAGAACCAAGGCAGGGAAGGAGGGAGGGCAGGAAGAAGGGAGTTAATTCCCAGGGGCTCAGAAAGGCGTCTGCCACCAAGATTCTGCAGTTATTTCTATAGTGTAGACCCCTGGACCACTCGGGGGTGACGGGCACCAAGCCCCTGCACAGTCGAAAATCCCTGTATGACTTTTCACTCCCCCAAACCTAACTACTGATAGCCTATAGTTGACATGAACAGTGAGTTAACATACATTTTGTATGTTATGTGTATAATGTACTGGGTTCTTATAATAGAGCAAGGGAAAAGAGAACGTCATTAAGAAAATCATAAGGAAGAGAAAGCACGTTTACAGTATGGAAAAAAAATCTGCATACAAGTGGCCGCACACAGTTCAAACCTGTGTTGTTCAAGGGTCAAGTGTATTTCTCTCCATGGCCAAAGGAGAGAAACTGTGGTGGGCTATGTGAGCTCCCACCTAATTGTCTGCTTTGATATCCATCGAGCTCCACCTTTTTCATAGATGAAGCCATTCTCCCTTCCCCCCCTTCCACACAGAAAGACCAGCCCACAGAGAGAGTAAGTATTGTTAGCAGGGTGATTCATGGTTCTGTACAGGCTTGGGGGCCTGGTACACAGAAGCCAGGGGACTGGGGGGATGTGGCCCGAATCGGGAAGCAGCTGGGCTGGCTCCCGGCAGGCTGAGATCAAGCTGATAACAAGGAGACTAATAAGGGCCTGCAAGCCCCTTCGTCCTATGGCATCAAGGAGGGTTTTTAAATCACTGCTGGTCTAGCTGGCTTAATTGTACTTAATCTTACCTTTTGAAGCTGGAACATTTGGGAGTTGAGATCAATTGAGATAAAATAAAGCAAAATATATTGACTTTCGGATTTGGGGTCTTCATCAGAGCCCCATTGTGCAGTGTAGTTTTTATTTGCTCTCTTGGAAATAAGTGGAGATTAGCCACTGGAAAGGATGGTTCAGCCTGGACTCGGTACTGGTATATTTACTTTTGTTCTAGTTTTCTGTGTCTTATACAAGGTGGTTTTTCATAAGGGAAGGACCCGTTCCTGTCCTGTTTATCACTGTATACCCAGTGCATGGCACCTGGCAAGTGCTTAATAACCGTTTTTCGAATGCGGCATTTCAGCATAACCAGCACACGCTGTCTGCCAGGGGCCAGCCTGCTGGAAAAGTCCATCTGCTTCCGATCAGGTGGAGCCTTACCAGGCACTCACAGGGCCCCCGGAGTAAAGCCTCAGGACGGCTCCCTGGAACCCGGCTTCTGCAACAGTTACCGTGAACGTCAGCAGCCACCACAGAGCTGCGTGAGTGAATGCATCTGCTTCGCCAGACGCAGGTGCTCCCAAGCCCTGCGCGAGATGCTTGCGACATGCACAGATGAAGACAGCACAGAGAACGTGCCCCAGGGGCTTGTGGTCTGGTTGGGGAGACAGCTCTTGTGCGATGATAAGAAGCATGTCTGAAGTCAGAGTTCAGAGATCAGGGCTTGTCATGGGAATCTGCCACCAGCAGGCCCATGACCTTAAAGACAAGCTCTAGCCCTCCGGGCCTCTGTTGCCCCACCTTTGAAATGAGGGTTACACGCATGCCAGGTCTCCTCTAGCTCACCTCTGGGCATCACGACTGGGCACCAGCCTCAGTGAGTTTCCTAGTTCAAAGGAGCCCAGATTCACTGGAAATAGCTAATCCTTTTGCTTTGCCTCTAAATTCCTTGCTCTGAAATTTTAGAGCAGGGCAGTAAATAGGTGCCGATCTATTTTCATCCACCACCTGCTCTACATTGAAAAGAAAAAAAGGCCATTTAAAAGTAGAGGAAGGCAAACTAACATACTGAGTGCCTGCTCCATGCCAGGCATTGCTATAGTCATTTTCACAACTCATGAAGCCTCTTGATACACTTGCAAGACAGACTCCACAGCATCAGTATTCCTGCCTCTCGGCACCAGCAGGAGAATCGCTCCGTTATAGCAGGTTGGTGTTATGCTAAGTGTGCCACGTTTTAGAAAAGCACGTGGGTATGTGCAGTAATATATGGAAAATCTATCATCAAACACAGCTAAGTTGGGGGATTTGGGAAGCCTTCTTCCTTCGGGTATCAGAGAGATTCCTTATCTCCAGCAAACATCTGGCGTGTGCAGTACATCAGCCTGGTGGCAGTCCCTGTCCTCAGTGTGAGCCCTGCCGTTTTCTTCTTAGTACCATTGCCTGGGTTGGTGTTCATGATTCTATTCTTTTGCTGGGACGTTTGTCTTTCTTGTGAGGGTTTCCTATCTCCAAATTCAGATTTTAAGCAGCTTCAGAGCGGAGATGATCTGTCTCCATCCCTGCTGTGACCCCAGAGCCAGCTCAGGGCCTGGCTCAATAAATGCATCAGCAAAGTGGCAGGAATCATGGTTCTGTCATGGGGAGCACATTCTCTTTGCTTCCACCTTTTCCTCCTTATTTCTCCCTAATGGGCAGCGCTGATGAACACAACCTCCCTGAGGACAGCTGTTCAAGGAGGCTCGGCAGCACCCGCAGGCAGCTGTGGTTTGCTCTGCCCTGGAGGGCAGCAGCCATTGCTTCAGCTACCACCATCACGAGTGATGCCCCCATCTGTCCAGGGCTCCTCACTGTAATCCTGCTGTAAGGGAAGGACATCAAGACCTAGAGAGTTCTACGGTGGCAAAGCTACAGCCCGTCAGGAGCCAGAACTCCAGTCCCCTCCCTGCTAGCCTGTCCGTCGTCTGCCCACTGCTGGGCAGGAGAGTAGACATTTATCCAGGACTGGGCAGGGTGGGGAAGAGACACATCAAACACCCAGAAGAGAAGCAACTTCAAAGGCTTCCCCTTCCTGGGCGCCCTCCAGGGGTTTTCTCAGGAAAGGGCTGCATTAATGGGGACACTGTGTCTGAATTTGGTCCCTCAAGAAATGCACAAAAGAGAGAGAAGAAAGGCCTGCTTAAGGCAGAGGCCTTTCAAGTCCTGGTGCGGCGGGTTCAGGAGCTAAGCGCAGCACACAGGAGTGGTGGGTGGGCATTCTGCCCCTCCTTAAAGACCACAGATTTACCCACATTGTGCCACATGAATGAAATGAGAAGTTTCCAGGGCTGCCAAGGTCTGGGTTACGGCTTTGCAGTAGTATATTACTAATACAATCAAAAATGTGAAACAATATCTGGGGTTAACTGTGTCTGCAACAGGAGACCCAGTGACTATCAAGAATGGATTCTAAGTAGCTGGCCCTTGAGGCGCTATGGTTTGGATGTTTGTGTCCCCTACAGTCACAGACTGGAACCCTGGCTCTCACTGTGATGGCAGGTCAAGGCGAGGCCTTTGGGAAGGGCCTGGGTCATGAGGGTGGAGCCCTTCTGATGGGATTGGCGCCCTCATAAAAGAGACCCCACAGAGCTCTCCCTCTTCCTGCTGCCAAGTGAGGATACGAGGGGAAGTCCCACATAACGTGCTGGGTCCCTAAGTTCAGGCTCCCAGCCTCCAGAACTGTGAGCAATTATTTTTTGGTGTGATAAGCCACCCAGTCTATGACATTCTGTTTTAGCAGTCCAAATGGACTAAAACAGGAGAATCAAGTGGATTTTCACATACAACTATTCCTGAGCGTAGCTTTTAATGGCTGGACCACATTTTATCCTTACTGGTGTGGCACGAGTGGAGAACCTCACAGGAGTATTTTCCCTATCGGCTCACCAACTGTGTCACAATTACTTGTTGAGTAACCTTCGCTTCCTCTGAATTCCCTGGTGCCTCCCTGACTGCTTACTGAATCCTTACGGGCAGTGGGTGAAGGGCAGGGCGCAGGGCCCAGCTTTCTGCAGGCACAGGAAATCTGGCTACATGCAGATCATGTTCTGCATCTTGTTTGAGTGTGAATATAGAGAAAAACTGAGATTTTTAGTTCGGGGCACCTTCTGCCAGGGGAACAGTAAGACTCAAAGAGGGGTTTGAAGTATTGAAAGGAAATGACTTAAAATAACAGTCGTTCTGAGCCAGAAGGAATATTAAAGGTGCCCTGAGGTTCTGACCCACCTCTTAGAATCATTCATCACAACTCTACCTAGTAGCATACTTCCTGCAGAGGGTGAAGGTCTGGCCAGGGCCACCCTGTTGTCACGCCCGGGAGACCCTGGGTTTACGTAGCCAAGAAGGAAGAAGTGGCTGCCACTGTCAAACACGGATGGGGACCCCCCATCGTATTCCACTGCAGAAGTGTCCCCTGCAAGGTGTCTACGTGAGAGTTCCCGTGATAAAGTGACAGGACATACGCCAGACTGGAGTGGCACTAGGAGAGTGTAGAGTGACAGTTAGTGCAGATGGGTCTCTGAGGACAGAGGGAAGTAGCTGAAGGAAATATGGAATGAAGTTTGGGTAGTTTATTTAAGATAAGAAAAGCAAACTCTATAAATGCTAGTTGGTGTGAGCCGATGAGAGGGCAGATGGATTAGGAAATGGGCCTCTGAGCCAGTCAGTCTGCTGGTTCAAATCCCGGTGTCCCTACTCACTGTGCAGCCCTAGGCAAGCCTTTTACCTTCTCTGTGCCTCAGTTTCTTCTCATGTAGAAATGGCTATCTGTTTCTGCCCGAGAGGGCTATGTGAGGCTTAAATAAATGGTATCAAATTTGTCGAATAGGTCCAGGGTAAGAATCAGAATGATCACACAGCTGCAAGGAAACTGAATATATGGAAGAGAGAAGAAACAGCTGATACAACGTGAGTCTCAAAATGCAGGAAGGGATGCAATTCAGAGCTCAGGCAGAGACACTGAGTTTGGTCAGAGGACAGCTGGCTCCTCTGTTGTAACCAAGGAAAGGAGGAGGCAGAACCCTTCTACTGACCAGCATTCACTGACACCTTCCGATGTCCAGACACTGTGCTCAACACCAGGGGTGCAGCAATCCACAGACAGACACAATGCTGCCATCACGCAGCTCAATTCCAGGGGCTGAGTGGGGCAGTGCACTGAATACTTGAACACAGTGACCAGAAGATACAAGGAGAGGGGAGTGGGGAGGGAAGGCCGCTCTGAGAAGGTGACATCTGAGCAAGATTTGAAGGAGGGGGCAGTGAGCCATGGAGACGTCTGCAGGAAGAGCATTCTAGGGAGGGAACAGCCAGTGGGCCTGGAGCATGCCTGGAGAGTAAGGCGGGTTGGGCAGTGGTGGCCGGTGGTGTTGAGGTTACTATTTCCCTCCATTCACTCTGGGTGGTGCTCGGAGGAGGCGGCACCTTCAGCTTGTCTGACTCGTCTATTCACTCTCAATCCTCTCTAAGCATGTTTGGTGTGCAGGAGACATGCCCCTCCCCATGGCAATACAGAGATTAATAGCACCCTGTCCTAGGCTTGGCCCCCGTCTCTGGGTGGGGTGGGGGGCTGGTGGTGAAGCCACGTGTAGGTGAAGCTGCCCTGCCACAGGTATGACCAGGACACCGGGCAGGGCCTTCAGAATGGGGTGGGAGGCTCGGAAAAGGCTCCGTGGCCATGAACCCCATACAGAAGAAGTCCTCTGTGCCGACAGCTCCTACCACTTCCACCTCCAACAGCACAAATATCGATTGCCTCTGGGTTTTAACTGCTTTGGTTTCTGGGGTTTTCAGTGGTCGGGACATGGGGATGCAGCATCCTTAGAAGTCTTTGTATACCAAGTACTCTCCTTTATAAGACAGTGGGCAGGAAGGCTGCAAGTCCCATATGACTTTGACATCCCAGTTTTGTATCCTCTGGTCGGTGCCTCCCTTTGCTCTGAAAGTGTTCTGGTTTGGATGATAAATTATTTGGTCCCCCCTGGGTACAGGTGACAGTTTCATGATGAGAGGATCAGGGATAAATGTGGCAGGAAAAGCTTGGCATCCCAGTGACTTGTTTACTTGCATTTTGATGTGCAGATGCCTGCAAGTACTTTTATAGAAAGACTAGCAAAATCGGCTGGAGCCTCATCAAAGCCCCGCATTCTCACTTTTCTGAAGTTGGGCAGAGGGACGAACCTTGGGTGAACTGGCACCTTCTCGTATGCTGATGGAAGCTGATTAATAAGCACAAGTTTGCTGAAATCAAAGCAAATGGCTAAATCAAATCAAGCTAATATTTCAAATGAAGGAACAGAAGATGGCAGAGAGGGGAGCTGAGTAGTCAATAAGGGCAGCTCAGGGGCAGAAGAGAGACGCCCATGAGCTTGCTGACTTAACCCTCCCTGTTGGCACCTACAGCACCCATGGAAGCCCAGTTGCCATGGAAACACCATTGTCAAGGCTGGAACCTTAGGAGGTCTCTTCAGAGGTCTGTGCCCGGCATTGTTTCAGCATCTATGCAGTTCAAGAGCTTTGGTATAATGATAAGACTTGCTGTGTGGGAAAAGGTGTCTCAGAGACTGTTAAGCACTAGGATAAAGCTATCAGACGTGACCTGACGAGCAAGATGTTAGGTGAGTGGTTGGAACTGGAGAAGATAAACAAATTGGTGATGGGTAGGGGTGGCACTGGGAATAAATCTAACTTTGGTGCAAGCACCATACTGGAAGTATCACTCGCTGCCTTTAAAGCGGAAGCTGCTGTGATGTGGATAGTCGCACTGAGTGCCCACGGCAGGGTAGAGGTGACTGCCCAGTGCCAGCTTTCGGGGTGAGCCACGGAGGTTCTCACACCAAACAAGCTGGCGGGGCAGGGGTTCACGGTCCTCCCTGTTGCAGCTGTGACTTCAGGAAAACCGTGCTCCTGGGAGCACAACCTTACTCCAACCAGAAGGGTGTCTTCTAGGAAACATATGGCAAAGAGGCCCCCTATGCAGGGGACAGGGGGCATTTTGCTCCTAACATTCTAGGCCAGAGGGTCAGCAGAGTATGGCTCACAGGTCAACTCTGAGCAGCTACCTGTTATCATGTGGCCCTCAAGCCAAGAATAATGTTTACATTTTTAAACCATTGGAGAAAACCCCAAAGAACTATCACATCAATATTGAGTGTTCTGCAATATGGGATGCACTGGTCTAATTCTCTGCATTCATTAGCTCATGCAGTCTTTACAACGGCCCACTGACATAGACACTGGTATGCATTTTATAGATGAGGAGTCAAAGCTGAAGCTTGTAGATAGGTTAAGCGGTCACCCATGACCACACCGGGAGTGGTGAGTGCAGCTAGAATTCGGACCCAGGGAGTCGTGACCAGGGCGTGTGCTCTTCACAGGCTTCCCCCCACACAGAGCTCTCCAGCACTGTAAGGGCAGTCAGAGTGTGGGTGACACATGCCAGTGAATTCACACACGGGAGGGTAACAGTTTCAGAGAAGCCAGGAAAAGGCTCGTGGAAGAATGAGGCCACCTTTCTCTCATGGTGACAGGAACACTAACTTTGACCCTCAATTAAGGAGAATCGTTTCCCCCAAAGTAGAACTACAGTATTCTCATTAATACACCTATTCCTAAAAAATGTATTTATTATATTTTTAATTTCATCAATAAAACATTGTGGAAATTTGTTTTCTCTTGTTGCTTAACTGTCTGCACTACATAAGACCTTCAGTTTGTCCCTTGGTCCACAAAGCCTAAAATACTTGTTGTCTGGCCGCCTAAAGGAGAAGTGTGCCGACTCACACCCCAGAGGACACAGAACCCTGGGGCTGCTGTGGGATGTGACTGGAAAGGCTGCCTGCACCTATAAGGTGGTGAATGGCACTGATGCAGTAGCATCCAGTTTTTAGTTTGGAAAGAATGACCCGGAACTTTGGGTCCCCTGATGCCTACTGTTACATCACTCCTAACCAGATGATGAATGGGTGTAAGTCTCTCATCCAGGAACACCCTGTGGTGTCTACCAAAGATGCCTCAGACCAGGATGACTGGAAAGCTGGGAAGAAGTTCTCTGCTAGCGCAGGTGGTATCCAGGTGGTAGGGGGTGGTCCCACGGTGCCCAAAGATAAATGAATTACCAAGCCTATGGACAAGAACGCAGGCCACTGCCTCCTGCTCAGAGTGAATCAGAGGCCCATCTGGAACACAGACTGGCCCAGTCCAGACATGGGGCACCACACTTCCCATTGTGCATGGGAGGCAGGAGATACATTCATTGCCAGCCAGGTGGTGACAACCTGCACTGGATCAGCCAAGGCTGGACCCCTTGCCCATCTGAGCTCTTGGCCAAGTACAACCAGCTCCTCAGATGGAGCTCAATGTTCCAGCAACAACTTCAGAAAGCTCCTACTCAAGTAAGCTCTGGGCAGGACAGCCCCTGTTGAGCCCTGGTCGGCTGGTGGGACCTGTGACCCTGTTTTAATCATCAGTGCTCAAGCCTCCAGACACAGCACTCTGGCGCGACCTTTTCTTCTCTTGTCTCTCTGATGTTCTGCCTCCTTAGCACTGCTACGTCAAAACCTAGGCTTCTGATACATGCTACCACACGGATGAACCTTAAGAACATTATATGAAGCAAATGAAGCCAGACACAAAGGACAAACATGGTATGATCCCACTTACATAAAATATCTAAACTAGGCAAATTCATGAAGATGGAAGAGAGAGCCGGGGGCAGGGAGGGACTGGGGGTTGTTGTTCAATCGGTACAGGGTTTCCATTTGGGGTGACAAATATCTTCTGCAGATTAACAGTGGTGACGGCCCCACCGCATTGTGCATATACTCATGCCACCGAACTGCATGCTGCAGGGGGTTAAAATGGAAATTCTAGGTTATATATATTTTATCACAATGGAAAAACCCACCATGACCCCTACTGGAAGCTCCAGCTCTGTTCACATGACTGACCCCAAATACATCAACCCTTCCCTTGCTCTTCTCTCCCTCTGGGGTCTGTGGGGCTGTGTGACTGCAGTGTATTCCTTGGGACAAGAGGCAAGAACCCCAGTGGTTTACACACAAACTGAACAAAAGCATTCCGTATTCTCCCAAAACTATGAAGGAAGAACCATCTGCAAATTCATGAATTGTGCTTTAGTTTAATCTTCCACTCTGAATGCTAATCAACTGTTTCAGTTGGGTCCAGACTCTTAATTAAAGCTGTCAGTGCCCGAGAGGTGATTTACAGAGCCCGACTTTCTGGTGAGAAATCGAAAAGGTGGGTGATTCTAACAGAGCTATAAAAGCCCAAGCTTGGATGAGGAGGCCAAAGAGAAACGTAGTTTTCAGGTTTACTAACTGCTTGTTACCACACACAGACCCGACTGCATGGTGTGTTTCAGATGCCACTTTTGGTATTGCCTTAGTTTCCTGGGTGCGCTCCACTAGGAGGGAATGTCGTGTCAGGGGTGGAAAGGAGACTGACGCCCTAAAACGTAGGGCTTGAAAGCAGCCGGTCTCTGTCATCACTCTGGGTGGAGTCCTTGACAGGTCAAATGGACAGTGCTTATTATGACTATTACACCTTGTTTTACATAGAGAGTTCTTTATAATGAGCCAAGCACTTTCCTGTGTATTTCCTCCTTTGGAGCTAGGCATCTACACTTCTGTGACTTCAGCATGTAATGAATTATCTTTAGCAAAGTTTTCTCACTTAATCATCTTCTTCTGTCACTCAACCAAGCAGGTATCAGCATTCTCCCATCACAAGGGCTGAATGCTTATTTTAATAACACTGGAGGCAAAAGCTAATTAGGGAAAAAATCCCTCGCCATTTCAAGTGATTCATTTTGAGCCAAACATCTGCAGTCTGAGAGTCTTTGAATGACAGCCTGCCCCACTCTGGATATCTGAGAGGTAGAACTTTGTCTTGTTCAGGCATAAATGATATGCAGGAATATGGCGTGCAAACTGCAGGGAAGACTTGGGAAGAAAAGTCCCACGTAATGTTGAAGTTAGATTGGACTTACTGAGCCCCAGTTGGGCAAGGTACTATGCAAGGCTAAGAGGATAACAAGGCCCCTTGTTTTAATGTAGGTTTTATTATTATTTAGGTATGGCCAGGCCAACAGATTAGTAGGAGTCTACTACCATTGGAAAGACGGTTTGCTGTATTCCTCGGTCACAAGAGGAGAGGGCACACCACACCATGCAGGGCCACGTGGAGAAGCACCAGGTCGCTCAGGAGGCAGAGGGGGAGGGGGAACTATGGGCAAGAGCCTTTACTGTGGTTTCCATGGGAAGGGAGGGTGAGGCCAGAAGGTGTAGGATTGGCCAATTTGAATAATCTCAGTGGGCTCTGAGGCACAAGGGCTGTCCCTAGTTGTCTAGTACCTGGTTCTGGAGGAAGGAGGGTAAGGTGTGAGACCCCAATCAAGGAGATGGCAGGGGCATGGGCTCCAGGTGGGTAGGCTTGCGTTTGAAAGGTGCACTCCAAGGCCCATCGTTGGCCACCTTTAGGGACCTGCTGCCCTGGTTCCATTACCACAGACAGAAGCATGCACAGCGCCCTCCTCCCCTGGAGCCCACTCAGATTTCATGCAAGGCACTGACCGGGGTTTGCTGAGCTCTTCTGTGTATAAGCAGAGTTTTAAATGTTTATAAAGTCAAATTCGTCTACATTTTCTTTTACAATTTCTTCTTCTGAATTTAAAAAGTCTTCACATACACTCTTCAGAGTTCATCAAAGATTTGATAAACTTTCTCTTCCATTTTCTTACTGATTTCTTAGACGTTGTCTAATTTTTTTTAATTTATAATTTTCTATGACTTAAATACATTTTTATTTATAATTTTATATTGTTAATATATATCATTAATAGTTAATATATAATATACAATATATAATACGTTATCTATTATTAATTCTATTTTTAAAATTTTTATAATTTAAATATTATTTAATTCAGTCTTTCCCAGAGGGTGCTGTAAGACTGTTGGTAATAATGTAAGATGATTTTGGGTATTTCATTGACACAAATATTTTTGTGTTAGTGATTTAATGATTTTGTGTTTTTTTGCAGTGAGTATATATAACCATGGTACCAAACCTATATTTTCACAGATGGCTTTGCTTAGTTTAAGTTTTTAAAGATGAGTCCATTTTAAAATCTATGTAAATAATATTGTGGGTGACTAGCAAACACAGCAAACTGGTAATGGGGGTATGAAAATTACTGAAACTTGGGAAACATTAGTTGAATCCACTTGAAATTTATTTTGTTGTCTAGTGTAGGGTAACACTCCACTGATCCCCTAAAACTCACCTCCAGATTGTAAACCAACCACTCCAAACCACTTACTGAGTTTCTCATTGATAATTATTTATAAAAATCCTATATCAATCCTTATTGCAGCATTTCTGGAGAGCCTTTTTTGTTCCATTAACCTTTCGTTAGTCTTGAGCTATTATCATTCCCTTAATCACTGTGCTTGACCTAATGTCTGGCCCAGCGGTCTTCCCTTCCTACAAGGAGTGCTGATTTTGAGGGCTGGGGTCAGGATAGGGGACGTGGAAGGTCAGTGACATGTGGACAGCAGCTGCCCAGGAAAGCCCCTGGGGTCTGCCCAGTGTGGATGATGTTTACAGAGCCAGAGCTGGCCTGATATTCCCAGACCCAGAGTTAGAAGTCAAGAGCTCCGCTGTCCCAAGAGTAGATGGGAGGGACAAAAAGAAATACTAGATATGATTTAAAGTGGGAAGAACCAATGATGCTCTGTATAATTAAGAACTAGACTGCAAGTGATGAAATTCGAGACATTGGGCAAGTCACAGCATCCTTTCTGTTGTCTGGTCATCTGGCTGTGAAAGGGGAGAATATTGCCAGTTGCCAAATAGTTTAAAATACATTTAAAAGTCTACCAGGAAAAGACATGTATGTGTTCACACACACACACACACACACACACACACACATTATATCTACAAGTATGCTAAGGCTAGAGAAGGCCGATAGAAAAATCCAGACTTAAAACCAGTGTGGAAATAAGCATTAACCTCCCCCAGAGAGTTTTCATTAAATCATATTATTCCTTAAAATACCCAGCTTTCCCAGTGGTTTTAACTGTTTCTTTGGAGCGCACCAACACTTTAACTGAAAGGCTAGGTGGAACTGAAAAAAACAGATCCACACATTCTCAAATCACACATCCCATAATCAGTAGGAAAAAACACTTTACCTTAAAATAATTAGTCTCACATACAACTTTTTAAAACCAGTACATAGGGCACAAAGTGGGAAAGGTACCAGGGTAAGATGGATTCATCCATCCCTTGGCCCAGGGGTGAGATTTCATGGCCCGATAGCCGGGGTCCAGAATGGAATTTGTCAGAACTGAAGAGATGGTAGAGCTGGAAAGGGCCTTAGAAAGCGTTTGCTTCAAAAACTTATCCCCCAGAGGACTGAGCAAAGGACCCCATTAGTCACCCATTTCCAGCTCCTCACAGTGACTCCACTTAATATTAACTTCTCTTGCCACCAAAAACCAAATTGTTATCACATTTTGAACTTCTGGTGTCTCAAGTTTGGGGAAAATGTGATGGACAACATCTTAACACATGTGAGTGGAAGCCAGAGAATGCAGGGAGCTGATGCTGAGACATGCTAAGGAATGGTATCCTATGGGATTAACCAGAGGAAATTAATCCCAAAGGATTTTGTCTCAAGACTCAAATGGAAGTTGCAAATGGGAACCTTGGTGTGAATTAAAATGATGTTCGAGTGGGAGGCAGGGGAGGATCTGGGAGGCCTACTTCCCCGTAAAATGCTTGGGTTTGTGGCTGGGTCAAGATGTTGCCCAACTTGGAGAGGCCGGAGTGAGATCTCACCCACCCTCTCTAGTTCTCCAAGGCCAGCTGCGCGATCTCCTGATGATGGAAGAGGGCTTTGCAAAGGAGAACTGGGTTTATAAATAATGCATTTCCTTTGTCTTGCAGGAATTCTGGAGGCAGAGGTACAATCAGATCGGCTGTGAACAGCTTACATAGCAAATCTAATAGGTTTGTAAATTAGATTTTGTGTTCATTTGTTTTTGCTGTAAGGCAGCTATTAATCTGCTCCCCCTCTCTGCGGGATGGTGCCCTTCTTACTTAGCAAAGAGACCTGTTTTGTTTCACTTTGGCTTTGCACTGCCCTAATGACTCTGGGGGGCTTGGGGGAACGGTCCATAAAAGAGGCTGCAGAAGTGGAAAACTCAGGTGCTAAGAGTCACTTTCTGGAAGAGAGTCCACCCCACTCTGAAGCACTTGGGCCACCGAAGAGCATATTCATAGCTTGCATTTTTGCTGGGCAGTGGGGACTCTGAATGGAATTGGGACTTTCACCCAGTTTCACTGTAGATCACTTGTCCAGGATGTTAAGATGGAAAAGAAAACATTCAGAAACTGCTGAGACCTCTTAAAAACATTAGGGAGTTGATTCAGCAATGTCAGCTTGATAATTGAATGCACCTTTTAAATTCTGAGACTGTTCCCTCCCATGACAGTCCTTGGCCGGGGGACAGCTTGATGCAGGGGAGCGAGCAAATGCTTTGCAAGCCAGCAGATCCAGGCTTGCCACGCCTATGCTTGACCATGCCTCTGAGTCCCCATTCTCCAGCGACAACTGCCCCATAGCTCTGACCTGGAGCCTTAGAAGCCCAAGCTTAAGGAGCAACAGAAGGAAAAAGAGGATGCCAAGTTATTTGACATAAACAAAGGCCACTGCTCAAAACAGAGAGCTTGCTTTACTTCCTCAATATCCTATTTTGGTCAGTCTGGGAATGAGAGGTCCAGTTATTCAGAGTTAGGTGTATCACTTGCCCTTCCAATGTTTTTAGGTCTCTAGACCATATGACACCTGCCCAGAATGGCCATTCCTGACCCTAGAGGACTGACTCAGGAAACTGTCCTCTCTGTCCCTGACACCATTGCTTCTGGATCTCGGAATGACCTCTTAACTGTCTGGAAGCTACAGGTGAAACTTACACTATGCCTGGTGAAATGCAGACATACCAGGTGACCCTCTTCAACTGTGGAAAGAGTCCCTCTTTCTGAGAAGGAAGATCCTGCCCCTGGAGCAGGATCTCCCATGTTCTGTGGTCACTTGGGGTGGGGGGGCAGGGTCTGCAGTCATCTTGGGAGCAGGGCAGACCTAGATTCAGTCCCAGGGTGTGTTAGCAGGGACCTTGGACATGTTATTTTACCCCTGTAAGCCTCAGTTTCCTCATTCAGTTAGAATAGTAATACATCTTTTTCGAGGGGTGTTTCAAGGATGAGAACCTGTGACTATAAGGATCTAGCCCAGCCTGATGTGTTCCAGGCACCCAGCTGATGCGTACTTCCTGTCGCTGTGGATGTACTCATGGCATCAGGAGATGGGCAGAGAAACGTAAGCCTGACATGAGCTCTAGTGTCCTTGGGGTGGATGGGGAGCTAGGGGCAGGAGGACACATTCACTGAGGAGGCCTATCTCAGTTTACTCACCCAGCCGAGTTTGTGCAATGCAGAGCACGAACAACCAGTGAACAGAGGTGGTCCCTGGGCTCATCTACCACGGGTGTCCAATTCGCGGCCCAGGATGGCTATCAATGCGGCCCAACGCAAAATCGCAAATCTACTTAAAACACGATGAAATTTTTTTGTGATTACATGTCACGATATATTTAATGTGTGGACCAAGACAACTCTTCTCCCAGTGTGGCGCAGAGACGCCAAAAGGTTGGACACCCCAAATCCATCCCTTAGGTTTACAGATAAGAAGACAGAGACCCGAAATGACCTTCCCAAGAACTACAGCAAGACAGTGACACAGCCAGGGTTCAAGTTCAGTAAAACTGTGGGTGGCCAGGCAGGATCCCGTCCAAGTTTCACCAGGAAGTAGACAAAGAAATGGAATTTGACCGCTGTCCGTGCCAACGTTTCTCTTTCTTTCCCTACCCTCTTCGTCTGGGTCCCAGAACAGCCTGGAAACCCCTTCTGCCAGCTTCTGAGTAGGTCTCCCCTGCAGGCATGTGTTTTAGAATACCTCTGAACACCCTGCCTAGGAAGAGACAAAAGCGGCACTACCACAGAAATGCAGCCACAAGCAGCTCCCACTGGCGCTTTATGGGATGGCAGCTGGTGATAGGTACTGGCAATTGGCGGTCCGTGTAGAACTGTAGGACCTTAGCACTGGGTACCTTCTGCTTCTACACCTTTTTTCTAGAAATGGGAACACTGAGGCTCAGAGAGGTAAAGTGATTTTCCCACAGTCACACAGCTTGTGAAATCTTACCACTACACCTTCTGCTTCCTTTCATGAAAGCGGCAAAAATTCCAAAGGGGCAAGTCCTCTGTGCCTCCCATAGGCTGCCCCTAGCCTGCATGCTAGAGAGGAGCCTTGGTCAAAACTCTTTTCATCTTCTGCAAAAGTTACTTTATTTGAACCCAAGACAAGGGGCACCATCCAGAGGAGGCAGGAACACTGAGGAATGGGGAGAGTGCACATGTGCACCTCCAAGTGAATTTCTTCTCTACCTACAAAAAGCACAATCGAGCACTGGGTTTAGACTCCATGAAAAAGCTGTCATCTTTATAAAATTGGCTGTTCCAAGGTAAATGCAAAGGACAGAGATGCTTGGTTGGGATTCTTTAAAGCTCCAGAACTGGGCATCCCAAATCCAGTTCTCACTGGAACTGAGAGAACTCACTGTCAGCGCAGACAAAGGAGTGTCTGGCGTGACCCACATGCATCTGTGTGCCGCTGGCAGAGGCAGGCAGCTCCTGCCTTTAGAGATGTAATTGTAACCTAGTTTCTTAGAAACCTACTAGCACCGATTCCGAGCCTCTGAACTGAGGCGGGGCCTGGAATGCCCGGGGTTCCCGAGTTGGGTGGAAAGGTGGTGTGCACCCAGAACTGTGATTTGCCCCGGGCGTACAGAGCCAGCCAGCTCCTTATCCAGCCTCCCCCAGAACAGAATTCAAATCTGAATTCAGCAAACACTTATTTATTGAGCACCCGCTATGTGAGGGAGCACCCTTGCTTACAGTCTAGTGGGAGAGACACAGCATCGATACCTCAGACAAGGTGGATGTTTGAAGTGGCATCTCAGTTATAAAGGATTGAGTGGTAGGATCGGGGGGGGGATGCAAGTTTGTGTTTTCTCTCCATTAAGTTTGTTAACCATCACGATACTGGACTGCTAATGCAACTACTATTTGGAGTTTTGTGAAAGTAACTTGGAGAAGTATTACTATTCTGACCACGACAGCTAGGTTGCACTGGGAGGAAACATTGGGAGTGGGGTGGGAGAAAGGCAGTTTATCACCCCCTTCCCGCTTCCAAGAATGTACATAAGTTACGCCTTAGGGAGAAAGTTTGTGCATTCCAGAAGATAAATAGGCTTCCTTCCCTTCTCAGGTAATAACTGCAATTTTGCTCTTCCAAAGTTTACATCCAAGCCCCAGCAAAAACAAAACTATTAGACTTGTCATTGGCATGCTAACAGATCATGTTTACCCTCTTCCTCTTTCTTCCCCTTCCAGAGCTGAAGTTGTAATAAACGGCTCCTCATCACCAGCTGTTGTTGACAGAAGCAATGAGAGCATTAAACACAACATGCAGCCAGCCTCAGCCAAGTGGAGGCACAACCAGACGCTCTCTCTGAGGATCAGGTAGTGGTAATTACCTCTAGGACGAGACAGGCTTGCCCTTCTTTGGCACAAGCCCGCCAATTGCCGCTCTCTATCATCCAAAGAAGTCAGGATAGAAATAAAATGTTTACCTCCCACTGAGGCAGGTTTCATCTGTAAATGGTCAGTCGGAAATAAAAACCCTGGGCAGGCCCCACCGCCCAGGGTGTGCGTGTGGCCGCTCAGCCAGGGGGCTGGCAGGAGCTGAGGTCGTGGGGCTGGAAGGAGTGAGGCTCTCAGGTCAGCAGCAGCGATAGCCTGGGGGGCAGAGGCCACAGGTGGTTTCTCCCAGGGGACCAGGGAAGGAGATGCAGGGAAATGTCTCTTCCCTGGATAAGGAGACGTTTCTTGCTTAGGACTGCCTGGCATCTGTGGCCTTCTCTGAGTTGCCAGTCCTCCCACTTGGAGAGTCTTTGGAGAGCTCCCCCCCACACACACACATACACGCAGTCCTGCGGCTTGAGCAGGCCGCCTTTGCAACCACACGGAAATGAAAAGCCATAGCTGGACTGGCTGTCTGGCATGACGCCTGATGGCAAAGGCAGAGCTATGCAGTTGTTGGGTGGTGGGAGTGGGAGCCCACCACGTAGGAATTTCAGCTTTCGCACTGTGGCTACTTGCCTTTGATGTAGCTGTCACTGGCCCAGCAAAGACTGGTCAGTGTAACCCAGCCACTCATTTCCAGGCATCAGCTGGGGGCCTGGAGTAGGGACCTGAATCAGGCATGTTAGTGGGGAGACAGTATAAGCAAAGACAGGACAGTATGGTGTGATATACACAATAGACAGTATTGCATCTTATAAACAGGCAGAGATAAGAAGTTCATCTGAGGAGAGTACCTCATTTTGTAAGAGAACCAAAAGGGCTGGCCAGGAAAGGAGCAGTGGGGTTTGAAAGATGATTAGGAGTTTGCCAGACATGCCAAGCAGCATATCACTTGTATGCCGTCTGAAGTCTGGAGCTTGTGCTCAGTGCTACGGGCGTGCAGAACAGAAGGGAGGGAATGGGGTGAGGAGTTGGTGGGGTAGCCAGGACTGGAGAGAAAAAGCCTTTACTATGGTGGCGACCTTCCCAGGCCACAACCATTGGGAGGGAGCAGAGATCAGGGGCCTAGGCCACAGTGGCCAGTCTTGCCCACAGCTGCCAAAAGTGTCACTACACAGAGCGGAGAAGCTTCCCCTCCAGGTACATGCACTGTCAATCTCAAGGCTTAGCTGTGGGAGAGGAGGGAGTGTCGGGGATAGAGAGGGAGATCTGAGACCTGGCAGCTGAGACCACCTGAAGGAGCTGACTCCTGTCCCCACCATCTGCCACCCCTCACTGAGCACCTCTTCTGAGCCCCCTGGATGGGCTCTCCACCCTCGTCACACTGCCCTACCGGCTGCAGGCCTGCACACAGACCCTGGGATCAGCAGTGCCATGGAATCGGCGAGAACACCTTAGTCTCCCAGGACTGCCAAAACCAACTCCCACCAACCCGGCGGCTTACAACAACAGACACTTATTCCCTCTCCGTTCTGGGGGCCAGCATCCAGAAGGCTCCAAGAGACTCTCTCCCTGCCCCTTCTAGCTTCAGGAGGCTGTAGTCTGTCTGCATCTTGTGGCCACATCACTCCAACCTCTGTGTCTGGGGTCACATGGTTTTCTCCTCTGTGTCTCTGTATTCTGTCCCCCTCTCTTTTAAGGACACTTGCCATTGGGATTAGGGCCCATCCAGGTAATTCAGGATGCTATCACCCAAGAACCTTAATTTTAATAACATCTGCAAAGATGTTTTTTCCCCAGCTAGAGCCACGTCACAGGTTCCGGGGGTTAGGAGGTGGACATATATTTGGGCAGGGCCACTGTTCACCCCACGCCACCACCTGTGAGAGACTGGCCCTTCCTCCTGCTACTCAGGGAGAGAAATGAGCCACCGTGCCTGCTGGCAAAGACCAGACTGTGGCCTTCATGGGAATGTACCTCGGCAGGAATGTGCCTTCACCCACGGGGGAAAAGAATTCCCTTCGACTTCAGTTAATCACCAAAATTATTTGTAATAAAAGATTCAGTGAGATATTTGGGATGATGTTTAATAATTGATAGTAATTCCTTATAATTAGATAGAAATTAATCTACTCACACAGGTGTTTGTTTATGGGCTTTCTGGAGGCTCCCTTTGCTTTTAAGTACGTTGGGATAAATCACTACAAAGGTTTTTAGCATTTCCCAAACTATACTAGTTTGTCAAGTTGTATAATACCTAGTAAAGCACAGTAAGCTAAAATAATGCCTCTGTTTTCTATCAAGAGATACAAATCACTCAGCGAGAGGGCTCCCCCAGCATGAGAGCAAGAGGTCCAGGTCACTGATAAGGAGAGTGTGGTGCCTGCCCAGCAGTCTAGCTGCCCCTTGGCTACAGCACAGGTGCCCCAACCTGGACACCCGTTAAATCACCTGTGGAGCTTTAGAAAGCATGCTGAGACCTGGGCATCCCACTGGGGTGCACCACTGGCTGTGAACATCTCAAATCCCACAGGCGCCAGGGCAGCAGTGGAACCATCTGTGCAATGGGGCGCCCATCTTGCAAATTCCCTCATTTGCAAAGCGTGTGAAGATTCTGTCCCTCTGGGGCTCTGGGGAAAAGCAGACTTTGTATCTGAAAAGGCGTTATTGTATCTGTTCTAGATGGGAGCTCACTGCAGGAAATGAAATTCATTTCAGCTGATCTGGGTACCAAATTTCTATCTCTCTCTGACTTGAATCATTTGTAATGATATTTTGGGTGATTTAGAAAGGAAAACCTCAGATCCCTGGGGGCCAGGCCTGCATGGTTTGAGTAAAACTCTCTGGTTCTTCTTATAGGACACCCATCCGTTTTACGACTACATCCTATGCTAGATGATTCTAGAACTTTCCCCCTCAAGCAAAATCACCCAAGAGCATACAAAGCTGTCTTTTGATCCCCTTTGCTTTGAAACACCACAAAGCGACCACACTCTGCGGGACTGGAGAGGCATCACTACTTACAACCCCCAGCTAGACAGCAATAAGGGGGCGGGGAAATCACACCCCACAAACAGACCAGCTCTTGGACTCAGTCTCTCAAAGGGAGAGTGACTGACACGCCTCACGGTACCCACATTCACATTCGCCTCCTGGGAGGCCCCTGGGCCAGAAAAGGCTTCCATGGAAGAAAATAGGTCCCTGAGGAACGAGGGACATTTGCCATTACCGTTTCTGCTCCTAGTCCGGGACTTACTGCCATATGAGGGCCCTGAATCCTGCTAAAGGAAGGGGAGTAGTGTGACCTCTGCTGGGTTTTCCCGAGATGGAGGGTTTCCTGGGAATTGCTAAAACCAGGCGGTCCTGGGAGAGCCAGAACGCAGGCGGCCCTCTGTGGCAAGCTCACTCGGGAGTTTGAATGGAGTCATCTACCGTGGCAGCTTGCACTCCTCATGGGAAGTGGGCATAACCAGGGCAACCAGAGTGGCCGCTGCCATAATCACCGCTAGGCGATTTCTGACAGTCCCTGCCTGGAACCTCTGAGGGCATCTGACCTCTTGGCTCTGCCTGTGTGCTGGGCTCCAGCTGCCCTGCAAGGTGACGTGGTACAGGAAAAGCTGGGCTGGCAAAGGGCCGCTTGCACCAGGGAGACTTATCCTCATGTGTGTTCGGTTCTTGTAGGAAGCAAATCCTAAAGTTCTTGGATGCTGAAAAGGACATTTCTGTCCTCAAGGGGACCCTGAAGCCCGGAGACATCATTCACTACATCTTCGACCGAGACAGCACGATGAACGTGTCCCAGAACCTCTACGAGCTCCTCCCCAGAACATCCCCGCTCAAGAACAAGCACTTCCGGACTTGTGCCATCGTGGGCAACTCGGGGGTCTTGCTGAACAGCGGCTGTGGGCAGGAGATCGACACGCACAGCTTTGTCATAAGGTAACCACAGCAGGGTCTCTGGGTCAGAAGCAGCAGGCGTATTGAAGCTGAGTGTCGCCGGGTGTCTCAAGAGGTTGAAACAGGACACACTGGTTGGGTTAGTCTCAACCTTGTAGGTTGTATAACAAGTGTGCAGTGTGAACAGAATGAAATAAATTCATGTAAAGTGGAAAAAAGTATTGATGCCTCTGGTCTGAACCTTGACTGCACATTAAAATCACTTGGGAAACTTTTAAAAATCCCCACGTCCAGACTGCACCCCAGACCAATTACATCGACCTGAAGGGTAGAGGGCATGTGGCCCAGAGAGCCCGGTAATTCCTTTACACAGTTGAGGTTGGGAATTGCCTGTCGAGTGCAGAGGTAGGCAGTCCATGGCCCACAGCCTATTTTTATCAATAAAGTTTTATTGGCACACAGCCATACCCATTCATTTTCATATCCTTAATGGCTGCTTTCTTACTATAATGCAGTGTTGTGTAGTTCAGAAGGGCTGAACTGCTGCGATGGAGAGTGCATGAAGCCCGCAAAGCCTAAAATATTTATTATTTGACCCTTTACAGAAAAAGTTTACTGACCCTGGATAGAGCCTCCTACAAAAGTTTGGTAAGAAAATCTCCTGGTTAGTCCAAGTTTGCAAAACTCTTTCAAGCATTAGAGAAGCTTATACTCTACCAGTAACCTTATATCCTGGAGTCAAAATCTGGGAAGTGAGAGAGCAACAAAGAAACTTGAATTTTGTACTTGACCATTATTCTCATGAAAACATCACCTCTCACTTTTCAGTCACCTGGGACTCACCTGGAAATAGTTACCCAGGGCCCTGACACCCGACCCCTAATCCAGGCAGACTCAGAAACAAGGTCTTGCTGTCCCTGGTCAAAAGTAGGGCACACAGAGCCTCGAGTTTCACCCCAAACAGCATCCCAGCCCTGGCAGACTGGATACCGCAGCTCAGGTTTCTGTTGGGATTGTCCCTGTGCAAAGGGAGCCTTGTCCTGGGGCTTCGGGAAGCAGTCTCATCCTAGAGCTCCTTGAACCTCAGAACGTGGGATTGGACAGTGTGTTTACTTCTGCATCCACTGGGATGGAAAAGCCACTGCAGCCTGGCAGCCGAACCTGCTTCAGTTTCTTATCTTTTGCCAGGTTCTTTTATAATTTGCTCCTGACCTTTATAACGGCTCAGCCCCCACTTCTCAAAGCCCTCCAGTATAAAGATTAAAGGAGGAAAGGGAAAAAGGAAAGAAAATGTGGCAGGTTTGTCTGATTGGGAGCCAGAGAAGGGGTGAGGGTGGGGTGCAGTGGGCAACAGAGAGGAAAGGTTGAGGTGGAGAAACCAGCATGAGGAAAGGCAGCTTCGTGGATCACGGAGGTCACTGCCGGACCACACACAGGTTGCCTAAGGTGCTGCTGGTCCCCACAGGGTCCCCATGAGCTGTAATGCCAGGTGGAGGAGACTGCCTGACGTAGGGCATGTGTGTGCAGTCAATTCCCAGATGTTTCGGGATTAAAACCTCATCGTGCATGGGCACACCCTTTCATAGGGAGAATCCCACAAACAAATGCCCTTCCACAGGGCACTTATTAACTCACTCGGTTCTCCCAACAATCCTGTCGTGAACATCTGATTGTGTCCTGGCTTTTGCAGTGAGGAATGTGAAGCACAGGAAGTCAGAAGTGGTGGCATGGCTAGTTCAGGCCAGGGTCGGGCCTTGGGCATGAGCTGCCTCTCTCACCTGCAGACTTGCCTTCCGATACCGAATTTTGTCCCCTCCAATAAATACAAGTTTGTCTTATCATTGTCATAAAATGCAAATCTGTCTGTGTCACACTGTTGCTCAAGAACCTTCAGTGGCTCCCTATCACCCTCAGAACCAAGTCACTGACACACAGGCCCTGTGGTATCTCACCCTTCTTGCCTCTCCTGCCCCATCCCCTCCATGCAATAGGCTCCAGTCACAACAAATTACTTGCTTTCCCCTAAATACACACACTATTTTCCCACCTCTGTGCCTTTGGACACAATTCTTACACCGAAAATGCCATATACTATAGTGTTTGCTAAACTGCCTGGCTATAAGACTTACCTAAAGAGCTTATATGAATAAATATTAATTCCTAGGCTCAGCTGTTGAATCTGGATCTTCAGGTGATGGACCTGGGGAACCTGTATTTTTAACAAGTGACTGAGGTGATTCTTGTGTCTGGCAAGGTGGAGAAACACTGTCCTAATATGCCTTTCCCACTGCTGGAGTGCTGCTCATCCATCCTTCTAGATTCCCTCAAGGGTCACCACCTCCAGGAAGACCACCTGATGCTCCTCCTCCCCATAATTATAATGACAGTAGCAATAGTTAGAGTCCTTACTGTGGTCCAGCAGTGCTGTAAGGACTGGAAGTGTAGTGACTCCTCTAGGGCCTGGGAGGCGTGCTGCTGTGATCTCCATCACGGCTAAAGAAATTGTTGTGGATATTCCTTCACCATGAGCAAGCTCTCAGGAAGCAGAGAGAGGTTGAGCAGGTTGCCCAGAATCACACAGACAGAATCAGAGCTGAATTCTGAACCTAGGAGTGTCCCTTCAGAACCCTCCCTCCGGCACCTAATGTGGTTAGGTCACACCTGCCAATGATATGGTCATCTTGTGGGCTGAGGGATGGCTTACTTGCTTCTTTCCTTCTCTACTGGATACTGAACTCCAGAAGCAGGTATTTGACATCCTCAGGGCGCAGTAAAGTCCTATGCATATGCTCAGAGCCTCGTAAGTATGTGTGGCAGGAAAAACAATGACAGGAGAGCCGTTGAGTGCAGGAGGCTGCCGTGGGTCTTTGTTTTAGCAAGCAAAGGGTAGATAAAGTGAAATATAAGCAGAGATGTCTCAGCTTTCCCAAAAGAACCAAGTTGCTTTTTTCTCTGGAAGGTGCAACCTGGCCCCGGTGCAAGAGTATGCTCGGGATGTGGGGCTCAAGACAGACCTGGTGACCATGAACCCTTCCGTCATCCAGCGTGCCTTCGAGGACTTGGTTAACGCCACGTGGCGGGAGAAGCTGCTCCAGCGGCTGCACAGCCTCAACGGCAGCATCCTGTGGATCCCTGCCTTCATGGCCAAGGGCGGCAAGGAGCGTGTTGAGTGGGTGAATGAGCTCATCCTGAAGCACCGTGTCAACGTGCGTACTGCGTACCCTTCTCTGCGTCTGCTGCACGCCGTCCGCGGGTGAGCGGCCCCTCCCTGGGGATGGGGGCTGTCACAGAGGGTGGGGGGAGGGTGCTGTGCTTGGTAGGCAACACTCCTTTCCCAGGTTAATGTCCATCTCAGCTCCCCCACTTCCTAGCTGTATGACCTCTGCAAGTCACCTGGCCTTTCTGAGCCTCCCTTCCTGAGAAATGAGGGGATTGGCAAGTGCGTTTCATCTGCCATGGCAATTTTGACCAACCGGTAGTGCCTGCCTGGAGAACAGTGTTGAGAGGAAACCATAAGGGGGCAAGCATGGAAGTGGGAATATTTATTTGGAAGCTGTTCCAAAGCTGTGACAAAGTACCACAGACTGGATGGCCCAAACAACAGAAATCTGTTGTCTCACGGTTCTGGGGGCTAGAGGGCCAGTATCAAGGTGTCGGCAGGGTTGGTTCCTTCAGAGGGCTCTGAGGGAAGACTCTTTCAGGCCTCTGTCTGTGGCTTGACAATGGCCACTCTTCACAATGTTCACATGGCATTCTCCCCATGCATGTCTTCTCCAAATTTCCCCTGATTTTAAGGATGTGAGTCATATTGGATTAGGGGCCATCTAAATGACCTCATTTTAACTCGATGACCTCTGTAAAGAACACTTATCTCCAAATAAGGTCACACTATGCGGTATTGGAGGTTGAATTCAACATAGCAATGGGGCTAGCTAGCTGCCTTTCCCACTCGAGTCTTTGATTCAGTGCACCCATGCCAGGAGAGTCCCTTAAGCACCGTGTATTCTCAAGATTCTTGCTCGTGCTGAGACAGTTCATGGGCCTGGGCATTGCAGAGTGGGCAGTGTGGTCTGGAGACCCTGAGCAGAAGGCTTGCCCTGCAACTCCTGCCACCCCCTACCCCAGCCTGAGCAGCTCCTCCAAGGGACTTCCAGCTCTGCCGGCCTGCCCACTGGCACGGTGCCTGGCTGGCTGTGAGCGAGGGAGGTGAGCAACTGAGGGGGAGGACCCAGGCAATGAGAATGGCCCCGGGGAGTGGGAAACTGGTCAGCAGCTGGTAGTGAATGGCTCTCATTCAATTACAACAATGGGGAAGGCTATGACCC
This sequence comes from Desmodus rotundus, assembly GCF_022682495.2. Classification (NCBI taxonomy): domain Eukaryota; kingdom Metazoa; phylum Chordata; class Mammalia; order Chiroptera; family Phyllostomidae; genus Desmodus; species Desmodus rotundus. Next base: position 32,155,260 of record NC_071396.1, on the reverse strand, counting down.
ACAAAGAGGGCAGGAAAGCAGGCCCATTCATCTGCCCAGCCCACAGGCCTGGTGCAGAGCTGGCCTGTGAATTGGTGCTTAATTAGGCACCAGGAGTGCTGAGCCCAGGCCCCAGGATGGCACTGATCCAGTGGGCATCCCTGCCAAGGCTGGAGCAGCGTGTCAGTGAAGCAGGCCCTGCTGCTCGTCAGGGGGGAGCAGGACTGAGGGCCAGAGGGCAGGCCCGGTGGTGAGAGACTAAGCATGGTGCGGAGACTACAGGGAGACCTGAGGGTTGTGGGTGTCCCCAACCAGACATGCCCGTCACAGTGCAGAGTTTATCCTGTGCACCAGCCACAGGAGCTGGGCCCCAGTCTTCTCCAGGGGACACAGAGTGTGGAATTGTGTTCTGCAGGGGTATTCCATGAAGAAGAACAGGACAGGGGGGTCTGTGATACTGAGGCACAGATGGCTAATGGCATTTGGTCATTTTTAATGGATTATCTCTATTTTTTTTTTAAATAGCAATGCACACAGTAAAAAGAAAAACCCAAATACTATAGGAGGATTTAAAATGAAAAGACCTTCTCCACAGAGGCAGCCTTGTTGAACTGTTTTTCTGTGTGTCCTTCCAGAAAAATCCCCTTTTACACATAAGGAAGCATGTTTTAAGTACCACCCACATCTTGCTAAATTCTGGAAATTATTGACAGGTACCACCTTGTTTCACTTCTCAGCTTCCTAGCCTTCCACCAAGTCTGGACCATAGTTAACATAAGCAACGCCATGGGTGGCGGGGGACACAGTGGGCGTTTTAGTCTTTTGCTAATATAACCAGTAGTACAGTGATCATCATCTACCGACACCTGCACACAGGTTTCTGTATATAAGCTTGCTTTTTAGAAGTGTCACTGCTAACAAAAGAGATGGATATATGCATTATTAATCTCTATAGATATTGCCAAGTTATACCTATGATTATTAAAAATGCTTGTTTTTCCATAACCTTGCCAACATGGTGTATTATCTTTGCCAATCCAGTAGAAAACGGCATCTGACTGTTTGAAATTGGATTCCTTTAATTATAGGTGAGGGTGAATATAATTTTTCAGTTGGGAGTGGCATTAGTTTAAATCCCAGAATCTAGCCAGAAGGCTTAAGAAAACCCCACCCCACCGCTGCCAAGAAACAGCCTGGCTGGGCCCGTGTGAGAGCAGCAGTATCTTGACTCTCTGGGGGTCCCACCCTGTAGCAGGGGGAACCCAGGTAACCAGCATCATATTTTTCCTTTTTTTTCTTTTGTCAACACGCTGCCTAGGATGCTGTTAGCCTGCATTTTGCACGTGCAGAGCCGGTGGCTGCCCAGAAGAGAGTGAGGCCACGCTGTGTGGGCTGGTCTCCCACACAGCACTACTGTGATGTCCTTCCCTTGCCCTGCCCGTGCCTTCAGAGGGAGCCACTAGCCTCTGCTCGCTTGCTTTCATTCATGGCTTTACTAAGACTTGTGAAGCTGCACCCACTTTGTGCATGTTCTTTGTGCATGTACTATGCCAGGATCTGGGGTTCATGTAGAAGCCAATCCACTTGCTCCCAGAATTTTAAATTATAAAGGGGGAGAAAGACAAGCAAGGAATTACAGAGTAGCACGGTAAGTGCTGTGATAGGGAAAGAACAACAGATGGAACACGACACCCTCCAGGTAGGTCCGGGAAAAGTCCCTGCCGGAAGTGACATTGAAGCTGAGACCATAAGAAGGGGTTGCCAGTCAGGAGTCATGGGAGCTGATGGGGTCCTGGAAGAAGCCAAGGAGTCCCTCATGGCAATGTGACTGTGCTTATCAGGTTGTGGGAGGGATTTCAGGCCCAGATCTCTAGGGCTTCACAATCCTGGCTGAGGCCATTGGCTGTTACCCTGTGGATTCCAGGAGTCACTGGAAGGTTTTTGGTGGCATGGTCAGACTGGAGGCTGGCTGACTTATTTGGTTAAACATGGAAACCTGGGAACAAGGAATCAGTTTCAAGCATCCCCAGGCTTGAGCAGCTCTGCACTCCTGCCCCAAATTCTGAGACAAAATGCCCAGCTTACCATTACTGCAAAGCTGGGCAGCCTGGTCCAGACATGTCCCCAAAGACAGCAGAGTCTTAAACAGTGCTTCCAAGGACAGGACAGCAATAGGGCCAAGGCTGACGATGTGGGTGATGTGAGACCGGGAGCCAAAGCGTTCTGTTCCTGGCCTTGCTGCTGATTTTGCACAAAATAGCACTAAGTGTCCCTCGGCAACCACCTACGAGGCATTCCTGCTCTTAAAGGATGAAATGAGCTACATCCCACGAAGTACTTTTAGCTTCTTGGAGAAAGCCCTTGTGGTCTCTTTTTCCAACATTGGTAGCCCCCATTCTCGCCACGTATCAAGCCCAGGCATCCAGGGAGAAGGGTGCTTTCGAGATGATTTTGTCAAGCCTCATTTATTGCTGTCTGTGCTCATAAAATACAGTGCTTAATAGTTTTGGCAATTGGAGTAACCAATTTGAAAAATAATTACTGCCTTCTTTGAGATTACTTTGCCTCCTAATTAAAATCTCAAGCCTGGGCCATTAAAGGTGTACTGTCAATATGATGTCCCAGATGCACCCAGCTAACCGCATTTGGGAGGGTGAAATTAATTAGTTAGTGTTTTAACACCCAGCTGTTATCCTAAGGAAAGAAACAGTCTACAAGTCAGCCAAGCACGCAGTCGCTAAATTGGCCAGTGAGACTGAGAAGATATAAAGGGAATCGAGAGTGTTTTGTTCCTGCAGAACTTGGCCAGCCTCTCTTACAAGCTGCTCATTAAACAGTGCCCTGTGTCCCCGTCAGACGTCTCTCAGGAGTTCTTGTTTACCTGCGGATGCAGAGCAGGAAATAAGTGAGTCCCTCCACACAGCTGAGTTCTCAATTCATCCCAGAGCCTTACTTGCTGTTAACACCTTTCCCAGTGATTCCGGGTGAAAAGCCTGGCTCAGACCTGAGAGGCTGGGCGTTTCTATTCCTGTCCCAGCCGGCCACAGTTACAAAGCTGCGTGCACTGCTCACGTCCTCCTTTCTCCTTTCCTTCGTCGTCCCATTTTTCAATGCTACTGGAGTCAAACATTTGCTGAGTGCAAGAGAAGTCAGGATACTCAACTCGAGACTGGGCTGCAGTAACAAACCCTGGAACCCTCACAGTTCAACATGGCAGAAGTTCATTTCTCGTTCTTGCAAAGTACCATGTGTTGGCAGGGGCTCTCTTCCAACCAGTGACTCAGGGATCCAGGATTTGTCCATCTTAAACTGACAGCATCTTTACAGGAGGCTCTGAAGTTCTCCAACACAGGAGAAGAGAAAGTGAGGACCTGTTCTTGAGCAACATCAGCCCAGAAGGAACGTATCTGTAGTCAAAGCCTACTGGCCAGAAGTGATCAGATGACCCCTGCTCAAAGACAAGGAATTCTGAGAGAGACAGGAGATAGGAGTATTTGCTGAGCACTACTCTGTCTGCCATAGAGCCTTGGCTGCAGCAGGTACTGAGCCAGATGCCTTTGAACCCCCTACACAGCATAAGGCGTGGCCCCTGCTCTTGAGGAGATCAGAGCACAGTTTTGTAGGGGAGACCAACCCACACAGTAATGGATTGTCAGCCCAGGCTGATAAGCACATTGGGAGAGGCAGAAACAAAGCTCTTGACAATAATGTGGAAGTGATTAAGTCAATTTGGGCTAGAGAGATGATGACAGAGCAAAGGGAACATTTCCAAGAAGATGTGATGTATGTGCTTGGTTCTGGGGGGATGAAAGAGAGAAAGAGAGTTCATCAAGGGGACACGTGAGGGAAAGGCCTATCTATGGGGAGGGCACATCACAGGTCTGTGTAACCAGACCCGGCTATGAGCTCCTTGGATGTTTCACCACAGATTAAATTCTTCCCTCCCCATCTCTGGGCAGAGCATTGATAGCCTGCAAAGAAATGTATTTCTGAAAGCCTTTCCCTGCTAAGTCCTTACTATCAGAAAATAAACAAACCACAGATCCCTAATGTGGCGTGTGGCCGGTGCTAGGGCTTGCATTGGTTCAGGCAGTGGTCAGTGGGACGCAATCATGCAGGGACACTGCTAGTTGGTTGCATGTCCCTGGATGGTGCCAGCAGCAGCTGTGGCCAGCTTACTCCCAGCCCCAACTCTCCCAGAATCACTCAGAGTGGAACAGATCCAGGAGACAGGCATGGAGAAGCTGCATGTCACCTGAGCTCTATCTATCTAACCAGCTGCACGAGAAGTTCGAGTCTTCTCAAGCAGATCACCCCGGACTCACATGTTTTCTTCTGTCGTCTGGAAGAGGACAACTTCAGTCCAGGAGAACCACGGGTCACCCACAGACATCGTCTGTTTGGCCCACCCAATAGGGCCATATGTGGTATTTTTGGAATTTTTGTAAATTAGTTGCCAACATTTGAAGAATTTACATTTAAAAATCCAGATTTTTGACACTCTTGATAAAAAGCAGAAAATCTGGCACCACCACACTGGACAGCAGTAAAACTGGCTACCCCTTTAGATGCCACAGTCCCCACCACTCCTTACTATCTTAGCAATGCAGAGTTCACGTGTCAGTTTTCCTTGCACGTGTCCCACCTCCCAGCTCACTCAGTTATATGCCCCGTAGTCCACTGGCCTAGAAGACTCCCCAGGCCCAATCACCCTTAAAACTCTGACTATTCCATGCGCTCACTATTTTTCCTCCTCTTGGCTGAATATGTGTCATTCTTCAGTTCCTTTGGCACAACCACCTACCAGTCAGAGCAAGGGTTCATAGCCTTGGCTGAATATTTGAATTACTGGGGGAGGTTTTAAAAATCCGTATTCAGGCTATACCTGGAGGTCATACCCAGGCATCAGTTTTCTTAAAGCTGCAGGTGATTCCAGTGTGCAGCCTAGGTTGATAACCACTAAGTTGGAGCTGAAAATGCAATGGATCTGCTCAGGGGGCACTGAGCTCCTGTTACTGGAGGGGGTTAAGCCAAGGGGGATGAGCACTTGGCCAGGATGTATAGAAGAATCCGAACAGCAGCTGCTGCTCTTCCGGGATCTTCCTCCTCCATGCACTCACCTTGCCTTTGCCCCCTCCCAGGGTCCACCCAAGCTCAGCGTAGCCCCACTGAGTGTAGACAGTACTGAGGTGGTCTAAGGAAGGACTTCTTTTCTAAGGATGCCCCAACCTCAGCATCAAACATCCCGCCCCCCACACCCTGGCCAGCACCTCCTACATATTAGCAGGTAATGACACAGGATAGTCCTGGACAGTCCATTAGACCAGCCACTCTCCCCAGCTGCCCCATATCTGTTTGGGCCTTGTTATGAAGGGGAAAGAACATGGACTTGGAATCAGAAAGCCTGGAGGGGAGTCCTGGTTCTATACATTGCCAGCTTGGGGTCACCGAGCCACTTTTCATCTCAGAGCCTCATTTCTGCACTCGTGTCTATGAAGGGGCTTGTCTTGTTTCCATTAAATCACATATGGGAAAGCATAAGGTCGTTGGCTCCATTGCTCAATGAGTGGCGGGTGTCATTCCCATGTGAAGGGAGCTGGGAAACGGTCGCTTGACAGGTCTCTACAACCCCTGGAGTAGCAGGACGCACTTTTCCTCTTCCTGGAAAGGATAATTCACAAACTCATGTTTCCTCTTTTTGTTTCTTTTGTCACTCTTTTTCTTTTTTCAGATACTGGCTGACCAACAAAGTCCACATCAAAAGACCCACCACCGGCCTCTTGATGTACACCCTGGCCACGCGTTTCTGCAACCAGATCTACCTCTATGGCTTCTGGCCCTTCCCGCTAGATCAGAACCAGAACCCTGTCAAGTACCACTACTATGACAGCCTCAAGTATGGTTATACTTCCCAGGCCAGCCCCCACACCATGCCCTTGGAGTTCAAGGCCCTCAAGAACCTGCATGAGCAGGGGGCTTTGAAACTGACTGTTGGCCAGTGTGACGGGGCCACGTAAGTGGGCACCCTGCAGGACTCAGTGGCTCACATTTCCTGCCAGCTATACCACAGGCAGGTGGGAGTCGGGGTGGCGCGAACTATAGAACAAGCAGGCTAGTGGTTTTCTTTGTTAAAGTGTAAAACAGTGACCAGAATATATATATCTATATCTGCATATATATATTGACCTGAGTATTTATAACAGTGTGGTGTTCATCTAGCATCAGGCAGACAAGCCACAGGAAGAAGGTGTGGAGAACCCACCAGAATTGAGACTCGGTCCATCTTTGGGGACAGAAGGACTCAATATGGAAAGAAGCCAGTCCCGTGACTTTGGATAACAAACTGCCTCCTGGAGTGGAGGGGTCTCTGGGCTCATGGACAAACGGAGAGCCGCCTGTTGGCAGCTGCCTCGAGCCCCTGAGAAATGTGGATTCTGGGTGAGCTGAGACCCAGAAGCGACAATCTGATTGAAGTCTGACATGGAGCTGTTCACAGAGGAGAGGGAGGTTGGAGCGTTCTGCTGGCAAAGGAGCACAAGGACAATAAGAAGCAGAGGCCACATCCGGGCTTGGAGGCCTTCCCACACACATAGAGTTTAAATGCTCAAGGGATGAACGGCAGGTGACCCGCCTGTTCCAGACAGGCCTCCAGCACTACGGAGAGAAGGCTAGAGAAGACACAATGGGAAGTTCGTACCCTGGCTTGCAAGAACCACCAAGAACCCAGGACGGAGCAGGCAGATGACACTGAAGAACTGGGGTGCTGCAGATTGTGTTTTTGAAAAATTGTGACCTCCTGCTAAGATTCGGCACTCCACCTCCAGAATAAGACAGAAGAGGGTCCAGACAGTGGTTGCAAAGGATGTTCTCTAAAGCAACTTGAGTCCACGAAGGAGGAAGGGACCCTGAGACATCACCCTCAGAGTTAGCCTCCTTCCCGCCCAGTTAGAATGTGACATGAGGGATTGTATTATCCCCTTCCACCACCAGGGAAGCCACAGCGAAAGCTTGGAAGGGCACTGCAAAGATAAAAGTCATCCTTTCAGAAATATATAAGATTGCCTCTCTGGGTGCCTCCAGAGCCCCCGAGTGTGAGACCCAAAAGAACGCGAAGCATTTAGCTCCACTTGTCCGCAAGCGCTCTGTTTGCTTTCGCATCGTGCCCACCATGGGGCCTCTGCAGCCAGACTGCTGTGTCAGCTTCACTTCTCGTCACGCTCCCATCCTGCTGGGCACACTAGCCAGCACTGAGCTCCAACACTGAGGCTTCCAACTCTGCAGGGAGAGGTTCCAGTGTCCCCTCCACCCCCTTCCCTGCCAGAGGCAATGATTTTCGAATTTTGCAGAATCTGTGTTCCCTTTATTAAGATAAATAGTTAAGACTTTCTTTAAACCCAAAGCCAAAGGCAGTATCCAAATACTGGACATAATGTCCCCAGGGGAACCCTGGGCTCGATGCCAATAACTTAGGGGCTGGAATCACAGGTCATGTAGAGACAAGCATTAGCTGCCTTGGTTTGTTAGATGTATTTTCTTGCCTGATAAATAATGGTGTTTTAAAACGTATTTGAAAGAAAAGTAAAAACCCATTATCTTGAAGGTGAAGGGAGTTAAAAATAATCAAGATCTGCTCCCCAGCACATGAGACTGGACATAATTAATCAGTGGTAACTGGGCACAGGACAACTACCCCTAATTAGTGGCTGACAGGAAGCCAGTGGAGGATACTCAGAACCCTCAGCCCCACATGTGGACGCTGCAGCTCCAAACCATGATTACGACTCTGCACATGTGTGTGTCTCTCCTTGTTGCTCCTGTGGATGCTCAAAGCCTAAGATTGGGGATTTGTAGGATACAATGAGTATCTGAGAAAGCACCAGCCCTAACAGCCTCTGTGGGAACTGAGTGGTTTGGTTGTCATAAGAAGTGGAAATAATTAGTATCATATTTTACACTTCTTCAGGGCCTTTCATCTTGAGGATCTCAGAAGCCCCGGGAGACATTTAATTTCTGAAGCTTGCAGTGCTGTGGGGAATGAGCAGGACTGCCAGCAGGGCCTCCATGCATGAGCCACAGTCTTGGATTCTAGAACATTCTAATGGTGAGCCCCAATGTGAGGTCCTGGAGTTGGCCCTGAGCTCCACCTGCCTGCCAGCACCCCTCCCTGGGGAGCTTACGGACCAGAGCTCTTCAGAAAGCATGGTTTTCTTTCTGGCCCATCCTGGTTCCTTAAACTGAAACTAAGAAGAGTTGAAGTGGAAAAGCCCTTGCAACCTGCCTCCGGGTTCCCTCCGAAGAAAGGTTTGTGACCCTGGACGACCCACACGTTGCCATCCCCCAACTCGCGGGTCCTGCACTGCCACGAGGCTTTGGCCGTGGGATGGTGGGAGCTTCCAGGCACTCAGCTTCCCCTCTCTCCTTGATCTTCTGCATCTGGGCGCATAGTCAGAAGATGGCCCTTCCTATACTGCCTCTTTACAGCTCAGTTTGAGCGAGATTTCACTGCAGCCTCCAGCATTACCCAGCTAGCCTGAGGGAAGTGGGGGCCAAAAAGTCCTGGCCTATCCTGTGTACCTCATACCCTGATCTGCTGTCTTGTCATGACAGTGGACACGCCACCCCGGGCCTTTTCAGTCTCCTCCTGTGGACCCTCAGTCAATCCCCAATTGCCCTGATATCACCCACCCTAAAGCCCCTCAAACCTCCTCCATTCTCCTCAAGCCCCCAAATGAGCCCCCACTGTCTGCCTCTTCCTTCGCTGAAGAAATGGAGCTTGCTGAAATGAGGTCTCTCCTCAAAAACCTCTTGATCTCCCCCGCCCTCCTTTCATCTACTTTCCTCCCAGCTCAAAGGAAGCAACATCCACCTTCAGGCCAGTTACATTTTCGCTGACACCCTCAGCCACTCCCCTGTGGCCTCTGTCTTCTCTGTCCAGTAACACACGCTCATTCTACCCATCCTGGCTCCCATGGCCCCTTCCCTGGGAAGGCGTCTCCAGGCCTACACGGTCTTCCCTCCTGAGCCCATTCAGCCTCCAAGCCCCTGGCACCTCCGCAGTGCCACATCCAAAGGCCCTTTGTCATCAGCAAGCTCTCCACATCACTTGGCTCTACAGTGACCCCTCCCAGACACCCCTTGTCCCCTTGGTTTCCAAGCTGCCATGTTCTTGTGTTTTTTCTCCTCCCTTCCCAATGCTGCTTTGTTGCTTATTTATGTATTTATTTATTTATGATTTATTTATTAATGCCCTCACCTTAACCTAAAAAGGAGCCAAGGTAGATCTGACTGTGATTGCCGCCTCTCCTCCTTGCCCGCAACACAGACATTCCCCCTTCCATTACCTGCCTCCACTCTCCATCAGCAACCTTGCACCTTCCTTTGGGTCCACACTCCCCTGCAGCCCAGCCCCTCTCCTGGGTTCCAGGCTGGGACCACACATTCCTTGTTGGACATTCGCCCCACCTATTCTGGCAGTGCCATAAACTCATACATCTGAAGCCAGGTTGATTATCTCTGCCTCCCCTTCCTCCACAACCCCTCCTTTTTCTGTTAGAAGACCTGTGATCCCTCCCACCACCCAGTTCTGAGACCCTAAAGGCATCTTTGACTCTTCTCCATGTATTTCCTTGCTGCTCTTCCCCACCAGCACTGGCCTGGCCTCCTTGTCACGTGGGCCATTTCAGCAGCAGTCTCCTCTCCTAGGTTTCCTCTGGGCATGCTTGCACCTTCTCCAGTCCATCCTGAGCGTGCACAGCGATTCTTATCTCCAGCCATTCACACACTTTTAAAACTTCCCGTCCCACAAAATGACGTACAAGTCTTTGTGGTGATATTACAGACATAAGGCCCTGTTCTCCCTTTGCACCCTGCACCCGTTGTCATTCCTGAAAGAGGCGCCCGGTTTCCCTGTCTCTGTGCCTTTGGTCTCACTGTTCTCATCTTCTGGAATGTCCTTACCACCTGGAATGCTCTCTTCTGTTTCCTTCAAGGCCCACGCAGAAACCACATCTTCCATGAAGCCGTCCCTGACCTTCCAACCACTGGGATCTCCCCCTCCGCCGAACCACCGTAGCACTTTATTTCTACTTTTCTCACGGCACTTATCATATTCTGCCCTGTATTATAGTTACTGTGCATTTGTCCTATGACCGTCCTTAGACTGTAAGCTCGCCGAGGGCAGGGACTGTGTTTTGTTTATCTGTGTCCAACACAGCACCAGGAATGGTGCATAGCACACAGTAGGTGCTCAATAAATGTTTGTTGGATTAAATCCTTAATGCCTGTCTCGGGCTGTATAATTAATGAAGTCATTTGCATCTATAATGTCACAGGAACCTCCAAAACATCATGCGAGTCGGGCAGGTGCAGAAATCATTACCCTCGTTGTACGGGTCATAAAACCGAGGCAAAAAATGACGTGAAGGCGCGTAGATCGGCAGAGTTTGCATCCGGGGCTTCCCACCCCCCACACCAGGGCTTTTTCTGTTAATCCTCGGGGGCTGGTCGTTGTAAACTAGACACTGACCTAACTAAGCACAGTCCTGGCCGCTGCAGATCTGGGCGTAGTCAGGCAAACCTCATTGTGAACCCCAGGTCTTGTGCCCATCAACACAGGCAAAATCGCACCCCTTTGGGGGGAGGACAAAAGTCATTCAGGTTTCACAAGGCCCATGGGGTAGAGTTGTGGGGCCTCATAAATCATTCCTGCTGCTGCTGTCACAGGATAGGGAACCATCTGTCCAGATGGCAAAGACACCAACAGCTCCAAGGGTTGCTGTTTGATAAATCTCTTCACGCCTAATTAAGGCTCCCTGTCCAGGATGGATGGACCAGAAACAGGAATGAGAGATGCTGATCACGTGAGACTCAGACGTGCGTGCTGCCTCCTGAATGTCCTTTATAGCATCCCAACGACACCGACAGCCTGCCCCTGCCCTCCTGTCTCTCACCAGCGCTGCTGGGTGACAGCACCTCTCCCGTCTTCATCCTATCTTTTTGCTTTCCCTCTCCAGGGCTCTTCCCCTGGGCATCCACCAAGAGCAGGGTAATCTCAGAGAACTGCAGCCCCTCTTGGGTACCCAAGTGCTGACCTGGGGCAATGTGGGAGTTGATAAGGTGGGAGGAGGATAGGGAGCAGTCTATGCCACCCCTCCAGGAAGCAAAAAACTAGGGGCTTTGTTCTCATGGATGGCCATCCACAACCATGGACTACCGCAACAGTCCCGGTAGCGGGGAAGTTCCCACATGCACTGAATGGAGCCATCCAGCTCCGGATCACCCAGTTTGTCTAGAATTACCTCAGTTGCCTTTGACCAAAACCAACAGAACCAACCAACAAGGACACAGAAGGTCCCTTGCGGTGTCTCTCAGTCTTCCTCACCATTTCCTCTGCCATCCCACCTCCCCCTAGAAACAGGAATAGGGAATGGGGCTCCTTAAAGGCTCTAAGAACTGTCAAGAAAGACACAAATGCTCCAGCCATGACAACACGTTCAGATATTGAAGCGGCTTCTCCAGAACTCACCCAGCACCAGCTGTGAGCAGCCAATCCTTGGCAACACCATAGAAAATGAGGAGATGACAGCTGATCAGTGAGGAATCTGCCCTGTGGCCCCCATGGACCAGAGTAAGGCAGGCCCAGACTCTAGTGCCAAACACTGTGGTGAGCCATGGTGAGGGGCTGGCTCTGCAAAATGCCTGTTCAATGTAGTTCACAAAGCCTTCATTTCCAAAATGAGGTTGTCACAGTAGAGCTGCTGGACAGTGTCTGAAGGGATGACTGGCTCATCAAAATAATTACAACTTAATGGAAGTTGGATGTTGCAAAGGACCACTGGGGTCAGCTGCTGTGCTCAAGGAAAGCCAAGCTCATACTCTCCCATTTCAAGGTCCAGGGCTGGTGAGAATGTTACTTGCTGTAGTAACAACTGTGGCTGCTTCTTGGCCTCACGAGCATCTCTGGGCAAGAGCTCTGGGATGGGTACCAGATGATCCAGAGCCTGCCACTCAAGACCCAGAACACATCTGTGCAGCAACATCAATTGTTAAAATACTTCCTTGCCAGTTGGTCAAGAGCTACTGCCCTGAGCGCCCCCAGTGCCCTGTGCTTCAGCGCTGTATGTAGCCAGGGTCCATTCTAATTCCTCAGGGCCCCTCTGAGTTGTTAAACTCAGAAATTCTGCATATCACCATTGCCCCCAGAACTACCAGGGAAGAGCCCAGGGGCAGGAAGGCTTTTGGGGCACTTGGACCACTGGGCAGGACACCAGACGCTTCTCATTGGTGTTTCTGTGGTGGCTGAGCCTGGAAAAGAGGTTGGCTTTCCTCTTTCTTGTTTTGCATCCTGGACCCAGAGCAGATGTTCTGTGTAGATCATGTGATACAGGTTGCAAATTCAATTGTGGAAGCATCAAGAGGCACAAGATGAAGGAGAGGCATCTTAGGTCAGCCAGCCAGGGCTGGCAATGGGGAGGATCACCTTGCAAAGTACCTGTGAGGCAGGTGAAGAGTACAAGGGAGATAGGGAGCTGAGGGCATGTCAGAGGACCAGGAAAGAGCAGATAACATGTATTGAGCACTAAGTGCTTTATTCAGGCTAATTTGTTTAATCCTTACAGACACCCCATTGAGGTGGGTGCTATTACTACTCCCACTTCACAGATGATGAAGCCGAAGGAAAGAGGTTGATTAACTTGCCAAAAGTTTCAGAACTAGGAAATGATTGAACTAGGATTTGAACCCTAGTCCTCAGGTCCCAAAGCAGCACAGGAAGGTCCAACCTTCACCTTGACTGGCAGACTCCAAAGCCCAGGAGACTGCACTAGCCTTGCCAGCAAGTGATCCATCTGGGTCCCATGGGTGCTGTTCCCACTGCATTTTGGCGGACAGCCCCCTCCCCACTCCTGCAGGCCCGTTGAGTGGAAACGCTCATTAGTGTAGTGACAGGCTCTGGCCTCACAGCCTCAGGCCCTGTGGATGTAGCTGCCACCTTTTGAACTTGGTGGGAAGTTGGGACTAAACATTTCCCTCTGCACACTCCGGGCCACTTGGCCCAGTGTCTGGGGATGACAAGGGACAGCTAAACCGCAGGCTGCTAGAAAAATGTGTAACTGCCCTCTGGCAGGAGCCACCCTGGAAACAAGAAGTGAAACCAACAAAGCAGAGAACAGGGGACATTTGCATTCTAACCATAAATGAGTGTTCTCCTGGCTGCTAGTTCTCCAAGTCACGTCAGCTCCTTCCTCTCCAGCTTGTCCATCCTCTCTATGACAACCCTTACTACTGAGAGGAGCAGAGCTGTGAACCAAGCCCGAGGGACTGCGTCCGTGTGCTGTGAAGGCAGCTCTCCTTTCCTCTATGGACACATGGACCACAAGGGTGAGCGAGGGCTAGGACACTCTGGCCCCCACCCTTGCACACTCCCGAAGTCTGGTGACCCTCCAGCTCCTGGGCCATGGGACGGAGTTTACTCACAAAGTACACAGCCCCCACCAGGAGTCACCCAGGAACCTTTGGGTGAGGAGAGGCCTCCCTCTTCACGTCTGTTTGCTTCCAGTGGCTCATTCAGCACATAGACACACCAAGAGCCGCAATTCCCCACGCATTATGTGAATGGCTTTATCTATATTATTCACATTTCCTCCATGAATAAATGGCATTCAGACTTCTTAGGTAATTTGTCCAAGGATGTAAAACCAACAAGTGATAATCAATCTCATTTCTGAGCCCATGCTCTTTCCACAACACTCTCCTGATGCAGACAACGTTTAGGACGTAACTTTTATAACCCGTATTGTCCCTCCTGTGGTGTATCTCCAGAAACTTGCCAGGAACAAATTTTTCCCCAGCCTAGGGCAGCCAGTTTGGGTGTCCATATTTTATGATGTTTCCCCACAGCCCTGTCTCCCCTTCTCCAGTGGCATTCTACCCCAGATGGCCCAGAGGCTGGCCGTCCATGTCTCCTCTGTCAGGCTCAACTGATACCCACTTGTCTGGGGATTGCCCACTTTCAATTTGGCATTGCTGGTTTCCAGGCTGCTACACCGAGGGGGTCCCGGCAGGCCTCTACCCCAACTTCCCAGGCGCTTCTTCAGAAGGCCTGGGTGGCTTCTGAAGGCCTACTGTTCTGCAGTGCAGTCTTTCAGGAAACACTACAGAGCTGCCCAGGACTGCTGTCTACAGCACAGGCCATTCAGATGTGGCTCAGATTTCTCCTGGTCTTTCTTAGGGACAATAGAACTTTCTTGCATCTTCTAATGGGAGTCAAACTGGACAGAGCAGAGGACTGGAGAAGGAAAGAAGGGGCAGCTCCATACATCACTGAGATGGGTTACTCACAAGGGTTACTGAGAAGGATCCTGTACTCCTTCTTCTGCCCTGACGAGGACCTTTCTTGGATATGAGGTGCAGGGTCTCAGCACCTAATAGTGCATCAGACAGGATCCCACTGAGGTTACCATAATCTCCAGGTGACTCAGTTTCCCATCCTGAACAAGGGCATTAACCTTACCCTGTCCACAGGCATAAAGGATGTGTGAAAAGGTCCTAAATCAGAGCACTCCCCCCTCCCCTCCCCCCACCTTGCAAGAGGCAGAGGTGGATGGCAGGAGTAAATGCAGCAAGGTAAATCGTGGGGCGACTCGCATTTTCCTTCCACAATTAAAAAGGGGGAGTTTGAACAACAGTAAAATTAAATTTAAAAAAAAGAAAGGGGGAGAAAAGCTAACAATAGGATCTACCCTGAATCATATCTGGAGATAGAGGTAGGGGACAGAGGAAAAGCCTATTCTCCAAAGCAGTGCCTTTTCAAAAATACTTCGGGTGATAAGTTGACATGACAATTATTGAGACTGATGAAAATATGTTAGAGGAAGCAAGGTGGAATCAAGACGCAGTTAAGTGTGGTGTTTCACTGGTGCTTATAAGCTTACCCCAAACATGTAGATGCCAACAGAGGTTCTGCCTGAGTCACTCCCGAATGGAGACACAAGCTGCACTTCTGCCTATACCAGATGGTGACTTTGAACTCAGTCTATTTAAAAACAGCATGCACAATGTGGAGTCCAGGGCTTCTCAAGGGCTGGAGCACAAAGAGGAGCCTGGCCTGCTTTTGATTCAGGCATTGTCCTTGCCAATCCTGAGAGTGAATTTTAAGAACAATGTGACTTCCATTATAGAATTGCAATGAGGTTTTCTAAGGAAACACGAAATCAGAGGCTAGACTCAAACCACACACTTCCTCCTGCGTGTGCTCGAGTCAGGAAGCTGGCCTGGATGGCAAGGAGGAGGCTGCCTGGCTCTGTAACTCTAGCCCGTGGCCCCTGTACACGACACTAGACAGCTGCCACTGGAGCTCACCTCAGACGGGGCTTAGTTCTATACCAGGGGACTGAAATAATGTCAAATGGTCATATATGAATCTATAGATGGTGACTTCTATGTACCCGGAGTAAATTTAAAAGCAGTGTTGATTAACTGAGCCCCAGTAATCTTATCAACACCACAGCGGGGATCAGAAGCCAAACCGCAAGCACAAAGCATTTGTTTGTCCTCCCTCTGGACAGCACAGACAACAGCTCATTTCTACAGGGCACAAAACAAAGGCTCTACAAGCCTATTCCAGGGTGCAACTTCGACAGACTGTCCTCGTGCACCCCAAGTCTCCATTTATTCTGCCATATTCTCCAAGGAAAAAACAGCTACGTTACAATGTGTTTCTGTGTATCAGGTCTTTTATGACTCTCTATAAAGAGAACAAAGTGCACTCTCTTCAAGCTGTAAACAAGCCTTTAAGTAAACTCTCAAAACATTAAAAGACATTATTCCTCTTCTAAGTTAAAAAGAAAAAAAGGCCTTGATCAAGCCACACTATGCCACCACTTTCACTCAGAAGGCCCTCAGTCCCAGTCACAGCACAACTCTCCGAGGTGTTGAAGACACAGTTGGCAGATGACTCTGTGCTCTGGATGATGGGAAAGAAAAGCCGCTCCCTATATATGCAGTGGTCCTACTCTACCAAGCTCCTTCGGGTGGATAACCACGGTCTGCCATTCACCACAATGCTCTGAAGCTAAGAAATCTTCTTATCTCCCTTTTAAGGAATCCCCAGGTCACACCTCCTCCTGACGTCCATTTGACACATGGGAAATTCACAACACTGTCTCCCAGCAGCCCTGGTCTTCCCAGCTCTGGTGCCTTCATTTCTAACTCAGCCATATTTCAGGCCACAGTCCACTGTGTCCCCACTTCCAGGGAAGAACAGCTTTCCAGGTGGTCCTCCAGATGGCTTCTCTCACTTCTTCTGCCTCCTCTCCCCTATAGCGTGTGGGCTGGGTATGGAACAGGCCGCACTGCATACTGAGAACTCTCCACCAGAATATCTACTCTATCCAATGGCCAGTGCCAATGATTTTATACCCCCGAGACAGGTGATGGGCCAAGGGTCTGGACACTTAGGTTTTTAGGTCCACCCCCTCGGCAAGTCATGCATGGATGTCCAGCTCCTGGCTTTAGAATGTGAGGTTGCTTCCCTGCTTTTGTTTTGTTCTTGGCCTTTGACATCTCAGCTAAGAAAAGAGGCAGAAAGTCCTGTTTTAATATGCTATTACAGGTAATGGGCCAGGCGGCTTGCGTGACAGCTCATCCTACGGGGTCAGGCAATTCAGAGCCCTGGATTTCTTAGAGCTCAATCTCTAAGGACCTAGAAAATAGACACCCAGTAATTCAAGGGCCATGATTATGACTGACTGAAAACTTAAAGAACTGCAAGAAGCTGGGCAATGTGAAACAAGATGAAATTCCATTATCTGCCCCTTGCTTCTGGTTTGCAATCTCATTAAAATCAGAATTCCAGATTAGCTGTATCTGTGTTTCCATGACATCAAATGGCCTGTTACTAGAACTGTTCCCTAGCCAGGAAGTAAAGCTTCACAGCAATGGGCAGATGGACACAAGAGTCTGTACAGAGCCTCTCCTGGTGTTAAGAGAATGGTTTGGAAGCTGAAGTGCCCTTCTTTAGGACACCAAGAGGTTTCCAAATGGTGCTCAGGCTTCTTAGGGTCAATCGCTGAACAGACTGGGTCACAGTTACACAATATCATTGCTGGAAGGAACCTCAGAGACGTTCAAGTCTGAATCAAATAAGTGTGCACACTCTTGCTTAGATCCTGGGCTCACATGTAATTTCTCACCACCCTGCCCCCTAAGCCCGGCCTCAACCAATACCCATCAATGCAGGATGGCGTGAGAGATGAAATCCATTTGCCATCCCAGTTCTACCTAAGTCCCTTATTTTATAGGTAAAGAACATCATCCTGGCATCTGATCAACGTCAGAGAGCCAGTCAACAGCAGAGAAAAGACCAAACTCCCTGCTCGACCTGGATAAATGGGGAAATGAATGGTTCCCCCTTACTTATCTTTGGGTAATCCCTCCCATCAAGTCTCCCCAAACACTCACAAATTTACTCTAGTTGCAGATGCCATATTTATTAGTCTCTCCTGAGCCTGCTGCTTTTCCGCGCTGAGGTTCCCTCTAAGACGCATCAAATTCAATTTAAATGGTTTTGAATGGAGTAGAACCACTTAACTCACTACTTGTAAAGCCTACTGACCTTAACAAAAAGTCAATGTTATGTTTTCAAGTTAAAGGGCCTAACGTATTCCTGGAAAAGTGAAAAGGGAATACTTCCAAGTGCCGTGTTATGGATGCACTGAACTCCTGGAACTGACTGCCTTCGAGGTCTTGAGTCTGGAAGGGGCCAGAGGAAACAAATACCATTCCTTCAGAATCTCAGGATCTTTTCCAAATGTTTTCCAGATGATTTTGTCTACCTCTGTCCAGAATAGAAAATGCTTGCGGGTTGGAGGTGACCGGAAATGCAGATGTAGAGAAATGGTGCATTCTATTCTTGGACTGAACATTACTGTTCCATATGGGGTACTGAGCCAAAACATATGGCGTTCCATCTGCAAGATAGGGCTGGCTGGGCCCCATGAATGGTTTTTAATGCAAGTAGATTCAGCCTGATTTGGTCTGCCTCCAAAGGACAAGAAAAGCCAGTGATTCAAACATTGTGAAAAACCGTTGAAATTAATGGCACAAAACAAGACTCATTTGTATTCTGCCTAATTTAAAAGATGTCTGGTTGGTGTAAAGTAATGAATTAGTTATGGGGGTGTTTGGACTGTTTGACATTCTTCTTGAAAGAACAAAATGCCTTTTTTCCTTCTTTCAAGCCATTCTCTGTTGTTATTTTGTGTCATTTCCCCTAAGGGAATCCATTAAGCATTTGGCTTTTAGAATGGGCCAGATTTCACAAAGTCCACAGCACTAGGCAGAGCTGATCTACTTCAATTCCCCAAGACCAGGCTGTGAGGGAGAGTTCAAGAAGATGCTCTTCTAAAAGCTGCCTAATGGAGTTACCTCTTTCATGCCCCATCGGTAAAATCTCCCAGGACCACTTGCCATCAGAAGACTCAGTGGGAGGAGCTTGGAGCCCATCCTTGAATGCCTCAAAGGGCTCATGCACAGCTCCAACACTGCTCTGTCACTGACCTCTACAGTCCCCCTGCTTCCAGGCTAATGATGGTGACGATGGCAGGAATGATGCAGTGAGACCCTGCTCTGTGCCAGGCATCATGCTCCACATTACATGCGAGCTATCTGGTTCCATTGTCATAAGAACTTCAGGAGGTGGGCTCTGACCTCCCCACTTTCCAGAAGAAGAGGACAAAGTTCAAAAAGTAAGTTGCCAAGGTCACAGAGCTCGTGAAGGGCAGACCAAGAACACAGGTATTCCTGCCCCAAAGCCTATACTGAGATCACACAGGAAACGGTAGCATGGCTACCCTGCTATGAACAGCCATCTAAGCTGCTGCATCTTTCAGTGGGACAACCCAGCCTGTGTAAAGTACTGGTTGACTCAAACTAGGGCTGACAAAAAAAGCAACTACTCCGTACTCATGATGCTTCGTCAAAGCAATGCAGGGCAGAAGCCTGCGAACACCTCCACGGCATCGTTTCCACCCAGCTAGGACTAAGTTCCTCAGCACATTACATGACCTCGATCAAGACACCCAGCCTCCCGATCAAAGGCCAAAGTTGACTAACAATCCCACATGGCCCATCTTTCCTTACGGAGTGACGGTTTGTGCGCTATGATCCACTCTGAGCTGTCTCAGTCACATGGTTTTCAAACCAATCTCAGCAACACATACCTTTTCTCCCCCAGGTGAAACTGGCAAACAGAACCCCTCCATCTGAAGGGAGACTAGGAGGCTCATGGCTTCCTTTTGTCAAGGTTCGTGTCCTTCTAAAGGACAAACGCTGAAGACTCAAAGGAATTTAAAGGATCCACACATCACCACTGCAAGGCCGCAGTTTTAGACTCATTTTTTACCTTCTACCTGCAAGGGTCCCGGCTGACCCCGCATCGTGGACACATCCCTCAGCTGCCTGCAGGATTGTGGTGGAAAGCAGCCAGACTTGTTGTTAACAAGAGCTGTTTTCATAATTGCATACATTATATGTACTATACCAGTCCAGATGACCTCAGAAGGTGGAGTTCAAGGGAACCCCGGCCTAAATCGTTTCCAAGGGCAAGTGTTACTGGAACCCTTTGGTCAGGAGCAGGCCTTCTTCTGTAGCAGGCCAGGTAGTATGTGGCAGGGGATCCTGCCTTGTTCGCCGCCTGATTTAGTGAAGGGCATGGAAGCTGTTGCATCTGTTATGTCAAGATGGGAGCAAGAGTATAAGGAAATTAAAAGGAGGTGGTTTTAGCTCTTCAGTGTCCATTCTCAAAGAATAAAATGTGGATTTTTTGAAAAGGTGGGTTCGGGACTTTCTTTGCTGGAAAACCATAAAGATTCTTTTACTTTCTTTCTTTTTTTTCTTTGTTCCTGCACTGTCTTCATTTTGACACCCACTGTGAGACTTTGCACAATGTATTTCAGGTTCCCCTATTACAGAGCACACCCAACAGACTTCTTCACCAAGAAGCTATTTGCCAGTGGCAGACCCAGCAGGCGCCAGTGGAGATGAGTTTCATGGGCATCGGCTGTTGAGGTAAAAAGGTGGTGAGAAGCAGGTAATGAGCTCAGCTGGACCTCGGGCCCAGAAAAACAGGCTGGCTCCCCAAGCTGGAAGCTATCTCTTGCTTCCAACGCAAAATTCTCTATGGAGCACATGTCTTGGATAATTTACGTTACGCTGACACACTGATCCCTCACCCCCTTACCTGGGACAAAGAAGCCAAACAGCATCCCCCTGCCAGATGCCCCCTCCCTGCACCTACTCTGCCCCTACCTGTGAAAGTTTGTGCCTCCCTACTTGCTAATTAAAGATAGGCCCCTTCCCCAGCCTCACAGGAGAGGTTGTTGGAGAGACCCACAGGGGCCTAGGGCGTGTACAGGCCCACCCACTCGGGAACCAGCACCAGAGGGGCCCAGTTTGATTGTGGGTAGTGGAGGGAGTGGCTGAAATCCGCTGGAGAGAAGAGCGGGCGCCATTTCTCCCTCTCGGCCCCTCCCCCATGTACAGCATCACAGCCCAGCGACCAGCCTTACCTGGCCCCAGTGAACACCTAAGGCTCCGCCCCTTTAAGTAACAGACACGCCAAAAATGGCCCAAATGACAGAACATTTCAAAGCTCCAGAAAAAATACAACTAAGCGAGGAAGAGATAGCCAACCTATCGGATGCACAGTTCAAAACACTGGTTATCAAGACGCACACAGAATTGGTTGAATCTGTTCAAAAACCAGAGGAAAAAATGAAGCCTATGCTAAGAGAAACAAAGGAAAATGTACAGGGAACCAATAGTGATGCGAAGGAAACTGGGACTCAAATCAACGGTGTGGACCAGAAGGAAGAAAGAAACATCCAACCAGAAAAGAATGAAGAAACAAGAATTCGGAAAAATGAGGAGAGGCTTAGGAACCTCCAGGACATCTTGAAACGTTCCAACATCCGAATTCTAGGGGTGCCAGAAGGAGAAGAGGAAGAACAAAAAATGGAAAACTTATTTGAACAAATAATGAAGGAGAACTTCCCTAATCTGGCAACGGAAATAGACTTCCAGGAAGTCCAGGAAGCTCAGGGAGTCCCAAAGAAGCTGGACCCAAGGAGGAATACACCAAGGCACATCATAATTCCATTCCCCAAGATTACACAGAAAGAGAGAATCTTAGAAGCAGCAAGAGAAAAGGACACAGTTACCTACAAAGGACTTCCCATAAGACTGTCAGCTGATTTCTCCAAAGAGACCTTACAGGCAAGAAGGGGCTGGCAAGAAGTATTCCAAGTCATGAAAGGCAAGGACCTACATCCAAGATTGCTCTATCCAGCAAAGCTGTCATTTAGAATGCAAGGGAAGATAAAGTGCTTCTCAGATAAGGTCAAGTTAAAGGAGTTCATCATCACCAAGCCCTTATTATATGAAATGTTAAAGGGAGTTACCTAAGAAAAAAAAGATCAAAAATAGGAACAGTAAAAATGACAGCAAACTCACAGTTATTACACCTAAAACAAAAACAAGAGCAAACTAAGCAAACAACTAGAACAGGAACAGAACCATAGAGATGGAGATCACGTGGAGGGTTGTCAATACGGGAGTGGGAGGGGGAGAGAGGGGGGAAGGGTACAGAGAATAAGTAGCATAGATGATAGGTGGAAAATAGACAGGGGGAGGGTAAGAATAGTGTAGGAAATGTAGAAGCCAAAGAACTTATAAGTATGACCCATGGACATGAACTATAGGGAGGGAATGAAGGAGGGAGGGGGTGGGCAGGATGGAGTGGAGTGGGGGGGGGAATGGGACAACTGTAATAGCATAATCAATAAATATATTAAAAAAAAAGATAGGCCCCTTCTGCCTTCTTCCACATCCAGTCTGTAAACAAGCCCAGAGTTCTGCCACATGAAGAAAGGGCCTTTAAATCTTAAAACATGTGCTATAGACACGAACTGTCGTCCCCCATTTGGTGTACAAGTATTAAAACCTGCCTCGCCCTTCCACAAGTTGAGTTTATTTCTATTTTGAGCCATTACTCCACAGGGCTGGGGGAGACGCTAACTCAGTCAACTCAGAATTCCCTCACCTCCCTGAGACTGTGCCTAAATCTGGGGGGCTTATGTGGTGCCATGGCATGGGGGTATGGGGACCATCTGTTCCTTGATGTCAACTGTCATCGCAAGCATCTGCCAACACCCCCCCTTCACTCCTCTCCTTGATGCCCTTTGAGCCAGCTTCCTACCACTTCTAGGCCTATTAGAAGGTCCAGGAATGATTCTGCTCTTCTGGGCCTTAAGGTGGGCTGCTAGGGCTGAGGGTGGCCACCCAGCTTCAAGGTTCTGCCCTTGATGTCTCCATTAATACCATCACTGCCTAGGGTCTTGCCTTTCCTGGAGTGCAGCTGCCTGCTGGACTCTGTAGGTTTTGTTTTGTGGGCCATAATTTGCTTCTATGGGATGTACAATTATCAAGGTGGAGGAGGGGAGGCAAAGACTGGAATTATCAATGGACAGAAACAGTTAACATCTTTTCAAAATATGACACCACCCTTCAGGGGACTACACAGCAGCAGCCGAGGTGTGCTTTGTTTCCCACCTTGTTTGGAAGGTGATCCAAGCTTAAAAGGCTTGGAGACAAGGCAGCCTGTCCGTGGTCATGGCAGGAACATGACATGAAGACAGGGTGTGAGCTGGAAGGCAGTTGGGTATTTTTGGAAAGAATGTCGCCCATGCAGACAGGGCCAGTCTCCCCCAGGGTCCCCAGCCATTTGCCTGTCGAGCTCCTCAGGAAGCTGGAATCCTTGCAGCTGGCACCTTCCTTCATCTGACATGACATACACCATGTGCTCAGGATGGGCGCCCTGAGACTCCTGGGGTCCTTCCAGTGACTCATGGAGTTGAGGGTGTAGCTGTTACTACAATAAAGCCCTTTGTATTTCTCTGCCTTCACCTTTCAGGTGTGCGCTTTCCAAACCCGCACAGGACAGGGAGTTCCGTCTGGTGACGCATGCTCTCTATCTGGGCCAAAACCACAGCTGCTGCTTCACCCTGTATCCTGACCACCTTGCGAGTGGCCTGGTGCACAGCGCGTACATTCTTGTCCTCCCACCGTGGGAGAAGTGGTGAACCTGTGGGCCAGAGTCATTGAGGGTGAGTTTTACAGTCAAGCCTCCTGGTTTCAAATTCTTGCCATGACTCAACGTGGCAGTGTATCTAGGTCTCTTGGAAGCTCCCACTTAGCTATTTGTGGATTCACAGGGGTCTATAAGAATTGGACAAAAACCTGTATGAAATTCTTACCATGGTGTCTGGAGTGTGGGGAGAGCAAATGATGCAGAGAATTCAGCTAATTCCATCTTCATGACCACCAGCCTCACCCCAGCCTATTTCCTCATCACTCTTCCTGGGCAGGTAGGCCTGGGGGAGGCTTCTCCAAGACTACTTCCCTTCTCCTCCAAGGGACATGGGCCACTGCTGTCTCTGTCCTCAGGGACCTCCTGTCTTTATGACCTGACCCGGTGGGCCCTGATTCTGTCTTGGGTTCGTGGAGTGAAGAGAGGGTGTGGGAGAGTAGTGACCACCTGGGGCTGACTCTGAGATGTCTCTTCCTCCCCACTCCACTGAGCCTGTGAGTGCAGCATGTTCTGGTTCACCCAGGTTAGCATCTGAGGCCCAAGATCATGCCGTTTCTGTGCCAGCCAGTCCTCAGTGGCACTCTTACTACCCCTGGCTATACGCTTAGTCTTCTGGGCCAAATCACTGCCCCTTAATGTCCTAGAGTGTCAGGGCCCTAGTTTATGGGTAAGGAGATCTACAAAACGATGATCTCAGACTCTGAACCCAATGTTTCTGAGACTCGGAAGACTAGAAGCCAAAGCCTGCAGTATTCATTTCTAATGGCTTTGGGCCAGAAGCTGCGGCCTTTCTTTGCCTCAGGCCCCCCCCTGGTGCTGGGAAAGACCACTCTGGTGGTGGCTCTTTCAGAGGGTGCAGACACAAGTCCCCATGCAAGTGTCCTGAACTGGGACATGCTGAGCCTGACAATCTAGATGCAAATGTTCCCACAGGGATGTGGATCTCCAGGTTTGATGATGTAATTGGTGGCCTTCATAGCACTTAGGAGGTACCTCTTCAAAGATGATTTGGGCACTAGGTAATTTTTGCTAGATCCAACCTGGCCAGGGGGAGGCTGGAGGCTGGAGGCTCTAGACCTGAGGTGGGAGCAGGAGTGAGGGGATGAGGACCCCAGACCGACTCAGCTGTGGAATACAGGCCTGGTAGCTTGGGGGAAGTCTGGGGCCCAACAAAGGACTGCTACATGGAGGTGGGGAGGGGACAGAGGCTAGAGCCCTGTGGGACCTCAGGGGTGAGGCACTTTGAAGGAAGTAAAATCCCAGGGCTAGATTTAAGGCTTTGTTTTCTTTAAAGTAATTCCTTCATACCTTGGTAAAGTTTTCCTAACAGATTGATGTTTATGTTAGTCCCTTAGAAAATGTAGGGAAGAACCAGTGTTGAACTCTGGGGTCAAAACAGGCTGCTGGAGGAGGTGGGGAGCTCTCTCTAGTACAGGACCCCCTTCAGCACCTGTGAGTGGGTTTTCTTGATGTGAACGGGGGTTGGACACTGACATTCCAGAAGAGCATCTGATACAGCGGTCATGCATTTTTCTAATAGAGGGGGAGACAAAAACGCATAACAATCCATGTACTCACCGTTTGAAGTATGCACCAGGCCTTATGCAAGGCGGCCAGGATACAGGGTGAAGAAAACAGTTGTGGCTCTTGCTTGGGAGTTTCCACCATCAGGAATAGATGAACAATAACTAATAATTCTATGGGCACTGTATTAATTTGGGCCCTGCTGAGAAGAACAGAGAGCTACAAGAAAATATAATGAGCAATGTAACCTACAACTTTGATTGCTTTATTGAAACGGTGTATTTTTACCAGGAGATTACTGTATTAAACATCAAATTTTATTGGCATTCCATTAGAACATCTAACATCTAGTAAAAAATAAAGTTCGAGGCACTGTTCTCATTTGTCTGCTTCTGAGACGTGCTTCTAGAAAAGGATATTTTAGTTGTGCCCCCAAAAGTCAGCATGGGACAAGTGTGGCCTGGAAAAGTCGGCTGGTCGGGAGCAGGTGACTATTACAGGCTGAGTTGTGTGCCACCAAAATTCATATGTTGAATTCCTAAGCCCCAGGATGGACCTGTGAATGTGACTCTTCGGAGATAGGGTCTTAAAAGATGTGATTAAGTTAAAACAGGACCATTAGCATGGCCCCTAATCCAATATGACTGGTGTCCTTATAAGAAGAGCAGATTAGGACACGGAGATACACGGAAGGGAGACCATGTGATGACATGGGGGAGAGACGGCCGTCAACAAGCCAAGAAGAGAGGCCTCACAAGCACCAACACTGTGGACACCTTGATCTCAGACTTCTAACTTCTGGAATTGTGAGGAATACATATCCATTGTTTAAGCCACTTGGTCTGTAGTGTTTTGCTGTGGCAGCCCTAGCAAACTAACACAGTGGGGAGACCTTCTGGAAAGAGGCAAGGACCCCCGACCCCACCCCAAAGAACCCTCCATCTCCTGCCCAGCACTTGCTTCCAAAAGCAGAGGCACTCAGGGACTGATGGCAGCACCTGCCCTTTCCAAGAGCAGACCTTATTCCCCCTGGAGCCCAATCATCCCTTTTGCTGGACTGACTGTTAGCAAAGGATGGAGAGCCGATCTATCCTCCTGCAGACTCTGAGTGCCACATGTTTTTTGCCTTCTCCCCTCTTCTTCCTATCATGGGGAGAATATAAAACAACCTCCTGAAAGTCCCCCACAGCGATTGTGCATTCCGGCTCCCCTCCCAAACAAGGAGCACCAAGCTTGTAGTTTAAAGGAGATTATCTCCTCAGATCTAATGAAAACAGTCTCTTGAAAACAGAGTCCCCAGGAAAAGGGGGGAGATGCCACAGTAAAAAGAGAAAAGAAAAAAAACAGTGTCCATCCAATCAGTGTCTCTAACATGGCCTCATTATGCATCCACTTCTGACATTTGCCGCTGGTGCTAGATCTGAGTTGCAAAAATATCTTCTGAAAGGCAAACTGAAATTTGCCATGACCATCCCCCACCCCTTCACCCTCTAAAATTTAAGCATTTACCAGGACAGCCGGGATTGGGAAAGGCGAAGAGGGGTAACAACTGAACCCATGGCGGAGGCGGAAAGACTGATAATCAGGGAGGGGGAGGGGGCAAGAGAACATCATAGCTACATGTGAATGACCCTCATCTTCTGTGTCTCTGTGTGATTTCCTTTTTAGGGAACATTTAATAAGATACAGAAGCCAGATTTGGTTGAGCTGAAGGCAGGATCGCCATGGCAACCTTCCTTTGGAGGTTATCCAAGTCAGGTAGTGACAGCACCGCTGAGTTAAAGGTCGCCCCTGCCGAGAAAGATGGGCATTGATAAAGTATTTTAACAAGACCCAGAGGAGCTGGTATTTCAAAGCTTCCTACAGAGGATCAACCAGGCCTAGGAATGGGAGTCGAACAACAGCAGAGAAAGTGGGGCGCCCTGTGGGGGTGTTCCACCAGAGCTATGGGGCCTGGAACTGTAAATATCTTCCCACAGACACAGAGCTCAGGTCTCCACCAGAAGCTCAGACTTGACACGATTATAATAATTGTTCAATGGAAGGGTCCACAACCATTTGAACTGGGCACCTGGGTGGAAAAGAAACATGATTGTGAAAGGCATGCATTCCTCCAAGGCTCTGAGCAAGCCAAATTTTTGCAAGTAGAATAGCACTGACTTTCATCATTCCAGAGATGCTTTATTTAATCTCTTTTCTATTAGAACATAACTTTAAAATCTTGGAGTTGAGAAGACCTTTCTTTGCCTGATGTTGAAGCCAGAAACCTTGCAGGGAGCCACATAAATATGAATGTCTGTGTGTCTAGGACTCGAAAAAAGATCTAAATATGAATTTTACACATAAGAAAACATGAAAAAGTAATCCAGCTTTCCTCATAAATAAGTAAATGCCAGTTTAAATAAATAAAAAGATGCACTTTAAAATAATAACATTTTTGCTTATCACATAAGCAAAAATCAGGAAGTGCGGTAATAGCTAGAGCTGATAGGATACGGGTCCCACACTCTGCTGGCAGGAACCCTCCAGTGCCCCTCCAGTGGGGACAATTTGCAAATATCTATCGAAATTTAAAAAGGATTCCCCTTTAAACTAAAAACTCCACTTGTGCATACCTGCTCTCACGCAAGTATCTACGCGGACGTAGATACCCTTTGCAGAAGGTTAGAAACGGTGTGAAAAGCCACCAGCAGAAGACTAGTCGAGTGAACTACGGGACTTGCATGGAGTGGAGTAATACACAGCTTTTAGAAAGCATGAGAGAGATTTTGGGGTGTTCACATAAAACAATGCCCCTGATACAGTGCGTGAAAAAGTAAGCATAAAATCATGAGCGTCGTATGTCACCTATCCTTTCCACAATTAGAAAACTGGATTATGCACATGTATTAATTTTTCAACTTGGAAAGTTAGTCTTAAAGGGTCATCTGGGCTTTGGATTTGCCTCACGTCATGGACGTTGTTCGTACCTCCCAATGCCCGTTTCTCCCTTCCTCCCTTCCTCCCTCGCAGAACCTCACCTTTGTTCAGGAGGTCACCCCCCTCCCCTTAACCAGACCTTGTGGTTCAGGGGACATAAACTGGCTCAGCTGCTGTGGTGCCCTGAGCCAGTGGGTCTCAGGCTTGAGGGGGCATCCGAATCAGCTGGAGGTTTATTAAATCAGAGAGTTGCTGCTTTACTGGATTTAGAATGAACCCTGATAATCTTCTTTCCAAAGAAGGGTTAATGTTGCTGGTCTACCTCACTTTGAGAACCCCGGATTTAAGCCAAGGGCCCCAAAGCTCTCCTTTTTGCCAATGATGGCTTTGGAAACAGGGTGCTGACACCTTCAGAGATAATGGGGAGTTATCGGATGGGAGTCATTGGAAAAAACTTCTTTCACTCTGGGGAGAACCACCAAGCAAACCACACTTTCTGTTTTTCTCTTTCCCCACTAAACATAGACAAGAGGCTGCGAATGATGCCCTGACTGTTACTGGCTGGTGTCCTATAATGACAAGACAAATCAACCTTATGATGTCACTGATACTCTGAAAGGTGGCGCGGAAAGATGGAAAGATCGGAGTCCTTGACCTGAGGCCCACCCCACTGCTAGCCTTCCTTCTGTCTGAGCCAATACAGTTGACACAGCTTAAGCCCATCTGCACCGCATCTTCTGTTACCTGTAAACAAATACATCATCACTGACACAGCCCAGGAGACTTCATTTTAAAATGTTTAAAGTTAAAACAATTTTTTCCTTTATGGAAAAAAGCCATAAATTTAGTACAAAGACTAATAACAGATTAGGACAATTCTTTGAAAAGGCACCTCACATACCCCCTCTCACATAATCCCTGGCCAAGTAAGTCGTCTTGTTTGCTTCAAATCCACTGTCACACAGAGGCAGATACTAAAGAAATACAGTTCTGAATCTAAGCTCAGAAAAGAACTGTATTTAATAGACAGCTCGGGGGGATCAGAGTCCACAAAGGAGAGATGACAACACCCGGAAAGACTTCCTTCAAAAAAAAAAAAATGTTTAGCCCATCCATCCTCCCCGCACCCCACAGAGTGCCGCCGCTGGCCCCCAGCTTCTATGTCTGTCCTTCAAAATGCTGCCGGGTCCTTCTCTCTGTGACCCCTGCCCCGCCTGGGTATGTCACTATTATACAAAGACATCCAATTCTCTAGGCTGCCACCAATCCCGCCTCTCCCAGTCACCCTCGGAGGGCTATAGTTGAGGTGGGGGGTGTGAGAGGAAAAGAGTACTATTTCATCTCTGTGAAATATGAACTAATTTAGAGACGAAGGAGTGACAAGGGAGTTTAGGAACTTAAGCTAAAGTCACACCTGGAAAAGTCAGGCTCTCAGCCACTATGCTGATCTGCTATCAACAAAGAACTGAGATGCCCTAACATAAAATAACTCTTACAAATCCAAGAAGAGGGAAAAAAAACGCCCTAATGGAAAATTTTGCAAAGAACATGCACAAGCCAATTAAAGAAGGAAAACAAATTGGAAAAGATGTTCAAGCTCACTAGTAATAAAAGAAATGGAAATTAAAACAATATTTCAGCTAGCAGATGAGCAAAGATTTTTTTAAGTTAATTATAGCCAGTGTTGGAGGAAAAGGAACGCCCACGCTCTGCTGCTGACAGAGGAACTGCAGGAAAACCAGGTAGTGCCTCTCCAAACCTAAAATCAGCATCCAGTTGACCCAGTGATTCCATTCTATTAATTTATTCAATTGAGTCCATCAGAGAAGCAGGATAGAAATACATACAAGAATGTCCACAGCCCTGACTGGTGTCGTTCTGCAAACTGAAAAGTCACTGGTTGATTCCCAGTCAGGGCACATGCTTGGGTTGCCGGCCACATCCCCAGCTGGGGGTGTGGGAGAGGCAGCTGATCGATGTTTCTCTCTCACATCAACATTTCTCTCCCTCTCTTCCTCCCTCCCTTTCCCTCTCTCTAAAAATAAATAAATAAAATCTTTAAAAAAAAAAAGAATGTTTACAAAGTCTGTGTCTTGAAAGATGAAAACAACTTCATGATCCCCACGGGATCCAACAATACACAAAAGAGAGAGGGAGAGAGAGAGAAATGCTCACGGTGGGCTTCCCACTATGGAACCCCACAAGCGCCTGCCCTGCCGGCTGGGTCACAGGTGATATCGGACAGACACAGGCTCCCTCAACAGGACCAGATCCTGGCCACACAAAACTCACAGCAGGGAGCCCCAAGGCAGAGTGGGAGCTCTCTACAGACCTCAGAAAAGTGCAGCTGCTGAGCTTCCCAGGCCCAGCGTCCTCTCCAAGCCCCAGCTTCTTCTTCAATCTTCAAAGGATTAAGTGAGACTTTAGAGAAAGGCTGGGGAGTTACTGTAATGGCGGTCCTACCACTTGGAAACATGAAGACAGGAGAAGGAAGGTTCCTTCTTTCCCAACCCTAAAATAGATCTACATTCACAGAGGAATGTCTGGAGGTGGGTATCTGTCAGAAAAGGAGGAGTGGTTAACTCTGAGCACCATGTCCTCTTCCTCTTTAACCCACTATTCCAGCATGTTGGGTTACTGAGAGGATCCGACCAGACATGTGCCTGCCTACTGCAGAAAGGGAGGGAAAATGATGTCTCATCTTAAAATGCCTGGTGATCTCAAGGGCCAGCAAGGATGTGGAGCCATTGGGCTCCTACTATGGGTTGGGCTGGGAAGTGTATCTGCCTTCTCTCGGTCTGTAAGTTGGGACACTTTGAGGATCTTCTCCAGTGACAGAGCAGCCAGAATCCTCACCCTGGCTTCGCAGTGAGGGAGGCAGGAAGTAAAAGAATGTTGACTCAGCAGGCAGAGGTTTCAGAGGGACTGGCCCAAGCCACTGCCCAATTGGAATTCGAGATGAGACTCAAGATCTCCCAGGCCAATAACCTAGGCAGGGCCTAGTCAATGGGAGCAGGGACAGAACTGGACTCCACCTTCAGCAGATGCCAGTACGATACCCAAAGAGCAAGCAGGACAACGATCCTCTCCAGGGGAGTCATCAGGAATCCAGAGGATGGCAAAGGGACTCCTCCATGACCCAGCCACCGTCCTCATTGCCACGAAATCACAGACACCTAGACCTGTACCCAAACGTTTGAAAGGAGAATAACTGGCCCACTGGAGGTTTGGACATTGAATTTCATTGTATACTTAATAGATGAGAGTTAAAACTAACTTATAAGAACTGTTACAAGACTACAAGAGACTGTGTAAAAATGTTTTAAAATTATATCCAATGTTGACTATAATATGGAGGAAAAAGAACTTCCACACTCCACTAATGAGAGAGTAACTGAATAAAGATTAGGTAATACCACTCCAATATTAAAATCAGCACACGTTTGACCCTACAGTTCTGCTTCTGGTAAGGTAGCCTAACCGGTTCATCGGGCAGCAAGCGAGAGTGCTTATGGGACCTTGTTACAACAAAGGAATCCTCACCTCCGCCAGCGCTGGAGGAACTGATGCTCCCAGACGTTTCCTCACAGCAGAATTACAGGGTGTTAATTTTTATCATAATAATTCCACCACAGGCTGGAGATGGGTTTTTTTTGAAGAGGAGGAATTAAATGCTTTACTAGGTGACCTCTCCCAGCATGCTGCAACACTCAAGGACATTTCTAGAATGAGAAAATGATGTGTGAATCTTAATGCAGGAAGAGAAGTGTAAGGCCTTAGGGTCAACTCACTGCGTGTCTTCAGGTAAAGCTATAATAATTTTGTTTCTACTCCTCTGCCCTTGTTTTTCCTCACTTTGGGGTGTGTTTACACCTCTTACTTTGATGCGACTTTCATTTAAGAGAGTGTTTATAAGCTGACAGGTTTCGCTGCCTGCCCAATTTCATTTTCTTTCTGTCTTTCCAGCTGGCAGAGCAAAGCCCAGGGCCCTCTCAAAGTGGATTGTGTAATTGGAGACCCCCAACAAAAAGCTGGGACCCTAAAAGCTATTCCTCACTGCCAGAGTGATCTAGGACTAAACCCACCCCTCCAAGGACTGCGAGGAAATGACTTGTCTGAAGCCTTTTTGATAAGTAGAAGGAAACAATCTCCCCTGAGAGTTTGTAATCACAAATCAGACTCACAGAGGTTCACAGGCTGAATTTGAAAAACCTCAAGGTGAGATTTTAGTTCAAATCGTTCTGGGTTGGTAATTCCCCGGACACCTGAGAGCAAGCGATGCCTTCCATATCTGAGGGAAGTCATCCTCAACTCAGGCCTCAGAGCACTCCCTCAGATAAACTGCCAGTAATATGAGCTCACCATCAACAATGACAAATCAGGACCCAGAGCCAACAGCAGACTGACACACAGCACATGCTAGGGTAGTCAGACACAGGATATAAAGTAAGTTTAACATGTTTTTAAAAAGCAAAGGAGAGCATATCTAAAAATTACTAAGCCTGCCTAAAAATGCCTAATCAGATTTGAAGAAAAAGGAATAGAATACCTAGAAATTGAAGATATAATAATTGAAATTGAAAATATACTGCAGAAACACTATATACCCACTACAATGGCTAAAGTCAAAATGACCGGCAATGTCAAGTGCTGGCAAGGATGTGGGGCACTGGAGCTCCCATGCATCGCTAGCAGGAATGCAAAATGGTACGGAAACTCTGGGAGAAGTTCTGCCACTGTTTTATAAAGTTACACATACATTTGCCACATGATCCAGAAATCTTACTCCTAGGTATTGACTCACTATATTGTATACCTGAAACTAATGTATCAACTGTAATTGAATTTTTAAAAAAAATTTTTAAAGGCATAATTTAGAACAGTACACCATTTACAACAATATATGCCAATATATAGACAGTATACCTAAGAACAAATCTAATTAAAATTGTATAAGACCTTTAGAAAGTTATTCAAGAATTCCTAAATAGATGGAGAGGCATACCATATAGATGGATTGAGAGATTTAATGGCATATAATGGTCAACTATCCCCAAATTAACCTTTAGATTTAATAAAATTATAATCAAAACACCAACGGTTTTTCTTTTAATAGAACTTGCCGAGCTGATCGCTGTGCGCTTATATATGAAAGACAAAGGGCCAAGAACCACCACCGCAGGAGAGCGAGGGGCAGGGATGTGTCTCTGCGGGCACCGGAAAGAACAATGGTGGGCACTGCCACACGGGCACGAAATCGGCCAGCGGACCAATGAAGCAGAATGAAGAGCCAGAAAGAAGCCTTCCCATGTACGGAAAACTGATCTATGACAGGGCGGCCTTTGGGCAGCAGAGGAGGGCTGGTCAGCAGCTGGTGCCGGCGTAACTGGTTGTTCATGCAGACACAAACGGCGCGGGACCCTTCCCTCACATCACCCACAGAACTAAACTCCAGGCAGACTGAACACTTATGTGTGCACATCAAAATTGTAAATTAAGAACACAATACAGAAAAATATCTTTAAGACTCTCAGGGTAAGAAATTAATTCTTATACAAGACCTAGAAAACACCAGACACAAAGAAAAAGATTAGTAATCACTGTTATATCAGAATTATTCAAAAGACATCAAAATGAAAGTGGAAAGTCAAGACAGAAACTAATATCATACACACATAATTAGTAAGAAAAAAGACAATAGGTTTGATTCTATTGATTTCAACAGAAAAAACTGAGCAAAACAGACAAACAGGCACTTCATGAAAAACGACATGACCAATAACTACATGAGAAAATGTCCCATCTCTTTGGGAAATGGAGAAATTTAAATTAAAACCGCAGTAAGAAAGCAATGACAGCAGAGACTGGCATAAGTTGCAAAGCTCACCATTTGTCTAGGGTGAGGAGTACCCGGCCAAACACACACGGTACTGGTGGGGTGTGAACAGCTTGGCAACGCTTACACTGCGAAGTGTATATACACGTATCCTCGTGCTGTCCGGCCCCCCAGCCTGAGTGTGCCGCAGCACCATCCTGACAGTGTGGACCCCACGGGTTAAGAGCAAACTTTTCTGCAAAACTGCTTTCAATTCAGATGTCGCTCACACTTCAGACTGACTGGCTACAAATTTGAGGGTTCTCAACAGGTCCGGACCTCAGGTTCGATAATTTGCTAGGGAGACCGCCAAGCAGGGACAGACCCCATTCCCAGGTCCATGTGGACTGGGGGTGTTCTCATCCTTGACCAGCAACTCCTTGACTAGATATGCAGCCTACCCTCTGGCACCAGGATGTCCCTCAGGCCACCTCAGAGAGTTGTTAACTGATGCTTCCCCCAACAGATTCAGGCCAGCAGAGACTAAGTGCCCTATGGTGGCAAGTTCACACGTTTTTCACCCTTATAGAAATGGGACTCCTGTTCTCAGTGTGGATGTAGAGATGAAAGCAAATACATTTTTGTAAGCTGAAACACTGAGTTTTATAAACTCCCCTCCTCTGAAACCATGTATTTAATACATGCATACATACATATATGTGAACACACACACACACACAAATGCACATAGCTTTGTTAGCACTTCTGCACAGGATGCGAGAGCACACTAAGCGCACCGTGCTGTAACTCGTTTCTTTCACAGTGGGTCGTGGGCCCCCTTCCATGGTTACTTACACAGTATCCCACTATGTGAATTAGAGATAACTTGATTCAAAGATGGTTACCTCAGACCCTTGAGTCTTCTCTTCACAGCAAACATCTCCAGCTCCTCTGATGGCACCCGTCCAGACCCACGTTTGGCTTGTTCTTGGAAACTCCAGCTTGTCACTGTCCCACTTCAAGTTTATTGCCCAGGAATGTATTCATCAGGCCTGTGAAATGAGCAAAGGCAGGTAAACAGATGGTTTTCCAGGGCAGAGCACTCAGCAACGGAGCTCGGGCTAGCACGTAGCCCTTGCCACAAACCTTTCTGAAGCCCGGCTGGAAAGTCTTGTTTCAAGGTGATGTCCACAATCCAAAGGTATTGTCTTCTGACCCTGCATTCTGACCAGAAGGCTCGTGCACCCACCCGGAACTGGTCTTCCAGCTAAGACTTCACTCTTTCTGGGCCAAAGTCAAACTCCCTGCCTTAGCTGCTCAGGTCTGGTCTGACCTCCAGAATTCCTCCAGTGCAATTTGCAATAAAGAGCTCCCCTTTGAGTGTTAGCATCTACTTCTTAGTAAAAAAAAAAAAAGAGGGTTAAGATTGTAAGTTCTATGTTACAGTAGTCCCCCCCCTTATCCCTGGTTTTGCTTTCCGAGGTTCCAGTTAGCTGCAGTCAACGAATACTAAATGGGAAATTCCAGAAATAATCAATTCGTTAAGTTTTAAATCACAGCCATTCTGAGTAGTGTGATGAAATCTCACGTGGCCTGGGACGTGAACTCTCCCTCTGCCCAGGGTCCCCACACTGTAGACGCTTCCTGCCCACTAGTCACGAAGTAGCCATCTTGGTTTTCAGATCAATTGTCGACTAGCTCGGTGCTTGTGTTCTTTTCTCTTTTTTCCTCCTTCCCTCCTCCCTCCCTCCCTCCCTCCCTCCCTCTCTCTTCTTTTCTTTCTTTCTTTTATTGTCCAAGCACACACACATACAGTGGTCCCCTTTATCCTCAGAGGATAAATTCCAAGACCCAGAGTGGATGCCTGAAACTGCAGACAGTACTAAGCTCTGTATATACTGGCTTTTCCATACATGTACACAGAACTATAATAAAGTTTAACTTATAAATTTAGCTCAGTAAGAGATAAACAATAATAAACTAAACAATTACAACAATACACTGTAATATTGATAAAAGCTATGTGAACATGGTCTCTCTCTATCTGATCATACTGTATTCACCCTTCTTCTTGTGATGACGTGAGATGATGAAATGCCTGCGTGATGAGACAGAGTGAGTGAAATGACACAGGATGTGATTTATGCTATTACTGACCTTCTCAAGATACACAAGGAGCACTTTACCCCTTGTCTTTGGAGTATCTGAACTGCCAGTATCGCTTGCCCTTGTGCACGCGCGTGTGGCCGTTGTTAGGTGAAATGAAGCTCACATGAGCACAGCCACTGTGATGCCTTGACAGGGGGCCTGATAACCAAGGCGGTCACAATGTAGCTAATGGGTGGGGGCATCTACACCATGGAGACCGTGGACAAAGGGAAGATTCACGTCCTGAGCCTTGTGAGATTTCATCACACTCATTAGAACAGCCTCTACTTAAAATTTAGGAATTGTTTACTTCTGGAATGTCCCACCGAACATTTTTGAAGCGCAGCTGACTGTGGATAACTAAAACTTCAGAAAGTGAACCCCTGAACCTCAGATAAAGGAGGGATTACTGTCTTGGCAGGAGTTGGGGGGGCAGGGTGTGGAGTAGAGAACGCAGTGGTGAGGGGTAAAGTCCAGGTCGGGCCTGAGAGGCTGCGCTTGCATTCTGCCTGGAAAGCAGCAGGGAAGCATGAATGATTTTATGCTAAGGGGAAATGTGATCAGATTTGTATTTTGAAGAGGCAGCACTCTGCCATCAAGGAAAATAACAGAATAGAAAATGAAGAAGGACGAAAGATAATGTCTGGGTAAATACAGCCTACGGAAAGCAGATGTTGTAGGGAGCACAGGGAGAAAATAGGGGTTGTGGGCAGGGTGCGAGGCGGGTCTGAGGTTCACTCCGTGGGCGTGGGCTTCAGACCCGAGCTGAATCCAACCTCTCATTGTGGAGGAAGCAAGCATGGGTGTTTGAACTCCCTGAGCCTCAGTTTCTCTCATCTTTAAAGCACCAGAGTGAGTTACTAAGAGAAGTGAAACGAGTGTTAACAGAATATAAATTGCCCAGGCAGGCTGGACTCAGCAGAGGTGCTCAGAAATGGGGAACTCTCCATGAAGACTTTTGAAAAAGCACTTCCACAGAGAGCAACAGGATACAGCGGAAAAGCTAAGGAGAAAAGCTTCAGTTATTTCACAACACTGCCAACATTTCTGAGCAGAAAGAGAGCTAAAGGAGGAAGTAGAAAGACAGGATGGAACTTTATAAAAATGTAGAGGCAGGGGCAAGCCTGGAGGAGGAGCAACATGCTTCCTTGACAAGCACTGTGGGAACTGCTGGGAACAAAACGGAAATGGCTTTCATTCATCAGGAGCACAATTTTGTGAGGCTTGGGAGCACCACCAAACTCTGAGGGGCTGACAACAGCCCCAGCCTGCCCATCCTCATCCAGAAACACACTTTCAGGGCACTGAAGTGGGTCACATTCTTAGAGCTTCCCCAAACTAGCTTCTAGGAGCTGTTTCCACAGGGATGGCCCGAGCCTCTGTTTCCTGGTGAACAAAGGAGGAACTAATTGTAAAAAAGGACAGTTCCGGGAGGGCACTGATAAGGACTGAGAGTGACAACAGAAACAGCAATCCAACGGCCTGGGATAAAACGGTCACAGGCCTTTGTGTTTTCCATGTAGTTGTCACCATCCAAGTGTTGGCTATGACCCCCCAGAACCCCTGACGAGGCAGCTATGGAAAATAAGAAGCACTGTGGACAACTGTCATTTTTTCTTCTTCCTCCGGACAACAACTCGCCCCACCCCCGTCAAGATTCATGGGCACTCAGGCCCCCAAAGCCCATTGACCTTAGATGCCCCTCAGGGTCCAGTAGGAAGTGCCCAGATCGATGAGATCAAGCAGTTTCTCAGAAGTCCCTAACAGAAAGCACGCGGCCGCCAGTCAGCCTGAGACCCCCAGACTCGCCTTTGTGGGTGGCTGGCAGGGGCCTGGGGAAGCTGTCATTTTTCTAACAGGCCTCGGAGTGCAAATGGTTTTCTCCCCGCCGAACAATCCACCAGTTAGCAAACATTGCTCTTCCAGGAAAGCAAATACACAGCTGGGACACTCATTTTACTTCCACTGTTGTACATTGTTAGCTAGGTTAAAAAAGACTTCAAACATGGAAACTCTTTCAAGTTTCCTCCTTCTCTCCCTCCCTCCCTTTCTCCTTCACCCTACCTTTTGATGAAGTTTCTGTGCCCACATGCAGCCCTAACAACATTTCATCTTAAATTTCTATAACAGAAATGTGGGTCACTGATTTTAGAAGTGGCCTAGTTTCCCAGCTCTAAATAGAAATCTTTACCCAGGTTGAGGTTTCTTCCTATGTTTGTGTCTAATGAAAGTGTAACCAGCCTAGCCAGGCCAAACAGCTGAGCTCTCGGCTCCTCCTCTCCACCCAGCTGTGCACATGGAAGATTGGAAGGATGGCCCATAAGGCTTGCAGACTCCGGAGTGTCTGAGATCAGAGCTTCCCTGGCAAGGGACACAAGAGCCAG
The DNA here is from genome assembly GCF_022682495.2 of Desmodus rotundus. NCBI lineage: Eukaryota > Metazoa > Chordata > Mammalia > Chiroptera > Phyllostomidae > Desmodus > Desmodus rotundus. The sequence goes on along the minus strand of NC_071396.1, from coordinate 32,117,348 downwards.
ACGTGCCTCTGAGGGCACAGGTACTAGGACCTCACAAGGAGATCAGGGCCGCAGCTTCTTGTCCAGGAAAGGGAGGACAGGGCAGCTAGGATTTATCAGGTGCCCACCTGTGCTGGACACCTCTGTTCCTCACATTTCATCCCTGTCCGGTCTGCTAGGGGTTCCCTCCTTCCCTCCTGCCCCTCCTCCTTCTTTCTCTATCTCTCTTCTTTCATTCTTTTAAAATTTTTATTCTAAGTCCATTGTAGAAAATTGGAAAACACAGGCAAGTGAAAAGAAAAACAAAAATTATCCAGAATACTACTAAAGAAAAACCCTGCTGATGTCTCTTTGTATGTCCTCCCAGTTATTTGCTAGGCGCATGTACTAACACAGACTAGTGTGTGTGTGTCTGTGTCCGCACACGCGGTGGAAAAGGGCTGAGCCCTGCAGGTGCACTTCCCAGTCTCCCAGGTTGGTTGGCTTCTGCCGGATTCAGCCAACAGGAAGCATTATTGAAGACGTGAAGGGCAGAGGGAAGGGAAAAGCCCAAGTATTTTTACCATCCCTGCCTGCATGGGGTTGCTTCTCTGGAAACACTGGCATCTCCTACAAAGCCCCAACCCCCCAGACAGGCCCTTTGTTGTCTGAGCGTCCACCTGGTGGCGTCGAGTCCTGGCTCTGAAACCACCACCTTCTGTCCCTCCAGCCTAGGGGTGGGGGCTTCCCGCAGACAGCAGTCTCCAGAGGGCACTGCCATCCCACTTGGGTCTCAGCAAACCCATCCCTGTGTAACCACTGCCCTGTGTTAAGTTGTCGTTGTTTCCAGTGTTTACGGGGTTTTCTGTTTTCCTGGTGGGACTCAGCTGCACTCCTAAATACATACGAACATAAAGCCAGGTATACTCTCCGTAAGCACGGGGCTACTATGTAACTATAAAAACAATAAAATTCAAAACAGCATCGACTTAACATGATAGGCCATGTAGACTATACAATCTGGCTGAACTAAATTCCCTCTGACAATGTGAATACGAGCCCATCCGCTACGGGGCAGGTTCCTCCTGAGTTCAGCAGGCTTGTGACACCACATGCTACACAGCCTGACCTAGTTTTCCATTTGAATTTCTGTAAAACATTCCTTTATAGAGTATCAACACTCACTGCTGGCTTTCACATCTAAAAACCATTGTAAAGATGAGCTCTGAAATCTCACAGCTAAATTCAGTTATAAGATTTCCAAAACATTGTATATATTCTTTTTATTTTTCAAATAAAAGCACAGCACTTCAGAATGCACAGGGAAAGAAAGGCCAGCGTGGCTTTCACAGAGATGCCAGTAGACGGAGAAGAGTCCTGGGCCAAATTTCATAGCTCCTAGTTATGTGCTAGGAACACGCTAGTTAGCCCTGATGACAATCCTTCCTCCCAGGCATTATAATTTTCATTTTACAGACGAGGGAACAAGGTTAATGAAATTAAGCAACTTGCCTAAAGTTTCTCATCTGGAATGACACAGAGTCTCACTCACTCTAAGGCCCATGCCTTCCCACCCCTTTCCATCCATCCAGTGGGCACTTGAATCACAAAATGCATTCGTTCATTCAATAAATACTTAAACTAAACACCTGCTAAGTGCCAGACACTGTTGTAAGCACAGGGTATTCCAGTGAACAAAAGACAAAAACCTGCCTAGCAGAGCTAACCTTCCAGTGGAGGAGCTGGAAAATAAACAACACTGACAAGCACCACATGTGGTATGTGGACAGTGACAAGCGGCAGGAAAGCAGGAAAGGGAGTATGAAATGTTCTCTGAGGGGACTGAGATTGTAGGGTCGCCAGGGAAGTCTTTTGAGCAAAGACGTGGAGGAGGTGAAGAAACACGACAGAGAGACACCTGGGAGAAGAGTCTTTCTGCAAACAGCCAGTATGGGAGGGCGTGGGGAGTCAGACATACAGGGCCTGGAGGTCATCGGTAGGGTGCTGGCTTTGACTCCGAGTGAGACACAAAGCCATGGAAAGCTCTGGGCAGGGTCACTCTGGCTGTTCCCTAGAGAAGGGACTGTGGGGGCCCAGGACACCGTCCGGAAGAGGAATCAGAAGGTACCGCAGTAAGTCCAGGGGAGTTGACAGCAAAGGTCATAGGTGGGAAGAATAATCGAATTCTGGATAAACTCAGGGTCTGAAATATGACCAGGCACGCCTTAGCCTCCTCAGCCTTTCTGGCCCGTCAATTTATGAAAACCAAATTCTATAACCTTCGGGAGCCTGAAAAGGAGCCCAGCACCAGCACGTCCAGAGCAGCGCCGTCCAGCAGAGCTTCCCACAGGATGGGCGTGCCAGGCGCCCTCCCATGTGGCAGCCGCGGAGCACTGGCAACACGGTGGGTATGGCTGGAGACCTGGATTTTTTCTCTTATTAAACTTAAGTCTCACAAAACATGATAGCACTGCTCTAGAGAACCAGTCTGATAATTGTGCCCCCGCCTCTCCCTGGGACTGACTGAGAAGACAGGAGATCGCCTGTGCTTTGGATGCATGAGTTCAAGTCTCAACCCCTCTGACATGAGTTAGAGAGCCTTGCAGAAATGGCTGTGATGTGAATAAAGTGACAACTTCCTCCCTGCGGTGGCTCCATTCATAAATAACGAAGTGTTTATAAATATGCAAAACGCACAATGAGTCAATGCCACCAAGTGTCTGTGATGGGAACATTATAACATGTCCTAGAGTGAAGGGTGTGGGAATCAAAATAAATTCAGTTTCTCTTTAAACCCTACAAGGAATGAATACTGAATAATTTACTTGTGAGGTTCTAACACAAAAGCAAGTCATTTATTGGTTCCTGTGAGCATGAGCTGCACACTCTACCCTGATTCACAGACGTGGAAACCCATTATAAGAAGTAAATGATTTACCAGTGAGAGCGCTGGCAGACGGCAGCTGTTTCTACACCACTTGATGAACCCCGAATTACTCTAATCATCATTTTATTTAAGCCCAGAAGGCCATAAGAAATACATTACTGACTCCACTGAAATATGTCTCCCTTAAACATATAAATAAACTCGAACACGAAACAGGCACATTACTCAAACAATTTCCTTCAGCGACAGGCACCAACCCACAGGCCAAAGGCAAACAAGAATTCCTGCAGTCCTTCCCAGGAACCGCTGAGCCCCCCTTCCGAGGATAATTTCGAAGCAGCTCCCTTCAGCAAATAAGATGCTCTCTAGCCCAGCCGAGTGACAGCCTTTTCCAGAACCCTGGCTGATACATCTGTTGTGACCCCTCCCCCAGGAATACAGCACTGCGTTGGCCCCCGTAGCCCAAACCAGGAATCTGGATATGACATTCTTGGTTTCCCCACCCACTTTTATAGAGCTATAATTGACATGTCACGTTGTAGAAGTTTAAGGTGTACTGAGTGTTGGTGTGATACATTTACGTATTGCAAAATGATCATCACTGGGGCGTTAGCGAGCACCTCCATCAGGCGACATAATTACTATGCGTTCTTATGCTGAGAACATTTAAGACCTACTCTCTTTTAGCCGCTGTCAAGTATGTAACACGGTGTTATTACTTGTAATCACCATCTGATCCCCAGAACTTGTTATAAATGGAAGTCGGTGTCCTGTGACCACTACCCCCTCACTTCCCCACCCCTAACCGCCACTCTACTCTGTGAGTTCAGCTTTTTTAGATTCTACATGTAAGTGACATGCAGTATTTATCTGGCTTATCTCACTTAGCATGATGCTGGACCTTAGGTTTTAACCTTCTCCTTCCCCAATTCCAATCAGGTTGTTTCTAGGCTAAAAGAGACCTGTAGCCAGTCTCCCTACCTTCTGCCCTGGCTTCTTGCTCTGATCCCTTCTTCACACGGCTGTGTGACATGTACCTGTGCCAAGAAATACTTCCAGCTCGTTGTAGATCCTCAAACAACACTTGGGCAGCAGATGAATGAGGTCTTTGAGAGGCAAGCAGAGTCGAATGATGGAGGTGTTGGGGAAAAAGTTTGACTTTGACTCTTAAGAGTCATAGGAAGCCATTCCAGAGGTCTTTTTTTTGTAGGGAAATAGTACTATATTTATGTATCGTCAATGTCCTCCAGAAGACCACTAGGAACACACCAATCATTAAACAATTGTGTTTATTGACTCCTTGCAAAGAGGGAGAACACACATCAGGGGAACTATGGAAGCATCTCAGTTACAGGGTGTTAGAAATGATAGCATCTGGGCTTGTGTTAGGTGATTCTGGAGAATATTCTAGGAAGGGGGTTTGCTCCCGGTTAGATGCTGTCAGGAAGCAGGGGGAGACTGCAACTGGTGGGCCTGAACGAGGGAGGAATGGAGTGAAGCTAAAACTACGACCTGGTAAAGCAGCAGCAGTAACCAGCAGCAGCCAGAACGGATGGCTCGTTGGTCATTCCTGTGGTTGGACATCGTCCGTGTTGGTGTCTCTGCTTAGACATGATTACAGAGCGGGTCTTGTTTTGTCTTCTACCTGTCAGGGTCCAGCGCGGCCTTGCCCGATGCTGTGGCTGGATGATGTGTTCACGGTGGGCAGAAGAACACCATGGCCCTGCTGGGAGTGCCAGACCAGCTCTCGCCTGCCAGGGGCTGCTCTTCTCCTTCTCAGAATTAATAAGACATGGAGTAGAAGCAGGAAGACCAGGGAGAGGGGTGTTGCAGTGGGCCAAGGGAGAGAGGATGGTGGCTTGCAGTGGGGTGATGGCGGTGTGGCGGATGGGAAATGACTGAATTCAGGGTGCAGGTGTGTCACAGTCCACACTCAAACCACACGGAGCTTTCCGGCCTCTCAGAAGAATGCTGACCCTCGTGCCTCCAGGCTCTCCCTGGGGCACTCTTGCTCAGCCCCCTTTCTCCACCTCCAGTACCGGCAAGGCCCTGTTCCTGGACATCTTCTGGTTTATCCTGCTCAGATGTGACTTCCACCCAGAAACCTTCCCCAAACCTCTCAAGTCTGCTTATCTGTCCCTCCTTTGTGTTTCTACAGTATCTCATGGCATGTCCATTGTTTACATATCTGTATCCCCTAGTAAGATTGTAAGCGACACCCTGGAGAAAGTGATGTCTTCTTCACTGTGTGTGCCATAGATGAATCGCACAACACATGCTTAGTGAATGCATGTTAAGTGAACCGAGACTTACTGTTACAGAGAGCTTTCTCCAGACTGTTTTCCAGCAAGTTATCCAGCCCCGACTACCAAGCTATATGCCATTCCAAAGCTAAGCTGCCTCTTTGTTCGAGCATGCCCACCAAATAATAGGGTATTCCTGGCACTGCTGAGCATATTCAGATTTCCTGAAAATCACATCTATAAACCACTGAAACAGCAGAAGCGTATGGGGTGCTATCATTAATGGGCAGTAAGTGCCTTGGTTGTGAATGGTTTTGACTTAATTTGTTAGAAGTATTTACAAGCTTTTTATCCTTCATGATTTTATAGTCCAGAAATGGAGTTTTTGTTTTGTCCACTCATTCAACCACGGATTTCTAAGAGCCAGTGCCAGGCCTTATTCTAGAAGCTACAGAAGGTTTTTTTTTTTAAAAAAAAAAAGGCAAAAATCTCTGACCCACTGGGGCTGACATTATAATGAATGGGAGAGGCCATAAAGAAATAGGGAAATAAAATATAGAGGTTGTTAAATAGCAACATATGCTAATGAGAAAAACGAAAGTAGGGAGGGGCATGTAAAATGTTACAGGAACTGAGGGATCTTAAGGAGCGTCTCCCGGAAAGGCTTCAGTGTGAAGGCAGTCTGGAGGGGAAAACGGACTAAAAGAAGGTGCAGAGGTCTGGGGCAAGCAGTGCAGGCCGAGGGTGCAGCCAGTGCTGAGGCCCTGGGGCAAGAGAATGCTTGGGTTTGATGCAGACCAAGCAGTGCTGGCCCAGGACTGGAGCAAAGGAAAGGTCGGAAGCGGAGGGAGAGAAAGATGTTGGAGGGACCGTGGAGCAAGACTAGGGCGGGTCATCGAGGCTACGTCCGAGATCATGGCTGTCTCTCTGGGTGTCGGGCTGACCTTTAGAAGGGTTGTGTGACAGTTGAAAATTTAAAATATTACCGAGCTCTAAAACGCTTTCTCTTGTTTTCTAAGATTAAAAATAGATTAAATTATATACTTTTTAAATTTTGTATCATTTCTCTACAATACTGTTTTAAAATTCTTTTTATTAGTAAACATAGTATGCTCACTATAAATGATGCAAGAGTAGAAAACACAAACACAATAAATAAGAAAATTAACAACCACTGCTCTCCGACTACCCAATGATGACCATTGTTATTTTTACTGTTTTCTATAATTTTTCTTCAATGTAGTTTAAAATTTTTACATAGAATGTTGTGCATATTACACACATGCTTGTGTGTATACATGCATGTGTGTTACTTGAGCCTTTTTCCTCTTATTAATCGTGACCATGTTTTTAATATCATTAACATTCTTTTAAATAGCACTTTCAATGACTTCAAAGTATTTCATCACATGAACAATAATTTCCTTATTGTGCATTTCACTCATTTTCTTTCCCATGCAGTAGCCACTCTACTTACAAAACAGATAAGGCTCTAAAAAACTGTTCCCAACTACCTTTGTTTTTTCTACTTGCAGACCACACACAAGTAGCTGCTGGCATCAGGGTTGGACTGAACAGCTTACGGTCGTATGCGGCGATCTCTTCTGCAGGAATATCCTCGGCGGGGAAAAGTCGTGGGTTGCGGGTATTCTGCAGTAAGACTCAGGGGCGGTTACTGTTGCTTCGGAAATCCAAATCTGGCATCATGTCAAGAAGCTGTCAGGCCCCACCCTTCCCTCGCTCGGTGCTGTCCACGTCAGATTTAGTCAGGAAGGAGGGCAGAAGTGCTGGCCCCCTTACCTGGCTCAGGGGCCCCTGATGTGATGGCACTGGCCTTCCCCAACCTGTCCCCAAGGCCCGCTGGTGCCCACCAGCCTCACCTCGCTCCTCTTCCTTCTGGCACTACCTGGCTCTTTCCCAGCCATGTGTTGCAAAGAGCCTCAAGGCAGTGACTGAGGGTGGATCATGTTGTCATTTAGAGTGCAGTAACTAACACTGAGCTCCCACAATGTCCCCAGATTTCAGCCCTTCCCAATCCAGGTGCCCAGTGAGGCTCATGACCATCTCCCAGCTAGAGAGGCCAAGTCAGAGAACAGAGAGTCTCAAGGTTCATGTCTCCTGGTCCATAAGGCAGCAATAGACCCCAGCCTCTACCTGACTCTACCCCATAATCAGACTGACCCTTATTCTGGTCAGCTACCCCTTAGTCCAGGGGGAGCGGGGCACAGCAGTGATGGCCCGAGACAGTGGTTTTTCAACCCTATCTACTTAGAGCTTGTTTGATACACAGAAGCTTGGGCCCCACTAATGAATCAGCTAATAGTTCAGTTAATAAAACAGAACCTGCATTTTAACAAATCCCCAAGTGATTCTGATGTATGGTAAAAATCTGAGAAGTGTTGCTCTAGCTCAGTGGTACTCAACTTGAGTAAGCATCAGAACAGCCTGGAGGGCTTGTTAAAACACAGGCTGCTTGTAACTCAGCCACTGAAAGGAATGCAATTCTGATTATGTGCCACGGTACAACACAGACAGGCCGTGAGAGCATCATACTCCACGATCAGCCAGGCACAGGACAAATACTGCATGACTCCACTGATATGAGGGCTCTAGGAGAACAAAGATCTTCAACAGACATTTATAGAAAACAAAAAAACTTCCAGAATAGTCCAGAAGTTGACTTCTAACTGAAGATATTCAGAACAAGCTGATAACCTCATGAAAAAGACAATTTTTACCCAAGATGATTAGAACAAGATTTTTCTGTCTGTGACACTCTTCTTTATCATATTTTTCCTCATTTCTGATTTAACACTGTAAGCTTCTGACTTGCCTTATCATGTCCGCACTAATAATAATCATTTTCTACATCTACACCTTACTAAAGGTAACACCCTAGCTCCATAATATAGCTCCCCTGAGCCATTACTAGTGTGCCCAACTCCTAGAGCCCTGCAAATAAAAGCCATATGTGCAATTAATGCTACAAAGGAGAATTCTGCTCATAAATATTCTAATCAACATGGAGTCTCAATGGAGTTATTTATGAACACCCAGGACAGGGTAGCTACGGCTATACTTGTGTAATGACCATGACTCAACCTGCTCTATAAAGTGGCCCAGTCCCCTCTTTACACCTTCTTTCTTAGCTGATCACAGTGTTTCCTTACTGCTAAAACTTCAGGTCAAGTTCTCCAAAAGGAAAAAATATTTAAAACCATTACTCCTATAAATAGGGCAAAATCTATCCAACTTTATCAATAATAGTAATCCTTATAGGTCATAAAATTACTGGTGGAACAAGTAGAGAGCCCAGCAACTGACTCTCCTTGGACATAACATTGGTGATGGTAGAGAGGACATGGATGACCAGTGATGACAGAGATCATTCAGTAAAAAGGAACTAGAAAGAATACCAGACTTCACAACACAAATATAAAATTGGAATCCTATCTCACAAAGTATGCAAAAATCAACTCAGGGAACATCAAAGACTTTAAACATCAGGAAGTAAATTTCAGGACTTCGAGAAGAAAATTAAGAGAATATTAGCTGAGAAGGATTTTCTTAAAAGAAGGCAGGAAACACTCTATAAAAGCCTAGTTTATCTACATTAACAACTTTTGGCTCAGACAGAGGAGCAGGAACAGAAGGCAGGTGGCTGGTGGGTTTGGTATGTGATGCTGAGGGATTTGCCATCTTGTGACTCCTTTCCAAGACACAGGGAGCGAGTTCATGCTTGCGGTGAGAGTAAGGGGTAACTGTACTGTGGGCAAGGAGAGGGAGTGAAGGGGCGACTGAGTCAGAAATCTGAGGGAAGTGGAGATAGGACACAGGAGTCACTGAGTAGGGTAGGAGAGGGGGTGGAACAGAGAAACATCAGGTGGCCAGGACTGCGACCAGATCAATACTCCTGCATTGTGGCCCCATCTGCCCAGGGGTATGACTGCCCCGGCAGCCCTTGGTTGCAGGAGGTCAGGACTCTGCTCTCCAGCTAGCTCCAGTGGCCTTACAACTAGCAACAAGCTCTCCCTAACTCAGGCACTGATGAATCTCAGTGCCAGCCTTGTCCACTTTAAGGAGTTGTCATCTCTTTCCATCGCTTCTGGATATTTCAGTAAGGAAGGGCTATGCTGGGGACAGGGAGTCATGTGCTGTCTAAAACCCTCTCCATCTCATTTTTAACTACTGACTGGTCACAGTTTAATCCTAGTCTTTCATCCAAAACTGACAGGGAAGCATCTTTCTAACAGTGCACAGTTCTAGGTTATCGACCTGTGGTCTGCTTGTCTGTCTTGCCAGCTCAGGTGCCCGCTTCTCTCTGTGGTCTCAGAAACAGGCATCATACTCTCAGAGCCTCGGACATTCCCCTCTAGCTGCAAGTTACAACACTCGTTTCTCTAGTCAGTTTTTCCTCTTGAGTTCCTCACTAGAAAGAAAAATTGTTACAGCCACATGGATGCTTTAGACCAGCATGACAGATCCTGAGGGGTTGTCCTAATTTTTTTTGTAATTGTGGACTTCACCCCCATCTGGAGATGTCCTCCTGCTGCCCCTGTGTTGGTCGTGCAACAAGTTCCCTCAGGGGACAATGTGCACTCCTGCCCCTCATACAATTGATCTGAGGCCTGACATTTACCGCAGGACATTTTTAAATAATTTAAACAGAAAACAGTTTCTCAATAAGGATGTTCAATTGCCTATCTCTCTCCTGCGGAGGTAGGGCAACAATTCTAGGCCTGATTCTGTTACTCATGAGTTAACTGGTTAGGTAAGTAGCGTCCTGCAAGTCATTTCCTTCTCTGTGGCTCTTCCTTTTCCAATATAAAAAAAGAACGGTTGTGCAAGCTATCTCCTTCCTCACAGAGGTGTTGCGTGGATTAAATACGATAATAAATGCCACAGTGCTTTGCAAACTGCAAATCTAAGGTGTTATTATTCCCTTGGTGAAAGTAAATACAGGCCGTACATGTTCACTGCAGGAATATAAAAGTTTGGAGTTTCCATTAAAGGCCAGTTCACAATAGGAACCCCTTTTGTTTGCATGCATTTACTAGGCCCTTGTATATAAATCATCTCCTTTCGTCTTCTTAGGAAGCCTGTGGAGTAACTAGTATTAAAACCCACTTCACAGATAAGAAAATCAAGATTCAAAAAGATTAAGCAATTCTCCCCATATCACACAGCCAGAAAGTGCTGACGTCAGCTCTGGACCAGAACAGCAACCCTTCTCCACAAAATCCTCCTTCCACCTCAGGACACTGCCATCCCAGGGGGTGGCCCTTGTCTCCATCGTCCAAGATGGATAGCAACATCACATCCTAGGCAGGATAATGAAGAAAGGGCCAAGGAAGGAGATTAACTCTTAAGGAAAGGTCATGGGAGATTCCACGTGACACTTTGCCAATGTCTCTTTGGCCAGAATACAGTCATGTGAGGACTAGTCAGCTTGCTGGTGAGATACTGATGGAGCATTGAACCAGCAACTGAAGAGTGTTCTGTAAGGGATCACAACAGTGTGGGTACATTTAAGAGACACACAAGGGGGGGGGGCGGTGTATACCAGGGCTAGTGTGGGGGACCATTGTAAGTGTAGGCTTGAGGGGGCATGGGAGGGATGGTTGCAGGCCCCTAGAGAAAGCTCAAACTGTGACTGCAAGAGAGGCTACCCGAACTGAGCTGCATCCCTTCGGAGAGAAGAGCAGCTGATCTCTCCCTGCCCTATACATATGCCAACTTCTGACAATAAAAGCCCCAACCAAAGCCTACTCTCTCTAGCCAGAGCACCAGGAGGGGACATCCTAATAAGACCAAAACCTTTTAGATAATAATCCACCCAGGCAGCCAAACACCACAGAGAAAAACTGTGGCCCCACCCCAGCCGTGCCAGCAAAGGCCGTGTGAGGAACCCACACAGCCAGCCTTGAAGGGCTATAATGAGATGCTCCGACTACCAATCCCGTCACCCAGGGTGGTAACTTTTTCCAGCGGCTGCAGGAAATGAACAGACCTGGCATGCAGGTGGTGGGCAGGAAATATTTATTGTCTGAATAAACAAAAGCAGAAAGTGCTTTCATCACTTTGGAGTCACGGGGCTAAAATACACGTTTCAGGATTTCCAGCCAAATCTAGGCTCAACAAGAGAAGGTGTTGTTCACACTCAGGGGGTGTACTTGTCTAGTTAGGCTAGGCTAACAACCAGTTTAACCCTCAAGCAAATTTCTTTGCCTCTTCCAGATTCTGACATGTGTTGGCATTCCCTGGACTATGGTCACATACCTCAAATCTCTGCCTCTGCAGCCACACTGTCTCTGCTTCTTTTTGTCTGGATGTCTCTTATAAGGACTTTTTCACAAAAGACTGTCATAACTAGTGAATTCTTCTACATGTACACTAGTAGATAAGCAAGATCTAAGCATTAGTACTCCCTCTGCTGTAGCTGAGATTCGAGAACCAATGACTTAGGCTGGGTCCCCCAGAAGCAAAGATTTGTATGCAAATATTGTATTCAGAGCTCCCAGGAGAAAACCATTAAGAGAATAGGCAAGCAGGGCGAAGACTGGGAATAATCCAGGCAAGGGTGCAAAGTCAGGCTAAACCCACAGCCTGCTCAGAGTTGGCCCTGTGGCAGGCAAAGGAGCTGAGGTCTCTCTCACATCAGCTGAGGCCTTCCCAGCCCAAGGTCTGCCCTGACCCCGGAGTCTTCCTCAGCTGTTTCCTGCACGCCACAGACACACCCTCTCGGCTCCCTTCCTGTAGCATCACACAAATCTTTGTTTCTCGTTTTCTTGATTCACCATCTTTGTTGGTGTTTACTTGGGGGATGGCTGAGTTGAAGGACCCAAAACTCTACCCTTTGTCTTGACCACTGGCCTTCTGGTTTGGGCTTATGTATAGTTTTAAATTTTTCTATGCTGCTTGTATTTCTATTAAATCCCTGGTTGGTGTTCTAAAAAGTAAAAAAAAAAAAAAAAAAAAAAAAAGGTGGGCATCAGCTAAGACCCTGGGCTGGAGCGACAACGTGAACTCCCAGGCACACCAAAGACATAGGCGGGATGGGGAGGATGCACGGAAAACAGTCGAAGGGGTCCCAGGGCACCAGGGCAGTGCACGGGGACTTGGGGGCAGCAAGAACCTAACGACTCAGACCCATCAAGCATGTACGAGACCCCTGGAATTTTAGAGAGCTCTGTTTAGTCTTACACGAGCCTGAATTTTCTAGACATGTGGCCAAACACCGGCACCCAGCCAATGGGACACTGGTCTTGCCATGTAACCCCAACCTGCTTTCCCAGTCGTGAAGGAAAATGCAATGTCTTTGGGTCCCATCAAGCCTTCTTCAAAGCCCCCCTGCAGCCCCCTCAGAAGGCCACACAGACACCAGCCATAGTCAACCTCGGGCCTTAGTGATACCAAGCCTTGGAGCTTGAGCTGTCACTTGCTGAAATAGATTTACTCTACCTGCCACTAAGGGGTCCAGGTTCATTCAAGGCCTTTGGCGTTCCCAAGGACATGCATGCCGATAATCACTAATAAATAAAAATCTTAGGTCAAGGAAATAAACATTAATATACTGGTCTCTCCTTCCTGGGATGAGTATGGAAAAAGATGTCCAGTTCTCTGACTTTGAGTTTCTTAATCATCTATCATGTTATATAAATATCATGCCTGAATTCTTCAGTAGTACATACTATTATAGGAGCTAAACTTTTAGGCTAAAATAAAAAATATATATGCCACATTTTTATCAAAGTGTATGCCAGAGAGAAAATTTTCAGAAATTTAATACCAGCACATAAGATGTCTCCCACCAGAAACCAGGTTGAGTTCTAAACAGATGTCCATTCATTAGATAAGGAACTCAAAGCACATTTCCTGAAGAAATAATGTAGTCGGTTGTGGTAAGATTCCAAGTTCAGCCGACAGAAACCTATTAAACTAATAATAAACCAACAATGCATTTGAAGAGTAGAAAGTAATACTATGGAAATTAGTAACTAAGTCACAATATGGAATTAGGGAAGAAATCATTAAGTTTGATGTCCCTGCTTCAGGAAGGGTGGGTCTATTCAGGGGCTGGAGACTGAGGGTTTCTGGAACTTCTGGATCCTTTGAGGTATTTTAAGAAGACTCCTAGGGAAGTCTGGAGAATTGCCTGTTTTAAAATACTCAATCATTCTATTTACTTTAAGGAGCTCTGAAGAATGAGGAAAAGCTCAAGGCACCACAGTATTGCCCTTTAAAGAGAACACCCCTATGAATGCCTTCATTTTAGGGACCGGGGCTCCATGGAACACACAGACTAGGAACTACAACAGAAAGGCCTAGCTCTGAGCCCCACCTCTGCCATTTACCAACTCATGACAGGGACAAACAAGCTCCCTCTGTATGTCTCAGCTTTGCTGCTCACAGGACAAGGATGCAGCAATACTTCCACTGGGAGTCAGAAATGCCTGACTCCCCCACACGTCTTTGGGGGCTCCAGGGCCTACAGGACTTTCTCTGCTCAAGAGCCTGTCTTGGAAAAATAGACGGTGGCCTAACCACTTGTATCAAACACCTAACCCATCTGAATCCTAAAGATGGACCAGTTACCGGGGCAGCAGCCTGCTTCAGACAGCTGCAGCACACTGCTCATCCTGTCTCCAAGGGCCATGCCCCATCGTTACTTCTGCTCTACAATGACGATGTGGGGAAAAGGAACACGCCACCCACAGAATGCACAGCCACACTGTGCATTGTTGTTCCCGGCTTCTGAAAGCACTTCAAAGTGGGCACTCATCTTAAGACACCAGATGTGAAGGAGATAGCACGGCTACCATCTGGGGACGGAACACTGTCCAGCTCTGCTGTACCACTTCCTGATGATGCTGCACAGTCTTGGCTTCATCACACAGCTACTCACATCCCAGTTGCTCTATACCATGGCTCACGAGATAATTCTCACATTCGAGCAGCTGACAACAGGTTAAACACATTCGAGGCAGCAACAGGATTGACAGTGATGCATGCTACCTACTCCATACATCAACTTCCATTGCCCAACTGCAGCGTGCAACTAGGGACACCAAGTGTCAGTTGACGTATTGGCAACACAAGTTCATGGAGTGGCATGTCTCTGATGGTACAGGTCCACATGATTGCAAGGAAGGAACAGATGACATCTCTGATTGCTATAAATACATTTCTCAAAGAGTTTGACTCTACTCTTACTCTAATCCCTGGAGTGATTGGTGAAATACCAAAATTCCTCAAGGCCTGGAAACACACGGAGCAGCAAATAGGACCAGAATGGTTTCCATATGCAAAAGTAACTCGCCATCCTGAAGCTGCTAAAGTATCACCATCAGAATTTGCAAAGCTCGCATCGGCTACCTTGTACCATGCATCTGAAACTAGTTCAATTGTGAAAAGCTATACACGAGGTTGTGCAATACCAGGAGGACTCCCAGAAACAAGACTACGTGCCGCCATTGAGTGAAAGCTAAAGAGAGTGGGTCAGTCCTCATTTACAGAAGAACAATGGTCAATTCTCAACGTGTGTGGCATTACACCGGATATAGCAGCTGCATCACCAAAGACATGCAAAGGACCGCACAGCAGGCCACCAGCTTTGCAAACAGAGGATGACTAAAAAAATGAATCACCCCAAAAGACAGAATGGCTGAGTTCACACACACACAAAAAAACGGTCCCACCAAATGGTCCCCCAGTCCTCAACAATCATCCCCATTGCCTGCCAACCCACCAATAGGTCCATGATACTATGCACATCCTGGACCAATTACAGAGGAAGAACCTGAGTCCGATGATACCACTCCTTCCTTGCACATTTCAGAACAGATAGCTGAAGAAGTTACCACAGAAAAAGTAATTCTACATGGCACAGAAATGAAGAGGAAAAGAAGCAGTGAGCCACCTGGCAGTGAGTCAAGCAATGGATAAAGCACCATCCACACCAAATCTGCCTCAATACTGGAGCAACTGGAGAAGAAAATCGATGATCTACATGCAAACATGGCTAAGCACTGCGATCAAGTGAAGCTTCTTGACACCCAGATGACACTACTGGAAGCCAAGGCTGACGAACTCCAAAGAGATATTTCTTTTACGCACTCACGGTCAATGCAAGGAGCCTCACCAAAAAGGTGCCTTCTACCCAGATGAAGCCAGGCTGTAGCTGCCTCTGCCACAGCACCCCAGGGCACAGAGGAAGATTCCCACAAGATCCGGAAAGAATGGCTCACATAACACATGTACTGAGCCAGTAGTTATGTTCTGCAACTAAACCCTCTACGACCAAACGCTCCATGTTTGGAAGACTCACCCCTATTGCAACCATTGCGCAAATAACATCACCACCAACAAAAGATCCAGC
Organism: Desmodus rotundus; assembly: GCF_022682495.2. Taxonomy (NCBI): domain Eukaryota; kingdom Metazoa; phylum Chordata; class Mammalia; order Chiroptera; family Phyllostomidae; genus Desmodus; species Desmodus rotundus. The sequence continues at coordinate 32,101,882 of NC_071396.1, read as the reverse complement.
CTTCACTCAGAGGCAGTAACACAGTGAGGGCCACCAGGGTGCCTCTGAGAAACACAGATCTGGCTGTTTTTAGACAGGCTCATCAATCCCAAGAGAGTCCATCCCCTCCCCAGAAACTGAGCATTTTTAGATGGGCTCCTCACGACACTTCCGCTGTCACCCCCCAGGAAGAGGATCTTGGAGGCTGTTCCCACAGCCTCATTTCAGGCCCAAAGACCTTGCCTGTTTTTCTTCTCCCTCCATTTCTGCTAGGTTCTCTTGTTCCAGTCTGTACATCTTAGAAGCTGTCAGAAGTCCCAAGAGAAGAAGAAAGGGCCATCACGGGTCATTTCATATTTTACAGCTGAACAGTGAGTTCCTGAAGGAAAAGCTTCATTCTCAGCCTTCCCACCCAGGAACTCCTGTCATGAGAGCCCAGGGCCACACACGGTACCTGGTAGGCTGATACCCAGTCTTAGGGGGAGTTTCAGAGGGCAATGGGGCCCCAAGTGGCTACGGGTGAAATCCAGTCCAGCTACTCACCAGTGGCCCCCTGACTTCCTTCTGGCCCCCTTTCCACCATTTTCCCCTTTCCTTTCCTTCCTGCTCCAAAAGCCTGTGGAAGCCTGTGGAGGCCCTGGCAGCAAGGATCTGCTGTACTTCTGAACTGACTCTTCCTTGGGAAGGCAGGTGCCCTGCCTCCTTGTTCACAGCTGCGAGTGTAGACAAAGTGTGTCAGGCCCCTCCCCTCCAGGGCCTGCAGGCTTTTTCAGCATGACTGTGGGGCAGGGCACCGCCCTCGCTGCCCAGTAATCCTCAGTCGTCACTCCTCAACTAGGGCTCACTTCTGCAAAAGAAGTGTCTCTCAGGCTGAAGAATACCCCTACCCCATTCTTCCTTGCTATTGGGTCTCCTCAGAAATGCAAGCTGCTCACCCAACCCTCACCTCCCCCCACCGCCACACCACTGGAACCACCGACCTCAGCCTCGGCCAATGCCTGGGCCGTTTCAGCATGTACTTGCCAAAATTTTCATATGCATTTCCTGCAAAAGTTCTTTTACCCTTTTGGACCTCAAGCTCTGTCTCTCTCAGAGAACAGTGGGTCTTGGAATACTGAGCTGAAGACTTTCTTTTAATGGAGAAAGAGCTTGCTCCTGGTAATCCCAGTTCCCCAAGGGCTCAGCCATAGAACTTGACCTCTCATCTGGGTGGGAGAAAACTTGCTTCACTTTCCAATGTTCACCCATAGGGGCCAGAGTTTTTCCTCCACCTGTCAGTGGCTGGGGACAAAGGACAACTCTGTATTGCTATGCTGAGGTGACTTTCCCAGGTAAGACCCCCAGCCACATGCAGTGGCTCCACCTGCTTCACAGAGCAAGTCAGCCTCCTCTGAAGGCCAAGGACACCTTCTCCCCACTATTCCAACCATCTCGCCTCAGTGCCTCATCTTCCCCCCAAGACCGGCTGCATCTCAGAGTTTGGAGGGATTCACTTTCCAAGAAGGTCCTGGGCCCTTGGGTCCTTGACCAAAGGCCAGGTTCTTGTTCGTTTCCACCTCTAGGTACAAAGGGCAGGCGAAGGGCTGGCCAGCTCCACAGAATGGCGTCACAAGAAAAACTTCATAAATGAAACATGACTCCCTGCCCTGGGCATGTGCTCCCCCAGATCATGCTTTGCTCTTTCCAAGTAAACATCTCATGTAGTTAAGCCCTCCTGTGTCTTCTCCTCTGACCCTGACCTTGACAGAAAATCTGCGGCTGTGGGCTCAGATTCCAGAATCACCAGCATCTCCTCAGAGAACACTTAGCAGCTGAAACCCTCTTATGCCAGAAGCTGGCCCTAGTCTAAGAGGCTCTCCAGACTGAGAAACCCACAGCAGCTACCCAGGCAGCAAATGTCACTGTCAGTTGTGAACCAGCAAACTGGGATCACCCTCATACTCCCCTTATGGACCTCTAAGGGGAGAAATTCCAGGATTTCAGACTCTTGGGACCCATGGGCACCGAGCTGAGTGTCCCCAAGTGGACATTTGGCAGCTGCACCTCTCAGAGCTAGCACTTCTGCTAAACCAGTAATTTTCTTATGGATGGATCAAATCCATTCTCTGACCTCGTGAAATGGCCACTCTGCATTCACTCTGGATGTGTGCCAGGTGTGCCCCCCAGCCCCAACCCTCCCCTCAGCATCCTCCCGAGAGGGGCAGTAAAGCTATGAGGCACAGTGGAGAAGAAAAAGATGGAAAGAGAAGAACTGGCAGCCTCCTGCTGAATCTTGCTTAAGGTTCAGAGTACAGATGGTCCAGCCTCCAGCAGGAATTCCTTGGACATCTCTGAGTTCATGTTCCCTTAAGTGTACAATGAGGATGAACTCTACAATCTCCAAGTGCCCCTCTGTAGTACACAAAATAATGCCTTCCCCTTCCCCTGAAATGTCCTTGTCCTATGCCCCAGGACCTGTGAATGGTATGTTACATGGCAAGGGGGAATTAAAGTTGCAGATGGAATTTAGGTTGCTTCATCAGGTAACCTCGAGATGGGGAGGTTATCCTCAATTATCTGGGCGAGCCCAATATAATCTCAAGTGTCCTTAGAAGTGAAAGCGAAGGGCAGAATGGCCGGTGTCAGAGTAAGAGACACACTGTACATGTTGGCTTAGAAGATGGGGCAAGGGGGCCATGAGCCAAAGGATGCAGGGGCCTCTAGAAATGGGAAAAGACATGAAAAGTATTCTTCCTTAAAGGCAGAATACTGAAGGCACACAGCCCTGCTGACACCTTGATTTTAGCCCAATGGGACCCATTTTGAACGTTTACTCTCCAGAACAGTAAGGGAATAGATTTGTGATCTTTTAACCCACTCATCTTACTGTCATTCATTACAGCGGCAGCATGACATGGATTTGTCCTCCATCTCTAACACCCACACGGCAACTTCCCACCGGCTCCACCCTTTTCACCGGCTCCGGTCTCTCAGTCCCAGGGCCCTAGGTATCAACACTACAGTGAGTCGGAACCCCAAGTCTAGTGCAACCTCGTTTCCAATATTGACATGCTCTGGAAGAAAACAGGTCTACAGTGCCCTACATTTACAGAGGGCCTTGTTGTTTTTAAACTACTATCAAAAAAAAAATGTATCAGGGTGTTCTCACATGCCATCATTGAGCTGACTGTGCAGAGGCAAAGCCAAGTGGATGTCATCTTTTCCGTCAGGGAATTCACTGTCTAGTTGGGAAAAGAAACACAGAAGCAAATACCTGGAATCCTTGATATGTCGGAAGTTGGACTGGAGTGGACTAACCCAGCTCCCCACAGTGGAAACAGCAAATGTCTGGAAGAACAATGTTCACTGGCCGCCTCTGCTCCAATCTCCCAACATCGGACAATGATGCTGACTCGGGTGAGGAGCCAACCCTGGCGCACAGTTTTGCTTTGTTTTGTTTTGTTTTAATCTAATGACTACTTCTGAGAACTCAGCCAGAACACTGAGCCACTGAAAGATTTTTTTCATGTTTTACTTTGTGTCAAATATTCTTTGCATTTTTCTTTTGTCAGGGAGGGATAGAAAATTCTAGTCATAGGGAATGAGCAGAAAAAAATCACTGCTTAAGAGCAGAATCATGGATAATGCGTCCTTCTGCAGAGGACTCCGCGCCCCTCCCTGGTTCTCAGAGCACTTCACGCTCACACATGCTCTTTATGCAGATGCATTAGACCAACACAAACTTGAGTCATTCCTCTCAGCTTTTGTTTTTTATTTTGTTTCAACTGGAGCAGAATTGCTGTTAGGACCCAGAAACAAATGTGTTGCACTGAACGAAGACTTACTGACAAAGGAAATTTGACTAAGTCCATCCTCCTGTGTTAAATGTTGACACAAGAAATACCCACATTGGCAATTTATCAGGAGGAAACCTGGCAAACCTTTTTGATGGGATCCCTAGGAAACTGTAATTTTTATTGGAGTCAAGGGTTGCCTGTTTTTACAAAACCAGACATTTCCTGAATCCAGCCAGGTGAGGCCATATATGTAAAGTTATGAAATGAGTAGGCAAGGATCAGAGCTAGCATTGCAAGCTGTCCATAAACATCTCCAGAGGCAGGCACGCTCCCTCGGGCGTGTCTGTAGCTCGAGTTTCCAAACCTACAACAAGAAGGAGTATTGCTGAGATCCATCAAGAAAGGGTCCTAATGGCTTCAACAATTTTAATGCTGGAAACCTGCCCTGGTGCACCTGCGACGCAGAATGTCCCATGTCAGTGGGCTTGGCCTGGAGCCCACAACTGGAGCATCTGCCCACAATATTCCTCCTGATTCGTCATACCTCTACTCTTCTTTCTTGGGTGGACTACTTTTTGATCCCTAAGGGCAATGCCTATGGGGCTTTGTTACAACCAAGGCATCAAACAAAAAGGGCTCAGTAGAAAAGACAAGGAGGTTTAGAGGAAACTTGCTGCCAGCACCAAGTTCCTGTGTGCCCCGATAGAGCCTCAGTGCTTTGGAAGAGAGTTTGAAGAGCCCGTTGCCAATGGTCAATCACTGACACTTTTCAGGAGCTGGCAAAAACAGCAATTTTTGGAATAAAAATTACTTTCAGGGCATCTATTAAGGCTAGCAATGAAAGGAGCTGCTTTCTTTCCTATGTACCTCCTCTTTCACCACCCTCCTAGTCCTTTTCCCTGCCAGAACACTGCTCACCAGTTCTCCATAAGGGCGGATGGGGCAGGAGGATACCCCGATTTCGTTACAATGTTCCCCACCGAGCCCCATACCCCTCAGCACCCAGCCATGAGTATTCCTTTTCCTGCAGTGTGCCTGTCTGTCCACTCTTTCTTTGGAAGACCACTGTCCTTGACTCTCAAAGCAGCAACCATTCTCTCCTTTCCCCTCATTTCATCTCAGCACAGGGCTCTTCTTCATCTGCTCTAGACATCACAGAGTTGTAGACACGGAGTGATTCAGTTACTGCATTGAAACATGGCCGCCCTAATGGCTGCAGGTGCCAATCAACCCTTTTGCAGGCTCACAGCAGCAGCAGCACCCACAGTCATTCACCACATGAAGCCACACGGTTTAACACACCATTTTCAAGTTTAAGGCCCAAAGAAGTATAAGACTGAGCCACATCCTTGGGTAAAAATTCAGTTCCAGCAGAGCAGAGCATCGCTCCAGTCTGAGTGGTGAGGAATGTGGAGTCAGGTCTGTCTGTGAGCAGAGATGAGCCCTTCCACCTCAGCTGTCTGGAAATGTTCTCATGAGATTGGAAAGGTAAAATATAACGTGGGTGTTTGAGAAGGATTGCATCTAGGCAAGAGACAGAGGAGCAGGCAGCAGATGAGGGCACTTACATCATATGCAGCAATATAGAAGACCTTGCAAATGGGATTGGAGGGTGTAAGAAACTGAGAAATGGAACTTGCAAAAGGTTACCGGGACGAGAGTATGGCAAGTCTTCTAAAGCTCAGCTAAAGAGACAGGACTTTATTCTGTTAGGAGTGGGAAGTCATGGAAGGGTTTTAGGGTGAGGTATTCCACGCTCGCTCAGTTTGAGCAAAACGGCTCTGACAAAGTACATAGGATGAACTGATGGTTTGAAGTGTCTGCAGGCAGAGCGATTCCAAGGGTTTGAATGGTATCTCCCCAAAATATCATGTTTGCCCAGAACCTCAGAATGTGACATTTAGACTCAGTGCTTGCAAATGTAGTGAGTTAAGGTGAGGTCATCCTGGACTGGGTGGACCCCCAATCCAATGACTGGTGTCCTCATAGGAGGAGGAGAGGACACGCACAGACACATACAGAGAGGCGAACACCATGTGCCACGACAGCAAAAGCACAGAGTGGGTTAACTTTCACCTCCCAAGCTCGCAGAACCAGTCTGGAAGCAAGGTAGGGTAACCTCAGGCAACCTGAACCCAAAGACAAGTAACTATATATTGTCAAACAAATTATCTTGCTCCTCTTTTTTTTTAGGGATAAAAGCTCTAAATAGTCTAGCATCTACAGTAGTCAAATAAGCCAAAGAGAAGTAGCTGCCTATGGAGGCAGCACTACAGAAGCAGAGGCTTCTCAGGAGTGTGGAGGGAACTCCTGCCTAACTTGGACATCCAAGGTCTCCTTGGTGTTCCTCTTCCCCTCCCCCTTCTTGGCTGGATGCATGTTGTAAGCAGCCCTGAGCTTCCCCTGCCCAACTGGGAACCATGCAGCCCGACATCGGAAGGCACAAGGACACATGCTCTCACCCCAAGGACTGCGCCTGGGACAAAATCTAGGGACAGGTGGCTTTTGCTCACCCAAGAGCATTCACACCCCCTCCACGTTGCTCCTGGAACCCCTCCTGGTGTCTCCAGAAGACCTCAGTAAAGAACCCATGGGACTGCCTCTTGAAAAGGGGAACAGTGAACAAACAAAAGTCCAGCCTGTGTACCCACTGTCCCTGCACCTCGCCTACGGGTTCTGGTTCTCTTACTACCCTCTCAGGCTTTTCATGACCTGGTCCCTCCCTCCCTCCTACAGGGGAATTTCTGAAAATGAAGAAGGGCCTTGTCCCTGGGCTTAGCACACAGCTGCCTTGCCCACCATGAGGCTTCATCTTTGCTCTATGGCCAGGCCAGCCCCTCCCAGGCACTCAGAGTCCTCTTAACACCTAGGCTCCAACTGTAGGCAGGCCCCAGGGTCCAAATGCCATTTGTTTCTCCCCAAACAAATGGCATCTAGGGATACAGGTTAGAGTGCAGGATAGAGGCACACCTGGAGGAAGCAAGTTTTAGTAACACAGGTGGAGGGCTACACAGAGGCAGAAGTCCTCTCATGCTTTACTGCAGGAGTGTCGTTGATTGACATCAATTTCTTTGGAAGCAGAATGTGGTATTGAAGGACTTTTTAAAAATTGGTACTACCTTCTGACCCAGGAATTCCACTCTTAAGATTTTGACTCTTAGAAAATAAGGTGTGTGCACAAAGATTTAACTAGAAGAATACTCACAAGAGCCTTAGGATAAGAGCAAAATTAAATAGCATCTGAATACACACAATGGGTAGTTATTTAAATTTTGAAACATTCATGCAATGGAATATCATCTAACCGCCGTTTGGATACAGTAAGGTCATCAGTCACGTCCAGAGAGAATCACATAGCTCAGAGGCAGGGGATACCAGGAAACTTGTTACCCACTGATCTTTGTACCCAATGCAGTTTGAACCACTGGAATCATGCATACTAGTTAGGCAGGTAAATGAAATCTTAAAGGATGTTTGGAAGAATAGCAGCTCAGACAGAGAAAGGTACTCAAGAAATATTAAGCAGAAGGGGGAGTGCTCCTGGGTAGGAATGAGGTGATCCTGGCTGCCACAGGAATCTGTGGCGACAGCAGCCATGGGGGCGCACCTGGCCTGTTGCTACCTGGGTGACACCTCAGGGGAACCCAACCTCCTGTGGATGCCCACCTTCCTGCCTGCCTGACTACTGGCTTCCCCAGGCTGCAAGGAGCGAGAGATGGTGGCCATAGAGCAGGAGATGAACGATGCGCGGCTGACGCTCCAGCCGTAAGACTGCTGCGCCCATGCGCTCACCCAGCTGTGCAAGGGCAAGTGTGACAGCTTCCCCAGCTTCCTGGCTGCCAGCAGGAGCAGCAGGACTGGGGCTGCAAGCACCTTGACTAAATCATGCACAGGAAGCAGTTTGGGGAGAGGCAGCTGCTCTAGTGCAAGAACTAAGAAGTGGGAGCAGAGGGAGGCAGATCTGGCCAAGGGCCCAGAGAGTGGCCCTACAGTGAGCCTGCCCAGCACCCTGTGGACCAGTGGAGAAATAAAGGCCTCTAGGCCCTCAGCAACCCCCCATCCAAAGAAACGAAAAAAAAAAAAAAAGAAATATTAAGGGGAAATGATATGTGGCAAAATGAGAATGTACTGCATGATGCCCTTCCTACTAAAAACCCTGGGGGGAGGAAATTACCCCCAGGTTTAACAGTATAGATTTCTAATGAATAAAATTACAGGTGATATTTATTTTCTTCTTTCTTACACATTTCATAGCTTTCATGCAAGAAACAAGCAATGGGTTTTGGGGATGGGGAGTGGAAGGGCAATTAGTTATTTTTAATTTTTAAAAATCACCTCAACCATGAGTGTTCTATTTTCTCTCCTTCCTGCCTGTCCTGGTCAAATGTCTAGAAAGAATATTGAAACACGCTGTTTTCTATTTTCTCACATCCCCCGACCCTACCCAACTGCACCCAAAAAAACTGCCTCCACCATCTGTCTCTAGGAGGCACGCTAGAGAGAGATCAACCCAGAAGGCTCTGGTCACTGCCTCCAAAGACTTCCTTCACAAAGTGGTGGGAGCAGCGGGCACACGGGTGACAGCCCACCCCATGGTGCTGTCTGGATTCCCAAGCTCTCCTACCGCTGCCCCAGCCCACTCTGCCTCTGCCTGGTTCCTCTGCCTGTCACTGACACATCTATCCCCAGGGAGCTCTCCACCCCCACTGTTCCTCTCACCCTCCCTGGACTGCATCTCTTATTGACCCTCACTGTGAAAGCAAAAGACAGCTACCTTCCCTTCCATTTCCCCCGAGGCCACAAGACACCTCATCTGCTCCTCTGCCAGGTTAGCCCTTCCCAAGCTCTCAGACCTGCTCTCTCAACACCGAGTTCCCTATTGTATTCCGAAGTGTTATGTGTTTCTCCTAAAAAGCAAACGTCAGCCCCACCTCCAACTCTGTTCCTTTCCTAGGTGGTTGCATCTACGGGGGCCATCCCTAACTTGCAATCATCTGTCTCTTCCACTCAACCCTTCCTCCTACTTCCCTGCACTTGGAGTTTCATCTCCTGCCCGGTCCATTACAGTGGCCTGTGTGCTTCCACATATTCTTGGATTTACTTAGATCTGTACCATGCAGAGTGCAACCAAAAAATTCCACCCAATGAGCACACTATAGTGTGTATGGATATCAAGTTATAATGTGCTAAAGCTGATATTTATATATTATTAACCAACTTTCCCTCAATGCATTTCATTTTTTTTAAGGACTTCGCCCAAACATCAGTCTGCCCCCCTCGCTGACCTGCTCTTCACTCGTCTCCACAGGATAACACCCCCTGCCGCCTGCATTTCCTCTGCATGCCCACCTCTCTCTGGTTTCCTGATACTCAGATCCCTGGAGTCCCCACCCTTGCTCCATCACTCCTTGGGTACCTTTGCCCAAGCTGGGTGCCCCCACTTCATGGACTGCTCATAACCCAGTCCTGGCCTGGCTATCCTTTCTTAGTCAGGACTCGGCTCAGTCTCCCTCTGGTGTAGAACCTCTTCAGAAACTTGGGCCCTAGGGACTGGGGGGTGGGGAGACTTTCTCCGTGTTTCTGCCATAAGCAGAGTAGAGTGCTTACTTCATTATGGCCAAGATTCACGCACTGTGCCTAGCCCTCAAGTCAACTGTCAGCCCCTCTGTGAATAACCCTGGTATCTGCAGCTCTTAGCACAAGGCCTGGCCAATGTGGGCCTGTCAGGCAGTGAACCAACAGCTGATACCTTCACAGAAGGAATCAGCAAGAAGTTGGCCCTGAGGACAGAGCTCGGGTCTGAAAGCAGCACAGGCTGAAGGAAGGCATCTGGAGAAGTTCCCTTGCCTGAACTGTAATGAGGGCCTGCAGACCCCAGTGACAGGCCCCAGTCAGGAGGAGCAGGGGTCCATGTCCCGAGTGTACCCGTTTCCCTGCTCCTCAACCCAGCGAGGAGACCATTCCCACTGTAGGCCAGGATAGCCCAAGGACAGTTTGGTCCCAGAGGAGTGTAGGACTCTGGGCATTCTCGCAAAAAACCTACAAAAGGTGCCTGGACCTAACATAGAGGGGACAGCCACAGGTTCTGAACTTCATTCACAAAGGGCCTCAGACTACAGGCAGTGAGCCTTCTCTCCACATGAGGGGCTGCCTAGCCATTGCACTCTTTGGGGTTAAAGAGCGTTCATTCATTAAGCATTTAAATAGAATATATCACTTCCAATTTTTGTACCGATTTTTGGTATTTTTCTTGTTCAATTTTTTTTTTAACATTCAAGGTATTCAAAAAATGGAACAGATAAGGGCCTCTTTCTATCTTTAAAACACCCTCTCGGTGCTGACAGAGGGTGCGTGGTAACACTGAGGGGTCTGGGTGTGTTGAAGACCTCTTCTCCAGCCCCCTTCCAGCCCCTGCACGCACTCGGTGAGTCACAAGGACAACAGAGCACAGCAGCCATGGTGGGAAGTGGAGACATCAGGCCTTCTCTCCCTGTCACCGTGAGAAGGGAAAAGATTATTATATCCAGCACATACATTCCAAATAGCTCTGCCCCGTCTCTGCGGGCTACGTGCACTTGGCCATCTGCCTGGAAAGACAGACACAAGAGCCAAGGGGGACGAGAGGAGCTACACAAGGCAGCCAATGTCCCCCAGCCACAAACATCTCCAGGGCCTGCCAAGACGCCCACATCACGTTTTTTCAGCTAAGTCAGGGAGAGTCCCTGGAAAATGATCAGGTGGTGACAAGGAGATCTCAAGTGTAGCCATGACTGGCTTAGAACCCATGCTGGGAGTTAAGTCACTAAATTGATTCATCTCATAATTCACTGAGCGTTGCCACTGTGCTAGCTGCTAGTTCCCCAAACACAGGTCCAGACCAAGTTTTTGAGGTCTTCTGAGAGTCCAACAGGCTGCAGAGCCAGGGTCCCAACTGCTGAGAATTTTAGCGAGGGAACATTCCGATGGCAGTTGAAGGCAACAGCTGAACGAAGGCTCTGGACTGCAGAATCTGCAGTCCTGGGAGGGGGCGCAGAGGGGAACAGGCCAGTCTGGGGCCTGCAGGGGCAAGCTGACAGGAGGGAGGAAGGGGTTAGCCGAGATCGTGCTGGCAGCCAGCAGAGAACAATGGATAGGGTCCAGGGGGGAAGGGGCATGGGCACCGTTATCAGATGGTATAAAAGTAGGCTCTGTCAACTTTTGTGTGTCTGTTTGGAGGCCTGCTCCAAGCATGAAAACTCACAGCCTTTGCCAGGGCCACTGAGCAAACTGGCTCGCTCTCAGCCCAAAAGTCAGGGGTCATGGCTGTGCTGTGGAACGAGGCAAAACATGTGCACATATGCAAGTATTTTGTAGAAACAAATCAATGGCAAGTTCAAAGGAGCTGGCCAGTGACAAGACTGTGTGTGGATATGCAGGAGGGGTGTCTGTGAGCCAGCGTTTTGCCGAATATCCATCAGATTGGATGCATGCTGCTGTCTCACTAAACCCATAAAAGGTTGCTAAACATTCTCAGTTCAAGGCTTCCTCACTGTCTCAGTAACAGTTTGCAGTGACCCCTACCCTAAAACAAATACCTGAGTTCCATGAACGGGTGGCCAGGTGCAAACAACTTGAGAGCATGGTGCCTGACAAATGTCCCTGTGTTCACTTTGGAAATTTTAAAATATTCGGTGGCGCCCTTGTGTGTTTACTGCAGTGCCCTGGGGCAGCTCGGGGCAGAACTTGGGGACCTCAGACACAAACCATGGTTCGGGGATCCTGGCAGAGAGTCCTTCAGTACATATTGCCCAAGTGAGAGAATGGCAGGCATGCTTGTCTCACACTTCCGTAAAAACTTATTTTAAAAAGAGGTGCTGTGTTGCCAGTGTGGGTTTCTCCAGCCATGTAATAACTAGCCTTCTTGAGAGTTCTGCTGATTCAAGTTCACACTGTGAAAGTTGAAGCTCCTAAGGGTCTCAGAAAGTTTTTTCCATTAACACACGTTTAATCTGCAAAATGCATCCCATTTTAAAGCAACAATAGCAGTGAAATTCCATTTCGGAGAGTGGCGCTCTTGATCTCATCCTAGCTGTCCTTTATTCTTTGTCTCTGTTTCCACGCTGTCCTCAGCACAACTGAAGCCCTCTGGGGGCACAGCTCCAGTCTCCCTCCTGCTCGGATCCCTCCATGGGCGCAGCGCTGGCCAACACAGGTGCTCAGAAGTGCCTGTGGAAATACTCATGAGAAATGGCCACTACTGAGCAGTCACTGCTGCTTCAGAGAGTTGCTGGGAATGATAAAAATGACAACAACATGGCAAACACCATGCAGATCTCCTTTGCTCTCTCACACGGAGCTCGGGGATGAATTGGAGGCAGGTTGGATCCTTTCTTGTTGTCCCCAGATAGGAGCAAATGGAAGTTACGATTGGTTGAGGACTGGGCCTGAGAAGCGGCCTAGAATAGATTCAACATCCAAATCCATGCCTTCTCTTCATCGTTAATGTTTCTACCCTCTTCATAGGGTACTGAAAGCCAGGGGGATGGGTAGCCCTGGATATGGGTGGGGAGTACCAGGGAGGAAGGAGGAAAATGAGGGAAGGGGAAGGGCCTCTTATCAGTGGGGAAAGAAAAAAGGCACACTTTATCTAAGCTTCAAAAGCAGGAGCCTCTGCTGAACACCAGGATCCCAATCTGAATGCTCCCACACCCTGGGCATGATACACTTTTGAATTACTTCTCTGTTTACACAGCAATCACCAAGCACAAAAAATTCTGAAATCTTGGGTAAAATCATTCCAAGTAAATTAAGCATGCAGTGTATGAGTATATTCAAGATGGTGTGCTAGATGACACAGTATAATTTTTTCCCACAGCAAAATGTGCAATCTTCTGTGTAGCCTTCCTACAACCCTGATTCAAAGTGCCTCTCACGCAGGACACCCCCAGCCCCATGCAGTCACCACTAGATACCACACAGGAGCACTGTGTGTGACATTCCTCCTCTCTCAGAATTCTGGAAGCTATTCTCTAATGCTCAGCAATGTGTGAGGTACTCCTAAAATGAACAATCAGCCTTGCATGCCTGTCTTTCTCTAATGCAGCCTGCGGCTAGCAGAGGTGCCTGCTCTGAGGCACCTGTCGGGCACTGCCCCTTTGTAGTCCCTTTTCTCCAATGGCCTCCTGGCATAGTCTCGTGACTCCAACCTGCCAGAACATCTCTGTCCCTGGCACCTCCACTCTTCTAGCCAATCTTGGACTTCATGCTTTTACCAAAGACAAGTGCTTGTTCCTTGCTCATCCCCTAGGCTCACTTGACAGCTCACACATCCCAGAAGTCCGCTGACAACTTCCTGACAACTTCCACTTTTCCCATTCTGCCTCACCAGGTCTTCTGAGTTACACTGGGCTCTCTTTTTCCAGTCTGTACATCTCAGAAGCTACCGTGAGTCCCAAGCGTTGAGGAGCCACAGCATTTAGACAGCTAGACATACACTTAGAGTCCTCCAGGATGTTTCTCATCACACTTCTCCCGACCCAGGGACCCCAGTATGTCCTCTTGCCAAGGAGAGACAGGACCAATGAGGAGGTGGTCACCTAGTTCCAGGCCTCCAGGTTCTTGAGGCCAAAAAAGGCCTTGAACATCTGGTTTGGCCTCTTTCTGCAATCCTTCAGGGCCAGCAGGGCCCGGCAGTGATGTTCTAGTCTAAGCCAGTCTAGTAAGAAATACGATCACATTTTTTTCACCACCCAGTACAGACATTTAGGCAGAGGTATAGGTATAGATAGATGTAGATGGGTAGACATACAATTCTAAAAAACAAAACTCCTTTTCTGCAAGTGGTACACTGACACTTTTGTTTTTTAATCTGTTTTAAAATGCTAGCTATAAACCACTGAACTGATTTCACAACCTGCTAATGCTTTGTGACCGCCAGTATGAAAACCACTGCTGCGTGGGATTAGTAAGGTGTCTTCCTCAGTCCTGCACCCCAACAGGCAGCTTTCTATCCCAAAGGAACACTGAGGAAAGTGCCAAATCTGAACTAATCTGAAAGGCCCCTCACCACCCTCCACATGCCCCTGGGGTGGTGGTAAGGAGTCTGGCTGCTTGGCTGCGCAGGGAGTATCTGCTCCCAGCGAAGTCTCACAGAGGCCGGGCCAGGCGAGGGCAGGGCTTCCCCACATCCCTCTGCACAGCTGTCTTCCCTAAACTCCCCAACCTCTTGTTCTCTGTTTCCACCAGTGACAAGCTTGTGGGGTGCCCAGCAGCTCTGATGGGGGAATGGGCAGGGAGAGGTGGGCATGTGGTGGAGGAAGAAAAGGTCAGGACCTTCCCCAGGGTGGGTGGGGGCAGCGCAGTCCCCACCCCCAGGACAACAGCACCATGGCCAATGCAGGCTCAGCCTTTGCCCACGTTCCCTCCCTCTGCTGGGCAGAGGGCCCTACCTTTCAGATCCCAATTCCTTTTTCTACCCGGGGAAACCGTTTTCATAACAGAGACCACCCCTAACCCTGAGGAGCCAGCGGAGGGCAGCTGTCACCCACACCGGGGATGGCTGGGGCTTGGGGCACATCTGAGATGATGTTCTCTCAGATGAGTAAAGAGGAACAGACCAGGGAATCACTTGACAGAAGTCTGAGGTCTTCTGGCCCTCCCCACATGGCCACGGCCACCGCCAACACCCCTGGGCAGCCAGGGTGGGTACAGGCAAGGAAGCTTTGCGGCCGCAGCCCACGGCCCCTTGTCCACACTCACATTCTCTTCCCCATTCGTCTGTGGATGGTGAAGGTCACTCTGCATCAGTCTGAGATGTTTACTCTTCTTAAACAACTGCTGTTTGTGGTGTTCATGACGCTATTTCCAGCCCCACCAGCTCCTCCACTGAGGTGCAGATGGAGCCAGATGGACCCCCTTGGCTCATCCTAGAAGCCTGGGTGATGTGACGAATGCTCTGCACAGTGACAGCAATTTCCACTCCGGCCCCTCTGGGGCTGGGGCTAGGCTGGTTGGTATTTCAGCTGATGGGTACGGACAGTTTCCCCGTTCCCCTCAGGGTCACCAGGAGCCACCTCCGGGCTCTTCTCTCTGTTTCTCCCTCCTCATTTCATCTCAGCCCAGGTGTCTTCCAGTCCAAATTGGATGTCACTGTTGAGTCAATGATGCATCTCTTCAACTGAGTATTGCAATTCCCCTGGACCTGGACCCTAGGGGTCATGGGAAAATCTGTAACTCACAACCCAGCAGGGTGAGAAATTGCAGTCTTCAGGCCCATTTGTTTAAGGCTGAGATTTCAGAGAGCCATAAAACCCAATCCATGTCCTCAAGGAATTTACAGCATCTTTGGAGAGAAAGACAAATAATAGGAAACCACATAAGGTAGCAACAGGAAAAACACCAGTTTGCAAGTTTCCTAAAGAGTGCCAGGCAACCGCAGAGGGGGATGTAAGCTGGAATCTGAGTGAAATTTTGAGGTTCTCAACAGTGAGAGGAGGTAGGGGTATGTGGGAAGGGAAAAGGAACAGTTGAGGAAATGTTTGGACAAGAATGCAATATACCTCCAGATGAAGAGTAAGAGACAAGGCAAAAGAGGCCAGCAGAGGGCTACGCAAGGGAGGTCTGGTCACCCACAGCGAGTTAGGGAGTTTGACCTTAAATCTGTAAACAATGGGAAGCTGCTGAAGGTTTTTTGAGCCAGGAAGAAACGGAGCGCTAAATGGCGTCAGGGGAGAATTGCCACTGATGCGTGGAAAGGACTGGAAGCATTGAGTGTAAGAACTGGGCACCGGTGCGGAGTCTGGACAGAAGTTCCTGTGACTGGCGATCAGGGTCTGGACTCGTCTGGAGACTGTGGGTACACTTTGACATGAGTTGTTGATTAGGTTGGGGTCAAAGGTGGCATCCAGGTTTCTGGTGTGGGAGAAGTGGGTGCTAGTCCACAATGGGGGAACTGCCATTATTTGAGAGCATGGTCAAAAGCATTCATCTGCAGGAGGACTGGGCAAGCAGGGTTACATGGAAATGCTACCGCCTCAGTGCAACATCCAGAAATCCCATCAGAGGAATGAGTACTTATTTTCTCTCTCTCAACCCTCCCTGCATCTCTTCTGGTACTACAGAACGCTTTCCTTGGACCTGAGCATCATTCTGCCCTGAGCAATACTGGCATTTCCCTACTGATAGCTGAGCAGAGGTGGGGCCATGCCTTACGGATGGCAGGGCCTGGCAGTTCACAGAAGACAGCTGGTGTGTTGCCTGGAGCCCCGCTGTGCCTCTGAACTGACTTGTCCTTGGGGAACAATAGCGTCACCTTTCTTCCTGATGGTTCTATGGGTTAGGCAAGAGCCTGACCACTTTCACTTCTTGTGGTTTGGGCCTTCCTTCTTGAGCACTGAGAGCGATAGGGATCTCTGAAGAAAAGTGTGTTACAACCAGGAACAAGGCTATGTGCTCTTGTTCCTCACAATGCACAAAAGCCAAGCCTACCTCTGCCCAAACGCCAGGGCCGCTTCTCTTGGTGCTCACGTCTGGCTAACTCCTGTGAGGTGTATGTCTATCCATACTTGGTGGGTAAGGGAGGCCCCTGCTCTCTTCTCTGTGATATTGCCAGGCCATCCCAAAGCCCTGGGCTGCTGCCTCTGGAAGAACATCAGTGGTCAGCAGGTAGGACAGCTTTTCCAGCATATAATCCCTGGCACCACCTAAGCGGGGGAGCAGGCTTTGTGGCAGTCAGCAGGGGTAGGAGCAGGTAGAAGTTGCTCCAAAAGATGATCAGAGGGGAGACCAGCCAGACCTGTGAGGGCTTTCCCCTTAATCCAGGACTTGTTTTTTGAAGGGTAAACTGCTCTGGAGTGAGTCCTCCTGTGTCTTTCCCTCTGTGCTTTGGTCTTCATGCCACTAAAGATACGCTGTCCCTGCTGACAGTGGGTCTCAAGTCTCTTATATGCCTGTGCCCTCACAGATAAAACTTTCTCTGGCCCCACTAAGGGGTGGTCATGCAAGGCAGTGCCCTAAGCCATAGAAGCCATGGTGGGCTGTGACCAACTGGTCACGGTGACGGCTCCCCGGGCCACGTCACATGTGGATGCACACTGGGCCCAGCCTCAGAAAGCCTGGCACTAAGCGAAGAAAATGTGCAGGGCCCTCCAGGCCAGTTTCCCCAGAAGTAAAATGAGGTCTTTGGACTCAGCGGGCAGAAAGTGACCCTCCAGCACTAGCAGCCCATCATTTTGTGAAGAGCCATCAGCTTTATCTTCCTCACCCCAACTCCATTTTTCCTGCCTCCTACAGGTGGAGGACATAGGTAGGAATCAACACGACCTGACCCAGCCCCGTGTCTCCACAGTTCCACTGTGGTCATATTAACATGTGCCTGAACAGAAACCAGGTGACAGCACTAGCAAGATTCCCATTCTGAATGCTTCTGGCAGGGACAGGGTGCCAGCCCAGGGGACGAAAAATGAACAAGTCAGACCCCGCCCCCGATGCTCAGGACTGTGTAGGACAGACACACAAATAAGCAACAATCGAAAGCAGGTGGCGTTCACTGGTGGATCCGAGCCAGGCCCCCGTCCCTGCCTCCTCCCAAATTAGCATGGGATGGTGAGCTTTGCAATCCAGCAGGGAAGGAGGTAAATGACATTCCTCCTGGCTCAACTCGATAGCACCAGCACCCTTTTTGCTTTGGTGCTTGCTTGCTTTCTTTCTATTTTACTTACAGGAGATTGGGATCTTTTGACACTAAGAAACTTTTATAAATTTGGCTAATGTACACTGTTCCTTCCTCCCTGGAACCAAGCTCAGGAGGGCAGCAGCCCAGGCCCATTTCCTTAGGGATGCTGGCCCTGGGGAGCCCTGTCTAGGTGACTCTGCCCCGGGAGTGTTACTATGGGCTCTCAGCACTGGGAAAACGAGGGGACACTGGGGAAATAGGGACAGAAACTATCCACCCATAGGTGGAGCCCTCAGCCCAGGGCTTCCCAAGGGAGTTGCCACTTTCTCCTTTACTCTTCCGTCTTCTCTTCAACCAGCTTTCCTCCCAACCAGGGAGGAAAGCTGGTTACATCCATTTGTTTAGATGACTTTTTTAAGCCAGGGCAACTGCTCACCCCACTTGCTCTAACTCTCCTGGGGCCCAAGAGATGCCACCTTTCCTCTCCATCTAATCAGTCCCCTGCCCCTATCAACCTTGACAAGGAAGGCACAGGAGTGTTATAAGCTAAAACTAGCGTGTTGGCCAGGGTGGGAGTCCTTTCCACAGATAGCTTTGAAGCTGCCATTGAGCACATGCCCCCCGACCCAAAACAAAGTGGCCTCTGACAGCCCCCAAGTACCATCTCCCCATCCCGCACCTAAAACAGGGTAGCTATGTCCCCAAAATTTTATGTGCATGCTTCAACCTCCTGGGCCTTCATGAGGATAAAGTGATGGGCAAACAGACCATCACTTCTCTGTCCCCAGGAAGCCCGTGGTCCAGAGGGATGAGACAGACGTTAATCAAATAATCACCCAAATTTGTATTTACATTTGTAAGTGCTAGGAGGACAATACCCCAGAGCGATCTAAGCATAGTGGAGGCTGAAATGGAGAAAGGGCCTTTAGAAAAATGTTCCCTCTTCTCCCAGCTGAATTTGACTTTTCAACAACTTTACTAATTGGTTGATGATGGTTTCACATCCCAAAATATTAGATAAAAGGGATCTCCCACTGATAACTTTCATGTTGCCTCCAACCAGAAGCAGCCTTTAGGGTTTTAAAGGTCACTGGGACTTCCATAGACTTGAGGGAGACCTCCTCAGTCACCCACTTCCACAGGCACCAGACTAAACAGGCAGAAACACAGCAACCACCTGAGGAGAACCACCAACACCCTGCCCACGCAGGAAGGTTGTGGTCCCTAGACTGTTACTGTACTGCTGGCCCTTCTATATTCTACATTTCTATCATTTGTCTTCAAAAAGGCCCAATGACGTTGTGCCTGACTGTAAAAGTAGACAAATCCCACACCGTACATGCCCCTGGTGCCTTCGCCCCAGGAGAGGCCCTGCCGGCTTGGGTCTTCTTCCCAGGCCTTCATCTCCAAGGAGGGGCTGCTCAGAAGCCCCTGCAGAGAGTTGGGTTTCACTACCCGTTCAACACCTCTTCTCTCATGGGAACAAGACCCACACTGGGCTTGTTTAAAATGGGGAGTACGGCACTGGGCAGGAAAGCAGGCGGCCAGAAAGTAGTTTCTGGGAGTTGATTCAACAAGTGCCACCTTCACCTTGGTTTGGCTTTCTTTAGCAGCTTTTCTTTTGTTGTTGTGACTCACTGCCACATGGTGTCACTGTTGAGCACTGACCCTGATGGTTCTCCACAGTTGCGCTAGCCCACAATGATGACGCTACTGTTGGTCCCTGAACAGGCTAGGCTGCAGGCTTCTTCAACAGAAATGGCCCCGCTTTCTTGGCCACTCTAGGGTGCTCCACCTTCAAGCACGCTAGTGCAAAACACACACACACACACACACACACAGTTGCTATTCCCAAAGCACATCCAGTGTGCCTGAGCAGCGGGGCCAAGAGATGCTTCCACCCATTTCACACATTGTGCTAAAATCCCACCCTTTTCTCCAACTCACACCTTCCTTGCATTTTGCTTATATTGAGCCTGGGGCAAGAGTCTTTCTTCAAGGTAATATTATATGCCTGACTTCGGCCGACCCTTATACCCATCCCTGAAAGACTTCAGGACTTTGGATACCAGGAATTAGAGCTTGGAGTTTTTCACAGAAGACCCTAGCTCCCATGCAAATAGGTCCGCCTCCTCACCTAATTAACTCTGCATTCAGGAGATTTAGGGAAAGTTCTGTAACAAATCTGTAAAAAATGAGTGCTTGCTATTTTTCTACATAACTAATATGAGTGCTTAAGTGTGTGTTTAAAGGGGAAGGATTACCTTCTCAATTTAAAAAAGAACACTGAAGTCAAGTACATTTGCACTCCTTCTGTGTGTGCCACAATCTGTCTGCTCAGGGAATGTGGTCACCCTTTGGCCATCTTTTATTTATTCTGTATATTCCACTAAAAAGATAACTGTCTAAACCTGAATTCTAAGGGTTTTTTTAGCATAAAGCAATGGACCCTCCCTATTTTGACTTGGAAAAGAGAATACTTTCCCGTGGGCTGTTCTTCTACAACCAGATTACTAATCTGAACAGAAAATCCCTGGACCCAGTTATTCATAAACAGTACTGATAGCATTCAATGCAGTACACAGCATAAATTGGGGGGAAAAACACACAAAAATTGTTTCTAGTTCAGGGCCAGTGCCATAGATCATATCACACTGGGCCCCATTTATCAACTATCTTTTAACTTGTAGATACTGGGATGATTAGAAATTATTTTCCTGTCTGTGCTCCACATGAACTTGTAATTCAGTATCCGGATTCCCTTGGCTTCCTATTTGAACAGGGCCATTGTGGGTCTTGTTCAAATAAGAGAGGGCTAAGAAAAGAGTGACCCACTTGAAGGTCCAAAAGCATCACGGCGGGCACTCGAAGGTCCAAAAGCATCACGGCGGGGACCGACTGAGCACTGAGCTTCTCCACGACTTGCGTGCTGAAGATGCTCGGACGGTCTCCCCGCTACCCTGCAGCTGTAGTCAACACATGCACAGAACATCCACATTTTGCTTTAAAAGGGGATCATTTGAAAATACGTACAGACTTTTAAAATTAGATATTTACCTCCTTTAACCCCTTCATGTGTCTCTCCACGTTCATAAACCAACCATTGGGAGACATCTCCTAGAGCAGCTGATGGAAAGGCAGTACGACTAAGGACTGAAAAAAATTTCAAAGGGGTGTGTCTGGGGCTGTGTTTTGTAGATTGGCTTGTTTGGGGGGAAACGTTCCTGCCAGTCTATGCGTGCTATCTCAACCCCATGCACTTTCAACCTTGTTGGCATTTTCAGCTTTCCTAGCAGATCTCAACCCTACTCCAGCTGTGCCGCCTGTTCCAGCACCTACGTACGCAGCACCATGGAGTAGCCACAATACTGGGATTCATCCAAACCCATGCTCTCACGCAGCTGAGAAAAGCACGAACAACACCTGAAGTACACGCCACCCTGTGCACTCGGCACTCCAAACAGTGTTGCTCAAGCTTTTTAAAGCCAGCCTCCATTTCAATAAACCTTAAAATCACATGCTGTCCTTTAAGGTTATTTAAAATTTCAAAATAAATTCAACCTATAATTTGGAAATTGAGCCCTTTAGGCAAACAGGACAACATGCCAACTTGTACTCAAACTCTACAATAGCTATATATCTCTTAAAAAGAAGGAAACAAAATGTTTATCTGTAAACTATAATATGATTATGCACCGAGTAATATCGAAGCATGAACTGGAACATTCTAACTATGAATTAGACATTAAGGAAGTGGTAAGATACAAGATTAACATATCAAAATTTCCCAAATTAATACCTTTCCTATACAGCAACAAAAGCCAAAAACTTAAGGGGAAAATTTCATTCAGAAGAGTATTGAAAAAATTTAGAAACACTAATGAGAAATGTCCAAGACCTATATTAAAAACATAAACTTTTTACAGAGATTGATTAAAAAGTTAATGGAAAGACATAACCTTGGATTGAAATATTAGATCTATTAATGCTGTTAATCCTTGCCAAAGTAATTTTTAGGTGAAATGCAATCCTAATTATATCTCACAGTTTTTTAACTTGATGAAAGATTCTATAGCTCATTTAGAAGAGAAAAAGGGAATGAGAACAGCTAAAAGCTGTTTAAAAGAGTACGAAGAAGATACTTTCCTTAAGAGATAATCCAACTCTATTACTGTTGATACAGTAATTAAACTAGTGTGGTGCTGATGCAAGACTCTGCAGACCGATCAATGAAGTAGAATCAGACAGTCCTGAAATCTGTTGTACAGATTTTTAAAGCTTAAATCCAAGAAAGGAGTCACCAGAAATCAACAGTTGAATTCTCTAAAAGTGAAATCGGAGTATGTGGCTGTTTGGGAGGGAAAAAATCAAATTTGATCCTTCCCTCATACCATACACCAAAATAAAACCCCAGAGTATTAAATATAAAAAATGAATCCGAAAATATCTAGAAAATATCTAAGAAAATATTGGTGGGTATTCAAAGCCTATATGAGCAAAAGCTTTCTGAGCATGAAGCAAATGAAAGTGGTAACAGAAGAGTTACTTAAAAAACACCTGAAAAACCTCCTACATGTAATAGAAAGGGAAATGATAAGTTGGTTAAAAATATGTGAAGGAAATGAACAAATAGTATTTACTTTTAATATAGGAAATACTTTTGTGCATCAATAAGGAAAGTAATCATGGCCGAACAGAGAAGCCAGGCATACAATTTTTAGAAGCAGCACAAATCTATAACAAAAGTCACGAGAAATGTTTGATCTGAAGCTTAATTAGAAAAAGGCCGATCAGCAAAGCGAGGCCACTTTTACTGTGTGTTTCATACTCACGGCTGATCAGGTGAAGGGGGGTAGCTGGCCATGGGCCAAAGAAGGGTGCTGTGCTGCTCAGGGCTCCTTCAAGACAGCCTGCCTCTGGGAAGCAGAGTTGACTGACAGCTCCAGCTGCCCGCCCCTCTCCCCCCCGCACCAGCCCATTCCCTCCGGTCTGGGAATTCCCTCTTGGAGAAATTTTGGTGGGGGGATTTCCCATCCTCTGCTCAAAACTTTCTTAGAATCACATGGCAGCCTGAGGCTCTGATCCAATGCTTTCCTCTCTTGCCTTCACAAATGTCTGAAGGCTTCTCAGACACCCAAGTGACACAGGCAGTCTCACACACTACTAATGGGAGTGTGAATGAACACCTTTCTGGAAACTACGAATGATGGAGTTACGATTCTCCCTCATTCAACGGGATGGTTATGGTCAGGATTTGGGAAGATGCCTGAAAGGCGAAATACTTGTGTTATAACCTGAACTGCGTAAACTGAGACACTACATTGACAGCACTGTATCAATTTTATAAATGATTACAAAAAAAGGCGGCAAATCCACCAAGATGTACGAGGTGGCTATCTCCGAGAATGGACGACTTTTTTCTCTTTATACGTTTCTATAGTTCTGTTTTCTCTAAACGACATAAATTACAATCAAACGCCCTTGCTTTAATAAACAAGACCCAACCATAAGGCAAGACAAGAGGCAGTGATGGAACCAAGCCGAATGTAATGTACAGAAACCATCATAACGGACAGGGAAAGGCCAAAGGGCCCCGGGCTGGGCTGGGTGGGAAGGGTGACATCCAACAACAAGAGCGGCCATGGCCACAGCGAGGAAATGGATATGAACAGGACATGGCCTCAACCACCAATGGGAAGGAGGGCTTATGAAGAAAGGTTTTAGGAAATACTGAGAGAGAGGTTCCAGTCAGAAGAGCCTTCAAGAGTTTCAGGTAAAGACAGTCTTCAAATGCTAAACCAACCAGCCAATGGAAGCCCCTGCCGGCTTTTTGACACTGCCAGTGCAGTAATGCTCTTCTCTCCCCAGATTTTCTCTGAATCCCCGGACTCAACTGCTCACCCCGAGAAAGCACTCACACTCCTAGACCTCTGGAAGTAGGTGGCGTCTTAAAGGTCAGGGGTGCTTCCACCTGACTCGATGGCACCCATCTGTGAGACAGTGTTGGCAGACACGGGGCCTGCAGTGAGAGGAAACAGGGTCGCGGCACCGTCCCCACCATCCAATCCAGGGAAGATGGACTTCCCTTGAAGAAGGTTATATCTTGGGACTGGCTTTTCTTCTCTTTTGGTTTAATCTGTTTTAGTTTTGAAAGGAGGTATTTGGGAAAGATTATGTTCATGCATTCCCAGAGTGTGACTCCGAACAGTCCATCCATTTAGGGATGTGGGTGTGTCTTTATTTGTGGGATGTGTGATAACCCTATGGAACATTTTTAGGTGCTACCCTATGATACACAGAGCCTGTATGGATGAACATCTGGGTGCTAATCTCTTGGAGAGCTCTTTCAAGTACACTCTCCCCCATATGGATGAATTGGGCAGGGACCCATCTCTCCCAGCCAGGTCTCCCCACTGCAACCTTGGAGGAAATCTGAGAGGAAGGTGGCTGAGGACACTTTCACTATTCCCATCTTTTGTAAATATTGAGCCTGAAGTGGCCTCTTGCAACTCCAAAATGAGTAAACAGAGGAAAAAAAGGTAGAGTGGATGAGGAACAGAAAATGAATGCCAACTCCAACCTCGAAGACTTGGAGGAAGAACGTACTTGTGGAAATTACCTCCGTCATGTTTCTTAGCCATGTTTTAGCCTGTAGCTTGGGCAAATTATGACAACTGATCCTCTAAAGGTGCTTCATTTGAAAAAATCATAACAAAGCCCTTGCTCCCGTCAGAATGCCTATGCTAAGAAAGCCCCACCCCCTTGTGGGTTAGGCCTCTCATTGCTCTTAGGGAACCCACAAAGCCTTCCCCCCTTGAGGACCTGTCTACTCTCATCTACTCTTGCTTGCTTTTTAGTTCTGTGTATTATGGCAAAGCCACACCTGTCACTCTTAGAAGTAAACTGTGAGCTCCCTTCCTGGAAGATTCCTCCTGTCCCAAATGCTGTTTTCTGCCCCCATAGCGTCTTCCGAGGCCACTGTGGCTCTGACCTACCAGGAAAACGGGCCCAGATATGTCCAAAGGCTGCCTGTTCCAATCTCCCACCCCCTGTGGGAAGGGGGTGCTCAAGCCCAGAGGCAGGCATGGAAGCAGGCCAACCTCACCTCCCTCCTTTCTTCCAAGCTCAGCAGGCTCTCTTTTTCCAGTCTGTGCATCTCAGAAATTCAGAGAATGTAGGGCTGAAGAAAAGCCCTGGACATGTTTACACCTTCACTGCTGAATCCCTTTAAATTCCCAAAGGGCAGCTCCTTCCGCCCAGGTTCTCTTGGAAGATGCCTTTCCCAAAATGTGATGTGGGCACAAGGCTCATGGTGGACCCCCAGGCCCAGAAAGGCCGGGTCCAAGGACCATAGACCCTCCAGGATCAGAGGAGGCGTTCCCAAGAAGCAATTAAAAAGGCTCACCTCCTTCCCTGGGGCCTCCCCTACTAGCCAGTCTGGGCTTCACTCTTACTCTGTGTAACTGCAGGGTTAGAGGGGATCAGCTGAGACACTCTAGGAGAGTCATTCTGGTGTTTTGTTAACCAGGAGCGCAGTAAGAAATACATTTCACGTGGGCACCCATTACACGCACTGGTATGCTCAAAGATAAAACATTTGTTTCACAAAACAGTGATTACCCTACTATGTGCAGTGCACTCTGATGTTTTCTATTATTATTCCAACTTTGTTCGAGAGCCCCCGAGTAATTTCACAGCTCACTGTTGGGTGCTCTCGGAGATGGGTGGTATCCCTTGGGGTCCTGGACATCCTAGATCTCTCCTCTCAGGTTTTAGAGGGGAATGATCAGAATTAGAATGAGCTGGTGACAGGCCTCCCTTCCTTCCATTCTGCTAGAGGCAGGAGAAGCCCTCTCCAGGAAGGGAGCTCACAGTTTACATCTAAGAGTGACACATGCGGCTTTGCTACAATACGCAGAAGTAAAAAAGTGAAAAGCAAAGCAGAGTGGATAGCGTGAGATTCTCCTCTGTAGTATGTCACAGTAACCCAACAGGCACCCTGACAGGGCTGCTGGGGAGGGGGTCAGACACTGAAAATTGTACTCCTGGAATCTGGACCATAGAAAAGGCACAGGATGAATGGTCTCAGCAGAGAGCCCATTCTATGGATGCCATTCCAGAATCTCGTGTTTCTCCAGCACTCACCCCTGCATACTTCCTGTCACTTTTTAGGTTGAGGGGGAAAAGGTCATGATCCCTGGGTGGAGGTAGAGAGCCAGTGTCTGTAGAAAAGCAAATGGGAAAATGAATTTTGGAGAAAGCCTGCTTTGAGGTATGTCCCATATCCAGGTTCCAAGTCAGTTTGCACAGCAGAGCCACGGGCACCTGCATTCCTAAGCCTTTTCCCTTCCTCCTCTCTGCTGAAGAAACACAATTACCCTGTGGGACCGTTGTTCAGGGAATCCTGGGCTTCTGGACCCAGAGTCTCAAATAGAGCCAGGCTTGTCACCCACTTCCTACATGACTGGAGTTTAGGAGCACCTGGGACTCCATTATATTTCCACTTGAAGAGGGTGAGTCTAAGCTCATCGTACACCTTTCACTCTGGACACAAGAAATAAATGATTCCCCATCCCTGTCCTACCCTCTACCTTCTCAGGGGCAAGAAAGGCCTCTGAGGAAATAAAGCAGGACAGGTGGGAGAGGTGGCCCAGAGCCTGCCCTCTGCCCTGCCTTCCTGGCTGCGGTCCATTCTCATCACCCTAGCCTCCCATCTCTTTGGGAAGCTGCTGTCCTCTCCATTGAGCTGAGGGTTTCACCCCTCAGAGTGTCAACTGTCTGGCACTGGTCACACGGCCCCAGGCTCCAGGATTCTACCACTAGGACCTGACTCTGCCGGGGCCAAGTTCACTGTTGCTGAGTGAAGCTGGGAGCCCTTTCTTTTGTTGTTCTCTCCTCTGGCTGAGTCTCTTCTGCTCCTAGGCACCAGGGACTAGCCCTGTAAAGAGATTTTACCAATCCCTGCCACCTAGGGGTTACATTCATCTCTGTCTCCTGCTCCAGTCACTGCAGTCTCCCAAGTTTTTACACACCCCCCATCATGTACAAGCATTTGTGGAAGGCTCACCACACCACACACTAGCCTGTGGAAGCAACAAGAAACAAGGTGTATTCCACTTGAGGAGCTTACAGTGTCACTTAGAAGACATAATTAACATTGAAAAAATTCATGCCATAATCCAAGCCATGTAGAAGTGGCCGAGACAGGAGTCCATGGAGTGAGAGTTGGGGAGGGTGCCTGAGCACAGTAAACCCCGCGTGACGAACGGATGGGAAGAACACAAACCCAGTCTCCCAGGGCCACAAAGAGGGGGCTCGCCCATGCAGACAGCTTCTCTGGATTTATTTTCTCCTTTGTTGTCATTTTTGTCAAGTGACTAAGAATGTGTTTGAAGAAGGGACCCTTCCTGTTCTCCTCCCTAGACTTATGCTTGGCATTCCTCCGGGCCCTGGATTACAAAGTCAGCTTAGGTCCATCGTGGGGGCACGGAGCACTCTGAGCAAAAAGATGTGCTTGGACTGAGCTGGTCATTGGACGAGCAGACATCTAAGATCTCCTCCAGATCCAAAATCATTAAGTCTCTCTTTTTCCACCCAAATTCATCCTCTGTTTCCAAGGTTGCTAGGTGCATGGCTGACCACCCACTTCCCACCCGGTTTCCCAGTCATGCCAGGTGCAGCCATGTTCTCCCCAATGGGAACAGGAGGAATACGCGCCACATCCAGGGAGCACATAAGACCTCCTAGGTATCCTCCTCCACGTTCCCCATCTTCCATAACTTGGGACGATGAGGATAATAGCAACCATGGAAGCCACTTAAATACGGCAGAGCCACTGTCAGCCTGGGTCCCGGAGGGAATCCATACAACAGACCTCCCCCCCCTAATTTCAACAATCTGGATCACCTGCTCTGGGCTGTTATGTGAGAAAGAAACAAACTTCTGTTGTGTCTGGGCCTTATGCTTCAGGTCTGTTTGTTACAGCAGTTTGGCCTGCCCTAACATAATCTCAAGGACCTGAGTTTTCCCTTATCAGTCAACAAAATGACTAGATACCTGATTGCTTACAATCTGGGTATTGGCCACCTAGGGAAAGAGAAAAGTAGGTGGTAATCAAATGAAGGGTTATACATTCATAAACTTTCTCCGAAACCTTTTGGAGGTGTCAACCTTAGTTTTTGTGTTTCTGCATTTGAATTTAAAGGCAGCCGCAGATATTGGTTCTAAGAAGGCAACTAATTAAGGATTGTTTTTCAATTGAACAAACATCTCCTGAGAGTCTCACCGGTAGACCAGCTCCTGGAAAGAGAACTGGATACAAAGTAGAGGAGGCAGCCTGTCCTTAACCCAGTGAATTTGCCACATAATAGATAAGCATCAACAGCTTATTGCAGGGCTCTGCCCTTTCTTCCTGCTTGACCCAGCTGCTTCTTGGCTCTGGGCACAGCTTGTCTGATTCTGACAGAAGCTGTTAACAGAAAGCTGCTGAGCTTGAGGGTACAGGGGCTAGAGCAGAGGTCCAGGATGCCCACCCTCACTGGTCTTGACATTGTGGTTATTGATGAATCATCTGTCTATTTCAGTTGACCCCCTGGAAATAATGGTATCCCTTATTGGGATCCAAAAAAGCAATCAAATACAGTGTGACCCAACTGAATCCTGTCTGCCAAGCTCCTTCTCCAGGCCCTACAGAACACTGACTCATGGGAATGTGGTATACGAGAGAAAAACCAGGGAGTTCTGGAAGGAGCAATGGCACTTTGACTTTACCCTAGAAATTTCTTTTGGAGGAGAACTGGGTCTTAGGGACAAAACCACTGCTGTCAGCACAGCACCATCCGTGTTCAGTGGGAATGCAAGGGGAGAAGAAACACTTCCCTCCGTCAGTTGCTCAGGAGGCCACGTGAACCCTCTGGGGTGCTTCCAGAGCTTACATCTTAAAACACATGTAAAGCATGTGTTGGCATGCTGCACTGTAGAACCTGATATATACTCTCTCTCCAGTCCCCATTAAAATATCCCGAAATATGCCTTCACCTGGGAAAACCCTCACTAACTGCTGTTGCAGAAGGAGAAGTGTGTCCCTTGGGATGCACCAACTGCCCTCTTATTTAGATGAGGACATCTGGCCTCAAGGCAGGCACAAAAACACCTTTGCCTTGCCTGTCCACCCCTAATTCTTGGACAGAGGAGCTTCACTGGACCTGAGGCGGCCACTCCCTTCTCTCCAGAAACTGTCTTCTGAGGGGGAGGGGACGGTCCCTCGCCTCACCCTCATCGGAGCCCTCTCCCAGGCAACTGAGAGAGAACAACTGCTGATGGGCTCACAGCCAGATTCAGCAGGACTAGGTTCAGGTGGACTGCATCCTGGGAAAGGTATTCCAGACATAAACACCCTCACTGTCTTCTCCTCCACACCTCCCAAGTTCTAGCTATCACCTCTGTTACTTCCTCAGGGGGGACGGCTGGGTGAATGAATGGAAGGCCCCTTACTTCAATGAGCACCGTTAGTGGTTCATGTATGCAAGATTAGCCCTGCAGAGAAGCATGTCCACCTCCGAACAGGAGGGGAGTTGGGAGAGGCGAAGTCAATGCAGTACAGGGGAAGGGCACAGGTGACAGTTTTGAAGACTGTATGTGGCTCAGCGTGACCTCCTCCCTTTGAAACAGCCAATTCTGCAGAAGAGACCAAGAAATGTCTAGTGGGCTTGGTTTGTCTGTGGAAAATGGTGAAGGGGCTGTGTTTCACCTTTGTGGACAGAGGCAGCATGATTTCAAGTAGAAGTCTGAGGCCAGAGGACAGTGAGAGGCCCTTTCTAGAAACTGGCAGGAAAACACAGGTGTGCTTTGGCCTTCTGTAGAACTGTGACCTGGAGCACTGGTGATAATGTGACCCCATGAGCTGCAGATGATGTGGCAACCCCGCTCCTGCACTTCAGCCTTGCCAATGACAGGCATGTCCTCACGGAGCTCAGTCACTTGCAGGTTTGGAGAAGTGCTAAATTGCAATCGTGCAAATATGTCATACATCCCATTTCTTAATCCACGTAACAGAAAGAAAATGCAAATGAATGCATCCAGGAGATACTGTGCCTGGATAAAGTCTGTTTCAATCGCTGCAGTCCTCTGAAGATACACATCTAAACCCGAGCAATGCCATTACCACAGGTCCTGACATTGAGGCTAAAGGAACTGCTGTAGCTCTCTTGGCTGACATCGGGGCTGCCTTGGGCAATATGCAATGCGCTGCGTCTGGCCAGCCTGCAGTCCCCAGCCCTGCACTCCTCTGATGGAAGCCTGCTAGTGACAACACCAAGCTCTGGTTGTCTTGCCACTTGCCCTGCCCTGCAGGTATAAACCTGACTGAGGGATCTAACCAGCCTCCACTTACCTTGGGCTGTGGACAAAACAAGTCCTAGAGGGAACCATCCTTGTTCAGAAACAAGTAAACCTTGATTGGGGAAAGGGGAGTGGCGGGAGTAGGGGGGAAATGCTTACTCTAATGACTTAGAAGAGTGAAAAGTTCCTGAACATATCCTGATGCAGGACATCTTTGCAAAGAATGTGAAATCTACACAGGGAGGGCTTTTTTGGTCTGTTTTGTAGGTTGCTATGTCCCCAGGGCCCAAAATAGGACTTGGCACTAATAGGTGTTCAGTAAGTATTTGTAAAATGAATGAATGAATGAATTGATCAAGATTGGTCCCTTACCAATTGAAAGCAGATCTGGGAAATGATGAAGTTAAAGGGAGTGCATGCCAGCCAAGCTGCCCAAGGCAAGTTACCAAAAAGGGCAACTGGCTTGCTACCAAATGGCATGCTTCTCCCTAGAGGCCATGGAGGACCAGAGGAGGCATGAGGGCCTGCATTCAACCTCTGCAAACTCAGAAGCATGGTTCTACTTGGTATAAAAAAACAAATAAACTCCAAGGCCAAGGTAATCACTGGGAAAAACTAGAAAGCCATAGGTTTCCAGGGGCCATCAGCACGGCCTACAGGCACACCTCCTGGTATCTGCCCCCGGTCTCTGATCCCAAGGTCTGCAGGCCTCTCGGACAGTCCTGATTCTTTTTATTCTCCCGGGCTGGCTCCAGGACACATCTGAGTTATATTAGGGCTAAGTGTGGAATCGGGACAAGCCACATTCATAAGGGCTGTTGGCAAGGCTCCCATGCTCACATGCAGGTTCCTAGAGTGCAAGCTAGTATGAACTCGAGAAAAATCAAAAGCAATGATTGTGTCCATGCCAACAACTTTTCCCCCGTGATCCCATTTTCAGGAATTTATTCTGAGAGAAAAAAGAGAAGGCAATCATAAGATGCCTGTAAAAGGATGTTTTTCAAAGTATTAATAAATCACCATAAAAATCTGGAAGCCACATAAACATCCCAAGATAGGAGAATGGTTAGATACATGAATACATTCCTCAGAAAACTACCCATGCGCTCAGCAAATGTGGCAGGAACCTCAGATTCAAACCAAGCCCACAGGATTTTGTCAATTTGCAGGAAGTATAGGAGTTTACGGAGATGATGCACATTGCAGAGTGTGCAGCATTTTGCTCAGCACAGAAACATTTCTGTACTCAGCTTGTGTCCCGGGGTCTCCCTGGGCTCATCCCCAGCCTTCTGCGCACCCCTGCAGCTGTCATCTCGACCCTCTGGATTTAGCACCCCACACTGCTTCCTTTTTCCTCCTTATTAGAGATTTATAAAAATAAAGACCTAAATACACTGTGTCCCAAGCCAAATAAGGGGTCACTGGCACAGAAACCCACGAAACGTGGCAGAAGCAGACACATTTCAGATCAGAAGGCACAAACTGACCTCAATAGCATAAACATGTATGTAAACATGTAAATATTAAAAAGAATTCGAGTGAATTTAAAGAAGTGTAGTTTGATTTACATTTGGATCTCTTTTTCTATAGCATTGCCTAAGTTTGCGGGAAAACAAAACCCAGAATACCCTACCTATGGGCTTAGGTGACAGTCCCCTGGAAATATGTCGGCTCATTCTATCTGCAAGCAAATCGATCCCTTCTTACCCATCATCCAAGCTCTGCAGATCCCTCCAGCACTTTGACTCCTCCTCTCTTCTTCTGGGCTGTCCCTGTCCCCAAAATCACTTAGAAAAATATGGACCTGGTAGCTAGTGACTGAAGATGTCAAGTCTGGAAGATCCCTTGAGTGGCCCAGATGTCGGACCCTCCAAACCTTCCTGGGAAGGTGGACAGGTCTCTCTGACTTCAGACTGTACATCTGAGCAATTACTGCCCCAATTGTCCAAATAAGCCTGCCTCTACCCCCATACCAGGCCCCAGTCAGCCTCCCCCGGCCCTCCTCATCCCACACACTCTGCCAGACTCCATTTTCCCAGGGTGGGCATCTCTGAAGCTGGTGAGAAGCCCCATGGCAAGGTGAGGGAGAGGGGGAGATGAGAGAAGTATCCAAGACGTCTGCTTCTAGAAATGACCCACTGAGCCACTGAAACCATCCCCTGAAGACAATTCTTTTAAATGTAGGATATTATAAAATGAACAATCTTCTTAAAAGCATCAAAGAGATGACAAGATAGTGAGGAATTACTGGGTACAGTAGGAGAGAAGAGAACCCAGAAGAGTAAACTCAGCTCTCAAAACTGCTTTGGCCTTAAGGGCACTGGTGGATGCAGATGAAATCTGCTTAGAAACGGAGCTAAGCTTCCAAAGGCCAACCAAAGTTGGGGACCCTACCAAGCCCTCCTCCACCTCCTTTATACTGACCCTGAAGGAGCTACACTCTCAGAGTAAAGGTGAATGAGAACTCAGCCAATTCAGTGTATGTGCAGTTCAGCCTCATGTCATCTGGTTGATTCAGGAGTCTGCAACTGTGCACTCAGACCATGGTGACCCCAGCCTGGTATGGCCAGCAGGTGTTTATCTACAGCCGAGAAAAGTCTTCTCTGGAACAATATAATGTCATCTTAGGCCTCAAATTATTCCTGTAGAGAAAGAGCCATCCTTTAAGTCTTTCTTCACCAGGAACCCCTGGCAGGTCACCTTCTCTAAAAAGTTTCATGCGAGTCACCTCTCAAGGATGCTAAAATATCTGAGTCACGTGGCAGAAACACATCGACCCCTCTTACGCTGCAGTGAGCCCTCACTGTGCCCTTTTCTGGGATGAACCTGGACCAGCTGTGGGTTCTCTATGAAAGCTGCTGTCCACACTGGAGGCATCCTCTTGCTAAGTGAAATGAAACACCCAATTTGCTTCAGAACC
The DNA here is from genome assembly GCF_022682495.2 of Desmodus rotundus. Classification (NCBI taxonomy): domain Eukaryota; kingdom Metazoa; phylum Chordata; class Mammalia; order Chiroptera; family Phyllostomidae; genus Desmodus; species Desmodus rotundus. The sequence continues at coordinate 32,069,217 of NC_071396.1, read as the reverse complement.
ATTAAAACTCATCATCCTTTCTCCACATCTTCCTTTGCAAGGAGCCACAAAGACCTCTTAGCAGGTGGCCCTGGCCTGGAGAGGGAGTGTGACCCTGGGAAGTCAGCTCCAGTGTGTGGCACAAAGTAAAGGTCAGCCAATGTCTACATGAAACCACAGCATCTCCTATGAAGTCTGGGGGCTCAGAAGCCTGTTCCGGGGCTTCCTCGCTCCTTCTGCTGCAGTGACAGGCTCCCTCTTCCTTCAGGAATACTAGGAACCCCTCCTTATCTCACTTCATTTTCCTCTCGTCTCCTTTGGTACAACACTCTTCAGGTGCCTGGGTCATCGTGCACTTTCGGAGCAATCTTATAGTAAAGTGCTGGTCAACTCTATTTTCTGTTAGTAAAAACACTCCCAGTGTCACTTCCTGGGAAGTCCTCACACTACTGTCATTGTCATGGTCAAAAGTCATCACTGCCCTGATACCCTAAGACAAAACTTGATTGGGCACAGAAAGAATTAACAGCCCATGCCCCGCCCTCCCCCACCCACTCCCCAGAAGCTGAGGCATCACGGGGGAGGCCTGGACCAGTGAGTGTGCTCTTGTGATGCTGCAGAAACAAGCACCTGGGGAATGTCTGAACAGCTGGCAGCTTCTGAGAGAGAAAATGCTATTTGATCAGTGCCTATGGCAGAAGGTGAGGTCTGAGAGCCCGGCTTGGAGAACTCCAGGCTCAGAGAAGAGGATGAACTAACTGGGACCAGAAGGAAATCTGGGGGAAAAAAATCATTTTTTTTTTTTTTGGCTGGGGGGAAGGGATGAAAGGAGTAAGCAGAGCAAGGTCAGAGAGAGTGGGCAAAAAGAGAAGTGGGCAAGAGTATGGCACTGGACACTGACCCAGGGCCAGGGGTCATCCCAGCAGCAAGGAGGCAGAGAGGATGTTTGAAAGCTGAGGTGTCTAAGGCACCCCCTGCAAAAGAGTGTGCATGTACGTTTGTCATACACGAGCTGAGGCCTCCCCAGAACACCCCCACGTTCTCCAGAAAGCCAAAAGACTGCCCCCAAATACTTTGTGATTGACTTTTGATTATATTACACCCAGAGTGACATGGTAAACAAAGAGAGCAGATGACAGAGGCGGGAACCAGTGGGACAAGAAGCCTCCCAGGCCTCCAAAGAAACAGCACAGAATGGGACTGCATCTAAACTCTCCTGATCTTAAATGCCCATTGGGCCTGTCAGTCTTGGAGATGGTTGTCACATTGAAGTGGAACTTGCCGTGGATCTTGACTGTGAAGGAAGGGTGTGTGGCATCTCCAGAAACAATTGAGGAGATGGGCTGGACACAAACAAAAGGGCTATGCAGGCAAGTAGCAGAGGAAGCGACAGGAGAAACCAGGAGCCCGCTACAGAGAGCCTCCTAAGCTAAGTAAAAGAGTTTGGACTTTTAATCTGTTGGCAATGGGGAGCCACTGAAGGTTTACTGACCAGAGGAACACCTGGGTCAAAGAGTGCTTGAGACAACCTTCCCTGAGGGTGGTATTTGAGAGGCCCTGCCCTGGCATCAGGAGCACCTAGGGAACAAGAGACCTGTTGGGAAACTGAACAGGTTCAGGCTCGCAGGAGGGGGACCTGGACAGAAGTGGGGCTGTGGGTGGAAAGGGAAGACTGAGACTTACAATGGCCAGAGAAGTGACAAGAACCAGTGAGCAGCTGGTTGGAGGCAGGGAGGGGGATGAGAACAGACACTGAATCAAAGAGGACGTGGATGACACTGGTGCCTGGGAGAAGGGTAGGCAACCCAGGGGGCCCTGGAAAGGGGCAGGTAGGGCTTGGGGCATGCTAGCTGGGAAACAGGCCAGATGACCTCGTTTGGGGGAAAGAGGTAAGAGAACTTTTTGATTTCCATGCCACTTTTCTCAGATGCATATTTCCTTTCATTGTCTTCTTAAGTGTACAGGAGCATCATGCCATCCTGCACTGAACTAAGAAAGGTGTCCATGTCTCACTGGACAGAGACATGTGCCAGCCCAAAATGCTCACTTGGTAGCCATTCATACACCCCTGGGTAAAGAACTTACATGTCACCCTGAGTTAGGCAGCTCTCACTGGCCCCGGGTCCTCCTTGCCTGCCAGTCCTGGGAGTCAGGTCAAGGGATCACCACAATGCCATCCGCTCAGCCCCACTCAGAATCCACACAGCTGCCCATCTACCCACTTGCTTTTCTCTTGCACCATCTAGTCCCCCACTTACAAAAAAAGTCCTGAACACATTTGAAGTATCCCACGCACAAGCGTCTGAACTTCAAGATATTTCAAATATCCCACCCATGTGTTTATCACGCTGCTGCGTGAGCTTCATGGCTCTCTCTGCTTGCAAAGTTTAAACTTGTAACTTTATGTACGTTGTAATCAAAGGTTCCAGGGTGCTTTCTCTTTCTCTCCTCTGCATCTATTTCTTCCAACATCCCTATCAGGTTAGTTAGGCCCTTCCTTGACATCAGAACCATCTTCCTGGCACCTGCCACCGTAGAAACCCTGATTCTCCAATCAGGGGGGGTCTCCTAGGCACGGAGGAGAAACTGTCACCCCAGCCAAGCCCCCACACCCCACTCCCTGCTCTTCTCCAGGCATGAGATGGCAGAGATGACATCTGAAGTCAGTGATGCTGGGAGAATGGCTGGACACTGGGGTGGGTCTACGGAGTCAGCACAGGTGACCCTTGGGCCAAGACATCCAGGAAGCATCATAGCCTTTGAGGACTGTGGCAGAACTGGCGATGGGTCAGCAGTGATCATGGGGCTGTGCCCTAACCTACACAGCTAGGGTTCAGAAAGCCAAGGAGTGGTGATGATGTAGGATACAGGAAAAAGCCACCTAAAAATCTCATTCTTTAAGGTGTGGTTCCCTGGACTAGTAGCACTGGTCTCACCTGGGAACTTGTTGGAAATGCAGAGTCTTAGACCACAGGCCTCCTGAACCCATCTGGGCTACTGTGGCACATGCTCATGCGTCTTCATGTTATGTGGCCTTGGCCTCTGTGGACCTCACAGTGGGCCCCAAGGGAGCCTTCTCAGGGAACCAGTGGGCTGGCTGTTAGCATTTCAAGGCCTAGGTGCTGCCTCCTTCCACCAGACCCCAGCAGCCCCTCATAGAACACCCAGCCCTGGCACATTCTGTCCCCACCCATGCGTGCCCGGGCAGGGCCTCCAGACTGAGAAACATGCAGCCAAAGCCCTTGGAGCAGAAGCTGAAGATGGCCACAGCCAAAAAGCTGGGGTCATCACTTGTCACAGAGCCCCTGTTCCCCCTTGGTGAAGTGCAAGCCTTTCAGAACTGACACAGTGATCTGGATCCTGTGGTCACTGAGCTGACTGCTTTGGGAAATGCGATGCTCTCCTTTGGTAGAATCTGACTTTTTTTAATAGATAGGTCCAATCCATTCTCTGGCCCTCGTGCGGTGGTCACACCTTCTGCAGTCTCGACCTGGATCAGGTGTGCCTGACACAACCCTCCTCATCCTACCCTGGTCAGGGCAGGAAAGCCATGAGGCCCAAGTGTAGAAGGAAGAACTGGGGGAAGAGGAAGCTGGTGGCCTCCAGCTGAGTCTTGCTTGGGGATCTGGGTACAAATGGCCCAGCCTCAGAGGGAATTTACCCCTCTGTGGAGTAAAAAGTTGGAATTTCCATAAATTCTGTGAGCATGAGTTCTCAGGCATAGAACGAGGATACTGGGCTTCACGGTCCCCAAGTGCCCCTCCAGCCTGAATACGCACGTGATAAATCCCACGTGCCATCCTACTTAGCAACACTCAGTCCTCAGACGTTGTGTTGGAGCTTTTCAGGCTTTAAACATAAAACTCTATATAGAACTCAGTATATGTCAGAGATGGCACCTGAAGTCAGTGATGCTGGGACAATGACTGGACATGTCAGAACAAACAGAACTGAATGTACACCTCACATGACAACCGCTTCAGGGACAGGGCTCCGGGAGACCAGTGGTTCTGAACCCTCTCCGCACATCAGGACCACAGGTTGGCCCTTCTAAAAGGCCCATGATAAGTTTGAAAAGAGGGAGACACCCTACCCAGGGCCAATATTCCTTCCAACCTGACTTTGCTCCTATGGGGCTGAACTCATTCTGCTTTTAGAAAATGGATCTTGCCTTCCAGGAGGAGAAGCTGGACTATCCAGGTAAAGGAAGGCCCTTCAGCAGCCTCCTCTCCCCACCCCATCCTCCCTTTCCCCCCTGCCCAGGAGCTACAACCCTGGACCCCACTGTCTCAAGCACCAGTCACTATAGATGCCTTGCTCAGGGGAAAGAGAATGGCCTCAGGGGACCTCCACACATCCCCAGCACTTTCTTCACATTCCTGGAATCCTGCAGAACTCTGTAGCTCTGGCAGGGCCTAGAGGTAGAGGGGCCTGGTTGGCACTTGGCCCTGAGCTTGGATCGAGCACCAGGACTGGGTGATGATGAAGCACTGTGCATAGCACCCAGGGCTGTGGACCTGGGTGAGTTTACTACCAAAGTCTAGGTTTCCTCCTTGTAAAGCAGAAATGATAACAGAAGCTACTTTAGAGTGTTGACATACCCAAACACGTCAGTGCTGTGTGCCTGGCGGTGGTGTAAGTGCTTTAAAGATACTAGTGCATCCAGTTCGCTATGCCCAGAAGAGGTGGGTGCTATTTCAAGCTCCCTTTTACAGGTGAGAAGAGGGGTTTGCAGAGAGGTAAGAGCTGTGTCCAAGGTCCCACAGGCAGTAAATGCTAGAACCAGGATTCGGGCCTGCAATTTAGAGCCTGAGGTCCTAAGAGTATGTCTGGAATCTATGAAAAGCAGAATAAATAGTAGCTGATGCTCTACTGTTGCAGTTGCCTTAGTAAAGCAGAGGATGGCCAAGACGGGGCTCTGTGGGCAAACCTCCCATCCCTCCTACTCTAACAGCCTTAAAAGACAGAGGCAGACCTGTCCCATTCACCTCTGTGGCCCAGCAGGCCCACATTATGCCTTGTTGCTCCCTGAGCACCTTCTGGATGTGAAATACAATGACACTGCACTTATCGGGGCCCACCAGGCACACCTTGTCTCATTCAGTTTACACATACACCCTGCCCTGTGGGCAGCTGAGAATTTCAGCGTCTCAGCAGCTGAGCTAGGCATCTCCAGCTCAGCCTGAGGTGGACTAAGGGAGACTGATTCTCAAAGCATTGCAATGTGCCCTGGGGTATCTTTCAAATGAAGAGGAGATTATGCCATTCTTTAGTTACTTTATGTGATGCTCAGAGAATTCTGTAGTTCTTCACTTTCCATTCCAGAACATCTCCCACTCATTATTTTCCACAGGTAGTCATTCCGAGTAAAGGAGAGAAAAGCACACTGATGCTCACCAAGACCTCAGAGAATTGTGAGGGAGAGCAAGAGTGTCAGAAAGTGGGGTTTGATGTCAAGGCCGGGTGAATCAACACTGGTCTCAAAATCTTACGATGTGAGAGAGAATCAATGCAAACAATGTGATCTCGGAACACCAACAATCTCAAACACATCCCTACCATATCTGTGGTTAAAAGAAAGAGACATGAAAAATCTCCTGGAACCAGACTCTCATCTGGCAAATAAATGGTCCACCATAACCTCACAGGCACCCAGAGGGGGCTTTTCATTGCACGTGTGTGTCGCCTTATCTACCCATTCATGGTTTGAATGTTGTATAACAATGCTGATGAGATCACAACTAAAACTGAGACCAAAGGCATTATTTTCCTCCGTGCACCGCTGAAGTCAGGACCCAGTTAAGCCAATCCACTCCCTTCTCTTGCCAACCCTGTCTGGTCCACCTTGTGAGCGACAACCCAACCTGCACACTCCAACCCAGTCACACCTAAACATTCCTTGGCCAAGTTGTAGCCTCACAAGTGAACCAAGGCAGGGTGTCCTGGAAGCCATCTCAGGGACATGTACACAGAGAATTCTAGAGTGAGACCCAGAAAGGGAAAGGCATGGACACCAGGGAGCACATCCCTTCTGTCTTACTGATTCTTCTCCCCCAACAAGAGACCACAGCCAGAGTGGAGCCCCCTAGAGTGTGGGGTGCTGGCTGGGACATGGGACCTTCAGTGTCCTTGACCCAAAGTCCAGACATCTTATGTCATCCCATGAGTGAGTTGCTATGCTCTCAGAAGGAAAGCCCCCTGCCTCCTTCCTTCAGGGGACAGTGCTGAAGAGGGCAGGAGACTCTGAGTCCAAGACCTGCCCCTTATGACCAGGTAACCCTGCACAGCAATGGAACCTTCCTAGTCCTGTACTTTCAAGCACAAAATGAAGACAGTCACTACCCTGGCCACACTGTTGCCTGAACTAAGAGAGCGTTAACATGCTAGGCCAATGTGAAATGTATCGTCTTATGGGGAGCCCAGGAAGGCAACATGGTTCTCGGTGGAAAGAACCCTAAACCTGTGGAAATGATGGCAGAACTAATTCCAAGCAGGTTCCAGGAAAGACACCTACCTAAAGGGCTCTCCAAAGGCCTGAATAAGAAAGTGGACGCAGAAGCACCTGGCACACAGAAGGGACTCAAACACTACCAGTGGTAGAGATGGCAGAGGTGACAATTTCCTGACACTGCACCAGGCATGTTCAGCACGCACTTTGCTAGAGTAATCCTTTTGATGATCACAAAAACCAAAGAGACAAGCTTGTTCCCACATTACAGGTGAGAAAAGTGAGTCCAAGCTCACAGAGCTCATGAGCAGCGAGGCCACCAATCACAGGGGACGTCTGCATTCCAATTCCTCTCTACCCACGCTCAGCACCACCTGGCTAGGTTTCTTGCAGACTCTGATGGTAACTCACGAAGGAGCAGACCACAACTCACAGCCCCCTATGCTGGAACAGCCAGCTAAATATTTAAACTGGAGACTGTGGGCCACCTGCTTTGTCCACAGACACACAAGAGCTGTGTTCCCATCCTTGTCAACTTAGCTCATCAAAAAACCCATCCCCGGGAAAATAGAACTTGCTGATAAGCCAACCTACTGAACCTGGAGAAGACTGAACACAGACCATCAGCATATTTCAAGACGCTTCACAAGGAGAGTATTACCCACGTACTTCATGGACCAAGGACTCAGATAGCAATGCTTATTAGTATGGCTCATGACAACCACCCGGAACGTTCGAGTCTACTTAGTTCCCAAGAACAATGCAAATAAACCTTGCGTTCACAAACCGTGTGCTGTGCGCAGAGTCCACATCAAGCATTCTTGAATCGACTGACAAATAAAAACCACACGAAAGTTTCAAGGTGTCAGCACTGCCAGGCCCGAAGTAAGCGCTGGCTTCCACCTGTCTCCCTATCTCTACAGAGCAGCCTGGGGGTCTCATTGAGGCAGACCTTTATTCCGCACTGGTGGGCTGCAGACAGCTCCAGGCCACCAAAGCTCACTCACTTCATCCTCAAAGAATGAAGACATTTAATTACATAACGTAGCACCTAACCCCAATACCTTCAGAAGGCCCAGAAACTGTCAGTGGTGAGAAATGCAAGCAATACTAGGGCCTGCAAATTCATGACTCTGCTCCAGGAAGAGGTGTTCGGGGAGAGTGGGGGGCCGAGGAAGGCTCAGTCAGCAGAGGAGCGATTGGCAGTGATGCTGCCCACCTGGAGGAGCTGAGGGTTAACCCTCTTTGCTCACGGTTTCCTCGCTACCCCCTTTCCCTCCCCTTCCCTCCTCTTTCCAGGAAATGTCTCAATCTTTTGAAATAGCTGTAGTTGCTAAAATCTCACTATCAAGTTTGGGACACTGATACATGTCCCCCATATCCTGCTCTTCGGGGTAAGTTCCCCCTGATTCTACTAAAATGGTATTCGAACAAAGGAATTCCACTGAAGGAGGCAAGGAGGGGGCACAAATCCCATTTGGGGATAATGTGCCAATGTCTTTATAAAATGTCATTTTGCAACAACCTCCCCAATCTGTCCCCATCCCCACATAGTGTGAAAATAGCCATATAATTCTTCACAGAAAATGCAAAAGGGTAAAGATGACGGCTGTATAAGAAGACGCTGCACTCACCCCTCCCATGAGCAACACCAAATACACACGAGTATGGGCAGCAATTATTCCTGCGACACAACGGAGCCCTGAATAACCAGCTTCTGACAACGAAGGCGAGAAAGAGCCCGCACAGAGAAGCCTAGGGAGCCAAGGAAGCGGCAGGAACTCTCCGCCCCTGGGGTGGGGTGGCGTCCCCTGCACTCGGTGGAGCTGCCGGATCTCTACCCAGGGGCCGGCGCCTACCTGCTAGGCGGCCTCAGCTTGGTCCCGGCTACATAGCCTGTAGCTTCTGGCCTCGGACAAAGGGAGCAAGCAGGAACAATGGGGCGTCACCGTAGCCTCCCTTTTGATGGGCTCCTGCACTCAGGTTTGTGTCCTGGGTGCTATGAGCGCATGCTCAGCTCCAAGCTACTTCCCACAACCACCCGCTCTGCGTGTCAGGCTCGTGCCCCAGGTGGCAAGAGCGCGTGCTTGGCTCCACCTGGCTTCCCACAACCACCCACGCCCCACCTCAGGCTCGTGCCCCCTCAGGTGCCGAGAGCGCATGCTCGGCTCCAAGCTACTCCCCACAAACACCCGCTCCGCGTGTCAGGCTCATGCCCGGAGGTGCACAGAGCTGGTACTCAGCTGCACGTGGCTTCCAACAACCACCCACTCCTCACTTCAGGCTCGTGCCCCCAGGTGCTGAGAGTACTTGCTCAACTCCTCGTCGCTTCCCACAACCACCCGCTCTGCTTGTCAGGGTCGTGTCCTCCAGGTGCCGAGAGCGCATGCTCGGCTCCACATGGTTTTCCACAACCACCCAGAACACAGAGCCGCGGAGGTTGCTTCTGCACGGATCGCTTTCAGTGCAACAAACCAGAGAGAGGAACCTTGGTAGCCCTCCGGGGTCAGAGGGCCTGATGATCCTGGTTTACATCCCCGCCACCTCCACAGGGTGGACAGGGACTCTATCCAGATGCTCTGGCCTGCATAAGACGAAGACAGCAAGCAGGACCAAAAGGGAGTTATTACACACACCTGGTCTCCCCACCTGAAGCCACTCCTGTTTGGGTGGGCCAGTGCCCTGGACGACTTGGGTACCGCTCAGCTCCTACCAGCCTGTCAAAACCCCCTGGCACACAGTCTACACAGAGCCGGCTTCTATATAAGGCCTCTTTTCCAAGACTGGAAGAGACAACTATTTTGTTTAATTCATATAAACAAACATAGAAAGTCAAACAAAATGGTAAGACAAAACATCTCTTGAATGAAGGAATAAGAAAATCCCCAGGGAAAAAAAAAACCTAAGTAAACAAATAATTTGATAAAGATTTCAAAGAAATGGTCGTAAGTATCCTCACCAATCTTGGAAGTAGAAAGAACTTCAGCAAAAAGAAAGTATAAGAAAGAACCAAGCAGATCTTAAGAATACACAATAATTGAAATGAAAAACACAGAGGAAATCAACAGATTAGTTAATGGTCTGTCTCTAAATCACCAAAGCAGTGACCTAAAGAAAGACTAGTGGAAATCAACCAATCAGACCAACAGAAAAAAGAACTAAAAACAAGGAAAAAAAGATAATCTAAGGGACATCTGGGTTAATATTACACACGCAGACATTTGCATTATAGGGATCCCAGAAGGAGAGGAAATGAAAACATAAACTTTATTTAAATAATGGCTAAAAACGTTCCTAATGTGGGAAAGGAAACAGACATCCAGGTCCAGGAAGCACAGCGAGTTCTAAACCAGGTGAAACCAAAGAGACCCGCACCAATACAAAATTTAAAGATTTTCTTGAAGCAAAGCATGAGAAAAACCAGTTACATACAAGGGATACCCTGTAAGTCTGTCAGCTGATTTTCATCAGCGACTGCACAGGCCAGAAGGGAATAGCAGGACCTCTTTCAAGAGTTCTTCTCTTTGCAGAATGGGGTCTGCTAACTTCTCCCTTGACTCTAGAAGAGCCAGGTGTGATACGTGATAAACTGAAGAATCCCAGTTGTTCCAGGGTTTTTACTGGAGACAAAAGTCTATTTGCTCATACTTGGGCCACACTATGGGAAAACCTATAGGAAGTGTCTTCATCTTGCCAAGATGTAAGAGAGCCCAGGACCAGGAAGATTGGGTCAATAATTGGAAAGGGAAAAGTACAGCATAGAATCTGTGAACAGGCACTATTTTCATCCAATAATAAAGTCCTTGATCTATTTTTTAAAAGAGAGAGAGTGTGTACAAAGTAGCAAGGGAGCTTGCAACCTAGAATAATTGACCCAACAAGAAACTGAAGGGGAGATAGTTGCTCAGACAAGCAAAAACTAAAGGACTTTGTCATCACCATTAAACCAGCCTTAAAAGAAATGTTAAAGGATCTTCTTTAACTAGAAAAGGAAAGTCCATAACCAGAAATAAGAAAATATGATAAAGGGAAAAATTTCACAGGTAAAGCCAAATATTCAATAAATACAGCAAATCACACATTTAAAAAGCTACTACGAAGGTTAAAAAAAAATGTATCAAACTCAACTCAAACTACAGTAAGTAGCTAGGAAATGCACAGCATAAAAAGATGTAAAATATGACAATAATATTAAGTGTGTATGGAGGAGTAAAAATATAGTCCTTAGAGAATATACTGGAAGTTAAACATCAATGAGCTTCAAATAGACTGCTATAAAGAGTAATATACATAAGCCTCATGGTAACCACAAACCAAAAACCTACAAAACATACACAAAGACAAAGGAACCTAAACAACATACTAAAGTAGAAGAGCAAACCACAAAGGAAGAGATCAGAGAAGAAAGGCACAGAGGACAACTGTAAAAACCACCCACAAACAAGAGTGAGCCCCCTGAACAACTTTAGCAGGCAGAGAACAGGAGCAGCTCCTTGGGAGAGTAAGGCAGATCTCACCAGCCAGCGTCTCCCTAACATCCAAGGACCTCATCTTAGAATGGAAGCCAATGAGCTTTTCTTTCTGGAACTTAACTCACTGGCATATTAACCCAGCCTCAACTTATCCCATTCCCACTCCTAGAAAGCTTAAGCCAAGCCAGGTAGGAGAGGCAGCAATAGCCAGCAGTTTTTGACACAACTAGTTCTCTATTCTTTGGAGATACCCTAAGATTCTCCAAAAAACAATGAGGGCTCAATATTTACTCACCAAAGAGGCAGTTCTGAAGAAATGATTAGGTGGGCCTAAGAATGGATATGAAATAATAGCTTGCCCCCCCTCTCCCACAAGGGCCATCTTATTTCTAAGTTTGTTTTCTAAACCACCAGGTCCAGGCACCTCCCACTGGGCCCCACCTCCTCCCCCTCCAGCCTTGTGTCCTCATCCCTCATCACCAAAGTCACCTTGCTGGCCTCTATCTCAAAAATATCCAAAGCAATACACACATGGTTCACACCAAAGGATTTTTTGTTGCTGTTGTTGTGTTTGTTTGTTTGTTTGTTTTATTTAAGAGCCTATAGGTTTGAAGCTCCAGAATTTGGAAGGTCATTCTCCACTGCTTCTGCCAGCCTGGCAATGAGCACCTGGCAGCTGGAGCTGGTGTTTGGGAGTAAGGCAGAGGAACCCAGCTTTCCCACTGATCATTCCCTGACAGTTGTCGAAAAGGCAAGTGTGAGCTGCAGTTCCAGTTCAAAGGTTTAGGGGGCACATTGCTGCTACGTGGCCGGCCCCGTGTAGTCACCAGGCTGACCCAGGAGGTCGCTAAGGAGGGCAGAGATAAAGCAGGCCTGCCCTCTGGCAAACAGGACAGAGAAAAGGAAAGTCAACAAAGGAAGTGAAATCAGCGGGGAGCAGGCATGCCCTGTGTGTTCCATGCAGCGAGCACTCTTCTCATAATGGTCTTGCCAAGGGTCCCCCTCTTTCCTGCCGAGGCCAACGTACCATCCTTGCAGGCGAGGGCTGCAGAGCACTGTGCCCAGGGGGCTTTGGGAACCAGGGGACTCTGCAGCTCTGGCAGCCCCTTCTCAGGAAACTGAAGAATCTGAAAAGGGGGTGAGCAGGGAAAGGCTAGAGTTTTCGTCCAAACTAATGGTGCAATTAACAGGCAAATACACAAACCTTGAAGAAAGCCAGAAAAGAAAAGAGGAGATTTAAAAAAAAAAAAAAAGTACAAAACACCTTTCCAGAGAAAACAGAGTCCCAGGGTCCCAAAGGCACTGCCAGTCCACTTTGGCAGAAGCATTGACCCCAAGGAAACAGCAAAATGGGAGCCTCTATCAGCCTGAGAAGTCAACCCAAGTCCCTGCTTCCAGAAGCCACCTGAACCCCTGACCCACACCTGTGGTACCTCCTGAGTTCAGTGGGTTTCTAGTCCAGCCTGGCCAAGACCAACTGCAAATACAGTCCCTGATATTCAAAATTCTTAGTGAACTAGCTATGCTTAATTCTGCTGAACCCTTTAAAAAAGAAAAGAAAAACGAAAAGGGAAGGTGAGGTGAGGTAAGGTAAGGCGCCACAAACGTGTATACTTCTGCTACAGGCTGACCAGCTCTAAGCGCTTTCACTTTGAACTCTTACACAGTGATTCCCAACAGAAGGCCAGAACTTGACCAAGCCCAAAAGATCACCAAAGGTTTAGACATCTAGAACGTTTAGACATCTAGAAGGAGAGCAGGGTGTCAGAAATCCTAAATACACAGATGGATATCCTGCAGGCTTTCTGGGGGGTTCTTGATAACTTCTGATCTCTTTTACTTTTGTCAACAGTTGCTTTCAAATTAATATTTTTTTAAGTCAACACATTTCTACCCTTTGCCCTCTTGAGGAAGAAGAAAGGGTGACATTTTAAAGGGGTGTCCAGAGGGTGGTAGAGGTCACTCTCCTGCGGTGACATTCTGAGCAGGCGTGACACACACAAACGTGCCAGCGTTTCATAAATAATGTTTGTCTTGGCTTCAACACCTCGGAGAAGACGGCTTCCAGATCCCTCACACTCAGGCTGCAGCTGATCAACTTCCCACAGGAGGCCAACAGGCTGGAAAACAGGTTTTACCTAAAAGAAAAGGAAGAGTGAGTCAGTGCCTTCCTGCAGAGCTCCACACCCATTCTGACCCTCCCTAACAGTCTCCATCCTGTGGGTCACACTGCCCAACCACAGGACCTTTGAACATGCTGCTGTTTGGAAGGCAAACTGAACTCCTCCAGGTTAACTCCTTCCCTTTCCTCAGCCCCCAGTTTAGGATCCTTTCTTAGTTCCCCATGTAGACCCACCAGCCCACAGCCTCTTTTCTCTGTGTATTCCTCCTTCCTAGCACTTCTACAGGTGTTTATGTGAGGGCTCAGCAAAGGTTTTCTGTGAAAGTCCACAAAGTGAGTATTTTTGACTCAAACTCACTGCTGTGGGGCAAAATCAGCCACAGACACACACTGGATGTTTGGGTGTGGCTGTGTTCCAGTAAAACTATTCTATTAAACACTGAAATTTGAACTGCATGTAATTTTTACATGCAGTTTGCTGACTCCCCATTTATGTAATTATCTGATTCGTGTCGGTCCCTTGCTTAGTCTGGAAGCTCCTTGCAGGCAGACCCTTGTTTGAGTTCACTCAGCTTTAAAACCTACTGAAGACATCATCTGAAAGGACTTAGAAAAGGAGGCAAGTCTGAGAGGTCAGAGCCACCGCCAGCATCTACTGGTGTTCCGTCACGGGCATTACATAGCACATATATTCACACGTGGGAAAAGATTGGAGACTTAATAGAATTTATAAAATAACTTCTTTTCATAATGTATGATCTCAAATATAAATATTATCATACCAGGTAACTATTTACTAAAAGATAAGGACACCCTATTTTTAGGAAATATACACTTCAGTATTATTTACACATAATATATGTAACATTACCCTCAAACGGTTCAGGAAAAAAATCTGCATTCACATATATAGATCCATCGTTAGACAAGTGAGGCGAAATGTTGAATAGGAAAATCTGGGTAAAGAGTGCCCCCATACTATTTCTTTTAGGTTTAAAATTATTTCAAAAAAATAAAAGGTAAACACACTATAGAAAATAAAGATAAATCCCCACGGTCATGTCTGAGCTGTACAGGCTGGCTCTTTAGAGTAACCAGTGCCCTCTCCTCTGGGTTGCAGAGTGGGGGGCTAACCCCCACTAACTGACGTCAACACCCCAGGCACTCACCCCCACCTTACAGATGTAGCCTGAGAGCCTCAAAAGGTAAGCCTCCCACTGGGCCTGGCCCACAGTCAGGTCTCCCTCTGCATCCCCTGCAAGTTCACTGATGAGGATGAGGGATGGGAGCCTGGGGACTGGGGAGCCAAGAGTCAGACCAAAGTGAAAGGACTCAGTTTTTGATACCTACACCAGAGCAGATGTGCACAGGAACCAAAGCCAACTACGGTGGGCCTGCTGACTCTGGGAAGGGCAGACGCCAGAATCCACAGAGGTGTAAACTTTACATACCTTCAACCTGCTAAGGATTCACCTTTAGGGACATCCCAACATTCCTCATCTGGTGACATGCCATCTTACAGATTCCCCAAAAGCATACCCTGAGGATGTTCTGTCAGATCTCCTGCCATCACTCTATCCCCCGTGCAGCTGCTGATACCCCCTGTGCTGACAGGAATAAATACCAACACCTAACACGCACAGGGTGGGCAGAGTCAAAGCAGATGGTGGGAGCCCACCACAACTTATCCAGCACGTCACTAATCCTTGGGTTCCTTCCACGGCAGCGCTAAACCTCCAGGGCTGCTGTTGGAAAACAGAACACAACAGATCTTTCTCACGCCTCCATGAGGAGCAGTTGCTCTGGGTACCTGAGAACTCCCATGGAGGTCACTGGCTTTTGGGGGCTCTCCATAAGGATGTGACCCCATCCCAAGTCTGAGTGGGGTAGATGGCTGCCCTTCAGACCCTCTGGTGTGACTGTGACTCAGGAAGTTGCCAGGAGTGTGGACACAGGGACAGGGTGAGGAGGCTGGCCGTCAAGTCCTAGGTGTCTTCATTGCATCTGTCTCCCTGAGGTTCTCCCCCGTGGAAGGCCCTGGGGGTGCACAAGGGCACAGCTGCAGCTCACCTGTTGGCCCCTACACTCACTCAAACCTACTTCTTCCTGCAATACCCTCACTCCCCCCTGCCTCCTAATTCATTGGGGCTTGTTTCCTTGGCCTTTCAAACCTTCCATAAGCTTCACCAACTCTAAGAAAAGCTTCCCGCCCAGAACAGGTGCCCCTCCTGGCTGCCCACAGCATCCTCTTCTTTCCTCCCTGTGGCGCTTACCAGGTCACCCTGTGTCAGAGTTCCTGGGTGTCTTCCTGTCACAGCACAAGCTCCTGGAGAGCAGGGTCAGGCTCACCCATCCTGCACGCACAGTGAATGAAATGAACAGGCTCTCAAGTTGGACACGTGAAGAGTGACAAGCAGAGATTTCTAAGAAGACTCTCTAGACTCCTTTCTTTCCCCCAGAATGGCCAAACTCTTAATGACATTCCTGTATCATCACTGAGGTAAACTAGAAAGGATTTCAAGGCTGCCCCTCTCCCCTGCCCTCCCTGGAAACCCTGTGAGAAGTGAAGGCACATTTAGATGCCGTGACCCATGCTTCTTCCTTTCAGATTTCCCATTATCCTGTACAATGACATTGGGATATCACCATCCCAGAGAAGGAGAGGGACATGCCCCCACCTGTCCTACAAGAAGCTTGTCTGTTGGTGGAAACAGCCCTCATCATGTAAGCACCTGTCTCAGCACCTGCTCAGCGCCTTGGCAGCTCAACTCTTGGTGTATCGAACAAGGACACGACTGGAACAGGGCACAGAGGCCACAGGAATAAACAATGACAGAGAAGCCGAGGGAGGAAGCAAGGTCCCGTTTGTGAGTGTGCCCGAGATGGACAGACAGGAGGACTACTGTGTGCCGTCCCACCATCTTCACCCCAGCACAGCAAAACGGGGAAAAACAACAATGCAGCTAGCTCCTACAAAGGCACTGCTAGTTAGGGTTATCTGTGTTGTTTTCCGTTTCTCTCTCTCTCTCTCTCTCTCTCTCTCTCTCTCTCTCTCTCTCTCTCTGACAGATTCTTAGGTAGCACTATAAACTGCATGTCAATAAGTCAGATTTAATAGTGAATTTTCCTTGCCACAAAAATTTTGCATACGCTTGTCCCTTACAGACATAAAACTCAAATAGTTTTTTTAAGATGCACAATACATCTTAAGATACAGCTGAGAACTGCCCCTCAAGGGCCAATATTGCTTTTCAAAAACACCAAAAATGCCTCATGAAATGCCCACTTCTAACACATGAGCTCAGTATTTTGCAAGTAACAGGGTGGCAGAGCTTTATTCACACTGGTTTGGGGACAGCCCCTGATGATGTTTCAGGCCCAGGTCAGATGCTCCAGCATCTTCAGGGGGACCTGCAGGTCCCTAGGTCCCTTCCTATTCGTTTCAGGCCTCATAAGCTCATGATATCCATTGCCGCTACACAGTCCACAAGCGGATGTGCTCCAAAGAGCTTCATTCCCCATCCTCAGAACATGAGCAAGTATGGGGTGGGCACAAGCGCCATCGAGCCCAACCACTCTAGAAGTCTCTGCTCTGAGTGTGCTTAGCAACTGCCATTGGGTATTCCTGGGGACCCTGAGCCCTGGGCCTCAGCCTAGGAATAAGCAAGTCAAGTCTGTTTCTCCTACTCCCAGCGTAGCTTCCAGGGTTCCCTTGCTGCAAACAGCCACCCAATGCCCTTTGTTCCAAAGACAAGATGTCAGCCACAGCTTCCAGGGTTGCAATAGAAATCTCATCAGTTTCTAATTAAATTCCCACTGGAAGCTCTATCCTCGAGAGGGTGGGAGGCAGGCAATTCTAGAACAATTGCCTGCATCCCTACAGGCCACATTTTCCCCAAACCTAAGAAGCAAAAGAGCAAGGGCCTCCCTCTTGGAGTAGGCAGGGTTGGCAGGAGCAGCGTGTCCTCCCAGCACCATACCTTGGGGCAGCGTTTGTCACAGATGCCAGTGCCACCTACCAGACAAATGGGAGGAAGGACGGCATCTGCCTTGCCTTAGGGGACGCCCAGAGAGTGTCATAAAAGTCTCCTGTAATAAACCAGGGATGCAGAGAGGCTCAAAACATCAGCCACAGCTGCATGGGAGGCCAACCAAGCTCAAAACACATGCAACCAGGATTTAATAGCCTTTTGAAATATGGAACCATTCAAAGTCCCAGGGTTCTCTGTACTCTGTTTAGCCACCATTTCCTCTCATTTAATTAGCCCTTTTAAGTACAGAGTTGGAATCTCTTTTCTACACCGCCTCCCCAACCCACACCAAACTTCGGGCCCCACACATCAGAGGTGATATCTCATGTATTCGAACACCCCAGATGATGGAAGCCTAAAAGGAGCGCTGGCCACAACCTCGCCCTGCCTGCCTTCCCTCCGCTTCCTGCCTGGCTGAGGTGGGCAGGATCTAAGTCACGAGATGTTGTCAGAACTACACCTGTGTAATAGTAAGAGCCAGGCTACTGCCTGGCTGCCCTGGCACCGGGAACATGCTTCTCCTTTTCGCACTCACTCATGACATCACTCGAGGTCACGATCCAGCCACATCCGATTTAAATGTACTGTTTCCCAAAGGGAACCAAAACATTTAGTTGAGCTACGTCTAAACAGGAAAGACAAGGGCCTGTGAACAGATGATCACATGTAGACAAAGAAGTTCTCAAAAACACTAAACGAAACATAAAATTACCCTTAAATTTCTTGTTCTTTTCCAATGTATTGACCTGAAAAGTTGTTCATGATATGCTGTTCAGGTGAAAAATGTTCCAAAACAGCATGTGTTGCATGGTCCTATTTCTGTAAAAAAGAAAGTTCCACACATGTACTCACACACACCCTAGTGGTTATGGTGAAGCAGTGAGATTAATTTCATTTCCCCTTTTTCTTATCTGTATTTCTGTACCATACACGACACCAGTAATTTAAAAAGCCTCTAAACGGTCTCTCTAAATGGCCGGGTGTCTTTGAGTCGGAGGACTACAACAGTCCTGTGTCTAGTGATTTATTCCAAGCTCACTCACATCCTTGTATTATTTCAACCACAAACAGAACACACTTGCAACGTGAGCTACTTGAAGTCCAGTTCTTCCCAACAAACCGGGAGGCAGGCTAGTGAGTGGCTGGGGAAGATAAGGAAAGCTGGTGGGAGGCAGCTGAAGTAGATCAAGTTACAGAATAAACACTCCAGGAAAGAAGGCTGAAAATGAATGAGCTAAAATATTCAATAGCAGTTAGAAAAAAAGAAGGGAATGCATCCAAAGAAAGCTTGAGGAAGAGAAGCAGAAATCAATTGGAAATGATAATATAATAGAAAAGATCAAAGAAGGCAAAGTTTGTTCTTTGTATAAATGAATTAAAATCAAACTTCCAGCAAGCTGGATCAAGAAAAAGGAGAACAAATGTAACCAATATTAAGGATGAAAAGGGACCATGACCACACATGCTACAAAGATTAAAAAGATGACAATAAGAGAATGTTGTCAACAACCTTAGGACAATATATTTGAAAATTTAGATGAAATGGATAAAATTCCAAAAAATATATATAACCCATCACAACTGATCCAAGAAAAAATAAAAACTAAATAGTCCTATAACTGTTCAAAGAACTCATCAATGGTTTTCAAAAATCTTTGTACAAAGAAAGCATCAGGCTATTCCCAGCTAGTTTTGGCAAGATGTGCTAAACATTCAGGAAACAAATAATTCTAATCTGATACAAATTATTTCACAGACAAGGAAAACAAGTCGCACACCCCAATCTGTATTAGGAGGCAAGTCAGACATTTACCAAAACCTGGACCAGGATATTCCAAGGTAGGAAAACCACAGATGAATCTCAGTCACTAAGAGGAACAAGAAAGTCCTGAACGAAACATCAGCAAACTCAATACTGCTGTTATTTAGCAGACTCTATCTTTATCTAATAAAAAATATAAATTGTGAAATATAAAAACAATCAGCAGACTAAATGCAGCAATGTATAAAAAGGTAACACGACCGTGACCAAGCTCATTTTATCTCAGGAACGCGAAGTTGGTTTAATGTTAGAAAAATCAATGAATATAATTCTACCGCCCTACCAGAGGAAAAGAAAAAGTATGATGTTTTCAACAGAGCCAGAAAAAGCATTTAACAAAATTTGACATCAGCAAACTAGAAATAGGAGACTTCCTGGTTAAAAAAAAAAAAAAGGAAAAGAAAACAGTTTACAAAACCTTACAGCAAACACTGCTCTTCCTGGTCAATACGAAAAGCACGCCCTGTCAGAGCAAGAACAAGATGGCCTGTTATCATCGCTTCCAGTTAACGATGACTTAAAGGACAAAAATGAGTACAAGAAAAACCAAAAAGAGAGAGAGAGAGAAAATGTGGAAGGGCTTAGAGGGGTTGGTTCTAGTTTCAGATGATACATCTATACAAAAACCCCCCAAATCCCCATTGGTACTACTAGAATCAGTAAGAATTTAGTGAAGTTGTTGGATTTTTAAAAAATCATTATTTTAAAAAATCAAACGTATTTTTAAACGTCATGAGGACAAAGTGAGAAAAAGTGTATTTAAAAAGATTCCAGAGACAAGGTCTCAGATCCTGTGGCAAGGGCTTACAGAGGAACCTGCCTTTGAAGCTGTCTCCAAAGTGACCGCAGAGCGAAGCTGGTAGCCCCGGAAGCAGAAACCCAGGCATGGAGACCGATCCTGCGGGACACAGGGGCTCATTGTGACAGATGATCTGGGGTCAAAGACTAACACACGTGGGTTGGCTGGGTCCTGAGTTTCTGCCTAGAATGGTGACGGCGGAGAGGATTCCTCTATTACATACAAGTTGCCACATGTGGAAGGGCCCATGCTATCGTGTCAGAGAGTGAGCGCTGGTTACAATGAAAACACCCCAGAGCACGCTTTGAGACCTGGTTCCTTACCTGCCTTTGCCCTTGCAACTGACCAGGGAGTAAAGCTGTTCTTTCAAAAACAGCAGTAGTATCTGTTACCTTAACACCTACCAAGTGGTTCGTTTACTCATTTGCCTTTGGAAATGAAATCGCTATGTTGAAGAAATATCTGCACCGCCGTCTTCACTGAAGCATTATTTCCCATAGTCAAGACATGGAAACAACCTTAGTATCTATCAACAGGTGAACTGATAAGGAGAATGGATACAGACACAGAGGAGTATCGTTCAGCATTTAAAAAAAGGAAATCCTGCCAATGCCAACAATGTGGATGAACCGTGAGGACATCATGCTAAGTGAAGTAAGTCAGACTGAAAAACCACTCCTGTATGATCTCACTTACATGTGGAATCTAAAACAACCAAACTCATTTAAAAAATCAGATTGGTGGCTACCAGAGGTGGGGGGCTGAGGATGGGGGGACTGCGTAGAGGCAGTCAAAAGACACAAACCTCCGGTTGTGAAATAAATGAAGTACTGAGGATATAACGTATAACGTGATGGCTATAGTTATAGTTAACACTGTTGTATGGTGAGTTTTCAAGCTGTTAGAAGAATAGATCCAAAAAGTTCTCATCACAAAAAAAAAAAATTGTAACTATATGAGGTGATAGACATTAACTTATTGTGGTAATCATTTCACAATATGTGTATGTGAAGTCATTATTCTGTATACCTTAAACTTGTACATAATGAATGTATGTCATTTATACCTCAATAAAATTGAAAAAAAATAAATATTTAAAAACTCATTTGCCTGGGGTGGTGAGTGGCATAGCCGGCAACAGTGCCAACACAACAGTAATCGTCAGCCTGGAAAACAAACTTGCTGTACTGTTTAAAGAACTGAGACAAGTAAGGGAAGTTTCTTCATCTGACTGTGGTTTCAGTATGTACCTTATCTTCGTTACACCTGACACGGCATCAATCCAGCAGTCTTTAGGCGACAATACTTGTATTCATGTACTCAAGAAAGGGCCCCCTCTCCACTTTACACTCAAGAAAGGGCCTACAGACAGAATTTCTGGGCAGGGTGATTGATATATTTCTCTGTTGGGGGCCTTTTCTTATTTAGTGAGATATGAGGCTACGACAAAAATGGCTCAGCTTATTGCAGCTCCCAAGGAGTTACTTTGGTCACCAAATATGGGTAAAATTCTATTCAGTGGCTCGGAATCAAAACAGCACGTTGATCAACTTAAGCCGTCGAGCGCTCCTATTTACAAACCCCCCAGGCCTGCGGCCTGCGTGGTGCAGCAAACCCTTTGTATTGTGACTAATGATGAAGATACAGTTTTCTTCGCGTTATGTTTTATTTCTGTGCATTGAATATGAGGCAGACAAAATGGCTTAGCAATAAAATCAGTACAATCACTACCTTCATATGTGTATATTATTTTGCAGTATGGATGAACTAATTGTTTGGATTCTTTTCAAAAGGTGCTGCTCTTCACCAAAAGTGTAAATTATAGCTAATGATTTGTTCCCCAACTCTGCTATCTATAACCAAGCTGTGTTTTGTTTATGTCTTCTAGGTGTGATTCATTAACAAATTATTTCTAATATCAGTAATGTATATAAATATGATAGTACAACCATTTTTTAGACATAAATATAAAAAATGGTATTTTTAAAGCATGAATGTCTCAAAATATAAAATACCTGGGAATATATCTAACAAAAATCTGTAATAGGTTTACAGAGAAGCTTTCCAAAGTACTGAACGACAGTTTTGAAAATATCTAAAAAATGGTAAGTCATTTCAAGTTCATGGATTGGAATAGTCAACATAAAGTGGCTGATTCTCCCTAAACTGATCAAAAGAGTCCGTACTGCTCTAGCCAAAACCCCAAACACTGTTTTGCTGAATCTGAGTACTGATTTATACAGGAAGGCCAAGGGCTAGGGATAGCCAAGGCCGTGCTAGAAAAGTTGGGGAGATGTGGGAGATTCACCTTCCCAGGTGTGGAAAAGCTGTATATGACGGTCGATTTCATGTGTCAACTTGACTGGGTCACATGGTGCCCAGATATTTGGTTAAACATTATTCTGGGCATGTCTCTGGATGTTTTTGGATGAGATTAACAATTACATCCGAAGCCTGAGTAAAGCAGATTGCACTCCCCAATGTGGATGGGCCGCATCTAATCCGCTGGAGGCCTGAATTGAACAAACGGCTGAGTAAGGAGAATTTGCTCTTCCTGACTATTTTTGAATTGGGATATTGGTCTTCTCTCACCCTGGGACTGGAACTTACACCTTTGGCTCTCCTGGTTCTCAGTCCTTCAGGCTTGGAGCTTTATAAATAAATCTCTTCCTATAAATGGATATAGGATTGTTGGTTTTATTTCTCTGGAGAACCCTGGAGGGAAAAGCTCAGGATTGGGTCCAGCGTGGATTAGTGTCTCACCTTTGCCACTAATAACTGAGACCTTGGACAAGCAACACCCCCTCTGTGGACCCCTGAGCCCTCATATCTAAACTATGTTCACCCCCAGCTCTCACACTGCAAATCCCACACATCTGAAGTACATCCCAAAAGGACCCACAAACCACACTCTCTTGAAGTCACAATATCATTCTGACCTTCCCACAGGCTATGTGGAGGAAACGCACCTGGCATTCGAATTTATCAGTAAATGCCATGCTCACTCCCTGCTCTGGGGAATCAATTTAAGAGAGGCTGAGAGAGAAGTTCCCATTTTTGTGTACAGTGTGTGACAGATGGGGCTGCTCACTCCAAGTCCCCCAGAGCAAATACACAAAGAGCTTCTCGTCTAAAATTCAGTCCTCCCTTTCCTCCTGAAAAGCTGACTTTTCAGTGTTGGCACTTGGGAAAAGTAGGGAATAACAGTTTCTCTGTACATGTCACCTGTTGATTTCTGAGTGCTGTGTGCTGTTGTAGGAATCACAGCAGTTGCCCCATAAGCAGCACATCCCAAGGTCAAACACTTGACCAGAGAACAAGAACACATGCCTGGCCTTGTGGGGTTTTCAAAGGCAAAGCGTCCCACCAGCCCAAGTCCAGGAACCCAGGAGGCAGCTGCTGTCCCCACCTGTACCTGTATTTGATATCAAATACTGTAGAGTCCTCATCCTCATCATCCTCTTCATTCAGTGGGGCCATTTCTACTCGCTCGGCTGGAGTGGTGATGATGTCATACTTGCGGGTCTTCTTCAACCTCTTTCCTGACCTGGAAGAGAAGCACATTCCTGAAAACTCCACGGTCCCCACCGAAGCAAACCACACTACTGTCCCCAATCCGGGTCCCAGGAGACCTGGCGAATACCACAGCTCCTGGCCTTCATAACCCTGGTGGTCCTCGCCCACACAATGGAGATAATTATACCTGCCCTGAACACTGGAAATCCCAGTAACCAAGATAGATAATAATACCCAGGAACAATATTTTTAAATGGCAAAATTAATGCAAAGAAAATCCCTGATGAACAAAAGGTGAAAATGTTCAGTGAGGAGAGGAGCCAGCCCTACACTTGCACAGGCCTGATGCACCCCGTGGCCTCCCCCCACCCCGTCCACCTCGGCCTGGCCCTGCTGTGTCGATGGCCACCTCTCCAAGCACAGGTGGCCCCACTGGCATGAGGAGCATTGCCCTCTGGGCCGGCCAGGTGGGATTTGGGTCAGAGCCTGGCCACTTTCTCCCTGTGCGGTCATGGGAAAGTGACTTAATCTCCCTAAGCCTCGCTCTCCTCATAAATAAAATGGCATAAGAATAATATTTGCCCCCCACCAGGCGAGGGGGAATTAAATGAGATGATGCATGCAATAAGCCTGTACACAGGAGGCTCTCAGCAGAAATGACTGTTAGTAAATATAATAAACAAACAGAAGTGTTATAGCCTCTCTTCTATGACCAGGACTTGTAAAAGTGAGTCAGTATTGTATCCATCATGAGGATTTATGAGGCTACTGGGTTACAACACTAAGCTTTTACCTCTGAAATAATAGAGGACCACTGTGGGCCACAGGGAAAGTGCTGAGACAAGGCCTTCAGTCTCCAGCATCATTCTGTCTGCGTGAAGGATGCGACATTTATCAGGGAATGGCTGAGCATTCAGGATGCCACTGGGAATACTGCTATTATTATGACTACTGATGTGCTTTGCATTTATTTCTCCAGTCTCCTGAACTCTTTCCCAAATGCCTTATCTTCTCCAGTGTCCCTCCTTTTTAAGTATATTCAATACTGTCTAAGAGAAACCAGCCAATCCCAAAAAATCATAAATGGGGCACTGAAGAATCATATTTTCTAATCATTCTTCCTGCCGACTGTAAGCCATTCCCGATGGAGACCACGTCAAAGACTCATGCAAGAGCTCTTTGTCCTCAGCATCCACAAACTCGGTAAGTTCACAAAACAATGAAAACACAAGTTTACTTTCAAAGTTTCCTCCCAGTTTCTGAGCAATATCGGTTTGCTCGTCTTACCTACCTAGTATGATTTACCAACAATACGACATATTGTATGTAAATAACACTTCCAAAGTCATTTGAGTTCTCTGGGTAGAGACTTTGGGAAATAGAAAGAAACCAGCTATAAATCTTGATGAACCCAAAGTCTCATCACAGGACAGCTTGTCCTCCCTGCTTTTATCACTGGGAGGGGACAGAGAGAGGGAGACAGAGAGAGACAGAGAGAGACAGAGAGAGAGAGAGACAGAGAGAGAGAGAGAGAGACACAGTTGTGAGACTGCTTGGATTTTGAACATGGCATGAAGCATAATGCCAGTGCCAAGCCTGGTGACAGGAGATAAGAGGGGAAGCATGGCCAGTTGCCTCCCCAGTGGTCATGGGACAATGGTATTTTGGAAGCAGGCCTTGTGCAGGGGTGTAAAGGCTAACTTTATAAAAACACCCTTGGTCCCACATTCTCACCATCAACAGATTCTTGATTTATCTCCACCTCCCCACAAAGGAGTAAAATAAATCTTTGCATCCTGCCCTAGGTGACTTACAATCCCTGTCCAAATCCATCTCCAATACTGGATGGGGGACATCTGAGCCCAGAAGTGATTCCAAATGTCACAGACAATCCCAGACAAAGCCACAAGGAAAACCACCCATCCCCATGCCCACAAGATGGGGGTCAAGCTCCCATCTACACAGACCCGCACACCACACCCTTCTCAGGAAAACAGCCCATATCTCCACCCAGATGATTCACGGCTGCTCGGAGGAGCACCTGGCTTTGCAAAGGGGCGGACGGGCCCTTCTGCTGACTGTGCCTGAGCCCCAACACACGAACCCAAGGGCTGGGAAAGCCCCTTGTAGACACCCAAAGAGAGAGAGGGACCAAGTTTCAAATCTCCTGTGAAGCCGGCCCTCCTTGAAAACTACGTAGCTACTCTCTTTTTCACCAAGCCAGGCTGGGCTGGGTTTTCTGTCACACACAACCTAAAGAAACCTAACTGCTGCAGGGCCCCCAAGAAATGAAGGCAGGTGCAGCACGAGCTGAAACCACTGCTGTAACAATAAATACCATCTTGGGCATTTTCCATATTTTAATAGTAAACCTCCCACATATAAGCATAACTTGCCCATTTCCTCAGAACTTCTAAAACTCTCGGGCTCTCGCCTGCTCCAGAAACAAAGAACCATACGTGTGAAAGTGCTTCGGTGACAACATAAAAATTTTTGCGTAGGGCTTCCTGTGAACAGACACGGTGGCGGCTCTTCTTCACAGGGCTGTCTATGAGCACAGCAGCCTCAGCAAAAGCCACAGGCTGCAAGGCCACTGGCGTCTCTCCAGGGGACAGTGGGTCAGCCTTGTGGACAGAGCCCTCACCTCACTCAGAGATGCATGCAGCTGAAGGAAGAAGCCCCTGGGTCTAGAAAGGGCCCAGGTGTAGAGTCAGACTTGGGTTCGAAACCCAGTGTTTTTGTACCCAGGCCTGTCTGTACCCAGGCCTGTCTCCTCAGCTGTACATGGATGTTGGCGGAGGGGGGGGGCGGGGCTGAGCAGGAGAGCAGCTTCAGGAAACTACCCGGCATACTGCTTCCTGAAGGAGGAGGAGGAGGAGGAGACTGAGGAAACAAAGAAGGGAAAAGGTACTGCGGGCCCATCCTCAGCAGCGGGGCCCTTTTGACACAAGTTCTCTCCCCTGGGACACAGTCTCACTAGACCAGTGTCTGCAACAAAGTGACGGCAGTGTGGATTTCAATAAATGTCCATGCTGCGCTTCACAGGATCAGGCAGGACCAGGGACATTCTGGAAGACAAAGGATCCTTCCACCGGAGCCAAAATACACATTTCTAACAAGACAGAGGAGAAGTTCAAAATTCTTCTACCCTGAAATGCAATCCTAAAGCCAGGGGGTTTGTTTATTCAAAGGCCCTTTCAACAGCTGGTCAGCAGCAGGTTCCCAGTGAACACTGGCAGGCAGCTTTATGCAAACACAGAGGGAGCAGAGCTCAGCTGAACAGCTTGGAGAGAGGCCTTCCTTCCTCACCCTCCCCACAAAGAGAAACAAACAAAACAAGCCCATAAGGGTTAGTTGGTGTTTTGAAGTTCATTTGGGGGGTGTGGTGGTCAGATCCACAGCCGGCACACCCAGAGATTGGGGTTCAGATCTCAGGTCTACAATTCCTTTGTCTCAGTGCCTCTGAGCGAGTCACCACCTGCCACCTCTGACAGGGCTCCAGCCAGGCCTTCCTGAACACAGGGGTTTGAGAGCCTCCTGGATGCACCCAGCGGCGTCACCACACCTTACCCTTGTCCTGGGGCTGCCCCCTCCCCGCCGTGCTGGGCCCTTCTGTTCCAGTACCAGCACCCAGTCAAGCGAAATGACTCAAAGCACAACGTCAAAGCTCAAATGCCCCAGAGCCCCGGACGCACAGAAAACCGGCGAAGCGGGCCTGGTGTGACATAAACATTAGAACAAACGTGATGATGTTTGGCCGCTTGGCAGCCGACTCTGCCTTTGAGAGAAGGAGATACACCGAGTGGTGCTCACAAACCCAGCACTGCCATGGGGAACAGAGGCCCTGTGCTCCCAGATACCCTACTTATCACGAAAAGCGGGAGATCTAATTTTGACTTGAAGACTCCCCATTTGTAAGTGCCCTTAACTACCTCAGTCAAAAACCCTGTGCAGATCAAAACAAAACAACAATGAAAAACTTACCTGCAGGCCATCAGCTCGTAACCTCTGACTCAGTTTCCTGGCCATGGTGTACTTGGTCACAAGTGCCAAGCATGAGTGATGTTGGATAATTCAGCTAAAAACCATGAGCCCAGAGAGATGGAATGATACACAAGTTCAGCCAAGGTCTCCCTTATATCTGTTCTCCAGCAGTTCAATCACGATTTTAGGGTGCCGACTGCTATTTACACAACCGAGCTGCTTCCCTCCCTGCTTAGGCACTGCCACCCTCATGACTGACAAAGTGGCACCATGTTAACCAACCCCAACAACTGCGTCCAGCACACAACACACAGTGTGTCCAGTGGGGTTTGCGCTTCATACAGCATCACACAGCATGGGCCAGGCAAGCCCTAAAAGCTCAATGACAATTTTTTAGGGCTTTTCTCCATAACACTACAGCATTTTGCCTCCATCTGCTCCTTACCCTTGGCTTTTTCCCCCTCTCTCAATGCCTGTGGGACAAACCCAATTCTCGTTCTTCTAAGACAAAATAATCATACCCCAGGGTTGACCTGTTTGAGGAACCACCTGAAATATGGCGACAGCAATGCCCCAAGAGCTGTTCCTCCAGCTCTCAAGTGTGTTTGCAAAGGGCTGGGTGTGCTTCGTTTTCATGTGAGGTGCCAGCTGAGGAAAGCGAGGCTTAGAGCAAGGAAGGCAGCCTCCAGGGGCAGCTCCGCTGGTTCCAGGGCAGCAGCAAGATGGCCAGGAAGGGCTCTGCAGTGAACCCAGGGGGTCCAGCACGGCCTGGAAACTCTGGTGTTGCTGTGCTTTGTGGACATTCACTGAAATCCACACTGCTGTCACTTTGCTGCGGACACGCATCATAAATGATCCTTTAGCATTTACCTGTCCTGCCACATGTCAGTTCTTGCCACCACTACCCCCACTTCAGGGACAGTTACTTCTCAGTTGAAGCTCCCAAAATGTCCACCTCAAGCCCAGATGTCCAGCTGCATGACTGGCATTTTCATGAGCAAATTTCACCTGTACGTCATCATCTCTCAGCGAGCCTGCTACCCTGACGGACCAATCCTAACCCCCTTCACCATGAACCCCACTCCAGGCCCTTCCGGGCCTCCTGATACATTTCTCTTCCTCCACTCAGGCCTCCAGCCCTCCCACCTGGTGCTTCCAGTGCCTTCCACAGGTCTCATCAGCCATCCTGTGTCTAAAGCCACCCTTTCATTATTTCACTCCTCTATTCAAATCTTTCACTTGCTCCTCTGACCCACCACAAATCCCAAAATCCTCCAGCTGGAATTCATGTCTTCCAAAATCCTCAACAGGGTGAGGGTGGAGAAGGCCGGACTGGAAGTCAAACTGCTGCCCTTCACCACATGCATGGCCTTGAACAAGAGAGTTCCTCCCTGCACCTTGATTTAGTCACCTGTAAAATGGGGACTCCAACAGCGCAGCACATAAGGATGAGGAAACACCTAAACAAAATACTGAGCACAGAGCCTGACTGGTACACAGTAACAGCTTAATAAATAATAGTTGCTATTATTACCGGCATCCTAATGATTCCAAGTGATCATTTGCTCAAGCCCTTCCCACAACAAACCCTGCTTGGTCCACTGGGTCCTGGGAGAACGTCTTCTTCCTCACACCCTGTCCAGTCCTGACTGTCCTCCCTACTTGCCTTCCTAGGCCACTCTGTACCTGTCCGAAGCCCCTAGGCCCTTCCTTTGAGAGCTTACCTAGTGTTGCTTTTGATACCTCACTCCCCCTTTTGAACCGGATTGCTTCTCATCTGGCCAGCAGCAGCATCCAAGGGCATCATCCTTTCTCCCAGATTGAACTGGCAGCTCCCTTGCCTTGGAGCATTCCCCGTGGCAGCCCCTACATTCACAGGAGGTCTCATTACATACACTGGGAAGAACTAGCCATTCAGCCAGGTGTTCTCCTAGGTTCTTGGCTGGGGGTTGGGGACACCCAGCTTGCCCAGTTCAAAACCCAGCCCTCCACATCTTGAAGGCCCAGAAAAGGCCAAGCTGGGCATCAGAACCACTGGGCTTAAGTTCAACTTTTCCTACAAACTCACTGGGTGAACTTCATTTCTGGGCCTCAGTTTTCTCACCTGTACAATAGATAAAGGGAAAGAGGCCAGGGGAGTTCTGAATGCGAGGAAACCCAACACCTGAGAGGTTACAAGACCCTGTGGCCCTGCCCGTCCTGCGTGCCCTGCCCATGGTCTTTGCCACGCGCTCCTCTGTTCCACACTTGCCACCGAGTGTGGGTTTCCTCCTCCCCGCACTCTCAGGAAAAGAAGTATCAAGTCTGGATTCCTGACAGACCGCCCTTAGACTACGTACAGGTTTTT
This sequence comes from Desmodus rotundus, assembly GCF_022682495.2. Classification (NCBI taxonomy): domain Eukaryota; kingdom Metazoa; phylum Chordata; class Mammalia; order Chiroptera; family Phyllostomidae; genus Desmodus; species Desmodus rotundus. Next base: position 32,039,697 of record NC_071396.1, on the reverse strand, counting down.
TTAAGTGAAGCCATGACAACATGATTCTAAATGCATGGTCCCAGAAATTCCCTTTGCAAATGGCTAGAACCGAAACATTAGCCATAAAACCAAAACACTGAACACGACCCAGGAAACCTTCTCTGCTTGAATACAGGAGGGTTTCCCTCCTGTGACACCGTCCCACAGGAGGCTAAGCACTCACATGGGTACATGGGCATGAGAGTATATGGGTAAAGCCAGATAAGCCAGAGGGCTCAGGGTTAAATTAAAGAGCGATTTTCCTCCCTTCCCCAGTTGATAGAAGAAATCAGTGGAAGGTCCCAGGTCCTCACAAGCCTGTTAATAAGGGCGTCTCTTGCATCCTGGGAATTCGGTAGTCAAGGGAGACAGGTCCTACAAGGGGCCCTATGTGTCCAGGGAGGCTCTCACAGGCTAACGGGTCACCCATTCCATTTTTACACGGCTCAGAAGTAGATGCACCTGCCTGATCCTTTGGGCCGTATGGCTGTATCTTCATTGGCAGGCAAGACCAAAAGGTTGGGTGTAAATTGCATCTGTTTTCACAATAGCATTTTTAAGTACAATAGGACATTTAGCAGCTGAAAGAGGAGGGAGCCAGGGACTTGGTGACTCTGTCTCACTGTAAATATCCCAGCAGCCCTTGGAAGCATGGACTGTAGTTAGTGATGAGAACAGACGCCCAGAAAGGTGCAGTCACTGCCCACAGCAGACAACCAGCAGGCCTCACAGCCAGGGCTCTTGGGGTTTCTACTCGGGGGCACCTTGGCACTACTGACGTCTTGGGCTGGATCATCTTTTGTTGGGGGGGCTGTGCCATGCACCGTCGGTGTTCAGCAGCATCCCCGGTCTCTCCATACTAGATGCCAGCAGCATCCCCCTCGTCAGGTCACAACAAGAAAAAATGTCTCCTTACACTGCCAACTGATCCCAAGGGGAAAACCTCCCCAGGTGAGAAAGAGCTGAGAGGCTTGTTCTTCCCATGAGCCACGGCATTTTTTTTTTTTAACTTGGTAGAGAACTGAATCAAGGGCACACTCTCTACGCCCTTTAAAACTGTCTGGATGGATTTTTGCCGCATTAGATTTATTTAACGCTCCCCCTTCACTGTGGCCCACAGAATCAAGGATGAGGGCAGTTGGATGAAAGTGGTCAAGGGGTACAAACTTCCACTGCATGGAAGTTTGCAGAGACAGATCCTTGCGGGGGGCGTGATGCCCGGCGTGATGACTCGAGCTGACACTGCCACATGGTGTATTTAAAAGTGGCTAAGAAAGTAAACCCCAAAAGTTTCCATCACCAAAAAACCCACACAGTTTTCTTTTTTTAAAATCTGAGATGATCAGTGTTAACTAAACTTATTCCACAATATATATGCCAAGTCATTATGCTGTACTCCTTAAATGTATGCAGTGCTGTATCTCAATTATATCTCAATATAACGGAAGGAAACAATCAACTAAAATTTCAAATTAAACTAAGATGAATATGTTTCACTTCTATAGCTTTCCCCTCAACTCAAAATCTTAGTCAAACCACCAAAAATGACCTTCTGATGTCAAACAAACTCCACAGCCTCCCTCAGTCATAGAACAGGCCTAGGCCTTCTGACCATGGCTCTGCCTAAAGCTCCAACTTATTAAAACAATACTGCTACGCAAACGAGCAATAACTAAAAACATTTCAGAATGGCAACTTCCCCCAAATCCTAACAGCATTAGCCTTTTATATTTGTTCTTAACTGTCATTCTACTACGAATGTCAATACACAGCTGATAGGTCAAATTTGGGGACACCAGGCTAAGCAGGAAAGTTTTTGTTCCTTTTCAAAGACCTGGCTGAATAAAATAACTAAGCTTCCCTGCTTCCAACATCTGCAGGACATGGTGGTGTGCACCTTTGCCATTGAAACACGTGTGACAGCTGGGTGACGGCAGATCACCGAGAACTCTCCTTCCTCTCTATCCCCCAGGAAGCACCGAAACAAACCCTTCTTCCAGATAAGGGGATTTTACAGAGCTTTTGAAATAAGACGTGGCTGGGCCTATAGCCAAATAGAGATCTGGGAGAAAGGTGGCCTGGGCAGGAGAGCTGGGAGACTCGCCAAGACAGGGAAAGGTTCCCCAAGAGGAAAGGAAAGCTGTGGTTTCAGGTGGCAGTTTCTGACTTGTCTCCACCTTCTTTGTAAGACACCAGAGAGTAAAGCTGGATCCCCTCAGATCTCAAAGGGTAAAGTTAGACCTAAGAGAGCGCATGGGGCAGAAGGTACCAAGAACTGGCGTGTGTGTTATCCCTGCATCCGTGCTACCCCTGCAGACACTGTGACACAAAAAATTGGAGGAATCCAAGTTTTCTACTTACTAGACACAGCCTTTGTGTTGATTCCCTCCAGCTCTCAGAAACATGCCAAGGAACAGACATGAGGGGCGGCTTCATTGTGAGCTGGGCAGAACTGCATGTGCAACACACACACGCACATGCACGCACACGCACACACACGCACACACACGTACTCTCACCAGAGGGCACTCTACCTCCAAACTACCTTCCCAATCTTCCAATTCTGTCTCATCTTAAAATTGTTTTCCTTAATGATTAAAATACATCAAAAAAGTACAAATGATGCTACGGATGGGGAAACCTTATGGATTAACAAGCATAGGAAGAGATGGCTACTCGACCTCTACAGAAAACGGGGAAATGCAGAACAAAGCAATGTGATACCAAATCATACCCATATGGCAAAGAGACATGTCCAGTAACTCTGTTGACTCCACATAGGAAAGTCAAAACTCCAGCGTACTCTGGGGGCACTGGGCGGCCCTGGCAAGGCAGGCTTCTCACAAAAGACAAGGCAGGAGGGCCAACAGCAAGGAGCTGGCAGTGTGGTCTTAGTGAGAAAGGGAAACTCAGGCAGAGGGGCAGAGTAGGGCAGGACATGCAGATCCATGGCCACAGGACACCTCTGGAGAAGTCCTGGAAGTGCAGGAGGGCTGGAGTAGCGACACAGCCAAGACAGGGGCTCAAGAGGGAGGCAAGGCCTTGGATGTAAAGAGCCACCTTGCCCACATGCTAAGAAGAGGGGTTGCAGGGAGCAGAGACAATATTGGCAACAGAAGCACTAGCCTGAAGACTATTGTTGTGTCTATTTCACAGACAAAGTAGGGATTCAGGGCAGGCAGAAGGACTAGCAGGTAGAAAGGGTTGTGAGCACAGGTGGGATAGCCTCAGGGTGACTGGGGGGTAGAAAGGCCAGGAATGGTAACTGCCTGCTAAGAAGCTGGGAGATGGAGCAGGTAAGAAGGATGCCCAGCCAGTGCAGCAGGCCTTCGGAAGCCTGATAGACTGAGCCTGCAGGGGACCGTGGGAAGAGGGAAAAGGCACAGTATGGACCACTGAGCAGCATGATGGGGCCCTGGCACTGCCTGGGCCATAGACTTGTAGAGTGCTCTGGAATCAAACAGATGACTCACGCTATGCCCTGAGATACAACTTTCTCCTTTGCCAAGGAGTACATGTGGACTGTGAACCATCTGGGCCCTTCCCTGCTATGAATGCCATAAGTTCTGGTCTACATCAGCAACCAGGGTGACAGCTGTCCACCTGGAAACTCACCCCAACGAGAACACATCCCCAGGAAAAGGAGGCAGATCATGTCCACAACTGGCTTCCTATGAAGTCAGAACCTTCTCCCAACACTCTGCATCCAAGCCAACGAGGACCCATCCCTGCCAGGCTTGGGTGCCGCTCTCCCACTCAAGCACACAGCTCAGGGCCCTCACATCTGGCCACATGCTGCTTGCTTTTCCCCCTCACTGCTGGGTAATGAAGAGCAGACTGGCAAAATAGTTCAAATAACTTCTTTAAAAGTACACTGCCTTATGGGCTTGGTGGCCTATTTTGAGCTAAATGTTTCAAACCTGCAGGATCAGAGTTGCTCTGGGCGTCAACGCTCACTCCAACTGAACAACCAGGGAATCAGTAAAGGATAATGGAGTGTCCACTGAATGCCAAGCCAGTGAGGGGTACGGAGACACTGGGATGGACTGGTCACCCCTGCCCTCCAAGGCTGTCTCTAAGTATGGGACCTGGGCACTAAACCCAGTGTGAGAAGGGCTGTATGGAGGATGAACAGGGCTAGGGCTACAAGAGGCCAGAAAAGGACGTCACGGCCTCATTCAGATGTCCAAGAAAACTACCTAGAGGAAGAAGCATAGGAGCTCGGTCTTGGCGGCTGTGTGCAGTCGTGGTGGGTGATAAAGCAGGAAGGGCTGGGCCCAGGGGCAGGTAACCAGCACTGTGGAGTGTAAGAAAAGGAGCAAGTGAGAGAGAGAAGGCTCTGAAGGGCTCACGGCCACACGGTGTGCTGGTGTCAGCTTGTATGGGCTCGAATGCCGTGCCCAGGTAATGGCTACAAGGAGCCACTGAGGTTTGTAAACAGAAAGGCATGGGCAGTGGCAAGGCCGGGGTGAAGAGGGGGACAATTCAATTCCCACAAGAAGGGGACCAGCAAAGGGAGGAAAACATGGCCTAAGCCAGGGCATAGGACAGTCTGGTGGCTGGGGGGGCCACAGTTCCCCCTTCTCCATTCTCTTAGGTCCACTGGTATTTCATCCTACAGACCCACAGGGCAACGCCTTGGTTCCAAGTCACACCACAACAACAGCAAACCTATGGGTAACTCCCCACCCTGCCCTTCCAGGTCTGGTTTCTGCTCCTGCAGCTGAAAATGCTCCTGTGGAGAGAGCAAGCTCCAGGCCCCAAACCTCCAACAGCTGATCAAACACCAGAGCACACTGTGTGCACTTGGAAGGGGAGGGAATGGGCAGTGAATGATTTCTCTCTCTCTCTGCCCGGCAGCCCATCTGAGTAACAGGATGCATTTGGTTCATTTCCTACACAGAAAGGTAGCTCTTTCCATCTCACTACTCCAGGGACCCGGGCATCCTTCCCAATTTCCCAGATACTTTTTCTTTGAACTTGAGCTACCTACAAAAAGCCTCTCCAAGGACCCTTATGCCCATGGAGTTTTCATTGGGCCAGCTCAGACAGGCAGAAGCATGGCAGAGTTGTCTCTGTCCCCCACTAACAGAAAGTACTGAGGCCACTCAGTCACCAAGCAGCCTGAAGCCTAGCTGCAAAGCATAGCTCCGACATGCATCCAGTGGACAACCCCACATGCTAGATGCTGCTTCTTTTGGTAGCACAAGAAAGAGGGAAAAAAAGGCAGTTTGGGGGCTAGGGGAACCACAGATAGAAGAAGGAAGAAAGGCTGAAGTCAGACGGACCTGTGTTCAAATTCTACCTCCACCACTAACTTTACCTGGATAAGCCATCATACCTCGTGGGAAACATTTTCCTCACCTGTGGGATGGGTATAAAAATAAATTCTATGTAAGGTTATCAAAATTCTGAGCGCTATTGTTAGTGTTAAGCATTAACAGAGAGTTCAAGGGAGACCAGTATTTCTTTTATATCTATCCAGTTAAAAGAGGAGAAAATTCCTAAAATGTTACCAGGAACACCCTGCGAGCGGACCACCACGGGGCAAAGGGAGCGGGGAGTAGATGGAGCACACCAAGGTGCTCGGGTGCATCAGAGCCGTGCACTCAGAGCATTTGTACGCGAAGGTGGCGCGGGCGTGCGCTGACAGGCAGCAAGCAGTGCAGGGGACCTGCTGGGGAAGAAATGAGGCCAATGGACGCACCTGAAGACGCGGAGCAGCAGGCAGGCGATGAGGAAGGCAGTGAAGGCACACGCCACGATCACGGCCGCCTTCAGGGTTGGCAGGTCTCGGAGTATGCTGGAGATGCGGGTCACCAGAGCGTTGCCGCTGCTATTGGAGCTACCGCCGCCAGCCACCGCCGCCTCCCCAGACCCGGCCCGGCTGGTGTTCGCAGACCCCGAGCCAGGCGGCGGGTGCTCTGGCTGCGGCGCCGCTGAGGACTGGACACGGCTGGCGCGGGCGGCGGGCGCGGCCAGAAGCACTAGCAGCAGCAGCAGAAGAGGTGGCAGCAGCAGCAGCAGCGGCGCTGCGCGCATCGTGCGGGTGGGTGGCTCGGGGCCCTGGCAGGGTGCTCGGCTGAGCCCGGGTTCAGCACCAGCGCTGAGGCCTGCTCCCGGGGATCCTGCGGCCGAGGCGGCTGCGCGGTGCTTGGCAGGAAACTGCAGCGCCCGGAAGAGCCCACGCCGCCGCTACAAACACGTTGCACCGAATCATTCGAGGGACTGCGGCCCCAGGTGGGCGGGGCAGGCCACCAGGCCGGGTTGCGGGCTGCGCTCTGCTCACCCGGGGCCCCAATCACCCTAAGGATCTAGGACCCCTTTAAGAAGTAATAACGGCCAGGCTCAGTCTTGTGCAGGCTCTGTGCTGCAGTTTCCGTTTTATTTCATTCAGTCCTACAACCCCTTTAGGAGATAACTATTTGTTATTCTCATTTAACAGTTGACTTAGGACCCAGAGAGCCAGCTCACAGCAACCCAGATTGCGCCAGAGTAAGACTCCAAGACTCCAAGACTCTGGGACCTGGAGGCCAACCCCCATTTTATTGATGGGGAAACTGAAACATCTAGAGTGAAGTGAATTCCGTGATGCCCTATGCGTTGCATAGATTTCAGTATCTCCCCCTTTCCTCTCTCTGTCAAAAAGTTAACTCATGGCTTCAATTATTCAGACATTTTGCACCTCCACTTATGAACTGGATTGGATTGTGGGTTTCTGCATTCGTAACTTTGCTGTGGACAACAGTTAGGGGGATTCACAATCAGTCTCCCTCCTGGGCTGAACTTTCAGACCCCAGGGAGTAATTGCTCGGCTGCCTCTGATTTGCAAGCTAAATGATGCTTAAGTGAAGGTTCTAGTGGGATTTGATGGAGAGCACAGACTGCTTTCCTGGAGCACCAGAAATTATGAACACTGAGGGCTTCAGGTGTCACCTTTCACCCTGGGGATGGGTTCTGACAGTAAACTCTTCCGTGGTGGGTAAACAGGTAAATGCTCTTGGCAAGAACTCAGTGACCTCAAACAGCTCACTCCTGGATCTGATAGAGAAAGAGACAAAGAAAGTAGAGTGCATTGGTAAGCTATTACTGCCTAACAAGTTATCCCCAAACTTCAGGCTTAAAACAGCACACGTATATGATCTCACAATTGGCGTGCTTCAGGGTCTCTTATGAGGGTGCAATTAAGGTGCCAGCTGGGGCTGGGGTCTCACCTGAAGACTGGAGTGGGGAAGGATCTGCTTCTAAGCCTAGTCAACGGTTGTTGGCCAGACTCAGCTGTCCATAGGCTGTTGGACTGAGGGCCTCAGTTCCCCACTACCTGTTGGCCACAGGCCGCCCTTAGTTCCCTACCATATGGGTTTTTCTGACATGGCCCCTCACCTCACCAAAAGGTGCAAATCTAGAAGGCAAAATAGAGTCTGCTAGCAAGCCAGAGGCCATTATCTTATGAAACCCAATCACAGAAGTGACATTCCAACCCCTTTGCTATATTCTGTTGGTTAGAGACAAGTCACAGATCTTGTCCACACTCAGGAGAAGGATTACACAAGGGCGTGACTATGGGGGGGGGGAGAGGATTCTTCAGGACGTCTAAGGAGATGGCTGCCATTGCATGTGCTATGTTTTGATTTCATGAAATGAACACTACTCAGGTTATCAAAAGTCACCACCCAGGAAGTGCTATTTGAAAAGCATGTTGACTATTCCAGCATGCTCCAGTGGTGAGAAATTTGGACAGATCACATGAGGCAAGTCTCTCGCAATTCAAAAATACCACTTCGTGGAAGGTCAAAATGTTGCTTTAATACAGAGCCAGTATTATCATGTCATCATGATACAATTTATAAAAGAAATTCCTAATGAACCACCCCCGATGTCTACAATTCTGCAGCACTGGCCTCCAAGGCATAAATCTCTGACATCATAGTTTCATATTTTTACCCTTATCAGAAATTCTTATGCACCTCTAAAGCAAGGAGGTGCTGGGGTTTGGGAGCCTCTCAGTCAAGATGCCAACAAATTAACCACCAAATTCAAGTTTGTCTGTCTGTCTGTTTTAATGTCTAAAGTGAGGACAGTCATACTTAGCTCAAAAAGTTCACTGGAAACAGTCATAGCAGGGAGAAACTATTAGTGCGCTAACCCTTCTTTTACCACTATTCATGGATCAGCACAGATTTGTGTGACTATATAATACTGACTTAGCACCACGAACATAGAAAGCATAAAGGTTAGTTTTTTTATGAAAGTAAAATTTTAGAATCTTTTGTTCTTATTTGCTATGCAAATCATCAACAACAAAGGACTTACTTACAAAACACCCTAAATTAGAGTTCTTACATGTTTTGATTCAACCATTATATGACATTTTTTTAACATGGAACATGGATGACAGGCAACAGAAAGTAACTGGCTGATTTCAGAAAAAGAGAGTTTCATTGGAAGCATGTTGGGTTGCTGTTAGAATCAACTGTCAGATCAGAAGTTCTAAAAGTGTGGTCTGTGGACTCCTGGGGTCCCTGAGACCCTTTCAGGAAGCCTACGAAGTCAAAACTAATCCCATACTAACAGTAAGATGTTATTTGACATTTTGACTGAGTCAACATTGGCATTGATGCTACAAAAGCAAGGGTGACAGAACCCGATGGTAGCCTGCTGTAAATCAGGGCCAGCTCCACTCTAGTCACTGTATTCTTCATGACCACGCGCCATAGGGGGAAAAAGCCAGTTTCACTTGAGAATGTCATTGAACTACCCATGAAATTATTTAAGTCTTGACCCTTGAGAACAGACCATTTTAATATTTTATGTGAAGAAATGTTAAGTATGAATAAATCGCTTCTGCAGCACAGTGAAGCATAGTGATTGTCTCAAGAAAAAGCACATGTGCAAACTGAACTTGCCACTTTTCTCACGGAACACCATTTTTAAGCAGAAGAGTGCCCAGCAAACTTCAGACCTGCTCTTTGACAGGCGTTTTCTCAAAAAATGAACAAGAAGAGCCTGTCACTTCAAGGATAACAAGTAACAGTGTTGTAGCCAATGATAAAAATTCAAACCTTCACGTGAAAATTTGAATTTTTAAACCACTTGTCAATTCAGGTGCTTTCTGCCATGGGCTGCACTGCTTCTCAATACTCCAAGACTTTGCTGCTGAGCATGGTGGTGATACTAAAAAGTGTGGGGTTTGGATGTTGTATAATGAAATATATCAAAATTTGGAAGAGCATGAAATAGCAAACCAATTTTTCCAAATGGCCAATGCACAATCACGTAAGGGTGAAAGATCCATCCAAAGTGCAAGATAAACCAATGGATTTAGATGGAACATAGCACAAAAATTCATTGGTGTGGTTCCAGATTTCACATTGCAACTCATCTTTAAGAAACTACCACTTGAAAGTTTTGGTGAGGCAACAAAGAATGCCCATACTGTCTGAAAAGACTTTTAAAATCTCCTCTTTTTTCTATGCATGTCTGGGTGAGGCTAGGCTTTCTTCATATTCTTCAACCAAAACAACAGTTGCCACGGACTGAATGAAAAAGCGGCTATGAGAATCCAGCTATCTTCTAATAAACATGACATTAAGTAGACTTGTAAAAATGTTAAACAATGGTACTCTTCTAATTTGGAGGGAAATATAGTTTTCAAATATGTCATTAATGTTGATATGTTAATATATTTATTTTGTTTTTAAATGAATTAAATATTTTAAGGTTATCTCCATTTTAAATTTCTGGTACAGTAAATATCAATTCAGTATAACATACATAAACAAAAGCCTCTGAGGTCCTTTTCCTTTCTTAAGACTGGAAATCAAAAGGGACCAAAAAGTTCCTTGTACAAAAAAAAAAAAGTTGTTTGAAAAATGCTGAGTGTAGAGAATCAGGCTTGCAAAGAAAGAAGCAAATCAATTAGGATACTTTTTGCTACGGGAAACAGAAAATCCAACTTGCACTGACGTAAACAAAAAGCAAATCTCTTCTCTCAAATAAAGGAAATCCCAGACGGGAAGGCCCCAGGGTTGGTTGATTCAGCAGCTACATGATGTCAAGGACCCTGGATCTTCCCATGTCTCTGCTCTGCTGCCCACAGCATTAGCTTCAACCTCAAGAAGGTGGCCTCCTGGTCACAACACTGCTGTAGTGACAATCAGGGTGGCATGCCCTCTTGTTCACATATGGCAGGTGAGAGAGAGAAAAACATGGAATGTAAATCCACCTGTCACTCTGACTGGTCCACTTGAGTGACGGCCCACAAGGGGAATGTCATGCACTGATTTGACTGAACCTGCCTCGAAACTAGGGTTTGGGCAGCCCCCTGAAGAACATGAAAGGAGAAGGTTCTGTTATAGAGAGGAGGGAAAGAAGAAATGGATGTTTCATTGGCTACAAATCCCATTCCAACAGGCATGAAAAAGGCAGCTGAAGCTGGCTAGACTTCCAGAACCAAAGCCAAAATGAGACCCAGGCAGGACCGTGTTAGGAAGCTATTAACCAACAGCACTGCCCACCAGACATTCTGCAGGGTCTGCCACCACCGAGGCCTCCTCTGGCACTGGACTGTAGATGCCACTGCCATCAAATGTTGGAAGAGTAAATGTCTAAACCGAATCACTGAATTGAAATTCAGTCTCCAGCTGAGAAGAAAGCAAGACTTAATGAGGGTGAAGTCAACCCAACCTAACTCAAGAAAGGGACCAACCCTCCAATGTGCCTGAGTCTGAGAGGTTCCCAGGAGGAGGACTTTCCTTCTGAAGATGAGGCTAGTCCCAGGAAGTGTGGGTCACCTTACCCAACTTCTCCGTGCTCAGGTTATGTAGCCTCGGGCTCCTGTCCCTCCTCAGCCCATGGGTACACCTCACACACGTGTTCCCCAGCTCGTAGGCTTTCATAACAACTAATATTTATTGAGTGTTCACTCAGTATCAGGCACTTTACATATTTGTCCCATTTAGTCCTCCACACAGACCTCTGAAGAAAGTGCAATTATCACTGTGAAGAAACTGAGACTTGGACATGTTAAGTAACTTGTATACAAATAGTTCCATCAAACCGGCCCACACTTCAGTTTGGGAATGGTCTCCTACTCTGCTTTCTGAAGTCCGCCAGGAAGAGACAGAGGGAAGGAGGGAAGGAGTTAAAAAGTTAGAAAAAAAGAAAGAAGGAAGGAAGGGAAGGAGGGAGGGAGGGAGGGTGGATGGAAGAGGGAAGAAGAATAAAAAAGAGTAAGAGAATAAGAAGATATTCTTATATCTTCATGAGTGAGAGAGGGGAGACCTGCGCATGCTCTGAGGAGAACATCCTGCATCTCAGCATCAGTCCCTTCCAAAGGATGCAGCCCATCCTCACCTTGCTCCCACTCAGCTCTCCTGGGGAGCTGACAGAGTACCAGCTGCCGCTCATTTTACTCCCCGCTAGAAATGAGGGTATTATTATATGATATTTATGCCTATTTTTATAAATAATTCATCTTTCTTTGCACAGAAGTAAAATAGCCTGAAGCTAGAACATTTAAAAGGAACACTGATGCCTGATTCATAAAATAATAATGTGCTGGTGTGCCACAAAATTTGTGAAAGTCCCCAAGCTAAAATACACGGAGTTCTAGGTCTATTTTTAGCCTGGAAAAGGCCTCCCAATGTCTTTCTCAGTTCACACTTGATAAAGAGCAGTGTTATGCTTTCTCTGAAACTGGGCTTTCCCAAATCAGTTATATTCACAGAGGGAACTCTAAAAAGATTACTTGGCAAATAAGCATATTTACAAAATCCAAACCCTCAGTACACAAATGCTTTTTTTAAAAAAAAAAAACCTCTACAAAAATAAATAATAAACAAAAGCATAATGGAGTCTGATCAGCCACGGCTGTGGGAAATGTGACCACAGACAGTTAACATTTATGTCACCTTTCCCCAAGCCTGACAGCGAGATTTCTTTTATAGAAGGATAGCAATTCCAGACCTGGAAAGGCTTAAAAACATTGGGCCTCAGTGTTATTATGGGCCCACCTGTCCCCCCGATATCACGCACTAGTGTTTTTGAGATCTTTCTTTCATTATCCGTGATGACTTTTAAGACCCTCTAATTGTTTCTGTCAGCTTATCTCCACAAGGAAGCACAGCAAACATAATGTTGGTTCCTGATAACACAGGGGTAACAACCAGTCTGCTAGGACTAAGGTTTTTCCCAGGACATGGGAATTTTAGTGCTAAACCAGAAAATCCCAGGAAAACCAGGCCCCGTTGGTCACCTGACCTACGGGGAGGAGTTCTGGATGGCTGGGACGGGGAAGGGCATAAAATAGTGACTGTACACTTTCACATATTTGGAGTATTGAACCATGTGAGTTTACAACCTCTTCAAAAAATTAGCTAAAAGATATTCTGACAATATCAGATGAGAAGACTATTTACATTAGTAGATCTCTAAGAATGGCAAACAATAGTTTATTCAACCTAAGCAAAAATAACATTAAAGTTCTGCCTTGTTTATTATTTCATTTGTTTCTGAAATATATCTTCCAAACGACTTGAGAGTTATTCACCAAAAGAATGAAAAATTTTGCCAAGTTCTCTAACATTCATTCTCACAAGAGCAGAAGGTAACTGGGGCTCAGACTGCTCCCCATCGGTGATTAGGAAGCAGGCGACCTCATGATGTTATCTGACTTGCCCAGGGTTGCACGTGAGTGTGTGACGGACCTTCTCTCCCAGGACAGGCTTCTCCTTTGATGGCCCACTTCACATCTGGTTAGCACTGTCCAACCATGGAAACAGCAGGCTGTTGCCAAAGAGGAATAATTCTATCAAAGTTTCTCAAGTGTCCCCTAGGAGAGCCCGCCAACAAGCAGGGATGAGGTAATACTGGCTGACGGAACCCTCCCAGCCAATCACACTGCAGCAAAATGTGCCACCCACAAAGCAACTTCTATGGGCTTTTAACAGAACCCCAAGTGCATCATGGGAGGAGGGCCCAACCTCTGAGCTAAGGGTGGCCCATCTGCCAAGCTCCTTTTTGTCTAATACACATCAAAGTCACAGTCATTCTTTTTCTTCTCAAAAGGAAGATTTTTGAGAGGCAAAGGCCAGCTGGGCAGAACTGAGGGTGAGGATAGGGGCAGTTCACCCCCTATGGCTGTTTGTAAAATAAATAGAAATTATGAGGCAGACTCCAGCCTGTCTGTTGAAAACACACCAGCTGTCATCTTGGAGTATGTCCATGGGTGTTTGTATTTCTAAGAGTCACCCCATGTCCAGAGACACCCTCTCCATGCCTGTCCTGCTGTGATTCCCACAACTGCTGTCACCAGCCTCTCAGAGAAGGCTGTTAGGTTTTGCATTTGCACAAATTCATGTCTGAATTGCCAGGCAGAGCTGTTTGAAGGACTGAGACACAGGAAGGGTAAGTTCTGAGATGGCCCCAGGTGGCACCTTCTCTCTTTCCCCAGTGTGAATTCCAAACCTTCACCCCTCTGTGGATGCCTCCTAGCCCCACTTCAGACCCTTCCATCTCCACATCCCTCCCTAGCTCCCCTTTGATCTCAGGGATGTTCCTTCCACTCAAGACCATTCCTTGCACCTTACTCCGGATCCTGTCTCTGTCTCCTCTAAGGCTTTGTCCCACAAATTGCCTCCACTTTCTCCTGTCTCTTCAATCCTCTACTAGATACTTCCCACTCTGGTCTCTCATAACTTTAAAAAGGTCCCCTCAACTTTATGTGTATCCCACCTGGTCCCCACTATCTCTAGCTGCTCCTTCCAGGAATTTCTAGGTGGCTTCCTGCCTTGAACTCTCTGCTCCCTGGAAAGACTGGACTTTCTCCCCTCCAGGTTTTCCATCTTCCCCCTGACCTCTGTCTCCCTCTCTGGAGCTGCTTCCCCTGCCTTCAGCTCAGTCTGTAGGGTTGCCACCTGAGACCTCTCCTCATTCTGCCCCTTCCCTGGGGCCTCAACCATGGCCCTGGCTTTAAATGACTTTCTTGATTTGCCCCTGACCATCCTTAAGAGTGTCTGTCTCCAGGAATCTCAAGCTCAACATGTCCAAAAAGGACTCTTGTCTTACCCCTAAACCTGCTCTGCCTCCTGCACTCCCTGTCTCTGCTGACCACCGCACATCAGCTGGCAGAGCCAGCAACCTGGGGGTCTTCCATACTCCTCCCCCTCCTCCCTCCCACATCACCAAGTCTTCTCTCTTCTCCCTTGGAATAGAGGGCAAAGCAATCCACACTCATTCACTTATCTATCTTCCCAACACACACACACAGACACACATGTAATATCCATCAAGTCAGTAGTTTCATCTGCTTTGTTCATCACTGTGTCCTTGTCAGCCAGAAAGGGGCCTAGCACAGTGAGTGCTTAGCAAATGTTCTCAACTGAACAAACAAATACGCACTGCCTCAGTTTATGCCAAGTAATGCAGTGGTTAAGCATACGTATTTAAAGTCAGAAGGCAAGAGTTTGAATTTTGGCCCAGCCAATTACTGTGTGAATTTTTAAACTAAATTAACCTAAGTCTGAATTTCCACCATGTACAATATGGGCATAAAATTGCTTCCAAGTCAAGAGCTCACTGTTAGGATTAAATTAGATAATACATGTATAAAGAGCCATCACAGTGCCTGGTACATATCAAGTAATCCACAGGCATCAAATATTATTGATGTTATCATTCTTTCCTGTCCTCATGTCTCACCTGTAAACATCCTCCCAACTGTTCCCTTAGACTCCAAACTCCTCCCCTCAAGTGAATTCCCACCCTACTACCGTAACCAGAATGCTCTTTTCAGCCTAGCCCACACACACCCCTCCACGACAGCACGGCTGACCAGCTGTCCCAGTTCACCCAGAACTGAAGCACTGCCCAGAATGAGGGACTTTTACTGCTAAAACCAGAGGGCCCAGGGGATCACACTGTTGTGGAATTCACTGTCTCTCTGACAACACTGGAGGGTGTAAGTTTCGTCTTGCTCGTGTTCACATTCCCTACATCCAACCTAATATCAGACACATATCTTGTCCATTTTCAATAAATATTTGCTAAATGTGTTCATCGAGAGAGCAATGAATTGCAGTGAAAGAGCTGAAGGTCATGGTTCATATCCTGTGCCCCTTCCTGCATGACCCTGGGCCAGGTATTACATGCATTTATATATGTATTTGTTTGTCCCTGAATTTCAGGCAAATTTCTTGGTCTCGCTGAGCCTCTGTTTCCTCATTTGTAAAATGGAGGTAATATCCACTTCATAGATACATTGTGAAAATTAAATGGATGTAAAGTGGCTCACATAGCACCTGGCATATAATAAGCTTTTAATAAATGTTAATGTTACTACTACTTATTATCCTTTTAAGAGTTAGCACAGTGAATTCAGTAAGGATTGCTTCCCTTCCCCCATGAAATAAATTAATGCATGTGGCCTTCAACGTAGTTATGCTGCAGAGAAAGCTTCCCTTAAATCAGTGGTCGGCCACCTTGGCGACACATTAGGATCCCCCAGGGAACTTTTACAAAGACAGATACCCAATCCCACACCAATTAATTCAAACCTCCAGAGATAGATCTGTGCACCAGCTCCTTACAGGGCTCCCCTGGTGATTCTAACAGGCAACCAGGTTGAGAACCTTTGCCTTAGGATACTAGCTTAGTTGCTCTTCAGCTCTTAATTGCTACACTGGGTCTTTCCAAACAGTTATTCCTACTCTAGCCGTTGTCAACATCAAGCGTTACCCTTCGTCTGCAGGGCAACAACTGGGGAATTCTCAACCACTGCAGGCTGGTACCCCACTCAGATACTCAGAGAAGGCAATTCTTAAAAAATGAATCTCTAATAAGTGAAATGTCTGAATTCTGGGAGGAATTTTTATTACTTTAGTGCAGAGTCCCAAAGCAAAAGGGCCAAAGGGTGCACTGCAAGGGTGCTTTCTGGAGGGTTCGGGTCTGCCTGAATGGCAATTCTGAGTTGGTTTCCATCTCCCTTCTTCCAAATTGAACATATCAGCACTAAAAAGCATACCACCTGCTAGCTCATCCCCAGAATTCGAGAGCTCCCAGTTGCAGCTTGACCTTAGGTGAGCATCAAAGTGAAATATTTACATTCTCAGCTTTGCTCTCCCACCTCGCTGGAAGGATTTCCATTTCATGCCCACCACCAGCACCAGAAGCCAACCTCTACCATTGCCCCCTCTCTGCCTCTATGGCTGTATCTGCCACAATTCTTCCAAGCAATACATGAGATTTAATTCAAAATCACATTCCAGGTGACTGGTTCACTGGGGCACAGGCTGCCAATGACTCACCCAATAAATTTGACACTCAGCAAATGACTTGAAGTCAGTGGCACCTGACAGCTGCTGAGCAGCTGAAGGTGAAAAGAAGCAGAATTCAACACTGGTTTATATTAGCTAAATGCTCCTGGTCCATCTCACAGGAGTGAAAAGCAATCAATTAGCAGTGTTCCTGGCTCTAACGGGTCAAAGTTAAGGTCAACTGTAAGCAGAGGGAAGGACATTTTACCATCTGAATAAAGAAAAGCCCAGTCAATCACGCACATGTCTCCATAGCATATTCTGCATGTCCATCACCATGCTGAAGACATTGAGAAAAAGCCAATCTAAGCCTTCTTTCTGCCTTCAAACCTTTAACAATCTTGTGAGGAAATTACACAGAACAATGTGAGATAGTACAACTAAGTAACCACATAACTATCTAGCATTCACCTCTGTATGGAGTAACTTTTCCCTCCACTTTGGGAGGCCTAAATTCTACATGCACTTAAATGCCAATACCCACAAAGAATCCTCCTGTTTACTCAAGTCTAGAAATGACAGGAAGAACCAGAAACTCCAGGCATAGGCCTGCTTGACCAGGCTGCGTGGTGGGGCAGGGCAGGTGACTGGTTGGCCCAGTGGTGTCTGCAATATGGTCCAGGATATGACTGGTTCCTTAACAAAAGAAAAGTAGAGGGAATCTAAGATGGTACAGGTAGTCTGCGTGGATGCAAGGACAGAGCCAAAGAGTAGTTATGTTAAGAAACAGTACATTTAAAAAGAAAGAAGACACAAATTCCAGTATCAAAAATGAGAGAAGGATGTGAGTACAGGTCCTGCAAACAGTAAAAGATACTTCATAAGCAATTTTCTACCAAAAAATACAACTTAGATGACGTAAGACAAATTCCTTGAAAAAATTACTATTGCAACGACCACTTTGTAAGGTATAGATATATTTCATCACTATGTTGTACACCTAAAACTAATATAATACTGTAAGCTAACTACAATTAAAATATAATTATTTAAAAATTACTAAGCTGATGTGGTCCAAGGCTACAGAACAAACCTGAGACTTCAATTACAAACTGAGGGAAAATGCTGTAGTTTACACACCTACACACTTACACTTCCTCACTTTCTCACTAACATTCATAAATTGGCAAAGCCTCATAATTTAAAATCAAATATCAAAGTTCTTTAACCAGGGTGCTGGCAGAGAGACTCAAATGGAAGCTTGCCTTCCAGGCTTAACATGAATACGGAAAGAGGGTTAATAAAACCAGTCAAGGAGTTGAGTTGGGGAGACAAATCTGGAGAAGAATCTAAGGATACTAGAACCACACCTCACTGCTCCAGAAAGCTTAATTCAGAAAAACACTGTGACAACAGCTAGTTGCCAGCTCTTTTACAACAAAGATGGCAAACTTGGGGACCAACTAAGACGACAGTGAGATGGTAGGAAGCTGATGAACCCTTGCCATTTCCCAGCTCCATCTGGTTGTGCAACAGCATATATACTCAGAATCTCCAGATTTTCTGGATTATTTGAAATCTCCCATTGTTGGCTCCAGTTTAAGAAAAAAAATACTGTGTGGGCCAAATAAAACACATCAACAAGCCCCATACAGCCTGCAATCTACCAATTTGTGGCCTTTACTTCGTGTTTTGCTTTTAGGAGGTGGGGTGTGAAGAGAGGAGACTGGAAGGTATATTTGCTTGTTTGTTTGTTTTAGCTTTTTCCTATTTTGAAAGATCAAGTTCTGGAAGTTTTTCCTTTGTTTTCTATGAGCTCTGGGGCATGGGGACTTTAAAACAGAGAAAAAGCCACCATCAGACATTTCAGCTCTTTCTCCATCCTGCCCCCAGGATCCACCAGATAAGCAGCTAAATCCTAGGATTTGAAGAGGTTGGGTTTCTTCTCGCCCCTTCAGGCTGCTGCCAACTCACTGTCCTGTCTTCAGTGTTTGAAACACTCTGGTGATTTTGTTTATTACTGTTTCCGTATGGCTGAGCAACATGGGGTATGGGGAGGGGGAGTGAACACTGAGGTTTCACCTTACTGTGAAAAGATGTTATCCTGTGTCAGGAAACAAGATGAAAAGCAAATATACGTAGAGATTCCTGAAAAGAAAGCAGATTCATTTCAGCCTCCAAGCCTGGGCAGTGGTGTGCGGAGCTCCTGTTGTCTTCTGAGTTTGTCACTGCCACCTGCTCAAGCTCCAATGAGCTGACCCTAGGTAGCTGCGCCTTTTCAAGGAGACACTTCAAAGGGGCACAAAGCACTCTGCGGAAACCATCTCCCACCAGTACCCAGACTCCCAGCGGCAAGAGAACTTGCCAGCAGCACCCTGAAGCGTGATGACTGCAATGCAGTCCTTGAGATGAAAACTGCTCAGGAGAGCGAGGCCAGCAGGCAGCTGCTGCGTCCCCTGACCTGTCAGAGAAGGGTGAGCACTCAGAAACTCAAGAGGCTAACGACGAGGACAGGGGGGCCATCAGAATGCAGACGGATGCTGAGGAAATGTCCTCAAAGCCTCTCCCAATGCACTTTGATCAGCTCAGCCAGATCTCCACGGATCCAGCCCCACCTCACAAGGAGCTGTGCAGAGCATTTCAGGACCCAGTTGTCTGTCTCCTTTGTGTGTCTCCATCAAGGCCACTCAAGCCACAACTTGCAGTAAGCTGGCAGCAAAACTGTCTCTCTCCACACCAGCTCAAACAGAAAGCAAAGGGTTTCCAAGGCTCCCTGCTGCTCTCCAGCTTCCTCTCCCTCAGGCCCACAGCAGGACAGGCTGAATAGGCCTGTACCTGGGGGAAACGATAAGGGCGGGGCTTCACAGGGAAGGTCAGCAAGGAGTTAAGGGGTTTCTTTCAGGGACCGGGGACTACAGGAGCATGTGAACACTCCAAGTGCCCAGAAAGGAAAGAATACAAGATCCCCGCCTACAACCCCTACCCAACACCCCCCCCCCCCCCCCCCCCCCCGGGGCCAGGGCGACTGTCCTCTCAATTAGAAAGCCTCTGTTCCTGGAATGATCTTCTCTGGAAAAATAAGACAGACCCTTCAGAGAACAAGCCCCCTTAATGTCCCAAAAAAGGAAAATTTCAAAGAGAAAACTAGCAAAGAAGTATCACTACTTGTAAAGGTCTTCCCAAATTCTGAAAGAAGTTTTGCCAGAATTGTAGAGAGGAAGGTTTATAACAGGAAAAGTACCAAAGTCATGGCAAGTAATCATACCTCACGCTCACTGCGTGTCAGGTACTGTTCTAAGTCCTTTAGATGCATGAAATCTTTGTATCCCAAAAGCAATCCTATGTGGTAGGGTACTTTTACAGCTTCCAATTTGCTAATAAGGAGACTGGAGCACAGAGAGGTTAAGTGACTTGCCCATGGTCACACAGCTAACATGTGGCAGAGCTGGTATTTGAACCTAGACTATCTAAGCCTCTATGCACCACTGTCTCTTGCAACTGAATGCTATAAATAATAAAACAAAGACATAAAGAGCATGTTATAATTAACAAAATACTCTCATTTTTTTATTCACTCCAAAAAAAATTTTTGTTTAGCACCCACCAACTGCAGGTCCCAGAGATACAGTGGTGAGCAAGTGACCCCCAGGAACTGACCACACCATTCTCTCCTCCAGCAGCAGGCCGATCAAGCCAACTGTTCCTAAAACTAAACCTGTAGGGACGGCGGTAAGTGCTATAAACAAACATAGGGGTCATCACTTTCTGAAATAAATATTCTTTTCCTCATTTTACAAATAAGGAAACTGAGATTTCAAAGTAAAATGTAATATAATGAAAAGAACACGCAGACTTTCAAATTTTATTTATTTTTGAGTAGCTACTCAATACACCCACGTCATCTGACATTCAAAACATACCGAAGGGCATATGGGAAAAGTCCCCTCTACGCCCCTCTTCCCAGCCTCCCAGCTTCCCTCCCAGAGGCAATCGATGTTGGGTCTCCCATTTCTTGGGTCTCCTGCCAGAAACACGCATAAGTCATCCCATACACCCACATTGTCTTTCCCTACACAAGTTATGGCACGATGAACTGTTCTGCTCTACGGGGTCTTTCTCGAACAAATAAACGCACATGGAGCTGCCTCGTTTTCCCGTGCCTGCATGGCCCTTCACAGCATGGATGTCCAACTCCTGCTGTAGCCAGTCTCCCACCGATGGTCACTCAGTCAACTTCCAAACTAGCACAAACAATGCTGTAGGGCCCCACTAAACAGGCAAGCTGTTTCACACGCATGCGACTGTGTCTGCACGATAACCTCCCAGAAGTGGAATTACTGGGTACACGGCCTTGTGCATCTATAATTTTCATAGATAATAACCATATTGTCCACCACTGAGATGCCCTCAATTTGCACTCACCCAGCAGTGGGTGGGCATGCCTGTTTCACCAAACCGCAACACAGTGAAAGCACACTGCTCAGAGAACGACCCAGGGCCCCCTTCATCCCTCACCCACTGCAGGCCAACTGCAGGGCTCTCAATCTCTGATTGTCAAGGACCTCATGGGAGAGGTGCCCACCCCCACTGTGCTCCTGAGACACCCAACCCTCAGCCCTTTAGAGCCAAGGAGGGAGGTTCAGGAGTTCCCCAAGAGAGTAGCTCATAAGAGATATCCCCAAGGCCCAAAGAAGGCCAGGTACACAGAACCATGGCCTACAGGCCACCTCAAAGCAGACACTAGTAAAACGGCCCAGGCTGTGCAGCCAGACAGGACACTGCACAAGCTGCATAGCCCTGGGCAAGCTGTGTACTTCCTTCTGGGGAACTCCTAGAAGGCCAGTTTCTAAAGCATCAATGCAATCTGCTCCCAGACTACATCCTAGTGGGCAGAGTGTGCCAGATCCACAGCAGCCAGTTTTACATTCTAGCTTATTTCTGCAAGAAATTTAAAGAAAACTAAATGTCACAGCCAGGGTGTGGTGGCATCTGAGGCAAATTAAGGGAAGATACGGAGCTTGGAACAGAATCTCAGTTGAGAGCTGGTAGCTAGAAATGGGTTGGCAGTTTGTAAGACAAACTGTAATACCCAGGCAGAGGGGAGAGAGGGAAAGAATAACAATAATGATGTGGTGGGCCTGTACCTGTGGGCCAGTGCTCTGGCCGACTGCCAACTGCCAGTGCCATCTGTGCCTGACGGCTCTCTCAAAGCTGCATAAGATGTCCGGGCACTTAAGGAATCACCACCCACCAGCTCTCAGCCAACCACTGACAATTGCAGTATTAATACTCCAGCTCCCTCCCCTCTCAAATGGGATCATTCTCTATCACTGCCCACGTTTCCCACAGGATCGAGCTCCAGCTGCCCAGGGTGGGAGCTGGCTCCATAACATCCTTTTCTTGGTTTCCTGCCTGCTCGTGTCTCACTTCCCCCACCTCCTTCCAGTGCGTCTTAAGATTTGTTTCTGGGGGAACTTAAACTAAGCAATTGGACACTTCTGTGTGCCAGGCACCAAGCTAGAGACTTTATATACATTGTGCAGATCTAGAATAGCATCTGTCAAGAAAGGACTGCCCATCCAAACAGGGAAAGGCCAGGCCTCTGTTTATCAACAAAGGTCCAAGATGACAAAGGGAAGAGTAATCCAACTCTGAGGCCAAGCCAGGTGAACAGAATGTGACTGAGCAGATCTTTTTCAGGTCATGCTTTCTCCAACCAGAAAACAAGGCCAATGCCAGGAGAAGTGGGTTTCCAAAGCCTACAAGTGCAGGCCCCCTGTCTGGGGCCCTGTGCCCTTAGCAGGGTGCACACTCCCTGGAGAAGTCATTTCCCCAAAGTGCATAGGGTTTAGTCTGCCCAACTTTTGCAAATCCGCCCCTTGCTCCAGAGCTGGCTTGAATTCACCATCACAGGTTAGGGGGAGAAAAATAAAAAAGACCTCGTCACCTCTTCCAGGAAAGGCAGAAGTGAACTCTAATTAAGTTTGGGATCTTTAGTTTCTCACTGATGACTCTTATCTCTCACAAGCACAGAGAAGGCACAGAAAACCACTGCCTTAGCCACGAGCTATGATTGCTGCTGTCCTTCTAAGCAGGAGGAAAACAGGCCATGACTTGCGGCTTCTTGCAACAAAGGCCCCATTCCTTAATGAGGTTTATGTAATTTATGGCAGTAGAAAACTTTTGGGTTATTATTAGGCTACAAATTAAGGCTTGTGTTCATTTAAGTGCCCCACTTAACAAAAGAAACTTTGCTTTTGTAAATTAAAGAATTATTTTTAAGTGTTGGAGGCCACTGGATAACCTTGAGTAAAGCCTCAAACGTGCTCAAGTTCTGCTGCCCAATCTGTAAACTCAACAGCCTGGGGCGAACAACCCCGAAGGCTTTGTCCAGCTCTAGCAATCTACAGTTCTGTGCATCCTACTCCCTTCCTTCCACAGAGGTTCCTTCAAAATCCACATTCCCAGATATACTAACTGGAAAAAGCAAGATATAAAACAGTACTATAAAATACAACACCATTTTTACCTTTAATTTTTTTTATTTTAATTTTTTATTGTTATTCAATTACAGTTGTGTGCCTTTTCTCCCCATCAAAAATATGGAACGCTTCACGAACCTGCGTGTCATCCTTGCGCAGGGGCCATGCTAATCTTCTCTGTATTGTTCCAATTCTAGCATATGTGCTGCTGAAGCGAGCACTATTTGTTTTTTTTTTAAAGAGTCTATTTACTTATTTTTAGAGAGAAGGGAATGGAGGGAGAAAGAGGGGGAGAGAAGAATCATCCATCAGTTGCCTCTTACACAGCACCCCAAGCAGGGATCAGACCCTCAACCACGGCATGTGCCCTGACTGGGAATTGAACCAGCGACCTTTTGCTTTGCGGGACGACGCTTAACCAACTGAGCCATGCTGGTCAGGACAGAATATACTAGTTTTACCTTTAAAAACAAGGTGGGCATAAGAATGTGTCTCTGGATGTGCTTGTGTATGCATCAGAAACCGTGGACGTGTGTGTTACACAGTACTCACCTATGGGAGGAGGTGACAGGTACTGAGCAGTCAGGGTAACTTCTTGCTGCTTATTTCTCCACGCGGTGACTGTATTATCTATTCAAATAATTAAACCAAAAGAAAATGAAACCAATTTTAAAATCCATATGTTAATTGTATCTGTTCTTACTAACCCTCAGGGTCTTCGGATACTGTTGGGGGCCATACATCTGCCTGCTCGGGATCCTCCCAAGTTCCCCACAGAGGGCCTGATCCCATCTATGGACTAAGAAGCTCAAAGAAGACAGCAAAATCTTCCCTCTGCTGCCCATGAAAAAACCCAAAAAGATAATCACCTCCATCAGCTCCATG
Source organism: Desmodus rotundus (assembly GCF_022682495.2). Lineage (NCBI taxonomy): Eukaryota > Metazoa > Chordata > Mammalia > Chiroptera > Phyllostomidae > Desmodus > Desmodus rotundus. The sequence goes on along the minus strand of NC_071396.1, from coordinate 32,016,077 downwards.
CGTAAGGCACCGTGCATCATCCGAGGTCTCCTCCTGCCTGAGTTACCACCCCCAGTCGTCACCTGAGGAGGAAGTTCATGGGATCTGGAGAGGGCCAGCCGGCGTTAGGAAGGCCTTAAAACCCATATTCATAAAAAATGTGACAGGAAAATTCATCTTTGAGTTTCATGGCCAACAAAATCTGCGATGTCCCTTTTATGGATGCTTTTCACGTTCTCTGCTAAGCGGTGAGCGTTGGCCTGGGGAAAATGTGGGGTTGAATATCTTCCTGAACGGAAAGAAGAGGTGGAAATGTTGTCTCTCCAGAAAGGGTCTCCCAGGCCCCACTCCTCAGCTCTTCTCAATGGCTGAGGAGCCTTCTACTGTAGCTCTCACCCCCAGGAAGAATTTCTTTGCAACATCACCACTTCAGGCAGTTCCTGGTACCGTCCAACATCTGACCATTAGCCCTGGTCTCTGTCCTTCCTTCTGGGCCAGCCTGCCCCTTCCCTAATGGGCTCCTGCCCCATCAGCCTGGCCCTCCCCAGCTCGAGCGTCCTCTGTGAGCCAGCCTCTTTCTGCTGCTCTCTGATTGCCCTGTACAGATGCTATCTCTTCCTCCATGGACTGTTCCTGCACAGTAAACAAACCTCGGGGCGCAGATCCAAAAAGCAATCATCCTGCGAAGTTATCACTGGCTCCTTGGAAGGAAAAGGGACCCAGGTCCTGCCCTGGCTGCACTTTCCTCCCAAGCTTCCTGGCTTCTCGGTGAACTTGCAGCACTTTTTCAAAATACTCCTTGCTCTGTTCAAATTGCAAAGGATGAACACACTTACACACTTAATGAGGTTCAAGACAACCCATTTCCTCCAAGCATCGCTCCATGTCTTGAGTAACACTGACGTTACCTCTTGCCTCTTTCTGGGCCCACTGGCTCCTATCTTTCAAAGAGGAAGCTGAGCTGGGCAGATGGATGCTCCAGTGTCATCCAGGTGTCCTAATCGGGGCTCCCTAACAGGCAGGAACCGCGGCATGGCTATCATTCTCTGGAAGAATGAGTGCAGGCCATGAATGGCTCCCAAGGACCCAGGGTGATATTGGTGACACTGGTCTGTTCCGACTGACCCCTGTGGATTGGCTTAGACTTTGGCACTGAGAGGGACCCTGGGCTCCTGTTTGCTAAAGATGTCCCATGTGGGGAGAGGATGTCAGCAATCTGGACAAAAGCTGGTATTCAGGAAGTAGACTAAAGGCCCTCCATGGCCACATCAACCTAAGCACCTCCCTGGCTAACTGCCTATGTGCAGGAGTTATCATCCAACGGGTAAGGGCTCTGAGGCTCGGGGTGGCTGTGACTCACCATGGCTCGTATATGAGGACGCCGGGAACCCCCCTCAGGCTGCACACACCAGGCCCCAAGCCCCTAACCACCAGGCCGTGCTGCACAAGCTGTCAACAGAATGCTCTGGGGCTCAACAAATAAGTAAAACCCATTGCTCAAGGAAATGCAAATCAGAACCACAGTAAGAGACCACTTTACTCCCATTAGGATGGCTATTTAAAAAAAGAAAAAGAAAATAACAGAAAATCACAAGTATTGGAACTCTCTTGTACTGCTTCAGAGAATGTATTGTAAAAGGCCACCCCTTCCACTCAGGCTGCCTGGAAGCAAATCCATCTCCACTTTGGCTCTCTAGCACCATCTCGTGTTATTCTGGAAAGAGCCACAAAGTTTTCAAGAACAACAGTTTTTGAAGATTTAGTGTACAAGAATTTCTGCAAAATTCTCTAATATAATAATACTTCAATAATAATAATAATAATAATAATAATAATAATATTCTAGAAGAAAAGCAACTTAACCCATTGCTCCAGCAGCGAGGAGTCCAGGCTTTTTCCTGAACATATTCATAAATGTTTCAAAAATAACCTTAAGTGTAGAAGTTGGTTTTATTCATCTTGCATTTAGCATTGTCTCTGACAGAGAAACTACCTGTGAGATAAAAGGGAAGACATGTTTTGTGTTTAAAGTTTTATCAGGCCCAGAAGAGGAACAGTGTAACTATGACATATTATAAACCTGTCTTAACATGTAGCAAGTGGGCATGACATAGACAGCTGCAAGTTGAATTGTCTTGTTGATATAAACGCACACGCAGTCCAGCAACACTCCATGTTGCTAATGACCAAGTCTATACCTTTGGATCTACCGGTCTACGGGGTCGGTTATGTTGCTAAAGCCAAAACTGTGATCTCAAAGGGGAAAAAGAGGAAATAAATTACACATAATTGTGAAGAAAAACCAATCATTTGGTTAATTTAGTAAATCTAGTATCAGGATTTTAAGCACCAGCACCTCAGAAGTTTTCATTGAGCCTTTCTTGTTCTTGTGGAATCGCAAACAAGTCTTCCCTCACCCCACACAGAAATGAAGAAATGGAAGTTGCCCCTGGCAAGCTACACCTCAGGTTATGTGAATCACTGAGAAGGCTTTAAAATAGCTGCTCTCCCCACCGGAGGCCTTGAGCTGAAGGGAGACTCTCAGGACTCAGACATGGCCATTGTTCTGGAAATCCAGTCCCGTTTTCCTCTGACCTGCTCCACATAGAGCCAGAGGGAGTTCAAACAAAACAGGAGCAACAGGACCCTGGGAAAGGAAAGGAAGCTGGGTCTTTCACATCTGCAGCTGATCTCCATGCCAAAGGATTAATTTATAAAAGCCAAGCCTTACAAGGTGAAGTAGAGCAAGTCTCAGAAGGAAAACAATACTTCCCTAGCGAGAAGGAAAGTAGGTGGAGGCCTCATTTTTAAAAAATTTTTCTTTCAATACATACCACATTTCCCCAAAATACACACGGTGTCATTTCTGAAGTAAAGGAGTAGGCTTCAAGGTCAGAGGGCCCAGGGTTGAAACCTGCCTGTGTGATCTGTGCAGCTTCAGCAGCACCTCTGGGCTCCTGGGTCCTTATCCTGACATCGAGGTTAATGATACCTGCCCCAGGGGGCTGAAATGAGCACAAGTGATGCACCTGGGGATAGAGTGCAGCCCAACCAGGTGTGCAATAAATGGCAGGTGTCATCTTCATGATGGTAATGACAATGACAATCCTACAGTTAACACTCCTCCTAGACCACCATCCTCTCAGACACAAACCTGTCCCTTCTTCTAACTGGCAGTCACATTCACTAATAACAATAGCTAATGTCCAATGAGCGCTTACTATGTGCCAAGTACTGTACATTAAACTATTTTACTTAATTCACAGGGGACCCCCGGGTAGCTATAGCTGACATACCCCTTTATAGGTAAGGAAAGTTCAGAGAGGTTGGGTAATGTACTAGGCAGGGTAAGTTAACTGCTATCACAAACACCACCAAAATCTCAGTGACACAACGTGGTAAAGGCCCACCTGTCCTCCACGTCCTCATTGGCAGAGGGCGTGAGAGAATGGACTCACTCCAGAAGTCATTCAGGGACCCAGGCTCCTTCTGTATTGTGACTCCACCACCTCCCATGCTGCAGTCCACTGGACCCTCTGCAGCTAAGCTAGCAGGTGAGGAGGAGAGGGTGAGTATATATCCATGACTCTTAGTTCAACCCAAGGTGACATGTGGTGCTTCCGCTCCTACTCTGTTAGTTTAGTCTCTTTGCTCTGAATGCAAGGGGCTGGAAAATACTGGTGATATCAGGAAGAAGAGAGTAATGGAGATAGACACTGGCAAGCAACAATAGTTTCTACCACAATGAACTTGCCTAAGGTCACCTGGCCAGCACACATCGAAGTGAGACATGGACCCAGGCAGTCTGAGTCCAGGCCCTGAGTGAGCCACTGTCATCCAGGGAGGCACTCTGAAGACTTTCAAACAGAGCCACATAAACTTTTTACCTTTCTTCCAATCAAGAGGTGGGGTCAAGGTTGAATCTGGACTCTGTTAGTCCCTGACCAATAGATTACAGAAGGAATGACACTGTGGCTATGCCCAGGCTCTTAAGACACCAGCGGCTTGTACCTCCTATTTCTTCAGATACTCACTTTGGAAGCCAGTGTCTGTGCTGTGAAGAAGCCCAAGCTAGTCTACTCAGAGAGACCACGTGGAGCAGCCATTGTTGGACAGGTCCAGTCATCATCCAGTCACCTGCCAGACATGGGAGTGAAGATGCTTCCAGATGATTCCAGCTCCTGCAGTCAAGTCATCCCCAGCTTTCAGGCTTCCCAGCTGATGCCCAGACATCAAGGAGCAGAGACATTGTCACGACTGTGCACAGTCTGAATTTCTGACCCCCAGGACCTGTGAACAGAGGAAACGGTTAGTTTATGCCCCAAGTTTCAGGGTGGCTCTGCAGCAGTAGTAAACAGAAAAGCGACTTACTTAAGAATTCCATGCCACTTAGATCCTGCTCCTTTGGGGAGAGGGTGAGCCTGAAAGGCTCTTTATACCATTCTTTTTATTTTCTTTCTTGTGCTGTTTGATATTTCCCACAATAAAAAGGTATAACTTTTACCATCAGGAAGAAAATAAAGTTTAAATGATTCACTCTCTGCTGGTCACTAAACCCCAGTGACTTCTGTGTGACCCTGTCCCTCGACTTTACTAGGAAAATGAGACTCCTCAGTCCGTATGGTGAAGATGGTGGCTCTGCACACCCCAGAGGTTCCTGATGCTTGTTTCAGAAAGGAGCAAGCCTATGGCACTGGCTACCACCCCTAACTGTCTTCTTTGAAGCACAGCCAGCTTCTGAACTAGGAGAGGATGAGCAAGGACCTGGGTCTCTTACACGGTTCCAGGGATGGCTCAGCCCTACATGCACACGGAAATATCGCTAGGAAGCGGGCTGAGATTATGGGGAAAATAGGCCTTAGAGATAGCTTGTGCCTTTGGACCTTTTGCTCTTACTGTTTCCCCTACGCGGTACCCTTCCCAGACACTGAAGTTTAATGTAGAAAGTTACATTTCAAATATTTTACTCTGTAAGAAAAACTATTAGCTTGAACCACACGAAATTGCCAACATTCAGTCATGTCTGATAAACAAAAAAACAGCAATTTCATATGGTTCAAGCTAATCACAGGAAAGACATTTTTTGAGCCTTACTAAGTGTTGGGGACTATGCTAGACAAACATGACCCCATTTAATCCTACAGATCTACTAAGAAGGGTATTTCCATGCCTACTTCACAGAGAAGGAGCACACTGTGAGAGGTTAGGGGGCACACCCCATTAGAAGTTGAAGGTCAGTCATCTGGTCATAAATGTACAAATGTGGAAATGACCCTAGAGATCAGGAGAACAAGCCTGTCCCCTTACAGACACGGTCACCATCACCTGCACGGGCCTGACTTATTGGTGACGAGAATGAAAGTGCCTCGAGCAGTGTCACCAGGGAGTTCTCAACAGACCACTGAATGTTCTGCCTCTCCCTGTGTCAGTGAAGGACTGGTGGAGACATTCCACGAGTAGCCACAGCACGGACGTCAGAACTGCTTTCAGGGTGCCGCCTCCACCAGGGCCGCCCTGCAGTGGGATCGAAGACCCACTGATTACAAGCAGTAAATGCAGTATTGCAAATGCGTTCCCAAGCCTGGCTGTTTGACTACAAATCCATGAAACCTGGGCATATAAACAGTTTCCTGTTGCATGTTTTTTAATGAAAAGAGATGTTCAATTCCCCCACAGATTAGTTATTTGGGGCTAGCCCAAGTACTGATATGTTTTTTATGAGGAAATACTGCCCAAATTGTAAAATCTGATGACATAAATGGACAAGCAGTTTCTTAGGTCTCATGTGTTTACACTCTAGTACTATAATTTTTCAGCCTTTATTTGTGAAGCATTAAAATAACTGTATTAACAAGTGAGGTTAGCAGTGTCCCAAATTGAAAAAAATATGTAACAATGTAGCTTCTGTGACTGAATGTGATGAGACCAAAGACTAGCCTGTTCAGCATCCTTCTCCTTCCTTTTGGATTTCCTGGGATCCTCGGGGATTCTTGGGACTCCATGGGACACAATGCCATTCAAAATTAATCTGCACTTTCAAGATCCAACAGTGGAGGGCACCAGGCTGATCGTCAGCTGAGCTCTAGATTCATTTTTCTACTTGTACTCAGGATGACAAACATTCCTGTTGCAAACTTCATTTTTAAAGAGCCCATTTTCAGATCGCAATGTTTAACTCTTTTGGAAATATAGGTCTCCATTAAATTTGTAATGAGTCCTGCACAATTAAACAATTTATGAACACCAAAGTTAAGTTAGATTTGGCTTCTGCAAACCTCACACCAAAAAACAGCTAAAATAATATTCCACAAGAAGGCCATACACTTTGGCCTTAATGAGGACAAAGCATAAATAAGCTTAGATAACAATAAAAAACATAATAAAATAATTATATTACATCTTTAAACATAATGAAGCCATCTCATTAAGCCTAAATTAATTTAAAGGTCATCAGTGCATAATTTATGTAGGCTTATAAAACTGCATTACATAAATGATGATTAAACCAATATTCCTATCCTTTTTTTTTTAATCTCTACCTATTAACTCTATAAATACTAGGACACTGGTGCATTTTATGTGATAGAAACAAGTTTAAAAGATACCATGTTCTCCTGAGGCTATCTCTGATTAAAATAACCCAAACCACACAGACACCTAATTCACCACAGTTTTATCAAACTCCAGTGCTGCGTCCTAGGAAACCAGCACTGCAAGGGAAGGGTGATGGGAAAGTCTCCACCGGAGTGAAGAGACAGAGCCCAAGATAAAATACACCAGTTTCCCAAAGTAGCAGGAGCCGCCCTGGACGTACACTTTTCAGTACTGGGGAGCTGAGCCATATGAATCCCTAGGGAAAAAGAGGCACTGATGCATTCAGCATCATCTCTTCCAGGCCCTGGGAATACGGAAGTGAACAAAACATACAACAATCCCTGCCTTTGTGAAACTTACTTCCTTGTACAGGAAGACAGTCAATTAACAAGCTGGTTTTGAGCAGTATGGAGATCAGGTACGTCAGCAGAGATGGTAAAAAGACTGTAAGAGTAGGAAAGGATGTAGGAATTTAGGGTTTTAAATGGGACAGGGAAGCCTATCCCAGGAAGAGAGAATAGAAGGGGGAAAGGCCCTGAGGCAAATGCAAAGAATAGGAAGAGGGTCGGTTTGGTGAAAAGAGAGTGATTAAAATGGAAAGTAATTGGACACCAAGTCAGAGAGGGAAGATAGAGGGGGGGTGGGCACACTGGAGGACAACACAGCTGACTACAAGGACCTGAGCTTTCATTCTGGGGGAGATGGGCTGCCAGTGACTTGCAAGGAAAAGAGTAGCATCACCAGGCTTAACAGTGCGAGACTAGACTGCAGGAGGCAAGGGTACGAGAAAGTATGTTACAAAAATACAGGCGAGGAATACTATTAGCTTGGGAATACCACAGTAATTTTATCTGTCTCTTCCTCTTGATGATCATAACGATAATTTCAGGACTTTTCATAAAATACGGCTGTGTGAAGACACTGTAAACTGACCAGAAGCAGGCAGAAAAGGAAGAGGCATGAAGCGTCACCTACTAAATTTTGAGCAGAAGGGTAAGCAAATATTTTTAAATCTACTCAAAAAGTCTGTCATGTGTAAAGGCCACAGAAAATTATTCTCAGATGTCCAAGGCTCGGAAAACAAATCCTGCACGCTGCTTTTAGCAAAAAATTACTTAAAGACATACTGAGGCCAAGTGAAAGAAAAGTCAACAGGGAATTTGTAGTAATGAGCATTTGTGTAATACTACTACTTTGGCAAGGAAAGACATGTACATTAGAATTATATATTCTTTTTTTATTACTTTCAGTTGATCAACACTGTAAGAGACTGCGGTATACATCCCACCTATAGCCCACTCCTAGGGCAGAAGGGAAGGGTGGGAGGCTTAGAATCTCCAGAGACAGATGGACTGAAGCAGCTGTCTATGCTACTGGACTTTCCTGACTCTAATGGACACCGAACCCACTGAGCCCTTTGGATTGTGTCCTGTCTGATGAAATCTGGAGCTTGGGGCAAAGCTTGGCCCTGCGTCTCACACTCAACCATTCCCATTCCTTAGCTGCTCCTTCCCCAGCGTTACATGAGTCACCCTGCAACACATACAATCTCCCATGTTTGGTTCACTTAAAACAGTATCTGTGTGGTCCTGCCCCAGCACTTTCTAACAATAGCTAAAGTTTTTACAAAGAACCACTGAATAATCTCCACAAAAATCGAGTTGTGGTGAGAAATCACACAATGGCCAGTTTTATTACAAAATAACTTGAAAAATTATGTTCTTGTTGAGTATAGGAAAAAATCTGGTTGATTACATGGCAGACAATTAACAATGATTACCTGGTGGGCATGTATTATATTTATAATGGGAGGGAAAAAAACTTTATTAGGAAAGAGGGTGAGGATGTGAAAATGCAGAGTTTGGGGAAGAGCCAACCCAGATCCAAAACTAGCATCCCCCAGCCCTGCCTGGTACGACTCGGTGGACTGAGCAGGGGCCTGCAAACCAAAAAGTCACTGGTTCGATTCCCATTCAGCGAACTTGCCTGGGCTGCAGGCCAGGTTCCCCAGTTGGAGGTGTGTGAGAGGCACCCCACTGATGTATCTCTCACACTTTGATGTTTCTTTTCCTCTCTCTCCCCCCCCCTTCCCCTCTCTCTAAAAATAAGTAAATGAAATCTTAAACAACAGCAACAGAAAACAAAGTTAGCCTCCCTCTCTGACAACCAGATCCTGCAAAGGAACCCCAGACCAAGGGCAGGGGCCGCTTGTTTTCTCCACACCCATTTTAGAGATGAAGGAACCAAGGCCCAGAGAAATTCACTTGAGTGCAGTTCACTTCCACGTGCTTTTTTCTTCCTCTCTGAAGCAGAGCTAGAATGTGAACACAGACAGCCTGACTCCGGAGCCCGTGCCGGTATCCATTATACTATATTGTCAAATTTTAAGACAAGTGACAAATTGGAAGAAAAAAATCTTTTAAACTCATGTCACAAAGTACTCCTCTTCCTACTATATTAAAAGCTCTCCCTAAGAATAAGGCCAACAACCCAACAGAAAAATAGACAAAGCATGTGAATAGCCAGCTCACTAAAATTAAATATGTACAAGAAAAACGCAGGCTTAACTTCATTGAGATACCATTTCTCATCTACTAGACTGGCAAAAACCCAAAAGTTAAGACAAAACTCTCTTGAGCCTGTGGGGAAACTGCCTCACATACAATGTTGGGAGGAATGCGAATCAGTACGAGATCTGTGGAGGGTGATTTAAAGTGACAAATCCGTACAACCAGCAATTCTACATCTAGAAACTATCCTGCAGATAAGTCACACATGCAAATGGCATTAATGTAAAGCTAGTCAATCTATCTTTGTGACGGCAAAGTCCTGGAAATAACCTTAAAGGCCATCGATAGGAACTGGCTGAACACATTTGGTGCGTCCATATAATAAAATACGTTGCACTTTAAAAATATTGAGGAAGTGCTTTATGGATCGACGTATGACAATTTACAGATACAGTAAAGAAAAAAGCAAGGTGCATAACAGTGTTCATGATATATTATTCTCTAGTGTGTGTTGTATATTCTTTTGTGTAAAAAAAAAAAAAGGAAAGCACTGTATCTCGGATAGGCATACAAAATACTTTTGGGGAAAAACAGAAAGGGAGAAAATGGAGGGAGAAAAAGGACAGGAAGGAGAATTTCCTATAGACCTTTTGCATTTTTGAGACTTGAACCACATTATTTCTATTACTTTTTAAATTTAACAAATTATTTTTTAAAGAAAAGGAAAAAGAAAAGCCTTTTAGGGGAGGGGTCATTATTAGACTCTCTGGCTCCAAGATGACAACTGAAATGAGATACTCTCCATGAACCCATCAGGGCTAACAAGACAAAAGGGATGTCAGAGATCACCATGGGCACTAGGAGACTCTTCCTTTCAGACCCACTCACGCAGTTCCCATGCCTTTCCCCATTATGCTCCTGAGGCTCATTCAGAGCTAAGACTCAAGCGCCAGTGACATCTGGCAACATAGGTAACTGTGGGCAACCGGGCTTCTCCCATGGTTGTCACAGCAACCATGATGTTCCTACAGTTGGGTTTTCATCCTGAAGCAATTATCAGGCCTTGTGGTGGGCTCCTCCACATTTGCAATTATTTACAACACTGACAATTATGAATGAGCCTAAATTAGATGCAATTTCCGCTGAACTGTTAAAGAGAAGCTGTGAATTGAGTCAGATTTACATATCCTTCCATCAAGACTGGCAAACCTTTTGAGTTGCATGCCTGGTGTAGTTCAGGGATGGGGTTACACCTGCACACAGCCATCATAAGCCACTGGATGGCCAAAGACCTGCCATGTTTCAACCCAAGATGGGCAGTCCCTTCTCTACCCGCCTTACACCCCACTCCCACCACAAGCAGTAGGAGCAGACCCAGCAGTTTCTTGGGTTCAATCCAGGAGGTCCTCAAATAAGGACATCTCCTTCAATGTCATTTTGTAATATTGATAATGAGATGCCGTAGGAACATAACTCTTGTTTGTATCAATTAGCCTATGGGAAAATTGATTTTGTCATCGTACAGCATTTTGCTTAAAGCCACAGAAGCTGACAATGTTAAATGAGGACGGACTATATATAAAACAAAAGTTTATGATTTATCAGAACTTAGTACAACAGTCTTAATACAATTAACTCCACTTTACACTGGAGAAACCTCAAGCCACCCAAAGCACCTCCACTGGAAAGTGATGGCCCCAGGATTCAGAACCACCTCTCTGGGCTTCTTCCACTTCTGCTACCCCACTCAAGGGCCGAGGATGAAAATTTTCTTTGTATCTGGAAAGGGGCACTGACTTTCATGAAGTCCATGTGCCTTAGTAACATGACATTAGGGCATCTCAGTGCCAGGACATTAAAGAGGACTCGTAGAATCTGGGCTTGTATTAGGTGCTTTTAGGGAGATTCGAGGAAGCAGGGCTTTGCTCTGGGTAGGATGCTGTCAGGAAACCTGCACTTGAACAGCCTCTGGAAAGAACAGTGTATAAAGTCCAGGCTTTGTCCTTAAATTCATTTAAGTGGGGCTTTTTCAGGTCACTCTCTGAGATACTGCATAGATCTGATAACTTACACTCTTGGTAAGATTCAGTTATTAAGAAATCCCTGGTGTGGTCAAAGAATCAGACCACAGTTACTCTTTACTGAGAGTCAAGAGAATGAACACGTTTAATTTAATTTAGCTCTTCCTTACTCACGTATTGATTCCCTTCTGTGCCAGGAATACAGTGAGGGATCGCTAAAGGACCGCACAGGACTGGGCCCCCCAGTGTGACAACATCAGTCACCACTAGATGGCAGTAACAGTGCTAAGTAATTGGTTATTAAGATGGGTCCATCTCAGAACTGAATACGATTTCTGTTACTCAGTATTGACTCATTCATTCATACAACAAATATTTATTCAATTCCTGCTATGTGCCTGGCACCACAGTTAGGATACAAGGATCAGCAAAGGAAGACACAGTCTCTGTCTTGTGGACCTTATGGTTTGAGATGATGAAATGGACAAAGAATCACAGCAATAAAATATCATTCCTTATTAAGTGCTGTGAGAGTGCACAAGGGAGAATTCATCTCCCAGGGAGAGGGAAGCATCCCTGAGAAAGAGATGAGCAAAAAAGGAAGGAGTGAAGGTCTGAGAAGTAACTGGAGATGGGAGGTGATGGGTGGAAAGGGAGAGCTCAGGCAAAGGATCCCAGGCAAGTAGGAAGCCTGCATGCTTACGCATCTGCAGCCCAAAGAGCAGGGACCAGTGGCCTCAGGAGCTTTGTTCTGTTCTTTTGGGGATTTGGGTCTAGACCCACAGTGCAATAGGAGGTCACAAAGGTTTTTTAAGCCCTTCAGGGGAGAGAGCTGGTGGCTAGATTTGATTTGCATTTGGACAGGGCCACAGGGCTCCCCTCTGGCTATTTGACTGAAGGGAGCCAAGTGGAGTGGGGTGACCAGTTAGAGAACTATCACTGGACTCAATGGGAGAAGAATGTGTCTTGGATCAGGGTAGAGGCAATGGAGAAGGGAAAGGACTGAGCGACAGGAAAGTCACTGGCTAGGGGTAGTGCCAGAGATGGCTCCCAAGTATCTGCTCAGGCAGGACAGCAGAAGAAAAGGAAACTGGACAGGGGAAAGGACTTTAAATGGAGATTGGGTAGCTCACTTTGAAGGGTTTTTTGAGACATCCAGGTGGAAACGCCCAGAAGATAAAGGAACATTTGAAAATAGAACCATGTCAGTCAGCAGGGCAGGGATAAGAGCACCAGCCAGTGAAGACAGGAGAAAGAAGCCAAGGCCACCACGAGACCAATAGTTTGGGCCCTGAAATCCAGCAACTGATCACCTAGAGATATGCTAAAGGAAGCATTAGGAATCTATCTAGGGACAGAGGTTAGGGTAGAGAAAAAGGAACATTTCAAGAGAATCAAAGCATAAAAAGAACAAAAACTAGGAAATAGGAGTCAGAAAGCACATGATTCAGTTCCCTTCCAGGCAAGTGGCTCTCATTCCTTCCATCGGCTTCTTTTAATGGCCCCCATCCCTTCAGGGGCTGTCTTTGGGCCCAAAAACCTGAGCGCCAGCACTCAGGACACCTTATCACACAACAGCCTTTGGCTTACTTATTTTGCAAAGAGGGAAAATTAGCCTGGTTGGGTCTGCTGCTCTGAAGGATGATCCTTAACATTTGAGACATTCCCCTAGTCTGTTCCTGATTCAAACAGTTAACGCAAACTCCACTGGACTATTCTTTTTTTTTTTTTTTTTTTTTAATGGAGGTAATAGACACACAGACTGAGTTCAAATGCTGACTCCCTCCTTAATAAACTGAGCACTTTGGGCAATTATTTACTTCTCTAAACTCTGGTTTCCCTAACTGAAAAATAGGGTTACCCTGCAACTCTCATATAGAGAGACAAATGATTAAACAAATGTGGCCAAATGTTAACAATTCAGTGACTCTCAGTGAGTCTCAGCAAACTAAGGCCCCACTATTCGCATTTGTAACGAGCCCCCTGAGGCTACAGATTTACAGGGTCATTTGAGAGCCCCACGGTTGTGTGGAAAATTTGATACCCAAGATTCAAGGCAGGTTCTACCACTGGGGCAAATAATCCAGGACTTGGCTTTCCTTTTTGAAAACCCAACAACTTCCGTCCCACAGAGTCGTGCATGGTGAATAAGATAAACCACGTGCTGGGGCCTTTGTCATGACACTCAGGAAATGCAGAGTGGAGGAGGCGCGTCGGGTAAGAAGGCGGGGGGTGGGAGGGTGGGGGGGGTGCTGGATTGCGTCCCTGGCCCCACCCCTGGGGACGGCTGCGTCGCCACGTGCCCCGGGCCAGGGTCAGAACACTGAGGCTGGGGACTCCAGATTGAAAGACCTGACACACCAATCACCGCGTACCAAAATCTCTCGATACAATTGTTAGGCGTTTAATGTTTAAAGTGTGCGTAATGATGCAGGTGACTCACAATGAACACAACTGAAAACGCTGGAGCGCCGCACTGAGAGGCCTCGGCTGCGGGTACAGGCTCGAACAGCAGGGTGCTGAGCTGCTGCAAAGCGCGACGTGCGACAAGGCGGAAGAGAAATGTCGGAAGAGTGGGCGAGTCCGGAAGCGGTCGGCCTCCAGGGGGCAGCCGCGCGTCTGTAGGCCTCGGCCTGTTCGAACCAGTCTGGCCGGAAGTTGGGGCGGGACACAGGCTTCCGCAGCGGCGCGTCACGTGGCCAGCCGGGAAGAAAACAACAAGATGGCGGCGGCGGCGGCAGTGAAGGGTGTGGTTTGTTAGATGCCCTTCGGCCGGTGGGTCCCTTAAAGGGCAGATAGCGGAGGGCAGGGCTGAACAAGTAGAATGGTGCATTGAAAACCAGCTGCGCCGTTCCTTTACCCAGCCTTGGAGGCCACCTCGCGGCTCCTGGGCGGAGAAGCAGACAACCGCACGTGTCAAGTGGGCCAGGCCCTGGGCACCCCTAAGGTTACCGGCCAGGAGTCGCCGGCCGCCTTCTCGGTGCCCATTGTCTTTTTTTCTCTACGATGCTGCTCTTTTTTAACGATAACCAGGAAGTCAGAAACGCCTTCCTCTGGGCGTTTTCTTGCTGAGGGAGAGAGAAGGTGCTGCAGATTGTGCAGGGCGAGTCCTAGTGGGATAAAAATGTGTCTTCTTATGTTTTTGCAGTTTCATTTACAGTTTCCAGCTTTTGTTCAAAAGGTTAGACCAGCCTCCCTGCAGATCGAGAAAAATATCCTTGAATGATTCTAGGGCTTAAAGTAGCTTTCCCCGCTCTGCCCAAGTGTGGTTGGAATTGGTTCGATTTGTACCCAGGAGTTGCTCTGGGACAAAAGGTGTGGCGAAGTACGAAGTTATATTATTTTACATCACCACCTGGGTGGTTTATTCAAAAAGTAAAATGTAGATGGTGATAATTGTGTATTAGTAATACAGGAAATAAGAAAGGAAGCAGTCACTTAGTGTGCATGGCACTTAGATAAAGGCCCAAAGCTCCCCTTCAACTCCATGGACCTAGACCTTCAATTTCTGCCTGGATAACTGCCCTAGATTAATGTTCTTTCCTTCTCTCCGCTTTATTTTACTGAATTTGGGATGTAAAAGAGCCAGTGTGGGTAAAAATAGCACAAGCCCTTCGGCTTGTGATGGTATATTTAGCATAAAGGAGTCATTTGTCCTTGGTTTTATTTATAAATTTGTCCCCTTAGAGTAGGGGTTAGATTTTCATTCTTTTTTCATTTGTGAGACCATTGGAAAGCCTCCAAAATAATGTGCCTTTTTAAATTTTAGTAATGAAACTTGCTTCCCAAAGGTTTGCAAGGGTTAATTAATAACATTTCTGAATTTAATAATGGCCCCAAGTGACGGTACACTACAGTGACAAAGCTCAGGAAAGGCATCACATTTCTTCATAAAGGAGGGAGTCCTTATGGTTTCCTCATTCTAGTAGGAATTTTAACACGTGGGCTCTGATGAGATACTGCATTGCTACAAAGTGACAGACTGGAAAGGGTATAATGTGATCAGGACGGGGGGGGGGGGGGGGGGGGGGCCCAGGCTTTCATTTTAAGACTTTACAGATTTTTGACCCAAGCAGGAGTTTGAGAGAATTCCCCTTCAGCCACTCCCTTCTGTATCTGTGCCTTCACAGGTTTCACTTTCAAGTCCACCATTCCGCA
This sequence comes from Desmodus rotundus, assembly GCF_022682495.2. Classification (NCBI taxonomy): domain Eukaryota; kingdom Metazoa; phylum Chordata; class Mammalia; order Chiroptera; family Phyllostomidae; genus Desmodus; species Desmodus rotundus. Next base: position 32,000,815 of record NC_071396.1, on the reverse strand, counting down.
AAGAAAGGCTGGACTATGTTTCAAATCCCTTCTTCCTTCACCCGGGGAGAGGAATGCACGTTGCGTCTTTGCAGTTCCTGAAAAGGAGCCTGATTCATTTTGTCCTTGTATTTTGCAGTGATTACCCCTTTTTTGTCTCCTTTTGTACACAGGATTCAGATAGAAATCTTGGGCAACGTTTTCTGCAAATGTGCCTGATAGACAGAAGCACAAGAATTAGAGAGCATCCTCAGACCTTAAGTTGTTTGCCTCCAGAATTTCATAGCACTTCTTCCTGATAAAAGGAGGAAGTGTATTTTAAATGTGAAAATATTTTATTTAGCAAATTTGATTTTTTTAAACTAGAAAAATAGTGAAAAAAGAATACGTACTCCACTAATTCAGGTACTTGTCCTTGAAGGCACAGATTGAAGTGTTTTGGGGAGACTACCTTGCATATACAATTTGGTACTTTTACTGACCTTTTTTTTTTTTTCCGAAAAGATTTTATTCATTTATTTTTAGAAAGAGTGGAAGGGAGGGAGAAGGAGAGAAACATTGTTCAGTTGCCTTTTGAAAACCCCCAACCTGGGACCTGGCCTGCAACCCAGGCATATGCCATGACTGGGAAATGAACTGGCAACCTTTTGGTTTGCAGACTGGTGCTCAATCCACTGAGCCACCCTAGCCATTTTTAAAATGAATTGTTTTAGTTCATATTACCTAAAGCAAATTATGCTTAATTTAAAGCATACAAAATATGGAGAGATACAAAGAAAAAAATCACCTGGAATGCCATTATCAAGAAAGAACCTACATTTAGCAAATTGTATTTGCCTTAAAATAATACTATACCTAGTTTTGAACACACAGTTTGTATTTAGCCAAGTATAATATGTATTTTATGTCAAATAACAATCTTCATGATTTTTACAGCCTGCATGATACTCTTATCAGATGATTATATAAAAAGTAACTATTAGTCATGCTCTTACTTTTAGACACCAGATTTGTCATTTTTTTGCTCTTATAAATAATGTTGGCATGAATACTTCTGTATGAAAAACTTCCACATATTTATGTAAAGTAAGATTTACAATGAATCTGAACTTTTTAAGGTTCACTGATGTATATTTGACTCCCCAAATTGTCGGGTTAATAGTGTTCCATCTGGAGTCTTCTAATTACCATGCATCAGCATTCCACCTGAGTTCAAATCTCATTTCTTCTAGTTTGATTATCCTCTTTTTTTTTTCTCACCATTTATACCACCTCCACCCACCCTCCTCCTTCCTATCTTCACTCTTCTAAACTTATTCTTTTAAGTTATAAACCATATATCCTTTTTTAAAAAAGAATTTATTTATTTATTTTTAGAGAGAGGGGAAGGAAGGGAGAAAGGGAGAGGAACATCAATTGCTTGCCTCTCACAACCCCCTGCCAGGGACCTTGCCCACACATGTGCCCTGACAGGGAATCAATCCAGCAACCTTTTAGTTTGTGGGGTGAAGCCCAACCCACTGAGCCACACCAGTCAGGGCTAAATCATACGATCTTTGTGTGTTGTTTTGATACAGGTGTGTGTCTAACAAGCACCAGACATGGATACTTAACTTCAAGTAAAATACTTAACAGGAATCCTTTCACTGCCAACCTATTAAAATACAGAAACCTCTTTTTTAACTAGTTCATTTCTCTGTATAGATGTGGTTCAAGAGAAACTGATTGCTGAAGTTATTTTTCCAATGTGCAGCAAATACATAAATCTTGTAATTCTCCAAAATTACCTAATGTAAATGAATGTTGGTATTTAGGCTAAAGACCTCTAAATATCACATATTAACATATCATTTTATTAGCAATTTTCAATTGTTTTGTTGTGGGTATGCTGCTAGATCCTTTACCCACAGAGACAGGAAAGACAGCTCTGTTTAAAGCAAGGTGGCCAAGCAGTTCTAAGGTTTCTCCTCTATATTAGTGTAATCATACTTTGATACTCTTTACCGGGAAACCACTGTATAGTCTAATCTAAAATTGAACTCTTTCCCACAATCCTTCCTTAGCTCTCTAAAAATGATTTATAGAATATCAAAAGGTAAAGAGGAATAAAATAAATTCACGAGTAATGGGGAAAAAAAACAACCAGAGGTCATTGCGTGATGATCATAAAATCAGTTCAGAGAATGTGACCACCTTTCCTGGGGCGGTATCAGTTCCGATCCCCCTGCCCCTATATTTTAAACAACTCTAGTTTCTCTTTAAATGAAGTCCTTCTCAATTACTATATTTAGAATAAGATGCATTCCACTAGGATAGAGAACACAGTTTACGAATATTCAAAAGGATTTGATGCATTAAAAGCCACAATTTTTGGCAATCATTATTATTCTCTATTAGTCTTCCTTTTGGCAACAATACCCAAATGCAGAGGCCAGTTACTAAAGAGTCTAAATCTACAGATGTACAATATACAACATAGGATTTTTTAATCTATGTCAGCACTGCAGCTGAGATTAAAATCAGTTATCAGAGACTGATTGATTTATTCACTGTAATCCTTTCAAAACAGCTCTAGATTTTTTGGTTTGTTTTGTCATTTAGATTTCAGAGCTGATACTCAAGACATCAAATGGATGGATATTTTTAAATGTACTTCTTCTGAGGGTCAATTGACTTAGAACAGCTTTTGGAAGCTACATAGCTCTTAGAAACCTGTCTCCTAGAAGCGGAAGCATAAAATCTGCTACTGAATAAATGAAGAAGGGGGTGAGAATGGGAGGAAGAAGAAGAAAAACAATTTTTTTCTCAATATTTGAAAACTACTTCAACTTGAAAACATCCAGATTTCAATCAGTGCCAGCATGAAAGGAAAAGTTCTTGTAAGTTGTAGGCATGTTCCAGCAGGGTCAGGGCTCTCCAGGCCTCTGCCTCACTGTCTTCTAGTGCCCCCCAAATGTCCCTCTCTCCCCATGTCAGATAGCCCCCAAGTCCTGCTCCTCATACTTTCAAGATCCCATGGAGAAGGGATTAAGAAGTGGGGCATAGAAGTCAGAGGAAGCCAGAATTGGGTTCCAGATCCATCATTTGCAAACTGGTGTGACCTTGGGCAGGTTAACATCTCTGGGCTTCAGTTTCCTTCCCCCAATTTGGGAATATTTCTTTCTTTGTTATGAGGATACAGTAGACAGTATGCCTGGCAGACAGTATGCCTGGCACAAACAAGCTCTTAAATGATGGTAGTGATCACGAACCCTTCTACTTGCTCAAACCACCTTCTCCCTGCACGTTGTTCCTCATTCTCTCCACCGCCCAGTCTCTTTCAAACAGGTCTCCAGCTCTGCAGCCTCACCTGAGCTGTGGACTGTTCTTGTACTATCTTCCCTTTAAACATGCTCTTTGGTCACTTATCTGCCTGGTAAACAACTCTTTAATCAGAATGCAACTCAAGCCTCCCTATCATGACAACAAAAGTATAAATTAATATAAATTCTTTGTGAAGGGGAATTTGCACAAAAACTGTCAAAAATTAAACACAGCAAACTACTGATCCAGGAATTCTGCTTCTAGGAATGGATCCTAGCTATGCCCTTACACGAGGGCAAAAAGGGAATGTACATAAAGATACCGTTTGTAATAGCAAAAGATGTAAAGCCCTACTTGTCCAACGGAGCATTAGTATAAAATTTTTTGATTTACCCCTACAATGAAATATGGGACTATTAAAAAGAACTGAGTACGAAAAATAAATAAAAAATAAAAAAAATATTAGCTTTTCATGTACTGATTTCCAAAATATATTGTTAAATTAAAAAAAATCAAGATACGAAAAGGTGAGTAGATGATGCCTTCATTTGTTTGAAAAGAGAGGGGAGTGATACATTTGTATTACGTCAATGATAATGGTGGTGATCGCCTCTGATGTCAGTCAAGGGCCTGGGTGAGAAAATATTTCCTTTTCATTGTATACCTTTTTGTTCTGTTGGGAAAATGTCTAACCATTTGCAAAAACAGTATTACATTTCTTTAAATTAACAGAAAAAACCTACCTTAATTCCAAAATCTCTTCATTGGGGAAGCCTTGGCTGGCCTTTGCACTCCCCTTCCAAGGAGTTCACCCTTCTCACATTCCCTGATTCATCCAGTGTTTATCTCTATTACTTTACAGCACTTCTTCTATTGTATTGAATGTAACTCTCCACATAACTGGTTTCCCTGGAAAACCAAGAGCATCTAGAAGGTAGGATCAGTATTGCGTTCATTTGTACATTCCGAGGATCCAGCACAAGATACTACATACACACACACACGCACACGCAGTTTTTAAAAAAGAATAAATAGAAAAGGTCTTCTGTCACAGTCTCTCTCACCCCCGCCTGGAGCCTATTCTGACTGCCCACGGGAGATTCTGAGCTCTGAGCTCGGGAGACTTATCTTTATCATCTGGCCCCATCCTGCACTATCAGATAGCCTCATCAAACCCTCCTACAGCCCCTGCTCCACCTGACTCTTCACTGTTTTTGTAGTTGTTGTTGGTTTGTCCTATTTTGTTTGCTTTTTGAAAAAACCCACAATACCCTCATACTCCTTGCCTTTGCACATGCAGTTGCCTCTACTATTGTCCTTTCGGATTTCACCAGCTTAGTCTCTGAGACCATGTCATTCAGGGTCACTTCCTATTTGAAGCCTTCCTGTTTTTCCCTGCCTTAGATAAACTTGATGTTCCTGTGGCCCTCTAATCAAACTTGTAATCTATCATTGTAATTATTATTTTACATGTTGTCTGCCTGATAAAAATAAGTACTCTTCACAGAAGGGGACTTTTACCTTATTTATCTTACTCTTCCCAGAATTTATGCCTGGCACTCCATAAATAATTGTTTCATGAATGGATGAGTGAGCAAGCAAATGGTAAGTGCTCATGATATTTTGATGGCCTGCACATGGTGGCCATCTATTAACTTCTTTGGGGCAACATATTTGTCTGCTGTGTGAGTCACATTCATAGCTCAGCCTGGCATCTTGAACCGGAAGCTTCTGGTGGTGGTTACCACTCTCATGCAGATGGAGAGACCTAACTACATGTGTCCTCCATAAGGCCCTTCAAGTATGGTTGTCATATTTAACAAATAGAAATACAGTTACATTTCCAATAACATTATTTTAGTGCAATTATGTAATTTAGTGTATTATTTACATGAAAAATTATTCCTTGTTTATCAGAAATTCTAATCCGTCTAGACATGTCCTGTATTTTATCCGACACCCCTACTTCAAAGGCTGAATTCTCAAACTGTCTTCCTGCACTGAGACCTAGGAATTCCTTTGGAGCATTTTATGAACTATGCAATTTTATCATCTTTATTAAATAAGTAAGCAACCCAAAATCTCCCAACTCTGCTTACCAATATTTTTACACATACTCAAACACTTAGTTTTCTTCCGGAATTCTTTCATTATATTTTAACCATCAGAGTTAGATTTTAGTTTACAATAACGTAGCCTCTTCGCCACTTAACAGTAGAAATGGATCTCAGAGGGAAAATCCAGGTGACCCTTTCCATCTGAATTCTTTATACAGGGTGAGGCAAACGTAGGTTTATAGTTTTTCATATGGAAAATAATACAATCGTAAATAATAATACAATCATAAACTGTTATGTGTACAACAGTTTTCCCCCAAGCTGTATACAGTATTTTCTGTCCATCTCTATTCTGCAGAGACTATCCCCAGGCACAGTAGGGCTCTTCTCTGCCACTGACAACCTGCAGAGCTATTTGGGCTGTAAAATGCCACTTTTTTGTGGAGGAAAGTGGGCAGCCACAGTTCCCAACACCAGCACCTGCCCTGGCCTACCTCTGCAGCTATTACCTATCATTGCAGACTAGTCTTTCATGACCAAGACTTTTAAAAGTTAGAAACATCATCTGGTCTGAAAGAGTTTAGTTTCTTAGCTTTGATAAATAGGCCAGAAAAGCAGGCACCAACTGTAGCTGCATGTATTTTTGTTTCAAAAGCACAGTTCCCGTGACATTAAATCTACAAATTCAAAGTGGATGACAACTTTATACAAATACCTTGTTGTTACTTGTAATTAGTTTTCCTTGTGGTTCTAGAAAGTAGGATATCACAAATCTCATCCCTTCTTTGACTACTAAACTTGAAAATTACAGGCTAAACACTGTCCTAGGTATCTAATCTCCTGCCAAACATTTGCTTAGTTCTCAAATATCACAGCTTTGCATTCTGGAATATATGGAATGGGATGTCAGAAATTATTAAGTGATGATGGGAATGTGAGGGAATATACATTAGGGGGAAAAAAGAGACATGTTAAGAGAAGGTTGGCTTAAATATAGCCGAGAAACATGGTGAAAATGGCTCGGTCTGGGAGTGGAAAATCAATTTGCCTGGGCCACGGTAAGACTGGAACCTCACCTCCATATTTCATGTCAGTACATTCTGATACCCATGGTAATGTCTGCAGTCAGAGCCTGCGTGCAGCAGGAGGGGATGGGTATGCCGGACTGCAGTTTACAAAACAGAAAGTGCCACGGAGCAGAATGTCAGAGGAAAAAGGGAGAGGAGGACGATCTTTCATCTTTTGAAATGGACAGAAGACATATTTAATGTGTCAAGAGCTTTCGTTCGGGAAGACTTTTTACATCCATCTTTAGCAGGATGGCTTCTAGTAAATATTGCTCGGTAAGGGGAATAATTACCGAGCCATGGAGTAGAATATATCCTAGAATGTTTACGTTGCAAAAACCAGAAGAATCATGTTATTTCTTCTTTCAGAAAAGTAAGACAGCAATAAACTACTGTTTAACTTGTAAATCATAAAAGCTTCTAACATGAAGAAAAGTTCTTTAACGACTAGGAACCAGGAAAAAGCTCATAGATTATTCTATTGTATAAATTGATCTATAAAGAGAAGACAAATCTGATGCATGCTGAACCCATCCTGTATCCTTTTAAACATGTTGTTTTTTGATAATTTTTAATATATTTGTCACTTCATCTGTCAAAAATCAAGTCGTCTTTGCTTCAGAGCCCAGTCATTTTAAGTCTGTTCCACAGTCAATGTGGCGTCATGAAGTTGCTTTTTTTGTCCCATTCTTGTATATTTAGAAGCTCTTTCTGCACTGGAGTCAATATTTCAGGGGTTTGGTATATTGTCTTATTTCTTTTCTTGATTATTAGGGAGCCTACTCATTCCAACATATTTACCTAATTATGGACTAGGCCTGCCTTGGGAATTGACTTCGAATCGAATTTTATTTCCTCCCCGAAGTTGAAATGGAGACCCTGCTTCATATTTCCGTTTAATAGGGTGACCAGGGCAAAAGCTTTGGGCAGGAAACCTACCGGCGCCTTTAAGAGAGACCTCTGTAATTTTCCATACCCGCCCCCCTTTAGCTCCGCCCACGCGGCTGGCGGCTGGCGCCGCAGAGTGCGGCTGCGGGATAGGCCTGCGCATCTCGTTGCCTGGATACCAATCCAGGCTCTGCTTAGTCATGGTGACCGCGCGCACTCCGTGCCTCCCCCCGCGCGCAGCGATG